>NC_046240.1:1635000-2235000 GCF_009819885.2 Catharus ustulatus
CAGGCCAGCCACCAGCTGCTGGAAGGATTCCTTGCAGGAGTAGATGTCAGCTGCTGCTGGGGGGATGGCTCCTGCCCCGCTGTCCCTCAGGTAGCTCACCTCCCTCAGCACCGACACCAGCTGGGGAGGCAAAGCACAGAGCTGAGCACAGCACAGTCCTCCCAGCTCCTGGCATCCCCTCCAACCCCCTCTGAGCACCACAGGGGCTCCCTGCTGGTTATTCCCAAGGCAGCAAGCTGGAAAAGGCCTGGACAGCTCCTGGTCTGCACCACCTGCTTCCCATTGATCTCTGACTCTGGATTTCCTCTCAGCTCTGTGAAGTACCAACCAGCCTCTAAAAGCCACCATCATCTCTGGTCCTCCCAGCCATCCCCACCCATGTGCATCCCCTCTCAGATGGAGGCTAAGCCACACCACAGGTCTCAGCAATACTGTTCCTGCAAGAGCCACTGGCCATTTTCAAAGTGAAAGACAAGATGGCTCCAGTTCTCTTGATTTGCTGGGCTGATTGGCATAAAAAGTAACTAAAAAACAGCACCATAGCCTCAAACCCACTGACTCAACTCCTTCTGGTGCCACCTTCCATTAAAGATTTCTGGAGTCACAAAACAAACCTTCCCTGAGTTTTTTACACCCTTTCAGAAGCTCAGGTTGCAGGCACACACAACATGAATGTGCATCTGTAGAGGATGTCCCATCACTCCCCACACCAGTATCAACCCTGCTCTGGACATGCTGACACCAGTTACACATCTGGCTCCTGAGGGGCTTCCTACCACTGGCTTTAGGCAGAATTTGCTCTGCTCAAACTGTAATTCTGATATTTAGGCAGAGCAGATCTGTGGTAGATCCTTGTTACCCCCATGGCAGGCATTCCACAGACCACAGAGAACAGAGCCAGGACCAACCCTACCAGGTGTCCCTCTCAGCCTGGGGACATGCCCTGGGGGCAGGGGAGCTGAGGGGCAGCAGCTCTTACCTGGGGATCAAAATTGACTGTGAGCAGTTTGGTCTGTGGATCTCGCCGGAGGAGAGGCTGACTGAGGTTGTACTGGGATTTTTCTGAGACTGTCTGGGACCAGTCTAAATACAGCTTTTCCTGATACCTGCCAGAAAAGAGAAACATCCACGCTGTACTTACCAGGCCAGAGAGTGCAGCTGTAACTGAGTGGAAGCCAAGTCCACTCTGAGGACTGAGGAACATGAAGGAAAGCTCAAAACCCACCCATGCCATCTCCACAAACAACAGTGCTTCCAAAAACATCCAAAAAACACCCAAAACCCCACCCAAAAACATCAAGTGAGGAGGGGAAAGCTCTCTCAAGTACCAGTTTTAGCAGGGAATTCAGTTTTGGAAATGGACTTTCCAAAGCATTTAGCCTAATGTGATGGTTCAGCAGCTGGGGGTTTCCAAAGGTCTATGCAGGACAGATACCTAAAGGCACAGGGATGCTGGGGTGGCTGAAGCTGACTCACTTGTCTGAGTGAGACCATGGCACCCCTGGCATGGCAGCACAGGAGGCAGAATGGAGGTGCTGGCATCTCACACCTCATGCACAAGTCTGTTCTGAATCACGTTTTCACCTGAGTGCTCTGGGGAGTGGCACCCAGGAGGAGACAGCAGCTCCAGGTGCTCACCCCAGACCATCTGTGGGGCTGCAAACTGGACAATGAGGAATGGCATGTGGGTTGTGATAGAGCCAACACCTGCAAAATAAAAACTGTAAAGCCAGGTGTGGTTGGAAATTTGAAAATTTGGGAAATCAGGAGTTAGAGACAAAAATTCCCCGTTGACCCCTCCAGTGCAGTTTGGCTGCTTGCCCTGTGAGGGTACCTGGGCTTTCTCAGCAGCTGCATTCCCTGCACCCTGAGGGCTGCAGGATGTGGGAATCACAGGATGGCTTTGGCATTGACATCTCAGCTTGGGAGGAGGGAGCATGAAGAGAAGCTCTGCAGGTTGTTTTAGGGGGCCTGAGTGTTATTTCTATGGGTTCCATTCTTATTTATCCCAATCTTCTGAGAGTTCATGAAACCTCCTGCTCCCCCAGGAGCCTGGGGAGGGGCAGTGTGCTGTGCTGGTGCCAGGTGTGCTGTCAGGGGCAGGGAATGGAGCAGGTGTGCTGCAGACCTGCAGAGCAGTGATCTAAAGGCAGCACTGCTGGGGCTGAGAGGAGCCCAATTTATCAGACTGATAGCCTGGGGGCTCCTCTCTGAGAGGCTGTGCTGAACTGTCCAGCTTTGTTCTGGTGATGGGAACAGGCTCCCTCCATTCACCCTGCAGCATCCAGAGCCCAGGCTCCCAGCTCCCTTCACTGGGAATGGGGAGCAGGGCCCTGCAGGGATCTCCTCCCTGGGGAAGGGGTTTCCCTCAAGGGCCAGCCCAGAGCACTCAGGTGTAACATGAAACATTGAGACCCAAGTCCTGGGCAGTGACTCCCAGCCCAAACTGTGCAATATCCACATTATAGCCCCTGCAAACACAGCCAGTGAGAGAGCAGAGGCTTCTCCCAGCCCAGAGCAGCTCCTCCACATCAGCTTGTTCTGATGTTCCTGCTGGGCTGCAGAGCCCCTGTTCCTGCCATGCAGGATTCTCCTCTGAAGCCATCCCAGCAAACCCATGGTACCCAGTGACAGACTCCCTGCTCCTCTCCCAGTAGGAAATCCCTTGGGCTTAGAAAGGCACATTCCCAAGCCCTGGGTTACCAAATATTCTGGAAGGTGCCTTAGGGGAGGGGAATGTTTCCTCAGCTAAGCCCTGCCTGAGCCCCCTGTACCTGTCGAGCAGCTGGATCATTTCTTCATATTTCTGCATCACTCTTCTTCCACGGGCAGAGTCCAAGCTCCTGGCAGCACAACACACAGGGGTCACCTTTAGTCCTGGAGGCTGAGCTCTGCATTTCCCCCTTCCCAAGGTCCCCCACAGTCTGCAGGCACAGCCTGCTTGGATTTCACCCCAAATGCTCTCCCTGCACAAAGGCTGCCCAGCCCCCTCTGCTCTATCTCAGGTGTTCCCATGCTGTAAAATGGGGACCAGCAGCTGGGACAGGAGATGGGCCCAGGGCTGCTGGAAAAAAAAGTTACCAAACATCACTTTTAAACATTTTACCCTTGACAGTTTTCTGTCACAGTTGTGCTCCACTAGATGCAGGTCACAGCTGTGTGAATGACTGTTTATATGATGTATAGGAAAATACATAAAATGTGCAATAACATACATTATATAGATCATACATGTAATACATAATGTATATCTATATTTACACATCTCTTCATTTTTCCTTTTCAATCCTTTCTCCCTCTAAAATTGTACATGGGAAAGAACCTGGCACCACCCTGCTGAAGGACTTGTCCTTAACTGCTCTAAACAGAGGGATAAAATCAATGCTAAATGCAGGGACCATAAGAATTCCAGCCCTGGTTTGTTTTCTGGCTCTTGGGTAATTGTTCCTTTGTTTAATGCTGAGAAAATTATCTCCTGCCAATACCCAAGAGCTGGGCTGCTCCCCAGGAGCTCCTGGAGATCTTGCTGAGAGGAATTACAGGGGGAAAGGTTGCAATACCTATTTCAGTTGCAACCTAGGGCTATGTTAAAAACTGGCCAGCCTATCTATTATCCCACCGTCCCTCTCAATCACCTCCAAACCAGTCCGATTAAAGAGCTGCTTTAAAAAGCAAAGATGGCAGGGAAGTGAATGGCTCCAGGACACCCTCTTCTCACCTCTTCACTAGGGACTGGTTCAGCTACAGCCATTGGATAGCATTCAATACAGAAAGAACGTCTCAAGACTGCCTAGAGACGAGATTTCCAGGTGGCCACAGTGGGGCAGACACTCACAGCCATGGGATGTGCCTCAAGTGCTCCAAGGGTCTCTGGATCCGCGCCCGCAGCTCCCGCGCCCAGCCCAGCGCTCCAGCCACGGGAGGGACGTTCTTGTGCAGGGGGGGGAACCCTGCAGGGCACAGGGGAACAGCATTGAATGAGCCCTGCAAGCCCCCAGCAGCTCAGCTCCACACAACTGCCCTGCTGTCCAGGCTTCTTCCCTGAATCCAACCTCTGCCACACCATGGAGGGCTGGGACCCACACATCCCCCTGTGCCTCTGGATTTGGAATAAGGGATCAAGAAGAGAAGCCTGGCATGTCCTGGAGCCAGACTGGGGTGAATTCTCTGCCTCCCACACACACTGAGGAAGAGATTTCTGGCTGGGAGCTGGTTGTGACCATCCCATCTCATTCTCCCAAGTCACAGCAAATGCTGGACTCGTCCTCCATGAATCTCCCCATTCTCTGTGTGAGTGCTGCCTCTTCTGGAACTTGTCTGCTTGCAGAACAGCCTTCCTGAGGCTGCTGTTCAAGGAGGCACACTGATCCTCACAATCTGACAGGACCTGTTCCCTTTTGTGCCAGCATTCCCAGGAAATAACAAACCCAGAAAAGGCTGATCAAACCCCAAAATCCCACGTCCCCCTTGCATTTACAGCATCACAAAGAAAAAGCTCAGCATGTGCCTTCAATCCCAGCCACATCTCACACAGGCACATTCACAACAAGGATACTGGCATTGCTTTAATGCCAAGAACAGAGTGTTCTCAGGCACTTCTCTTCCCACTAGGAACTATAGAAGCTGAAAACCTTTGCAATTTGGGAAGTTCTGGCTTCTTTAGCAAAAGCAAATTATTTCCCCCTGCTCCCCAAATCAGTCTAAATGAAGTTTTCCTGCAAAATCAGTTTCCTCCTATCATGGCACCCACCGAGCTGCAGCCCTGCCTGGGTGTGCCTGGTGTAGGTGAGCCTGGCCTGGTCCAGGGCAGTGTTGAACATGCTGAGGAGGACAGGGACCTTGTCAGCAGCAACTGCAGCCATCACAGGGCGCTCCAGAAGGTTCTGGAACATGGCCAGCAGCTGGGCAGGGGAAGAAATGGGAAACAGTCACACTCCTGCACAGTGCCACTGGGATTTCCCTCACTGATACTTTGTCTTCCTCAGTAACTCAAAGGTCAGCACTGATGGACACCTTGTCAAAGGGAAGGTTTTTCCCCTGCTTTCCCATGTAATTCCTGCCTTTCAGGGAATCATTAATGTTTGAAAAGAACTCCAAGATCACCTTTGACTGAATCCCACCACTAAACCATATCACAAAGAATGTCTTTGTTAAAGAAATGTTCAGACCTTCTCTGTGGGTGAACCACATTCCAACTGTCATTCTTCAAGTGCTTCAAAATTTGATATTTAAAAATAACCCACAACAACAACTCAAAGATAAATGCTATCAACATTTTCTACAGTCTTTTTTACAAGTATACTGATTTTTTTCAGAAAATACCATTTATTTTCTCTGCAGGATAGATTCACTAGTAAACAAAGCCACCTAATTTCTAGAAAACCTCAATTTTCAGAGTTAAATTCATCCATGTATTAACAAATATTGATATTAACAGTGATCACCTGGTTTTAACAGCAGTTTTCACCAGGAAATCAGAGAATCACAGAATGGTTTGGATTGGAAAGGACCTCAAAGGCCAGCTCATTCCACCCCCTGCCATGGGCACGGACACCTTCCATTTACCAGGGTGCTCAGGCCCTGTCCAGTCTGGCCTTGGAACTCAGAGCAGCTTTTCCTCCCCCTCCCAGGGAGACCAGGGCAATTCCTGCCATCCAAAAGCCTGATTTGAGTCATTCCTTTGACTGCTCTTCCCCAAAGTGAGCAAAGGCCTCCTCTGTCTGTCCCAGGTGAGGAGCAGGGACACTCCCAGCTCTGGACCCGCAGGTCTGAGCAGCCCTGCCCAGCAGTGCCCCTGCCCCATTGTCCAGCCCCGTGCCTGCAGCTCCAGCACTGTCTGGCCCCTCTGTGGGGCTCAGGAGAGAGAAGGGAGGGACAGACAAACCTTGAAGATGTGCTCCAGGCCCGGGGCGTCGCTGAAGGCCTGGCTGAACACCGTGGCCAGCCGGCGGTCGATGTCCTGCACCTTCTGCTGGAATTCCAGGGCATCCTGCTCAAACTCCTGTGGGAAGGGCAGCAGCAAGGCCTGAGCTGTGAGAAGGCACTGGGGAGGTGCCTGCCAGCTCCCAGCCCAGAGCCATTTCCTCTTCTTATTCACCAGGAATTAAAACACTCCTCTGGACACACTCCATGGAGTAAAGGACACTTCTGTCCCATCCCATGGCTGAGCTCATGGCCCTCCAGGATGGACCCACAGTCCAACAAGTTCTAACTTCAGTTTGGAGGCAAGATGGGCTGTTCACACACTCTCTTACCCTAAAGACCACACCACCACCCCAAAAACCCACAGAAGCACTCACTGAACCAGCAAGGTTTGCTAGACTTAAGCTGTGCCAGTGAAACTTGAGGTTAGACATCAGGAAAAAATTCTTTGCTGAAAGAGTGATTGGGCACTGGAATCATGTGCCCAGGGAAGTGCTGGAGTCACTGTGCCTGGATGTGTTTAAGAACAGACTGGATGTGGCACTCAGAGCCATGATTTATTTAATGAGGAGGTGTTAGGTCCCTCTTTGGACTTGATGATCTCAAAGGTCTTTTCCATTGAATTAAAACAGGCCTGGCTCATTGTGTGATTCTGATATGGAGCTGCAAGAACTCCCAAGTGTCTGCAGAGAAGGCAGCAGCTCCCTGTTCCCTGCAGTGACAGCTCAGATCCCAACAAAGGGAGGAGGGAGCTGGGAAGGAGGAACCTCTCTGGAAAGGAGAATGTGCTGCTGGCATTCCCACAGGCTGGTGCCACCTACCACATTGGCCAGGTCCAGGCAGTCGTAGGTTCGCTCTGAGAACACCTGGTAGCTCTCCTGGAACTCCTCATACATGTCCAGCACCTGCTGGCCCAGGGCCTTCCCCTTCATCCCCCCAAACTCAATCTTCTCCAGCTCTGTCAGGTCCAGGGCTGTGGTCAGGAGACCCTGCAGAGCCAAAGGAGGCACACAAGCTGCAGCCACAAGCAGATTAGCACAGCACAGAGCCCTGTTTGCTCCTGGACCAAAGGAGTTCCCAGGCTCAGCGAGGGTGCTCAGGCTGGGATCAAGATAATCTTTAAGGTCCCTTCCAACCCAAACCATTCTGTGATTCTATGGTTATGAGCACTTTTAAAATAGATGCCACCCATTGAGGTTTTCAACACAGCTCCCTTAGGAACAAGCAGAGTTAGAGTGTGGTTAAACCAGTGAAACCTTCTGTTCCACTCCAGACAACGAGAGAAGGAGAAAAGTAACTCAGACCTTGCCTTGAATAGGAAAGAGCAGGCTGCACAGTGCCCACCTGACCCCACAGCTGGGAACAGATCCATAAACAGACATTCACTTCACAGAGATGTGACCAGCAGCTGCAGGGAGCTGATAACCAAAGGAGAGCTTCGAGGTGAACACTGTGTGTGTGACAGGTACAGTGTGTGTGTGACAGGTACAGTGTGTGTGTGACGGGTACACAGTGTGTGTGTGACAGGTACAGTGTGTGTGTGACAGGTACACAGTGTGTGTGTGACAGGCACACAGTGGGTGTGTGTAACATTCACACAGTGTGTGTGTAACATTCACACAGTGTGTGTGTAACATTCACACAGTGCGTGTGTAACGGGCACACAGTGTTTAACAGGCACACAGTGTGTGTGTAACTGGTACAGTGTGTGTGTAACATTCACACAGTGTGTGTGTAACAGGTGCTTACAGAACCTCAGCCATGCTGGGGGCTCAGGGATGATGGCACTCATGACACCCCCTGTCCCTGCGCTGCCTCGTGTCACAGTGAGGAGCAAACAGGCACACCCTCCATGCCCCCAGCCTGGCACACCACTGGGATGTAAAGGGATGACCTGGTGAGGAATGTGGAATGTGTCCCTGCTTGTCCCCAGAGCCTGCTCCTGCTCAGACCCCCTGTCCAAGTCAGGAGATGCTCCAGGGTGTCCCTGAGGGCTGCAGGAAGACTAGGAGCTTGTCCTGGTTTATTCCCAGCTGTGCAGACCACAGCCCCATAATCCACACCCCTTATCCCAACAAGAGCAGGAGTCCCAGGGGACCCCTGGGAGCACTGACACATCCACCAGCCTGAGCAGGAGGACACAGCAGCAAATCTGACACAAGCACTGAGCAGGACCTGGGCAAACAAGGTCAGGAGGATGTCAGGGGGACCACACAGCACCTCACATCTCCAGAGTCTCACCTTCACCATGTCCAGCCTCTGCAGGAAGCTGTCCAGCCTTGCAAACACCAGTCTGGGGTGGAAGTTCCACTTCTTCACCTCCTGGCCTGGCTCATAGTACACGTGCAGGTTCTTCTGTCTGTCCTCAAACGCCCCTTTGAAGGCATTCAGGATGTCAAACACTGTCTGCACCTTGCCCAGGCTCTCTTCCATCTCTCCTTTCAGAAGGTCTTCTGGAGACAGGAACACCACAGCCTGGAAGAGCCAAACCACCCCAGAGATGTCCCTTGTGCTGTCACAGCAAACAGTGACTTCCTGCACTGAACAGGTCTGACCCTTCCTCTCCAGTTCAGAATCCCTTTGCCAAGAAAGGACAGGGGAAACAAAGAGAGAAGAGACTTTGGTAAAACCCTTCCCATGGCAAACACAGGTGCCACAGCCACACACCTGCTGAATGAGAAGGTTGCAGATTTCCTGGAGCAGCACCACGATCCTCACAGGCACACTGTAGTGCTTGGAGGTGACCCAGATCCAACACACCACGTGCAGCAGAGGGATCAGAAGAGGCTTCACCTGGCTGAACTCAGCAGCCTCTATGTCCTCCAGGGGCTGCTGGAGGGGTGTCAGGTGCAGGTCAATGTCCTGAGCTTCGCTCAGAGCTGTGGGAAGAGAGGGGAGGAGGGGTGAGATCCATTGGGCTGGGGGTCATGAGCTGGATGCTGGCACAAAGGGGAACAGACAGTGCTGGGGAGCACAAAGCACTCACCTATGTGTGCTGGAGATAAATCACCTTGATTCCCTGCTCACCCACATCTTAACCAGCACAGCAAACAATCTGACTCGATGGCAAAGGACAGGGAGTGGGGACAGGAGTGTGACAGGGCTCTGGGCACAGGCTGAGGCCACAGCAACCAAACAGTGCCTGGCAGCACCAAAAACACAGCTCTGCATGGGCTGCAGGATCACCAGGCTGGGCCTGAGCTCAGCTGAGCCTGGCTTTGGCTCTGGTAGCCCCATGCCCTCTGGGCAGCACAGTCCCACCTACCCTGACTGCAGCAGAACAGAAATGAGTGCCTGACTGGGTGAAATGTTCATATTAGCTTTGTACAGCTGTGTGGCTGGACCCTGAAGAACTACTCCAGAGTTAATAATTAATTAATTCCAATTAAATTCATTACTGTTAATGAAACCAGGATATCATTTTGCAACTAAACTCATGGACCAACATGAAGAGAATCATCAACATCATCTAATCATAGAACCATGGAATGGTTTGGGCTGGAAGGGACTTTAAAGCACATCTTGTTACACCTTCCGTTGTCCCACGGTGTTCCAAGCCCCAGCCTGGCCTTGGGCACTGCCAGGGATCCAGGGGCAGCCACAGCTGCTTTGGGCACCCTGTGCAGGGCCTGCCCACCCTCACAGGGAAGGATTCCTTCCTAAAATCTAATGTAACCTCTGACTTGAAGCCATTTGCCCTCATCCTATCACTGCCAACCCTTATAAAAAATCCATCTCCAGCTCTCTTGGAGCCCCTCTAGGCACTGGAAGGCCAAATAAGATTGTTCCAGAGACTTTTCTGCACTGAATAATCCCAATTGTCTCAGCCTTTTCAGAAGTGCCAGAAGTGCACGTGCAAATAACCCCACAGCTCAAGACCAAGGAAGAAGAAACCTTCACTATCAGCACCTCCCTCCCAAAAAGCCACCCTATCACCCCAGCAGGGAGGGCACAGGGGAGCCCAGGCTAGGAGTAGAGGACAGAAGCCAGCACCATGCTAAAGCTGTCCCAGTTTCTCACCTGCCTCCACATCCAGGAGCATGTTCTGGAAGGCTGGCACGTAGATGCTCTGCACTCTCTCCAGCACCTCCACCATGTTGCTGACCCTCCTCGATGTCAGCTGACTGTAAATGCCTTCCAGGTCAGCACACCTGCAGCAGCCAGGACATGTCACCAGCCCAGCTGTACCCAAAGCCCTGTCTGCCCTGGGCCTGACTCAGTGTCTGGGTTACAATACAGAGTGTGATAAAAGGTATCTGTTCTATCACCATTATTGAGGGTGGGGCAGTGACCCTTATCTCAACGGGAGATATTCTGCTAATGGGCCATCCATTGAAACCAGGCAGGGCATTGTTCTTTATCTTTTCACAACCCATCCTTCCTCCAGCCAGTCATTTTCTGCTCATGGCCATTGAGTCCCACTGTGGGACTGATAAAATTACTGCATCCCATTGGGAGTTGCTCCAGCCAGGGGGAAGAGCCCAACATTTCTTACCAAGATAAAAACAGAGGTTTGGGGACACTAAGGGAGCCCCTTTCTCCACTGGACTCCAGAGGAAAACCGGATTTCTCCACATCACCACTGGAGCTCCGGAGGGAAACTGCACCTTGTACAGGAGCACTGCTCCAACTGAGCCACATCTGTCACTGCAGGAGGATGCAGCCACCATGGAATGGGACTGCTACCAACACCCTGCCTGACGGGTGTCAGGTTGTACTCTGACTGTGTCAGGGTTTGGGATTTGTTTCTTTGTAGTACTGTATTTCTATTTTAATTTCCCTAGAAAAGAACTGTTATTCCTAATTCCCATATCTTTGCCTGAGAGCCCCTTGATTTCAAATTTATAATAATTTTGAATAGAATATAATAATTTTATAATAATTGAAGGGAGGGGATTTACATTCTCTATTTCAAAGAGAGGCTCCTCCTTTCTTAACAGACACCTGTCCTCAAAACAAGGACACTCAGGGTTTTCTGCAGTTACACAAGGACTGAGCCCAGTGGTGGCAGGAGATGGGACCAACCCTACAGGACCCAGCTGGTACCAGGTTCAGGTGAGAGCAGCTCTCTGTGCCCAAAGGAGCCAGGTGGTTTCTGCAACCACTGCTGACAGCTCTGCACAGGCAGGGCTCAGTCTCCAGTCAGCCTGAGCCAACACAGCACAAAGGGCAGGTGAAATTCTACTCCCTGGCTCATCTAACCCCCCTCTGGCACCAGCAGCAGCCAGCTGACAGCATGGAGAGTGCCCATCAGCTCTACTCTGGGGCTGGCTCCTAGACAACAGTGATGGAAACAGCATTTCCAACA
Organism: Catharus ustulatus; assembly: GCF_009819885.2. Lineage (NCBI taxonomy): Eukaryota > Metazoa > Chordata > Aves > Passeriformes > Turdidae > Catharus > Catharus ustulatus. Next base: position 1,646,231 of record NC_046240.1, read on the forward strand.
AAATCCCCTCACAGTGCAGCCCTGAACTGTGGTGGGGCCAAGCCAAACCAAGTCAACTGCCCAGCACCTCTAGGCACTCAGAGATCATCATTATTTTATGTCTGGGAGCAATATTTTTGGGCTCAGGTCTCTACATGACCTCAAGCAGCTGCTCTTGGCTCACTGCAGCAGCATCTCCCCCACCCAAACCAGCAGCACCAGCTTCCCCAGCACCTGCTCTTCCAGAACTCCAGTTCCACCTTCGGGGTTGGGTTGGTGCCTTGCAGGAGAGGCTCTGAGGACTCTTTCTTCAGCACTCTCTGGATCTGCTGGCTCCAGTCAATGATGGCTGACTCAGTGGCATGTACAAGAGATTTATTGATCAGCTCCAAGCTGCAGAGAACAGAGCACGAGGGTCACTTGGCTTTCCACCTGTCCACTTGCATTGCTCAGTTGGATTCTACCTCAATGGATTTTGCAGTGACAGCCCAGATTCATGTTTCAAAATAATAAAACAATCAAACTTGTAAGGGAGACTATTTATAAGGGCAATTGGAGACAAGATAAGGAGGAATGGTTTTAAACTGAAAGACAGTAGGTTTAATTTAGCTATTAGGAAGAAATTGTTCCCTGGCAGGGTGGGCAGGCCCTGGCACAGGGTGCCCAGAGCAGCTGTGGCTGCCCCTGGATCCCTGGTAGTGTCCAAAGCCAGGACACTGGGGCTTGGAGCAACCTGACTGCAGAGTCTGAAGTTTTCCCTCAGTGATCTAAGCAGTTCATTGCCTCTCTGCATGCCCGCATCCCCTTCCACTTTCTGAGCTTTTCCTGCTTGTTTCATTGAACAGTCCACAAAGACAGAGCCCATGAACTAGAGAGAGCAGAATACCCCTCCTTGGCAGTCTGAGGAGCTGCAGAGGACAGGGAGCAAGAGGAGTCCCCCTGTCCGACAGGGAGGATCCCCAAAAGACACTGCACGTGCAGCGGCAGAAGAAAACCCAGGGGAGAGCAAGGGCTGGTACTCACAATTTCTCACTTTTAGGATCAATGTTCTCGATTCCCTCGGAGCCAGCTGGAAGAGGTAACAATGTCTTGCCCTTCACTTGGCCAACAACCTTGAAGACAGTGTTTTTCAGGCTGTGGACATGATGGATGATGTCTTGTGACACCACTCGTGGCCAGCCCTGATGGTTCTTCCTGTTCGTCAGGATGGGCACAATCACCTAGAGCAAAGAGCAAAGGAGAAGAGCTGAGGGAGGGTAGATTTAGATTGATTTAGGAAGAAATTGTTCCCTGTGAGGGTGAGGAGGTCCTGGCACAGGGTGACCAGAGAAACTGTGGCTAGAAGTGTCCAAGGCCAGCTTGGACAGGGCTTGGAGCAACCCAAGACAGTGGAAGGTGTCTCTGCCATGGCAGAGGGACTGGATGGGCTTTAAGGTCCCATCCACCACAAAACATGCTGTGATTTGATAATTCTAGGACAAAAAGTACTATGGATGGACTGGACACCAGCTCTGAGGTCCTGGTTTGGGCAAGCCTGGAGACCCTGACTGCTCACTGTCCCAAGCAGTTCCCTGCAGGTGATGATGGACAGGCCAGTGGGGCTGGGCTGAGCCCAGGGGCTGTCCCTGCACAGCCACCCCCCATATGCACAGGGAAAGTCCTCTGGGACCTCCTGGCATCTACAGCATAGCCATGTTTGAGGTTATTTCCCAAAGCTGCAGCCCACTAAACATGGTTCCCGTCTTTATCAGTGCAAGTTCCAGGGCCTGCACTGACCCAGGAGCTGGGGACTCTGATCTGGGCTTGCCTGGACCTGAGCTGCTTCTGGCTCTGTCGTGCTGGGACAGCAACAGTGTCTGTCACCTTCCTCTGGGATCAGAGCCAGGTTGCCCCTGGTGATGAGCAGTCTTTATGTGGCCAGACTTGGGGGAGGATAAAGGTAAAAAAGCACCTACAAACAGACACAGAATGGAAAAGGAACAACCGGAGTGCCACTCCAGGGTGCTGAAAATTGTTTGCACCACGACCAAAGAGGAGCAGCAACAGCAACCACCGTAACCCAGGGAGCCATGGGAAGGGGGAACAACCCCAGAGCACACAGAGTTCACCTTCAACAGCTCCACCTGCAATAGTGCAGGCTTTGTCTCCCTTACTCAAATCACAGGGACTGCTAATGACAGTAATGTCATAACCAGTCAAATCAGCTGTTTGTGTTCTTCTGGATTGTTAAAATTACTACTGGGCCACTGATGGAAACTCTTGAAGATCCCTTTGGGAAAACATCAGCACACCTGAGGTAAATGGGCACTCCAATACAGGAGGCTGTTCTGAACATCAGGAAAAACCCTTTCCTGGTGAGGGGACTGAGGGCTGGCACAGGCAGCCCAGGGAGGAAGCTCCATCTGTAGGGACCCCGAAAAGTCACCTGGACATGGTCCTGGGCAACAGGCTCTGGGTGGCCTGGCTTGAGCAGGGGCTTGGACCTGAGATGTGCCTGAGATGTGCCATGGAGCACCAACTATCCTAGAACCATAGAATGGTTTAGGCTGGAAGGGACCTTGAAGTTCATCTTTCCCACCCTCTGCCGTGGGCAGGGACACCTTCCACTATCCCGGGTTGCTCCAAGCCCTGCCCACCCTGGCTTTGAACACTTCAAGCGATGGGACAAGCGCAATTTCTCATTCTCAGGAAGCCATCCTGTGATTTGTAACGTGGTCATCCCCCTCGGACCCCACTTGGCTCAGGATTAGGAGGTCTCATCGGGCTCTGCAGACCCCTTTCGCCCCTCACCTCCTCCAGCAGCGCGGCGAAGTGCGGCAGGGGCTCAGCGGGCAGGTCCCCGCACAGCAGCTCGGCGGGGCCGGGGCTGGCTCCGGGCGGCCGCAGGAAGAAAAGCGCCTTGGTGGCGCTGGGGGGCGGCGGGGGCGGCCCGGGGCTCAGCAGCAGCTCCCCGGCCGGGCCCCGCCAGGCGAGCAGCGCCGGCCCCGCCGCGCCCCGCACGAACCCGCGCAGCGCCGGCCCCGCCGCTCCGCCCGCCCAGCGCCGCCAGCGCTCCGGGGACACGGCCAGAGCCCGGGCAGCGAGCCGGGCCAGCCGCTCCTCCGCGGGGTCCTCCAGCCCCTCCGGGGGGCTCTCCCGGGGCTCCTCCTGGGACTCCTCCCGGGGCTCCTCCGCCCCCGCTGGCCCGGGATCCCCGGCGGTGTCCATCCGCCCCGCTCCGCTCGGTGTTTGCGAGCACAGCTCCGTTACCCGGGGGACTCCCGGGAGCCCTCCCGTGTCCCGCCGGGATGCGGGGCGGTCCCAGCGCTGCCGCCTCCCTCCCGCTGCCCCAGCCCGTCTCTCTCATCCCGGCTCGCTCCGCAGGAAGCTCAGAGCACAGCCCGGGGGAATTGTTCCACATCGGGCACAGGCAGCTCCTGTCCCTCACCCTCTCTCCTGCTGTTCCCGACACCTGCATCAATCACCTGAAGCTGAATTTGGGTGCTGTGGGCTCCTGCCACCGCTGCACTTCCACATCATTAACTAACACCCTCTGTGAGAAGCAGTTTTCCGAATAAAAGATCCTTCTTTAATTGCATAAAAAAGAGCACTCGAATGCTGTGCAGTCCCAGAGCTGCTCGTGTCACCCCAGCAGTAACCAGGACCTCCCCTGGTCACCCCAGCCTGCTCCAGTAACAGGAACATTTTGTTTTTCCCCAGACCCCTGCTACTCATAAATGCCCAGCAGAGCTTTTCTGGAGGACACAGCTGAATATTCTCCTCTTTCTGCTTTAGACAAGCATAACACTAAAACATAGCTCATCAACAAAAGTTGCTTTGCTGACAGTTTGTCCCTTAATTTCCCATAAACTTAAAATGAAGTCTTAAGATTTGTGTGCAAGTATCATCTCCTGAGCTGGGTCTGGCTGTCTTTAAGTTGCTTCCAAAAACGAACTTCTTAATTGACACAGTACAGAACTCCCCTCCTACTCCCAAACACAGGCAGTGACAGCAGTGGCAAGGGAAGAAGCAAAGCTGATCCACAAAAAGCCTCAGAAAAACTCCTCTTAACCAGAGACCTCTCCCCTCTCTGCCTGCTGTGCCAGCTGTCCTAGCCCCTGCATCCAGAACAGGAATCTGCCCAAGGACACTCACAGCCATGAGGCTCCAGCATGATCCAGTTCTGATGGGCAAGATCTTGGCCTTTTACCCCAAAGCTGAATCAGCCAGCCAAGGTCATTCACCAGAGAAATCCAGGTTTTTGTTTCCTCATTAGTGATCCAGACACAACACAGCTTTCTGGAGGATGGCAAGTGGTTTATTCAGATTGTAAATAAAGGGTTTGGAAAACTGATCTTCTGAAACAAAAAACCAGTAGAGAAAACCAAAATAAAATGGGAACACCGAAGTACTAATGTATCTTCTCTAATTTGACCTAAAATCAGGTCCCATTTTACTGTTAATTTTCCTCCTATCACCTGGTTTCTCATAGCTGGTTATGCCCCCCTTCACTGAGACCAGCTCACCTCCTTCTGGCAAACCCACAGCCCCTCCGGGGCCTCTCACACCTGATCTCTTGCAAAGGCCACACCTGCTGCTGTTACATTATCAATACCTTGTAGCATAAGCCCCAAAATTAAAACAGTTCAGAGAGAAGAATTATTTGGTTAAAAGAATGCCCCATGGACTGGTGAGCCCCCAGAACAGGAGCTGTGTGGGCAGATCCTGTCTCCACAAGGACCAGTGCTGCTGCCAGCCCACTGGAGCTGCAGCCCAGGGAGATCCATGATGACCAAGCAAGCCCAGGTGCCCAGGCCAGCCCCTTTCCCGAGGTGCTGGCAGCACGGCACGCTCCGAGGCCTGCGGACAGCCAGGCTCCTCTCTCAGAGCAGAGCAGAGCACTCCCAGCCTTGGCTCTCTCAGTTGGCTGTTTTAAGCTTCTTGTCTGGCACTTCCTGATGGTTCTTGGCTTGTTTCCGTTTCTGGCAGGCTGCTTCCGTGCTGTCCCCCCTGGTCAGTTTGTCCAGGACCAGGGCAGTCTCCTTCAGCAGCCGCATCTCCCGCTTCTCCTTCCGCTCCTCCATCTCCACGATGTCATCTGCAAACAAAGCCTTCAGGGCGGGGATCAGCTTGGGGATGGCCGGGAAGTCACTGAAACGGACCTGAAACACAAACAGGAGCTCCTGTGAGAACTGCTGCTTGATTTCCTCGTTCCCCCTCGCCTTTGGCCTGTGCAGACAGCGCCTTAAGTTCCAGCTTTCATATTCCCAGACTCTGCACTGCATTGGTGTGTGACTCTGAACTCCACACAAAGTGTCACAAGTTCTCCTCCCAGCTCAGGCACACAAAACAATCCTTTTCCAGCCCAGAACCAAGGACACTGCTGCAGCTCCAGCCCCAAAAAGTGCAAACAGCAGCGAATTGAGGAGAGAATCTGGGAGGATGGGAGTGCAGAAGCTGCAGCTGGAATTGGACAATGAAGGCCAAGCTGGAAATGGCCCCAAAGTGATCAAAGTGTGAGAACTCGTGACTCGGATCCATCTGGGCTCCATCTTGGCTGGAGCCACGGCCGGGCTCTTGCAGTGCCCAAGGTGAATCCTTGGAAGGGCTTGGAATAAATCCCTGCTTTATTCCTTTAGCACTGCCCAGCCTCTGCTCCAGGTCAGCCTCTTTAGGCACCAACTGCCCCTTCCTGCGTGCAGCAGCTGCACCCAGCAGCCCTGACCTCAACAAGTTATTGACAGAAATGCTGTGACCCAGTACAAATTCTGACTGACAGTGAGCTCCCCTCATTGCCATGAGATCCTTCTGTCAGTTTTTGTCTCCCAGATGTCTGCTACAGAAAGCCACTGGAGCAGCTCATCAGTTGGGATGGAAATGGAAGCAAAATTAGGTTTTTTGGCTGGGAGTAGCAAGTGTTGAGTTGACACGAAGCAAGAACCCAGTGTGTTAAGAGTTGGATTTGAGGGCCATCAGCACCTCACACTGGTGTGGAGAAAGGGTGGCACAAGGTATCTGCTGCCAGCAGTTAAAGGAGCTGTTTCAGAGACTGCTCTTCAGGAGATGGAGCAATGATCCAGTACAAGAGGAGCATTTAATTCATGAGCAACCATCCCATAACTGTTCCCTGGCCTGGCCCCAGGCTCCCAACTTACCCTCATATGGTCAAAGGCGATGCCGACCTTCTCACTGAAGTCCTCACTGAACAGGGGGATCTTGGCATACCTCTGGCTGAAGTGATTGAGCATGATGAACTCTGCATTCATCTTCATCCCAGTCTGGATGGCCTGGGAGGTTGTGCTGCAAAAGGAACATGTCCTGGTTACAGCCAGGCTGGGAGATACTGCTGCTTGCACCCAGGGTCACACCACACCATCTGACCTCAGGCCACAGGCCCCTGTCCCTCAGGCAATTCCCTGACTTCCACACAACCCCCAGTGCAGGAATGCAGCTGTAATTGTTGGAGCCTTGCATTTAAGAGCTCAATAGCCTGCGGACAGGCACTTGTCCCAGGAGTGCCAAGAGGCCCAGCTCCTGCACTGTGACTCACAGGGAGCTGCAAGCAGCTGCTCTCAGTCTCCCACATTTCTGGGGGCAGCACATGGAAGTCCTGGCTGCAGTGCTCTCACTGAGCTGTGGGGGTGACATGACTCTTCTACCTCCTGAGCTTGGTCCCAAAATGCAACCATGCAGAGGGTCTTTCCCTTGGGCTGGTCAACTTGTAGCTTGAAGGCTTTCCCCATTTCTTTTGGGGAGCTGTGAGGAGCTGTGGTGATTTCAGAGCTGCTGCAGTGACCAACACCCCATCTTTAGTGTAGAAGAGCTCTACACACACCAGAACCTTTGACAGGACTTGGGCCCTACACTAGCAGCTCCAAGGACTATACCCAGCTGTGCACCTTTCCCTTCCTAAAAAACCTGACAGCAGAACACACCCCACCTGTGGGTCTTCTCTATAGCTTCCCTCTCCATGCCATCTTCCAGCGTGGCTTCATGGATCAGCAGGTTGGCATTTTTACCTGTGCAGACAATCACATATTCAATCTTCAGCTGAACTCTGACCAGCCCAACTGCCCACAGGAGCCCTCCTATCCCTCCTCAGTCCCTTGCTAAGCACCAAAGGTTTGGGGTGCCCACTTTGCACACTGACAGATGGAGATCTTTCTCCAAGAGATTCTCCAAGCAGAGAAGTTTTATTACCCCCTCAAGCAGAGGGATTTATTACCTACCCATTTGCACTAAGGCCATGCAGGGCATTGTATCTCCTGAATAAACTACTTTCCAGCCAGACTTGTGGATCACTGAACATGCAAAAGCATTTTTACAGTGTTGGACTTCACAGGTCTGAAACTGAACAAGGATACAAGTGTTAGACTCCAGGTGCCCTCCAGCCACAGAGCCCCTCAGCTCAGGAACTCACCTCTGCCAGGTCGTAGCTCTCTAACAGAGAGCTCACAAACTCCTTGGCTTTGGGTCTGAAGTTCTCACAGCCTTTCACAAGAGACTGAGAAGGAATCATTCTGTGAGGGAGGGAAGAAGAGATAACTAAGGACAGGTACAAAATAAAACCTGGTCTTCTCTTTATCAGCCGATTGCTCCTGTTTCTCAGTCTCAGTTCAGTCCCTTGGTGATCTGTATTGCCTATTGCTTTCATTGGTGTCCAAATAACTCATCCAATCACTTCTACCCCACTATCAAATACTCTTTCATACACCTGCCCAGCTCCCTTTTCCTACAGCAAAGGGAATGCTGCACCATAAGCCTCTATTAAGCAGCACAGCAGAGTAACAAACCCTATCCTGCCCCCTGCAAACTGCATATCCTTGTTCTACAGGCAGTATAAGCAGAGTCACCTCCAACAAACGGGTGGGGGAATGGATGACAGGAGTTTGTCTTGAATAAAGACCAAGAACATTTCTCCATGTTCACACAGAACACTCACTTGATGTCTCCAAGAATCTCCTCACAGTGGTTGTGGTACTCGTGCAGCCAAGGCATGATCTGCTCAGGTGCTACCAGAAACAGAGGGCTGAAAGCCTGACCAAGGGCTGCCTGCAAAAGCAAAGGTAGGGAAAAAAATCAGTGCTAGGTGTACACCAAATCAGAGAGAAGAAATGCTAGGGAAAGGCTGGTGCTTCTCCACTACTCTGAGGTTCCCCTCCTCTCAGCCCAAGCCACGTTGAGGAGCAGAGGAACCACTTACAAAAGCTCTCCGCCGCTCCATCAGGATATTCACCAGCCCCTGCAAAGGAACACAGGAGACAGAAGGGGCAGTCAGAAGGGTCTGGGGAGTCAGTGGCAACAGAGCCACTGCTCAGCAAGCCCAGAGGCCCCAACAAGGGAGAGGGGATTAGAAACACAGATTCAGCAGTGCCTGGGGAATGAATGCAGAGCAGGGCACATTCATCCCACATTCATCAGCTGGAGCTACAGCTGAGTCCCAAGGTTCAGAGCACAGCTGCACAGAGCCCCTGCCCCTCCCCTCAGCCTGAACCCACCGAGTGGTGATCTGTGTGCATGTGGGACACAAACACAGCCACGAGGTTACACAGCACTTGGTCAACTTGCTCTCCATAGTGGCGGCAGAGCTGTCCAAAGGTTCCTTCCCCACAGTCCAGGAGCAGGGACCGGGTAGCACTGTGAGAGGTGACACAGACATTTGGAGGCCACTCCAAGAGCTCTGAGCAGGGCCTTGTGGGGAGGGGGATCTTTTGGGTTGGAAGGCAGGGATCAGAGAGCACTGGGGTTTACCTGGTATTCACCAGCGTGGAACTGACATTGCGGATTTTCATTGGGATTGCAGATCCTGTTCCCAAGAACACAATTTCAGGATAAGCACTCACATTTCCTAGAGAAAACAGACAACAAGGATTTTAGGCAAATGTTCTCCACATGCTGCCCAGTCTGACACCATTTAATTCACCAGCCCAGTAATCCAGAGCCAACATGGCCAGCACAGCTGTTTTTGCCCCCCTCAGCAGCAGGTTTATAAGGGAAGGCAGAACAAGCCCCACCACTTCACAGCTTCATCTGGGCTCTGAAGCAGGGAGTCACCAAGAGCTCCTATTTTCCACCACAGTGATCCAAGCTAAGTTGCTGATCTGTACCTGGTACAGCAGACAGGCTCTCTTTGCACTCCTTCACACGGGTCTGGAAGTCAGGGAGATCCAAGGCTTCACTAACAAACATATCAGGATCACAGACAGTCACAGCATCTCTGCAACAACAGGCCACCTATCAGGATGGGGCAAGGAAGGAACTGAAACAGCCCTTTTCAGAGCAAAGTGCCAAATTCCTGTGACAAAACAGCCTTACAACAAGGAGACAAATGCTCTTTCCACTTTGAGGGGTTGGAAAAGACACATTCACAAGTGTGGTGTGTGCCAAGAAGGCCTGGTTGGGCTGAGCCAGGCACAGAAATGATCATTCCACCAAAGTGAAGCTCCTGCAATAGCACTTCATCCCATCCAGAGCTGCCAGGCACTAGAGGGCACTGCAAGGCAGCACAGAAGGTCCTGGAAGAGGAGCAGCCACCCTCCTGTTGTGCCCAACAAAGCCAGAAATCTGAGTTACAGTGGCTGAAATTCCCTTGCCCCCTGTGGTCCCTGGCCCTTAAGGTTCTCACTGAGCAGCTTCATCTCTTTGCCCACCAGGAGCAAAGACTGTCTAACCACCTGGAGTTTTCAGCTCTAATGTCACACTTTCTAGGTCTTCAGAAGGTAAGACTCTCCCTGGGCTCCCCAAAAACTTTCTCCCTGACCCCATCTGCTCTGCCACAGCCAGATGCACAGCATGGCTCAAGACAAAGGACCACAAGGTTACAGGAGCAAGGGACAGAAACAACACTCCAAAGCACTGGCCAGGTGCTGTTTTCAGAGGTTCACTTTTTCACATGCTACACCTTGTGTGAGACTTCTAGGGGCAGGGACACAGCCCTCAAAAGTTGCCCCAGCACAGCCACCAGAAAGGATTTGCAGTGGATCCTAACACAGTGCCCTCCTTCACCAAAAAGTTGCTTCAAGCCAACACCTAAATCTGGAAAGAAAAAGATTGCCACTGACCTCTGCCACTCCTGCTGTGGCCTGAGGTGGTATTTCAGGAGGCACTCCCCTCGCACGATGGGCACAGGGCACACAGCCTCTGCTTCCTGCAGGAGGAGGGGGACATGAGACACAGCCTTTGCTGAGGGCAGGAGGCACAGGGCGAGGGGGGCCTGGATTACCTTGCTCTGGTAGGTGGTGAGCAGAGGGAAGATTTCCGGGTGGATGAGGTTCAGCTGAGTTTGGATCTTGTAGCTGCGTGGGTTGTGCACAGCAGAGGAGTTTTCATTGAGCACCAAGTGCTGAGTTCCAGGCCCAAATCTGTCAGAGGACAATAATGGTCAACAGCTTCAGCCACACGTGCATACCTGAGCTTAAAATCTCACCTGAGCCAGCATAGCCCTCCTTTTTGAGCTCTTTTCCATAGAATCACCACATTGGAAGAGACCTCCAAGATCATCGAGTCCAACCCATGCCCCAACAGCTCAACTAACCCATGGCACTGAGTGCCACATCCAATCTTTTTTTAAACACATCCAGGGATGGAGACTCCACCACCTCCCCAGCCAGACAATTCCAGTACTTGATCACTCTTTCTGTAAAACACTTATTCCTAACCTATATTTCCCTTGGCACGGCTTAAGGCTGTGTCCTCTGGTTCGGTCAGTTGCTGCTTGGAGTTTACTTTGGAACAAACATGTGCAGCACCAGAACAGGCTGCTGCCCCCAGGGACAGGAGCCCAGGGACACTGCATCACGTACCTCTGCATCCATTGCTGGTAGCGGCTGTCTCGGAGCACTGACTCGGGGGTCATGTGAATAACCAAGGCCACCTGGTGCTCAGGAACTCCCTCCTGGTACCTGGACACGTTCAAACAGAAAGAACATTTGTGCTCCAGTCCATGTCCTTGGCATCCCCTCTCCTCTCCCATGTTGGTGCTAGCAGAGATGGCCCCTGAGGCAGGCAGAGCAGGGATTTTCAGAGCATGACCCTGGAGTCCAGGCTCTGCACCACCCAATGCAAAAGGCTCTGCTGAAATCTCCACTGTCCCACAGGGCAATTCCTCTCCTCCATCAGCAACCTCTGCAGAACCTCCAGGAGCCCAAGTGCTTCTGCACAACCCCTACAGAGATGTTATGTGCAGTCCAGGCTTCCAGCAGCGAGGGAAGCAGCAGCCTCCACTGCTCCCCAGGCAGACACCAGGGCACATTCCTGCTCTGGAGGTCCCTGAGGCAGAACCCCACAGGTCCTGCCTTTCCTAAAAGCCTCAAAACCCTTTCTTGCATCTCAAGCTCCTTAACAGTGCCAAACAGCACATCTAGACTAGAAGAGCAAAACTCAGCCCAGGTGTCCTTCCCCAAACACTGCAGGTGCCCCAGCCCTACCTTTGGAAGGTCTCATTTTCACAGACAGCATCCACAAAGCCCTCGTGGGGACACTCCAGCACAAGGAACACTGGGCCAGGGTCAGTGGGGGTGCACAGCTCCTCAGGTAAGAGCTGCAGGCAGATACACAGTGCTCACACCACAGCCAGCCTGGACACAGCCTTCCTGCAGCTCTGTGTCTCACTCCTTCAGTCAGAGCCCAGCAGCCACTCCCAACACTCAGTAAACCCAGTCAGGGCAGATCTTGGGCCCTTCCTGCTCCCATTACACAGCAAAATCAGCAAAAAACAGCAAATCCCAATCCTGGCCTCAGAGAAACCACAACCTAACCCAAGGAGGGGATTTTCAGCAGTTCCTAGGTTCCCATGACAGATTCAGATGGTAGCAAAAGCACGCGTAAGGAAAGGAAGACTTTATAAAATTCTTGTGACACAAAGATGTGGTGATCCTGTCTCCCAGGTTAGGATCTTCACTTGCAGATTACCTGGGCCACGGCCAGAGCAGGCTCTGCCTCTCACTCCAGTGTTTGAGAGATCCAGAACCCACATCCCAGAACTACTGAATTTCTTTTGGTGTCAGAGGTGCAGAGTAAGGAGATGGCTACACAGGCATTCAATCCCCAGATTCAAACAATGCAGGGATTAACTCCACTAGCTCACTCCTAGATCTGCATCATTTAGGGAAGGGGAGATGAAGCAGCTCTGCCAAACAGCAAACACCCAGCCATACCCACACAGGAATTCACTTCCCTGATCACCACCCCAACAGCCCCAGGCATGACACACTCAGCAACAACCTAGAACAGCCCCAGGATTAGTGCCAGGCAAAGCATTCTGCACAAAAACTTGTCACCCTGGGAGCTCAGGGAAGGAGGGAGAATGGCAAAGCCTCAGCAGAAGCACAGACACATCTTACCTCTTTGCCTTCAAAAGTGATGCTTTCCCCATTTTTGAGAGCTGTAATGATGGGAAGGATGGCTGGAGTTCCCCTGAGAACAAGGTCACAGAAATATTGAGCTTGCCAACAGCCACCTGCCTGCTCCTGCTGCCCCGTGGCCCAGGCTGGGCTCTCATACTCACACTGGCAGGCCCAGCTCCTGGGCTTTGGCTGCGAGGAATTTCCCTTTCCTTGGGTGAACCTGCAGAGTTCAGCACAATTAGCACCCAAATAAAGAGGGCCATGAAACAACACCCATGTACTGCCAGCTTAAGAGCTTCTTCACAAGCCAAGGGAATATTTCTTCCCTTTTCAGTTCCACAGCCACTGCTCCAATTTACCCCAAAAAGGCTTTTCTGGACTCTCTGCTTTCCAGGATCCTGCTGCTCTTCAGCCAAGCAAGCAGGACAGCCTGCCCTCCTCTGAGGGTTAAACAAGAATGTAACCTGTACACTCATAACCACTGCTAGATTCTAAAATACTCCTCCAGTTTTACACATTCCTACTCATGCTACAGCAAGTGTGACACTTGAAAAGCAGAAACACATTAGAGCTTCAAAGTTCTACTTTAAACGCTGTCTCCAGTTAAATCCCTGCAGCAAGATGACATTAGGAAACTTTTCCTTACTGGGAGTGGTCAATGCCCCAAGCCTGCCAGTGTTTAAGATACGGTTGGACAATGCCCTTAATAATATGCTTTAAATTTTGGGCAGCCTGAAGTAGCCAGGCAGTTGGACAGGGTGGTTCAACCCTGGAAGTGTCCAAGACCTGGCTGGATGGGACTTTGAGCAACTTGAGCTCCCTACCCACAGGGGCATGGAATGAGATTATCTTTAAGGTTTTTTCCAACCCAACTCATCCTGTGGTTATAGATGATCACTGATGTCCATTCCCCCTGAAATACTCTGTTCTATTCTCTCATCTGTTCTGTGTTGGCTTAAAGACCCTGTGCCCAAACTTACTTTACAAAGAAAAGCTGTCACCAGATCAGGATGTCTCCTTGCACACTTCTGCTCCTCACCTGTAAAACAAAGCAAAACTACTAAAAATCATCACTCACTATCACTTTTCTTAAAACCAAAACATGCCAAAATTTGCTACAGCATTAACAGGAACATTATCCACTTTACTAGGAGCCCAGCAGCAAAATGTTATGAACACCCAAGGTCACAGAGCCCATGGCTTCAGATACAGGAAGCCAAACTAAAGACCAAGACTGAAAAGCAATCAGCCCAGCAGCCACCTGTAATTAAATTACAAAGGTTAGAGCATCCATCCCTGCCAGAATCAAACTACTACAGGGACTAATCACACTCACCATAAGCACCACTATGCACCAACCATAATATCTAATTTCTAGGCCTTTTAAGTTCTGTCAACTTCCAAAGTACCAGAGCACTTTCTGCTCCATGCAACTTTCCAGCTGAGCTTCTCTACAGACCTCACTTTCAGAAAGTAAATGGCTCAGAGGACAAATTCCTATCCTTAGTTTGGCTTCATCTCATTAAAGTTAAAAAGGCCATTCCATGTTTCACCTGTTCTCTTTGGGCTTTCTTTTCCTTCCTCCAAGCTTTGCTGTGCAGCTCTCGGGGATGCAGGCCCTGTGTCCCCTTTAGGGCTATTTCCACCTTGGGGAGATGCTCCAGGACTCTGGGGGGATGAACTTTCAGCAGCCAGTGGTCTTCCTGTCCCAAATCCAATAAAAGCAGACAAAGAGCACTCAATCAAAACAACATAAAAGAAAAGCAGGAGTAGCATTCCCTCCTCCATGACAGTGAGGTTTAAACTGCACCAAAATACAGAGCTCTTTCCCCCAGTCTCGCTTGCACTTGCATTCTCCAGTCACTTATTTCAGGATCTCATCCCTCATCCAAGTCCTTCTCTCCAAACTGCTAAACTCTGTCAAGTCTGTGCTGCACCCTCAGAATCAGAGTTTCCAGCAGAAAGAACACAGCTGACTGAGAAAGCCAAATCCAGGGATGTTTCACAAAGCAGTCCATCCACCCACACTTGAAGGAACAAGCCACAGCCCTGACTCTGCAGGTCTTGTTATTTAAATGAGATCCTTCTCCTGAGAAAAGCAAATTAATGAACCTCTGCTTACTCAGGCTGGCAAACAGAAGCTGCTCCTTGAGCCTTCATTGTGCTTACTGAGCACGTGCTTCCCCTGTCTCCTGCAGCACCAGTGCTCACCTGTCAGAGGGATTTGGTAGACAGTCATTGTCTCATCCTTGTACTCCGGCTCTGTGTGCAACTGCACAGCTGGGAAGAGATCAAAAACCGCCATTAACAAGTGCATAAACAAAGATCCACACTCTTCAAGAATATAAATCAGAAAAGTGTCGTTGTCTCTCAAACACAACCTGCTAAACACTCCCCCTCCCTTTCTCTGCCCAACTGCAAACCCTAATGAAAATAATTAAAGTTTTAAAAGCCCATCATCTTCAGGGAGCAGTCCAGGATACCCCAGTGAGGAAATTCACTGGCAGACTCTGGAAGCAAACTGCCTTCAGTGTTTTAAAACCAAATGCTGTCTGCATGAGCCAGCCTGGCAGCCCCAGAGCAGAAACAGAGCTGGAAACACTGTTGTGAGAGGTTTGAACAGTGTATCAGAGCAAAACAAACGTTTACAACACCCTCCAGTGGGCCTAAACCAGAGGCTGAAGCTGTTACTCTAGCCTTTAGCTAGTGATGAAACAAAAAGCTCCAAGTTTCTCCTGCTACCCAAATCCCTGACCCACGTACCTAAATCCATCCGTTTGAGGGGACCAGGAAAGAGGCGAATGGCTTTCAGGTAGTTTTGCTGGAAAAGAGACAGGGGATCAGGAGGGGGCACAAGCAGTGCCATGACAAACAGCCTTCCAGCAGCTACAGAACCAACAGCCAGTCAGCCAGATCTGAGCAGCTCAGGCAGCTCTGGGCAGGTGTCCCACCTCTGGCAGGCACTGCACCTTCAGAAAGAGAAAGAGCCACTGTCCCCACCCCCTCCATCCATGCAATTAGTCAGCAGAAACTGCAAGGAAATAAAACCACTACAACAATGCTGAGGACTGCAAATTTCTGGTCCAGACACGGCATTAGACTGGCAAGGACCACATTAAACAGGAGACCAGAGACTGAGGTTCTAGTAACATAAAATGGGGAGGGAGCAGACAAGGGAACAAAGATCCTCCCTTCTCCCAAAAGCTGATTTATCAGGCTACAAGACAGAAGCAGAAGATTTCTGCTATCCTGTAACTGAAGAGATTTGGATTTTCAAGGCAGCCCTTTGAGCTGGCACTAATTCAGACCAGCATTTCACACCTACACAAAGATTCCCTCTGTCACCAGCTCTCCCAGTTCCAGGGTTATTTTAACACTCTGAGGGTTTGCTGTCCCTTCTGCACCTTGCCATACTTACCAGCTTTGGTGGCCCTAGGAACACACACCTCTGGAGCCCTATAGCCTTCAGTGTGAGAATCATACCTGAGAGCAAGCAGAGAAACAGCTTCATCACAGCTCCAGTAACCACTGGTAGATACCAAAAGGTCCCTCTCTGTTCAGGAGTGCTTGGCCTCACCACAAGGGCCAGAATTGAACTTGGACCTGAATTCAGTTTTGCCTCAGTTTGTGCGGCAGTTTCAACAAATCACTTGCTGCTATAGATAAAGAATTTATCTACACATCTTGACAAAATTAATCTGGAGCAAGGCACCTGAACAGATCCTTAATCTCCTTTACTTGGAAAATTCCAGAATTTTAATAGACAAGAGTCATAGCCACCTGTCCAAATCTCATCCTGCACTGAGGACTATGGTGCCCACAAACTTCTATGTGTTCCTTAAACCCAAACCAGCCTAATCCACCAAACAGCTCCCTGCTGGCAGCACCTTCTGCTCCAGATTTTGGGAAGCTGAAGCCAGGCATGCTGGACAGGCAGGGCCTGTCCCACCACGTGTCTGCACTGTCACAGAGCCCACACAGCAGCTGGGAGCAGCGCAGAGCCCCTGAACAGCCCAGCCCTCAGACAGTGATGTCGCCGTCCCCACGCTGCCTCAAACACCCCCGAGAGCTGCCCCGCCGGGCTCCCCGCACTCACCCGGCAGCCCCCCGACGTTGGCCCAGGACACGCGGCTGAGGAAGATGCTGTCCAGGTGGGAGATCTTCAGCCTGCGGGGCACACAGGGGTGAGCAGGGCCCGAAGCAGCCCCGGGTGTCCCCCCCGCGCTGTCCCACTTACTTGTGCTCCTGCATGGCGCGCTGTATGCCCTCGCCGCAGTTGAACAGGTACCTGGGGGGACAGGGGCGTCAGGGCAGGCCCGGCAGGGGAGCCCCGCTCCCAGCCCCGCACTCACCGGTTGAACTCGGAGAACACGTACACGGCGGCTCCCGCGTCGCGGCTCCCAGCCGCCACCACCTGCACGTACACGGTGTTGGGCCCCGCCAGGCCCGTGCCCGCGTTCCGCCGCCGCTCGCGGGCCCACACGTGCCGGGGCACGTCCTTGGGCCGCCGCGCGGGCCGCGGCGCTGAGGGGCCCTCGGACATGGCCCGGTCGGCCCTGGCCGCGCTGCCCGTGCCCGCCCGCCGCCACACGAGCGCGCGGCCCGGCGGCAGCGCCCGCGCCAGCGCCCACATCCGCGCGCCCGCCCCGCCGCCAACCGCGTCACGGCCCCGCCGCGGCACAGCCAATGGGCGGCGAGGATTGCCGCGCTCCGCCCGCCCCTTTGTCACATGCTGCGGGCGGACCAATGGGGAGCGAGCTCCGCCCATGGCTCGCGGCCGTCCTGTCCGGCCGCTGTCACGTGGCCGGGCTCTGCCGGCCGGTGTTTGGGGGATGCCAGTCCGGCCGGGTCTGTGTCCGGTCCGGCCGGGTCTGTGTCCGGTCCGGCCACTGCTGGGGTTCTGTGTCCAGTCCGGCCAGTTCTGTGTCCGGCCCGGCCGGTTCTGTGGCCGGTCCGGCTGGTTCTGTCTTCGGTCCGGCCGGTTCTGTCTTCGGTCCGGCCGGTTCTGTGTCCGGCCAGTTTTGTGTCCGGTCCGGCTGGTTCTGTGTTCGGTCCGGCCGGTTCTGTGTCCGGCCAGTTTTGTGTCCGGTCCGGCTGGTTCTGTGTACGGTCCGATCACTGCCGGGGTTCTGTGTCCGACCGGTTCTGTGTCTGGTCCAGCCACTGGCGGGGTTCTGTGCCCAGTCCTGCCGGTTCTGTGTCCGGCCATTCCCGGAGTTCTGTGCAGTCACTCCCGGCCCGGCCACTCCCGGGGTTCTGCCCGTCCATCCCGGACACTGGTGCTGCTGGGCACAGATCCCCGGCTCCCCTGACCCCATGGCCCCGCTGGACCCCCGCCCCCCATTCCCCCCATCAGAGCCGCTTTCCTCAGCGGCTCCAGCCCAGGTGTCTCATGGCAGTCTTGGATGTCTCGTCCCATAAATCCACTCATTTATTCCCTGTGCAGTGACACAGACTCAGGCCATGCTGGTGCCTTCCCCAAAACGGGAACCCCCGGGGTTTTATCCCCTCACAGTCTTCTCACTCACAACTCTGGCTCTTCCTCCCAACCACTTCCTGAGAAAGCCTGTCCCAGTGTTTGATCGCCCTCTCTCTAAGAAAATGCTTCCTAATGTCAGTAGGACATTTCAATTTACAAGAGAGATTTAATTGGAGACAGCGTTTTCAAGTAGAACTTTGAAGCTTTAATGTGTTTCTGCTTTTCAAGTGTCACACTTGCTGTAGCATGAGTAGGAATGTGTAAAACGGGAGGAATATTTTAGAATCCAGCAGTGGTTATGAGTGTACAGGTTGCATTCTTGTTTAACCCTCAGAGGAGGCAGACTGTCCTGCTTGCTTGGCTGAAGCAGCAGCAGGATCCTGGAAAGCAGAGAATCCAGAAGAGCCTTTTTGGGGTAGATTGGAGCAGTGGCTGTGGAACTGAAAAGGGAAGAAATATTCCCTTGGCTTGTGAAGAAGCTCTTAAGCTGGCAGTACATGGGTGTTGTTTCATGGCCCTCTTTATTTGGGTGCTAATTGTGCTGAACTCTGCAGGTTCACCCAAGGAAAGGGAAATTCCTCGCAGCCAAAGCCCAGGAGCTGGGCCTGCCAGTGTGAGTATGAGAGCCCAGCCTGGGCCACGGGGCAGCAGGAGCAGGCAGGTGGCTGTTGGCAAGCTCAATATTTCTGTGGCCTTGTTCTCAGGGGAACTCCAGCCATCCTTCCCATCATTACAGCTCTCAAAAATGGGGCAAGCACCCACTCAGCTCTCCTCTCCTTGGCTGCTGGAGCAGGCTGGACACAGCCCTGAGGGCCCTGGCCTGGCCTTGATCAGGAGCTTGAGCCTCCCAAAGCCCCTCTGATCCCCAATCCCCACTGTGCTTCTCCAGGCTCCCCCATTCTGTGCTGCTCCTCTCCCACAGGAGCCTGTTGAGGGCCTGTGCATGAACACCCAGCTGCAGCTCTGTTTATTTTTGTGCTCTCCAGCCTCTGTGTGAGCTCTCTGGAGCTTTTTGTTGGCTTCAAAAAGAGCCACTTGATGTTACTGTAACCAGAGTACCCCAACATAAACAACCCTGACCATCAATATCCCTTGTCTCCCTGAGTTCCAAAGGAAAACCTTATCTTTCCCAGTGCTTTGCTTTCCAAACACTGCCTCCCTTTATTCTTAGTGCCAGCGTTCTTCCCTTTGTTTAATAGTGATGCTTTCAGTCAAACCTCTGCAAACCCCCATATCTTGCCATGCTGATCACAGCTGTTCTGTCAGTCCTTCTTCAGACCTGTAATTCATTTACCATTCTCCTGACTCCCATCTCTTCACAGCAGCTCAAATTAGCATGGTTCTCCTCACTTCTGAATGAAATGAAAGGTCTGTTCCTTTGGGTGGCAAACTCCTTGTTCACCCACTTTTCACACATGACAGTGCTGCAGCCCAGAACTCACTCATGGCACTTGGCTCTGCTCCCCATGTGAGAAGGGAAACACTTGTTTAGATCTCAAACTCTGCCTCACCTTGAGTCCTGAGGACAGTTTTGGGCACCACAACATAAGAAAGAGCTAAAGCTCTTAGGGAGAGTCAGAAGGAAGGACACAAAGCTGGTGAGGAGCCTTGAGGGCCCACAGGAGGACTGCCCAGGCTCCCCAGGGAATGGGCACATTCCCAAGGCTGCCAGAGCTCCTGGAGTGTTTGGAGGACACCACTCCCAGGGATGCACAGGGTGGGATTGTTGGGGTGTCTGTGCAGGGCCAAGAGCTGGACTGGGTGATCTTTGTGGGTCCTTTCCCACTCAAGACACGGTGATTCTGTGATTTTTCAATTGCTCCCAAATAAAAGTTTCCAAAGGCCACTTCTCTCTGCTCATTCCTGCTGCATTGCTGCATTGATCCCTCCCCCTGCCATGGCTTTTCTGGTCAGGTGAATGAGGAAGCATGAAAATATTTTTCCTTTTTTTTTTTTTTTTTTTTTTTTTTTTGTCCCTAATACATTTTTTAAATACCTTTGGAAGCACAACAGTTTTCTTAGGGCTCTGACCAGCTGGCACGGGGGTTCCAGCCAATGTTTCTTTAGTGGGTGAAGCAACTAAGAAAGTGTGTGGTATTTTTCATCAAGTGAACCCTGGCAATCCTGTTCAACCTTGCTGGCTTGAGGGTGTCTGCACAAGTGAGTATAGAGAACTGTCACTCCTGCAGAGTGACGGAACTGCCTGCAAAGCCTCTTCAGTCTCATGAAGATTTCACTGTAAGTGTAAAAAACCCCTGAACCTGATCAGAGACTCACAACAGCAGCAAACAAAAATCCTTTACTTTTTGGGCTGCAGGTGCTCTGGCATCTCACAAAGGGGCAGAAATTTCAAAGACTGGGACATGGTTAACGAGGAAATGCCTTTTGTTTCACAGTTTTGGTCCTGGTTTTAGATGAGAAGTGTCCTATGCTAACAGGTTGTGGATAAGTGGGGACATCCCAGAGTTCAGTCCCTGTAGTTCCTACAAAGGCAATGACTGAGGGTGGCTCGTGTCCCGTTCTGCAGCTGCTGTGACAGTGCCACCAGCAGGGCCCTGAGGGGGCCTCCAGCACAGGGAGGACATGGAGCAGCTGGAGCCAGTCCAGAGGAGGCCACCAAGATGATCAAAGAGATGATCAAAGGGATGGAGCATCTCTAGTATGAGAAAAGACTGAGAAAATTGGGATTGTTCAGCCTGAGAAGAGAAGCTTCAGGGTGACTTAATTGTGGCCTTTCACTACCTGAAGTGACCCTACAAGAGAGATGGACAGAGATGATTTACAAGGGCCTGGAGGGACAAGACAGTAGGTTTGGATATTAGGAAGAAATTCTTCCCCGTGAGGGTGGGCAGGCCCTGGCACAGGGTGCCCAGAGCAGCTGGGGCTGCCCCTGGATCCCTGGCAGTGCCCAAGGCCAGGACACTCGGGCTTGGAGCAGCCTGGGATGTGGGAGGTGTCCCTGCCCATGAGATGAACTTTAAGGTCCCTTCCAACCCAGCCATTCTGGGTTTCTATGGCACTGCTCCAGGAGCACACACATCTCCTGGAGCTGGTCTTCTGACCCTTTGATATGAAATGCTGAATTACAATCCGATTTCCCCCCAAGCCTCATTCCCCTTGCAGTGTGCAGAGATCACACAATAACCACCCCTAACTTGGAGAGTCCTCACAAACCCAGCACTGCCTCAGGGCTGCAGGGAAACGCTCCCTGTCCTGCCCAGTAATGCTGCAATAACACACAGTAATGCAGAGTTTGGGTAACTAACCCAGCTGCACTGATAGCATCAGCCATGCCACAAGAGAGATTTAAAAGTAATATCCCAAAAGGCCCCACTGACAGATGAGGGAGGATCCTTATCTTTGGGATTTTCCCAAGGTGATGCCGATGCTTCCCTTTGTTTGCTGTGTATTCCACTGATTATCATCATCCCCTGCAGTCTGGGGTTTATTAGAAGAGCAGGTTTACACAGAGATTAAAGACAGCACAGGACAATATGAAGAGTTTGGTGTGCCAGTGGCTCATAAAGATAACCAGCCTGGTCAAGATAAGAGGCAAAATTATTGGAAAATAGATCTTGAGGGCAAAGCAATAACCACAAGATGCTGGTCCCAGGCATAGAGAATCCCCCAAAGACAGCAGGGATCAAGAGAGGACACTCTGAGGGACAGGTCTGGGAACCTGCCAAAAGCTGCTCAGGGCTTCCCAGGGATGGGGACATCACTCTGAGCCAGGAGGGCGTGCAGCTGGAGCTGGGGCTCAGTGCATACTGCCTTCATACACAACTGGAGTAGCTGCAGAGTGTGGGCAGCTCACAGCCTCTCCCTGAAGGTGCCCCAAGGCCTGACCCACCACTGAACAGGACCCTGCCACTGAGGAGTGAAAGTGATGGTCAGCATGACCTCAGCATGGCAAGGACTTCCCTGCATGACCTACAGCATGACCTTGGGGCATGGATACTCCAGGAGGCTGTCCCAGACCCCTTTTCCACTGGCCTTTGGGCCAGACTTGCTCCTGGCCACCCTGCCAGCCCCTCAGAGGCAAGTCCAGCTCATGGAAACTGCACAAAATGGAATCCCAAATGGACCAGTGGCTGGAACATCGTGCCCAACACAAAAGCATGCAGGGGTGACCTGGGAACTTGTGTGAGTGTCCCTAAGCCTTTCCTTGGAGTGAGCTTTGTGTGCACCAATTTTATACAGCACCCAGAAGGGCATGATATTGTTCAATTATCCCTAAAGCTTCTCCTCTACCATGCCTTGACATGGAAATGCACGTGAGCAAATGTTTCTGGGTGAACCTTGAGAATTCCCAGATTCCCTTGTGAGTAACAAAACCCCCAAGTCCCCAGGTGGGTTGTGGTGACCCTGCACAAGGGACTGTGTGGGACAGCAGGAGGTTCTCACAGAGGGTCCCCTCTTTCTCAGCATTGCAACTTACAGCTCCAAAAGCTCCAAGGATTCACATTAAATCCTGCAGAGTTTGGTTCTGCACAGCCCCAGGGGGGATTTACCCTGCAAACCTGCGGTTCCTGAGGGATAACTGCAGTTACCAATGGCATTGAGTAGTGGGGAACAGACAGGGAATCCAGGAGGAGAAAGCAATTTGACAGTGCTGCTTTTGCCATAAGGGATTTGAATGGAGATTGTGGGGAGGATTACCTTAAGAGCTGAGCTTTCAGGTGGTTCATCCCTCAGATTAGTGACATTTTGCTGAAAAGGTCTTGTTTCTCAGCAACAAATAATGATAGTACTTGGCAGAGGAGTGGGGAAATTCTCAAAAAGTCATGCAGGACATGACAGGCACTGCCTTAGCAAAAAAAAACTTAAAAAAAAAATAAAAAAAATATGCAAGGACATAAGCAACTAAATGAGAAAGAAAAAAAATCATTAGGCCTTAGAAATACTTGAAGTTAGAATGATTTCAGGGAGCCAGCAGCAAGGTGTAACCCAGGGAGCTTCATTAAAGAAGAGTTTACTTTTCTTATCTGCAATCTGCCCCAGCCCCCTGGTCCTGTGTCTGCCAGAGGAGCAGATGTATGGATAAGCCTGGTCCCTGCAGAGCCCAATCTCCCTCTCCCAGTCTTCCCAGTCCAGGGGTATTTCTTTCTGCTCTTTCAATAAAAGAAAGGTAAACACCTCACACCCAGATGCAGTGACTTGTGATTATTTTCAATATTCCCTGTCAAAGTAAAAATTAAATCAATTCCTGTTTGTTCGAGGAGGAACAGAATCCTTCTCCTTGTGATTTGCTCTTTGCCCCCCGCCCATGATTTACAAAAACCCAGACGGTGTCACCCAGCTGAAAGTGCCCGGTTTGAGGTGAGTTCAGTGGTACCCCTGTCCCTTGTCCTGTGGGGATGAACTGGGAGGAAGGAAGTGGCTCCATCCCCTCCTGGCCCCCCGGTCCTGCTCGGGCACCTCGGGCACTGCCAGGGCACAGCTCCAGGGCCGGGTTACCCCGCTCGCTGCCCGAGAGGCTCCCCGGGACCCCGCTGCGGGCCGGGACCCCCGGCTCGGTTCGGCCCCGCGGATCGTGCGTGCCCAGCGCGGTGCCCGGGGCCGGCAGCTCCCAGCGCTCCGGGCACCGTGGGGACGGGAGTGACGGGCACAGCTCCGGGCTGGGCACTGGAGAGACCGCCTGGATGCGGGGATGTGGTGTCCGGGCACGGTTTCACTCCGTCCCGCAGCCCATTCCCCCATCCTATTCCCCCATCCTATTCCCGCATGCCATTCCCTCAGCCCATTCCCCCATTCCATTCCCGCATCCTATTCCCGCATTCCATTCCTCATCCCATTCCCCCATCCCATTCCCCCATCCCGTTCCCGCAGTCCATTCCCCCGTCCCATTCCCCCATCTCATTTCCCTAGTCCATACCCCCATTCCATTCCCGGATCCCATTCCTACAGCCCATTCCCCATCCCATTCCCCATCCCATTCCCGCACCGCGGCGCTGCAGGGCCCGGGCCCGGCCCTAGATGGCACCGCGACTCCGCCGCCGCCGCGTCTGCCGGGACCGGGGAGGGGGCGAGGATGGGGCAGCCCCGGCGAGTTCCCGCAGCCTCCCGAGCCCCTCCGCCACCCTGCAGCCACCTCCTGATGTCCCGCTGTCCCTGCACTGCTCTGTGCCCACAGCTGTCCCTGTCCTGCTCTGTGTCTCCCCGGCTGTCCCTGCACTGCTCTGTGTCTCCCTGACTGTCCCTGCCCTGCTCTGTGCCCACAGCTGTCCCTGCACTGCTCTGTGCCCCTGACTGTCCCTGCACTACTCTGTGCCCACAGCTGTCCCTGCCCTGCTCTGTGCCCACAGCTGTCCCTGCACTACTCTGTGCCCCCCTGACTGTCCCTGCCCTGTTCTGTGTCCCCCTGACTGTCCCTGCACTGCTCTGTGCCCCCCTGGCTGTCCCTGCACTGCTCTGTGCCCACAACTGTCCCTGCCCTGCTCTGTGCCCACAGCTGTCCCTGCACTACTCTGTGTCCCCCTGACTGTCCCTGCACTGTTCTGTGCCCCCCTGACTGTCCCTGCACTGTTCTGTGTCCCCCTGACTGTCCCTGCCCTGCTCTGTGCCCCCCTGACTGTCCCTGCACTGCTCTGTGCCCCCCTGGCTGTCCCTGCACTGCTCTGTGCCCACAGCTGTCCCTGCACTGTTCTGTGTCCCCCTGACTGTCCCTGCACTACTCTGTGCCCCCCTGACTGTCCCTGCACTGTTCTGTGTCCCCCTGACTGTCCCTGTCCTGCTCTGTGTCCCCCTGACTGTCCCTGTCCTGCTCTGTGCCCCCCTGACTGTCCCTGCACTGCTCTGTGTCCCCCTGACTGTCCCTGCCCTGCTCTGTGTCCCCCTGACTGTCCCTGTCCTGCTCTGTGCCCCTGCCTGTCCCTGCCCTGCTCTGTGCCCCCCTGACTGTCCCTGCACTGCTCTGTGTCCCCCTGACTGTCCCTGCCCTGCTCTGTGCCCACAGCTGTCCCTGCGCTGTCCCTGCACTGCCCCATCCCCTCCGTGCTCCACTCCTTCTCCAGCACTTGCTGCTGCTTTGGGCTGTGCCCTATCTGGAGAATCTGGACGCTCCCTCCATCGCACAGCACAGAGCTCCCAGCCCCTGACTGCTTGTCACCTGTCCTCAGTGTCACCTTTAACATCCCCAGGGTAAATCCTGCGGTAGGGCCAGGCTGCCAGGGCCCATGCCCAGGGAGCAGAGCCAGCTCCTGCAGCAGCACCTGCCCCACGGGGTGCCCTGTTCCCCTCCCGTGCAGCTGTAACCCTGCACTGGCACATGGCATATGGCACCCTGCCCCTCTGAGGATGGCACCTTGCCCGCGGGCCAGCTCCAGACACAGCTCGGACAGCCCAGGACCCCAAGCTGCTGCTGGGTTTTCACCAGCTCACCCAGCCCAGGACTCGTGTCACAGGGCCTTGAGGCTGGTGCTTGATGTGGGCAACTCCTGGCAATTAAAGAAGACCGTGGAGCTTTCATGGAATGTATTCCCCCGTTCCTCCCCAGGGCAGTGATCCCCAAGGAGGAGCAGAGGGCTTTCCTCCACTCTGAGCTCCAGCCCTCTCCCCATCCTGCTTCTCACATGGTCTGTGTGCCACAAGAGCAGATCCCTTCAGGACCTCTCTGCCTGTAAAATGGATGACCCACTCTATTGCCTCCTCCAGAGGGTTTTGTGCTGGGGTTTCCCCAGCAGAGTGGTGCAGGAGGAGCAGGACAGCCCAGAGCTGCTCTGTCCTGGCAGGACCAGCCCCTCTTGGTCCCAAGTGGGCTCAGTGGGGCCAGACCCCCATGCAGAGAGAGATGCTGGGATCCTGCCTCTGCTCAGTGGTCCCTAGGTACAAAGCTGCTTCCCCTCACTCCCAGTCATCACATGAAACAAACTGGAGAGAGCACACAGTTCAGTGGGTGGCTGACAGTTCACCCTTGACACAGAGCTCATTTCACTCCATCCCCCTCCTCATTTATTTATGGTCCTTTATTGCAGTGTGGCTTTGCCCTGATGGACAGTGTTTGCACATGTTCCTCTTATCCAGAACATGGGGCTTTGCAGCCACTTCTCTATTTACTGTAATTTTTAGCTCAGACACAACCAGAACTCCCACCCTGTCTGGGCGTCTCAGTGCAGAAAACAAGACTAAACTATTTTGGGATGTTTTTCCCTTTTCCTCATACTTGGGTGCTTTCCCATGTGGCTAAGTCTTTAGAACCTTGGGGAGGGTGAACCTGTTTCACACACCCCTGAGAGCTGCCTCTGACCCCTGCACACACTTTAACCCCCTCCTCTGACCACAGGCCCCTCCCACACAGGGCAGCTTCATGCTCCACTTGGTTTTCCGAGCTAGGAAATGCATCCAGTGGCAGGGATGAGCTGAGAGCACAGCGGATGGGAACGAACCTCACAGGCTCCATCCTCACCCTCCTCCTTGTCACCTTGTCTGGTCACACCTCCTCAGGGTGCCCAGAATGCTGTGTGCTGCTGCCTCGAGACAAGGAGGGAACATGGGTTTGGCCCTGTTTGTCTGGCAAATGTGGAAAAGAGCCTGGAAAATGCCCCTTTGCCTCCATCACTCCCGTTTTAGTCCCACTGGGTGGCACTCGCTGGGGAAAGGCTGGCGATGTGCAAAGCTTCCCCCCTCCTGCCTCTGTCACAGCCAAGGGTCTCTCCATTGAAGTTTACTTTAAGGTCTAATAAAATTTCCAAACTGGAAAAATCTTTATGCAGAGGTTTGCTTTGTTTAAAGGAAGAGGACCATAAAGATAAAGGCTGGCCTGCCCGCCGCTCCCCTCCCGCTGCCCAGGCGAGGGGCCGCGGCTCAGCCCTTCCCTCCCAACCCGCCTGCGGCCGGAGGAAGAGCTTGTTTTCCTAACAAGAAGTTTGAAGATTAAAAGGGGAAAAAATCAGCCATTTGGAATCCTCTACTGACGCTGCAAATACCCTCGTTAATAGATATGTCTCGTTTTGTTACCTCATTTTAATTAATCACTAAACAAAGACAGCTGCCAAATTTTGGTTCTGGCTTTGAGCCTACAACTGACTTGGAGTCCTTGAAAAATAGACTATTTATGGTGCCTGGGCTTAAAGCTTAAATTTCTTGTATAAACTTTACCCTTCCTAAGAATAGCGTGGGGAGAGCATTGCTGGCCCCATACACGGTGCCCATGCCCCCACCCCCAGCCCGGTGTGGGCAGCAATGGGGCCAGGAGGGATTGGGATCCCTTGGGCTGCTGACAACCCCATCTGGCAGCACAGGAGCAGCTGCACCAGTTCCAGGGTGTCCCTCAACAAGTGCTGTCCCAACCCTGTTGTCCCCACACAGGCAGGTGCCACCGCCAAGGGAGGTGCCCGATTGCCCTTGCCAAGTGGGAGTTACCCACAGGGCACAGCATCCTGGTGCAGGAGAGCATCCCTGCATCCCTAGGGCTTCCTGGGTGCCCAAGGGAAGTATTTGTACTCCAGACAAGCAGTGTGGGGGTGAAGAAATTATTTCATGTATTAGGGCATGGCTGCTGCACCCATGCCTGCCACTGCCCCTGTGAGATGGGGCTCCTGTCTCTGCTTTGTACACACCCCAAATACCAGAGCCCTGGGATTTTGCCATCGTGGTGGAGCTGCTCAGGCTACCCACAGCAGAGACATGAGGCTTCTGTGCCTTCCCTTGGATGGCAGCCTGGGGCTTCACAGGCTCTGAAAGGGCATTTTTATTCCTTTATGTATTTTTTGTTTCCTGGGGAAAGCTTCAGCTTTTCCTTCCCCATCCTTCAGATCACAGGCAGGGAAGGAGCTTTCCTGTAGGACTGGGGCTTGACATTGCAGGAGGAGCAGCCCCAACACAGACTTCATGCTGCCAGGTGATGTTCAGGGATGGACAGGCTGCAGCAGGGGCTGTGGTCCTTGGGTGCTGTGGCACTGGCGTGCTGCTCTCAAGGCTGCTGCAGAGCCCACTGTCCTCACTGCTGGCCGTGAGTGAGAGCCTGCACACCCCACACCTGCACCCCAGCATTCAGTGCAGACCAACCCAGCACCTCCAGTGGTGTTGCATATTCAGTGTGACCCTGAGCCCTCCCTGAGAGCTCCCTCCTTGCACAGAAGGGCTGAAATATCTCTGCCAACTCAGCATGCTCCTGGCCACGTCACTCACACACCTCACCCTGGTGACCTGGTGACTTTGGGTAGTGCCACAGCTCTGGCAGGCCCTGTGCTTGTCACTGGGGTCACACCATGGCCCTTTGTGGGACCTGAGTCTGGAGAGGTCCTGGCTGGGCTGGGCTGAGGTGATCACTGAGGATGTGCCGAGATGATCAATAAACCAGGGGCCTGCAGCAAGCACCTGCCAGGGCTCAGGGCACAGAACCAGGCTGCTGGGCATAGGACATTCTGCCCTTTCAGCACCTCAGGAGCAGCAGAGGAGGGGCTGTGAGGAAAAACCACCCTGCAAGGCTGCTGAGCACATCCCTGAGCTGGGCAGGAGATCCTGAGGTTGGCGTTTCCTCAGAGCTGCGTTGGCACTGAGTGAGCAGGGGCTGAGCCCCACAGCCCCGATGCTGTCCCACTGTCCAGTGTCCATCCCACTGTCCAGTGTCAATCCCACTGTCTGGTGTCCATCCCACTGCCCGGTGTCCATCCCACTGCCCGGTGTCCATCCCACTGCCCTGTGTCCGTCCCTGTGCCCGGTGTCCGTCTGTCCGTCCCGCCCCGCTGGGGGATGGTGGCTGCCCTGCCCCTCCTGCCCCGGAGAGGGAGCAGAGCCGGGCTGCAGGACGAGCTCCTCCAGCTGCAGCCGGGATCCCGCAGCTCATATTTCACCCCGCCAGCAGGTCTCCCACTCGGGTGACACCAAACGCGTGTCACACGCGCTGGAGGCACGGGCGGGCCGCCCACACAGCCTGAGCCGCGGATCCTGCAGCCGGCTCCTGCCTCAATGGCTAAAATAAACTGTCTGATGCACAGCCGGCACAGCGCTGCTCGGGGCTGAAGCAGGACGGAAATCCAGCCGTGCACACGCGGTCAGAAAGCCCAGGTCATATCAGCGTCTGCTTGGATCCGGGCTGCTGCCACATCCAAACCCCGCGTCCTGCTTCCCCTCATCAACACCCCGGGACACCCCTGGTGTCCCCATCCCGAGCGTCACAGTGACACAGCCACTGCCACGCTGCCACCTCCCCCGGGGCACTGCAGCACCGCGGGCGGTGAGTGAGCCCACGAAGCAGCGGTGGCTGCTCAGTGGGATTGCCAGGGGCAGCCCAGTCTGTGCCTGCCACCTCCGTGCCACTCCTGGTGCCCTAAGCCACCCCCGCACTCGTCCTGGGCTGCACAGCCTGGAGGGCAGAGCGGAGCCCCTGTGCTGTGGGTCACTTCAGCTCGCAGTTTTGATGGGATAAACTGGCCAGGTGTGGGGCTGGCAGGGAGGAGATGCCCCTCCAGCCTGTGGTGCTGTACTGCTGTCAGCATGCAGGGCTTGCTCTGAAGCTGCCCCTGAGTCCACCCTGCAGAGCTCCCTCTGCTCACCCCGGCCTGGCCAGCCCTGGGCCACGGCTCTGATGCTGCTGCAGGAAACTCCTGCCCCACCTGAGCTCCTGGGGCATAACTGTCCTGAAGATTTTCCTCTGCAAGGACCTTCTGGCAAAAACTCCAGTGTCCCCCATGGGCTGGGGCAGTGCATGGTCAGCAGATGGATTGGAAGGAACCTGAGGGAAGTATGAGTTGTTCCACTGCTCACTGTGGATTTTTAACTCTAGCTCTAAGGATGGCAGCCTAAATAACAACACAGGTGCTATATTGGTACAGAAACTTATTAATACAGAAACTCTCACCTCTCTACCCCAGAAATGTCACTGCTCCCCTTTCTGTGCCTGTTCTAAAACCCTCATGTTTCTAAAGGGCATTTTGTATGGACTGTAGCTCTGCCCTGTGCAAACACACCCTGAGCTGACCTCTCCTGGGCAGTGTGTGGATGTGACACTACAGAACCTTCCATGGGGACCATCGTGCCTGTCTCATTATTGCTGTGGGCCCTTTTGGGGCTCTGGCTCAGGTCTCTCCTAGATCAGGAGCTGCTTTGCCAAAAGGACTTCACTTACAAGCTGCTATGTAAACAAACCCGGTGGGAGCCTGGGATTTATGGAAGAGCTGGAGAAGGGCTGGTGGAGATCCCCCAGCTCCCTGTGTCTGCCCGGCCAGTGACTGCTGCACAGACCAAAGGGACGTGTTTGTTAGTGTGAACAGCAGGTTCGCCGGCGGGTGAGTTTACAGCGAGATGGATATAAATAAATAGAAGGAAAAGGACTTTCCCTGCCTGGGGAGTGGCATCCTGCCCGCCCAGGGAGGGCTGCCCTTGGCCTGGATGCTGGTCGGAAGAGGGATTTGCTTCCAGGGACCTCCCTGCTGGTGTCAAAAAAACCTACAGGACTTTTTATTTTTTTTCTTTTTTGGAGGGTAGGGCAGGGTGAAAGCTGAGAAGAGAGAAGGGGACTGCCACCAGCACTGTCCCCAGCACCACAGTGGTACTGGAGACACAGATGGGTGGATATCATTCTGCCTGTTCTCAATGAGGAGGAAACACTGGAGACTTTTTTAATAGTGTTTTATAGGCAGGTCAGCCTGCAAGAGGGACTGCTGTGACAGTGACAGAGGTGACAGCACCTCTGGGAATGCTGGGCAGGGCTCAATAAACCCTCCAGAACTCAGGTCCATGGGGAGAGACCATGTGGTCCCCGAGACCACACTCAGGAGTGCAGGATGCAAGAAATGCCACCTCCCCCAGCCACCTGTGTGAGATCAACCCCTGTAACTGGAGAGAGGCTGAGAGCAGAAGGCTCCAGGACAACCTTAAAGCCCCTTCCAGTGCTTAAAGGGGTTCCAACAGAGCTGGAGAGGGACTTCGGACAATGGCCTGGAGTGCCAGGACACAGGGAATGGCTTTCCACTGCCAGAGGGCAGGCATGGATGGGATACTGGGCAGGAATTGTTCCCTGTGAGGGTGGGCAGGCCCTGGCACAGGGTGCCCAGAGCAGTGGCTGCCCCTGGATCCCCGGCAGTGCCCAAGGCCAGGCTGGACACTGGGGCTTGGGGCACCCTGGGACAGTGGAAGGTGTCCCTGCCATGGCAGGGGGTGGGATGGGATGATCTTTAGGTCCTTTCCAACGTTTACAAACTTTCCTGTAATTATCTGTGCCCCCTCCTTCAGCTCACCATAGCCAGCACTACAGTTTCATCTGAGCAGGGGCACTTTGCAGTGCCAAGGAGACCTGTTCCTGCTCACCCAGACTGGCCTCCCCGGGCTCAAAAAAATGCCCAGCACATGCTGAGGCAGGGACTGACCCATAACTCCCACCCTTGGCTGGGATCCTGCCCCACTCCTCACTGCCAGGGCACGACACCCTCGGGTGCCTCTGCTCCCCTCTGCCAGTGCTTAGACACTTTATTGGGGTGCAGAGAGACTGGGGGGGATGGGGTCGTGCTGCCCCCTCCCTGTGCAGCCCCGGGGCCGGGTGTGGCCGGCTCGGGCAGCCCCAGCCCCGGGGCTGTGCCAGGATGGGGACAGCAGCAGCAGAGGCACTCGGGCAGCGCTCCCGGGAGGCCCCGTCCCCCGCCTCTGCTCCGCGGGCTGCAAGAAGTTAATTTATTTTTGGAAAAGCAGCTCGCAGAGTTTGTCTAATTCCACCCGCACCAGCTCCGTTCACTCTATTTTAAACCAGTTCTTACTGTGCTTCAAGTTTATAAAACACAATCAGTGCTCCCTGGTCAAAGCAGCCCTAACCCGCGGAGCAGGCGAGCAGCGGCAGAGCAGCATCTCCTTCAGGACGCTGTCGCTCAGCCGAAAAGCCCACAGGTAATTAATGAATGCTTCCTACTTCATGTTGTTCTGGGCTCTGGCCGGGTCGGTTCCGGTGGCACATGGCACGGGGTGCGGTGACAGCTCTAGGGAGACGAGCACAGGCGGCACCGCCACTGCCTGCTGGGGGTTCTCAGGGGCACCTGGCAGCTCGTGGGCTATGGAGAGATCTCCGAGGAGCGAGACACTTGTTCAGGAGCGGGCACAAGGTGCATGAGGAGCCGGCCCTGCCGGGGCTGGCAGGGAGAGGAGCTCAGGAGGAGAGGCTGGTTGTGCACAGGGACCACGGTGCTGATGGGCCGCTGAGTTTCCTAAAGGTTCTCGCTGTGCTGCAGCCATTCGGACGCTGCTCTGGTGGTTTCTCTGGTGTTCCCACCCCAGCTGACACGGTGGGTCCCCCCCAGCAGCAGTGGCACCCTGTTTTTACTCCTCGTGCTTTGCCATGAGCGTGTCACGGCTCCCTTAACTGTGGAGGGTCATTGTGGTTGTACCAAATGCTCAGCGTTCAGTGCAGCCTCTCAGTGACTCACCACTGCAACCCACAAGAACTGTTTAGAAGAAGCTCCCGGCATCTCTCACACGCAGAAATCCAGGGCATTTATGGACCGCTTTGTTTCTGTTATACGAATACTTTGCAGAACGCTGCCAGTCAATGCACTGATGTCATTTGCTGAGCACTGAAGCGCTCGAGAGAGGTTTGTCAGCCTCGTGCTGGGCTCTCTGGTGTCTCGGGGTTAAAGCTTTCGAAAGCACCGCCTTGGCAGCCCAGCCGGGACATCTCCAGCACGGATGGCTCGGCTGCGGCGCTGCCAGGGCTGTGCCGGCTCCGTTCTGCCCGGCGCTGCCTTGGGCATCCTCTCTCCTCCGAGCGCCCCTCAGGGCACGCACAAGTGTTTGGGGAAAAGGGTTCAGCGCTGGGTGTTACAAACACTGCTCCATGAGAGCCCTCTGTACCCTGCTTTACTGCTTCTTGCTGCCTCTCATCATTCCAGCTGTGAGTGCTGGGGATGAACACCCCAAAAGGCAGAAAAATTAAAGTGCCTTTTTTAGAATCGCACGAGCCGATCTCTCCTATAAATGTCATTTGTCAGATGGCCCCAGGGACAGCAGCAGGCAGTGACCCCAGGTCCCCCTGTCCAGTGCTGCTCTCTCTGGTGCTGCCTGTGTATTCTGGTGGTCCAGCTCGGAGGGGAAGGGAAATGCGGTTGTTGTGTGGAGTGTTCAGGCTAAAAATAGTTTCCCTCTCGTGCTCCATCTGAATGGGCAGCCACATATGACTGTACATGGATTTGTCTGATAGTCCCGTTTCAGTGTAAGAGACAAAATATCTTAGTTATGGCTTTGTTCTTCAGCTAACAATGGGTAGCTAAAAATATCCGACTTTGTTCCACTCAATAAAGTTCTCTCAAGGGGAGACACTAACGCTACATTTTTGCCAAATCCATGCAAAACACAGCCAAAGAAAATGCACATTTTTGCCAACAACTTTTCATAAAACATGTAACCAGCAGAAAACTCCGTACTGCTGGGCTGTGCTGTCTGCTCTGCAGCATCCCAGGGCTCCTGGCTGCCTCGCTCCCGGGAGCATCCGAGGAGGGCGAGGCACACGGGGCTTCCTCCCAGCTTCATCCTCCTCTGGGCACGCTCCAGCTGCTCCCCGGCTGCCAGAGCCTTTGGGCTGGGGGTGAGGTGCTGCTGCCTGGCAGAGGGTGGCTGCCCTGCTGCTGCCAGTGCTGGCTGCGTGGTGGTCGCTGTGGTCTCGCTCCAATTCCCTTATTTCCCGTGTGATGGCAGCCAGGGCTGGAGGCCGGCCCTGTCCTGCTGTGCAGGCGCAGTGCTGGTGTTTGTGAGGAGCCTGGCACGGCTGCTGCCGCGCTCTCGCAGCCTGACAGCCAAGAGGAAACCAGCAGAGACCTCACCGAGCTGGCAAGCCCTGTGGAGAGGAAGGAGATGGACTCTCCTGTTCTCATCTCCACAGAGGATCTCTCCCTCTCCCTGGTGCCTTTTTTCCCAGCTCCAAAGCTGGGACGTGCTCCCAGAAAGGCTCAGGGAGGCAGGAGAACCATCCCATCTCTCTGTGTGTGGAGGCCAGCCTGCTGCATGGGTGACAGTCCCCTCTGGGCAGGGCAGAGCAGGGTGACCCAGCTGAGGGAGCCCCTCTGTGCATGTCAGGGCTGGTCTGGCTAAGAATGAGAGAGCACTCCACACTTTGCATCAGGCACTTTGCTTTCCTGGTCTGGATCAGCTGGAGCGCCATTTGGTCTGGGCTGCACAGCTGCCCAGGTCTTGTTTTACTTGTGCAGGAGGGAAAAGTGGTTGGGCTTCTTCTGCTTTCCATGGTACTGGAGTTTCCCAGCTTTTTTGTGTCTCAGTCATTCCTGTAGCTCTTCTCTGATCCCATTTCCATCTTCCAGCATCCCTCCTGTTGCGTAGGCAATGATTTCCCTCGTTCTGATCTCTCTGTGCTGTATTTACTGCCCAAGCCAGTGTCAGACCCAGAGCTCCAACTCCATCCATTTTCCCTGTGTGCCCTCCTGCACCTTTGTCCCCTTGCTGCTTTTCTCCAGGGTCACTCCATTTTTTGTGCATCCATATTAAACCCTGCTGGAACTCAGGGAGAGGCATTCCAGAGGAGCAGGGGGGGTGTGGGTGCTGTGGCAGGAGCAGTGTCCTGTGCCAGGGTCTGTGGAGTTGGTTTGGTGCTGGTGAGCAGCTGAGGGTGCAGAAGGAGAAGGGACACAGGCTGGGGGAGGTTGTGTGGCTTTTTTACACCTCATTGCTACATCAAACCTCCCTCTGCCTGCTGGTTATCCCAGTCCTCCACCACCCCTGGTGTGCAGGACCTGTGTGTGTGGAGAGGCTGAGCTCCAAAGGTGGGATGCCCACCCTAAGCGTGTTTTTTGGGAAGGAGACGTGGCCCGACGTGATTCATGCAGTGTTTGCAGCTGCAGCATTCCCGGAATGTACCTGCTTTATTTCTTGGCCTTGTTGCCTGTTACTGGAGAGGAGCTGAGCTCGTGCACTGGGGTTTAGATGACAGAGATCCAACCCTGCTCTCAGGCTCAGGGGTGCCTTGCAGCAGGACAGAGCCCCCGAGCTGGAGGGCAGGGACCTGTCAGGATGTTGCTCTGGCAGATGTGACACATTGGTGGCAGGGTTACTGTCACCTCCCCAGCTCTGAGCCCCCAGCAGGCTGGCTGTGTGTGTCCTCCATCACAGGCACAGACAGCTTGCAGTGTCCCCTGCTCTGAGGGAGCTCAGTGACGTCCCAATGTGCATGGTGGGGACATCACTCATGGTGCCAGCTCCCCTGGCACCACCAGCACAGCCCCATGGAGGATGGCTGGTTCAGAGATGCAGCACAGACCCCCACACCCCGCAGAGCAGTGGCAGGAGGCACCACGCTCCCCTGCCAGCCTGTTCCCTGCTCCTGCACAGAGCTGCCCCTGCCCAGCCCAGTGTGTGCCCCACGAGCAGCAGCCCTGCCCTCTCTGCCCTCCCTGGCTCCCCCAGGGCTCACCCTGCCCACACTGATGGTGCTTGGGGAGCAGCCCCAAAGCCCCCTGCCAGCCCCCTTGCCACGCTCTCCTCCAGGGCCCAGCCCACTCTCTGGAAGAGGAGTCAGGGTGATTCTGAACCAGAACTGCCAGGTTCCTTCAGGATTCTCTGGCCCATCTCCCAGACACCAGGCAGTCACCAGCCTGGGCTGTTGGCAGTGCCTGGAGAAGGGCACATACTGTCAGGGGGCTTTTCTGACTCACCATGATTTATGGCCCAGCCTCAAGCCAAAAAATCCACCCTGCTTGCACGGGCATTTTTGGAAGAGGGCTTATCAGCTGTGCCCAGGGATTTCCTGGCTCTGAACCCCGTTGTGACAGTGTGGCAGCCACGAGCAGCCTCAGGACGGGGCTGTGTCCCCCCTCAGCGCTGGGGTGTGGGGTCTGTGATGCTCTGCAGGGATGGCAGTGGGACTGGGCTGGTGCTGGGGGTTGTGTCTCTCCTCCAGACACAGCTCTGCCTCACGGGGAGCAGCCAGTCTCCAGGAGGATTGGTTTTGGGGGGACATTTGCCATCACCCAGCATGTGGCTCCTAGAGCAGCCCTGGTGGCCAGCAGGTGTGGGGTGAAGGACCAGCAGGTGCCTTTGCAGAGCTGTGAAGAAATAAAATGAACTAAAATAAAGTCCAGGCTGAAATGAGCAGACTTTGCCACTCAGCCCTCATGCAGAGCAGGGACCAGCCCAGCCTGGGGCACCCCAACCCCCAGCCCCTGCTCTTCTCTGGCTCTGTCCCAGCACTGCCCTGTGCCAGTAGCAGGACACCTTGGGGTGCCAAGAGCTTGGGGAGCCAGCAGGCAGCTGTGGGACCTGCACAGGCATCGTGGGACACTCACCCGTGCTGGAGCAGGTGCCTAAGGAGGTTCCTCACCCTCTGTCTGTCCCTGGGGGCTCTGCCTGGGAGGAAGGGAGGATCTCACCTGGCAGTGTCTCTCAGAGCACCACCCAGCCCCCAGGCAGGGGGGCCTCTGGTGGGGGAGCTGGCCTCTGTCCTTTGGAATATGGTGTCCAGCCTGTCTGGTAATCTCCATTGCCACTAAATATCAAGGACATCCTTGGGAGCTCCCTGTACAATTACCTGACACCTTGCAGTGCTCCTTGTAGCACTTCTCTGCCCTAGTAGAGCTTCTGCAATGCCACTGCTGCTCTCTGATGGTGCCAGGGTGGGGTCAGGATCCCTCCTGTGTGAGCCACTCCTGTGTGTGCCACTCATGTGTGAGCCACTGTCCCACCCTGCATGCAGCAGGTGCTGAGGGCTGCCTGGGCAGAGCTGCTGTGCCTCTGTCCTGGGAAAGGCTGAGCAAAAGCAGCAGAAACCTGCAGTGTTTCCCTCTGGCTGGTTCTGGTTTGGTTCCTGCCTTCCCCAGGGGTGTGCCCACGGTGACAGCCACACTCCCCTGAGCCCTCTGAGTTGTCACCCAAGTGCAGCATCTCATGCCTAGCATCTGTGGCACTCCAGACCAGTCTCCAGAACTTTCTTCTCTCCTTACAGTATTATAATCATTTTAACGGCAAGACTGGTCTTATTTATCCTTCATGTGCTGCTCTGGCCACTGGAGGGGAAGAAAAGAAAGGGATTGTGGCCTATTTAGGGTGACATTCTGGGGTGCTCTCACTTCAAATGGCCTCTCTGCACTTAGGTGAGTTTGTGAGCAAGGGGGTGATGCTGTTCCCACAGTGCATTAAAGTGTAAGGACCGAGTTTGAGACTTTGCTGCATTTCTAGAAGCCAAACTGCTGCTGAGGTAGGGCAAAGATCAGGAAATAGGGCTGAGCATCTCATCACAGGAGCTGGTTTTGAGGCAGGGAGTTGCTGAAATGCTGAGGGAGCTGGGGATGAGGAGGCGGTGAGAGCACGGGGACCTCATCCCGCAGGGTGCGCATCCTGTGTGCGTGCTGCTCCCTTGTCTGCACGGCAGGCTGGGCACCAAATCCCCGATCGGGGGAGAAGGGCTGTCAGAACAGGTCACTCTGCAGGGCTCTGACATGGCCCAGCCAGCTGCTAGAACGGGCAGAGGGAGTTTGTTTGAGCCCAGCAGAGGCACACACTGCCTCGGGTCCGACAGCTCATCTGCAGTGCGAGGAACAATAACGCCTTTGCTGCTGACAGAGGGTTGTGATGCCATGTGGGATTTGCTCCCAGCTCAGGAAATGCTCCTGGGAAAGTCTTTTCCCTCCCAGCGTTAGCAGAAGAGGCACGAGTCCTTTCTGAAGCGGGACGATGGATGACAAAAACCTCCCCGGAGATGCGGCAAATGCTGCGGAGCACGGCTGCGAGGAGAGCGCAGAGGATCCCGCTGCCTTCTGTCCCTGCGAGGCTCGCAGGGCGCTGTTTCTGCCGCGCATACAGCACGTAGGCATCGCCACGGTGTCTGTCATCGCTCTCCCGAGGAGCTGTCCCGGCAGTGCCGAGCCCTGGCCCCGGGGCTGACAGGCTGCTCCCCGAGCAGGGACCGGCCCTGACTGCGTCCTTACGGCACAGGGCTTCTCCTTCTGCATCCTTATGGCACAGGGCTTCTCCTTCTGTATCCCTGAGACACAGGGCTTCTCCTTCTGCATCCGTACGGCACAGGGCTTCTCCTTCTGTGTCCTTATGGCACGGGGCTTCTCCTTCTGTGTCCTTATGGCACGGGGCTTCTCCTTCTGCATCCTTACGGCACAGGGCTTCTCCTTCTGTATCCTTATGGCACAGGGCTTCTCCTTCTGTGTCCTTATGGCACAGGGCTTCTCCTTCTGCATCCTTATGGCACAGGGCTTCTCCTTCTGTGTTCTTATGGCACAGGGCTTCTCCTTCTGCATCCCTGTGTCACAGGGCTTCTCCTGTATCCGTGTGCCACAGGGCTTCTCCTTCTGCATCCCTGTGCCTCCGGGCTTCTCCTTCTGCATCCTTATGGCACAGGGCTTCTTCTGCATCCTTATTGCACAGGGCTTCTCCTTCTGCATCCTTATTGCAAAGGGCTTCTCCCTCTCTGCATCCCCATTCCACTGCAGCCCTTCCCCAGAGGAAAATCCCCTCCTCTCTTTAGCAGTGCGATAAAACAGATGTAAAAGGTTCATGACTCCTTTGCCCCCATCAGTGCAGCAGTGCCAGGGCCCCCTGCAGGGACTGTCTCATGTCTAGGTGGTGCCTGGTCCTGTGGTGCTTCCAGGGTCCTCCCAGGGCCCCAGAGTTTGGATAATATTGCTGTACAGGACCCTCCACATCATCCCAGAGCTCTGTCCTGCTGTTAGGCTTCATCTTCAGGGATGATTGTGAAAGGTGGACACACAGCCCTTCAGGAGGGTTCCTGAATACACTCTTTAGTTCAGTTTGGACAACAAGGAAACTAAAAATATATATGTTAAGAAGCAGTGCTAGCAGTGGTTTCCTCCTGTGGAAACCCTGCTACTCCAGACCCTGCTCCAGGTCTTCAGGGCCATGGAGAACAGCAGAGGCAGAGGGCTCAGGGGCAGTGGGGGCCCTCAGTGCTGCCTGAGGATGGGTTTGGTAACTGCTGTGTCCCACCTGAGGCACCTCCCACCAGTCTGGACTCGGATAAGGCATCAAAGCTCCTGAGTCCAAGCTCTGGCTCACCTGGCTGAGCACAGGGAGATGAGAGGTGCTGGGCACAGCATCGTCAGGGCACCCAGAAAAAGGGACAGGGCTGTGATTTGGGATGATGGCAGATGGTGTCCTTGTAGGGGAGGTGTGTTTGGCTCGGCCCTGGGTGTGGGAGTGAGTGCTGCTGTGGCTGCAGCACTGGGGGGATGCTGGGAGTGCTCTGAGGAGTGGTGCTCAGAGCAGTTAACCCATAGCACACAGGGGAAACAGATAAGGGATGGCTGAGCCTGCAGTGGGAGGCAGCAGCTCCTTGGAGGAGCGTGGGATGTGCCAAGAGCCCTGGTTTTGTGCTCTGTGGCTGTACAAGAGCATTAACACCAGGCCGTGCTGGTTCTTGCCCTGGGGGATGTTGTGCCCCGTGCAGGCTCGGTGGGACCCGCTCCCCTGCGCTGCTCGGGGCCACGCGGCCGCAGCACGCACACCCTGCCTGCCCAGCTCCATTTGTCACCAAGAAATTTAACTTTCTGAAGTCTGCAAGCTTGCTAAGAATAAACTTAATAAATTAGCGAGCATATTTAAAGTGCAGCGCTGCTCGCTGATCTGGCATTTTAATCTACTCGTGAAACTATCCAGAGTGTTTGCTCAGCGTGTGGCCAAGTTCTGAAATATTTGCATGCTGCTATTGTCAGTACATCTTCTGACCCTTTGCAAAAGGATGGCAGGAGGAGTGAATTTATAAGAATCTTCCACTGGCGAAGGTAGCGGGGCCGTTCCTGCTCACACACTCCTAGAGTTATCTCCCTGAGATCATCTTCGCCTGCTGTTCCAACCCGGTGGATGAGATTCTTTTAAACAATGCAGCTGTGGTTTATGTTCTCCAGGGCTACATATCCTCTTCAGTGACACACATTCCTTGCAGGTCAGTTGTAAAACAAGTTGGATGTTGGCACAGGGGCAGCCAAAGCCACTCTTTCCATCCGGGAATGCCGCTGATGCCTGGAGAGGCTCCCTGGAGCAGAGGCAGGCAGTGCTAAAGGAATAAAGCGGGGATTTATTCCAAGCCCTTCCAAGGATTCACCTTGGGCACTGCAAGAGCCCGGCCGTGGCTCCAGCCAAGATGGAGCCCAGATGGATCCGAGTCACGAGTTCTCACACTTTGATCACTTTGGGGCCATTTCCAGCTTGGCCTTCATTGTCCAATTCCAGCTGCAGCTTCTGCACTCCCATCCTCCCAGATTCTCTCCTCCATTCGCTGCTGTTTGCACTTTTTGGGGCTGGAGCTGCAGCGGTGTCCTTGGTTCTGGGCTGGAAAAGGATTGTTTTGTGTGCCTGAGCTGGGAGGAGAACTTGTGACACTTTGTGTGGAGTTCAGAGTCACACACCAGTGCAGTGCAGAGTGGGAAATATGAAAGCTCATACTTAAAGTCATCACTGGCATTCACTGCAGGCTGGCCTGGCCCCTGCAGCCCCTGCCCAGCTCCTTCCTGCCACTTCCCAGAGGCTGCAGGCAGGTGGGCAGGGGGAAGAGGGGCCTTGTACAAGCCAGGTGAGATCAGAGCTGCTCTCCTACTCCAGTCTTCTCCACAGGGTGGCTTTTCTGCAAACCACCTCCTTCAGCAGCTCAGGAGTGTTTGTAGAGCCCTGACAGACCAGAGCAGGAAGCCCTTGGCTCTCTGTAGCCATGGCTGGGCTTCTGTCTGTGGCCATGGCCCTGCTCTGCTGGCATAAGGTGCAGCTCTGGCTCTGCAGTGCTCACACACCTCCTGGGGCTGCCTTCACTGCCTGCAGGGTGCAGACACTTCCAACTGCTGGGCAGAGCCATGGCCCTCCCAGCTCTGAGGCACTGGAAAGACTGCATGGAATCCAGGAGTCCCTGGGCACTTTTGCCATTTTTAGTTCGTGGATTGGCTGCTCTCATTTATCTGTCTATTGACTGCAGGCTGGGTTCCTTCCCCATGCCACTCACTGACTCTGAGAGCTGCACCTCTCACTCAGATGGGGAGAGGGACAGAGCCTGTCCCCACAACAGGAGCCTCCCCTTCTTCCCAGTTTTGAAAAGTCGGAGTTTCTGTAAAATAGTTTTATGAGCAATCCCTGACATGTCATGGAATATGGATAACAGCAGCTCCTGCCGGGCTTGGGGTCCCAGAGAGCTTTCACAGCCTGCTCAGGTGACAGCTCAGTGCCCTGCACATGATGCTGGAAGGAGCAGCTTGGCAGGGTGCAGATGGCAGAATGGGAACATCTGGGAAGGTGGGAAGGAGGGAGGGAGGGAATAAGCAGGTGGGAGAGGATGTCACATAGCAAGTTTCGTTTCTCTCTGAGGTCCCAGCACAGCAGGGACCTGGAGCTTCTGGAGATAGTCCAGAGGAGGGTCCAGGATGAGCAGAGGGATGGAGCAGCTCTGCTGGGAGGAAAGGCTGGGAGAGCCCAGCCTGGAGAGGGGAAGCTTTGTGGTGATTTAATTGTTGCCTTCCAGGACCTGCAGGGAACCCACAAGGGCTTGCAGTGACAGGACAAGGGGGAATGGCTTCACACTGACAGAGAGCAGGTTTAGATTGGATATACAGAATAAATTCTTCCCTGGGAGGGTGGGCAGGCCCTGGCACAGGGTGCCCAGAGCAGCTGTGGCTGCCCTTGGATCCCTGGCAGTGCCCAAGGCCAGGCTGGACACTGGGGCTGGAGCAGCCTGGGACAGGGGAAGGTGTCCCTGCCATGGCAGGGGTGGCACTGGGTGGGTTTTAAGCTCCCTTCCAATCCAAGCCATTCTGTAATTCTGTTGCTCTGTGAAAGTAAGAGCTGCTTTGGGTCACTGTGAATGGGATGTGTTCTGAAGGACTCTCACTGCAGGGCTGGGTCTCTATAACCAAATTCCCAGCTTTTCCTCAGTCTCTCAACATTCTTGTGCCCTCCAGAGCCGGGTGCTGGGCACACCCAGGCACTCAGGTGCAGGGCTGGGATTTCCTGCTGCCTGGCAATGTTCACCTTTACCTCTGGGGAGGTACAGCCTGCCCAAGCTCTGCCAGACTCGCTGGGGTCCCACATCCCCCCCTCCCCAGGACAGAGCACCCCGAGGTGTCTCTGTGGCCCATAATCTGTCCCTGGATGTGTGGTTGCATTAACTCCTGTGCACGGACCCAGGCCACTGCAGCACAGATCTGGCTTCTCCATTTGTTTGTCTCAGCACCTCAGAGTCAGCACAGATGATTTCACACATTTCCAGATCATTGATAAGGCTGTTGAATAGCCCAGGGCCCAGCCCTGACCCCCGGGGAGCTCTGTTCCCCCCTCTGGATGTGGAGTTCCCACTGACAGTCACAGCTGGGACACCCCACAGCCAGCTTTTAATCTATTAAATATGGCCTGTGTTGACTGGGTATTGTTCTGGCTTCTTCACCAAAATGTAACAGCACCACTGCAATGGCCCTGCGGGAGTCTGAGTGTGTTATAACACCAATGTTATTTTATCAATCTAAATCTTCATTTCAGGAAAAAGGTGAGCATTAGTTTGACATGTTCTGTTTTCTGTAGGTCCATGTGGGTTAGCTTTAATTCTTTAATTTAATTCTTTAATTAGTTAATTTCTCTCACCTAAATTTGTCTGTTGCTGTCTGTGGCAGCCTTTGGAGGGACCTGCCCGGAGATGATGCCCAGCTCTTCCAGTGCCTGATTCAGCCAAATAAACACTGTGAACACATTTCTTCTGTAGCTGCTGACTGCTCTGGTGCATCCATCCCAAGTCTAACACAACCCACAGCCTCACAGAGCTATAATTATTCCCTTTACACTGACAGAAGTTGCTGCTCCTTCACTCAGGTTTGCAGCCCAAACCTTGTCCTCAGCTCTTGGCTTTCCTTATCAGCTTTCTACAGCTTCTCACTTATTATTATCAGTTTCCACTTTCTTAAGTTATATATGGTTCTCTTATTTTTCACTGTTGT
The DNA here is from genome assembly GCF_009819885.2 of Catharus ustulatus. Lineage (NCBI taxonomy): Eukaryota > Metazoa > Chordata > Aves > Passeriformes > Turdidae > Catharus > Catharus ustulatus. The sequence goes on from NC_046240.1 coordinate 1,688,869, forward strand.
CTTCACTTCCCTCACGAGCCAGAGTTGTCTATTTTTTTAACCAACGTTGCCTTCTTTCTCAATTGTGGGATTGTGGTTTTGGGGCAACGCGTAAAATGTTTTTCAACAATTCCCACTTAGCATTCACATTTTTCTGATTAAATTCCTTCTCCCAATTGATTTGGTTCATAATTGTTTCCAGCTCTGTGAAACTGAATCGTTTTAGCATTAAGTGGATATATTTTCAGAACAGAGCTTCACTTTAAATATTCGCTTTATTGTCATTTTGCTTTTCGGTTAAATAAACTAAAGCACCCTTAGAGACTTTTGGCATGCATTTTAGGGTCACAGAACTGGGAAATAGAAATTGTTCCTGAGAAAAGTTGTTTTCATGAAATACTTTTTGTCAACATATACATTAATTTGAATAAACCAAGGCTTGTCTGAAATCCGGCAGCTTTAAGATGGCATCATCCCTCCTTTGGCAAATGAAAATTGAGACAAGTCAAATTTTTTTTTTTGATTCTCCAAGTTTCTCCAGCATTTTGCATTTGGTAGTTAAAATTAGAAATTCTTAAATCAGGAAATAAAAATCACTTTTTTTTCCTGGCTTTTGTAGGAAAATTAAGTTTCTCTTTGAAATTATGAATTTGGTGTCCAAAATACCACATTTCAGTGACAAGCATTTGATTAAGCAGTGGTGGCTCGTTCTGGGGAGGATGCCCACAGCTGGAATGTCTCCTGTGGGTCACCCAGCTCGTGGCTGGACTCTGTCCCAGACACATCTCCCACCCCTCACTCCCAGTCCTGAGCAGTGGCTGACTGGAGTTTTTATCCACAGAAGGAGGGAGAGATCCTGTTGGGCAGCTTATGCTGGAAGGCAGGAGAAAGAAGAAGGAGGAAGGAGAAGGCAGGAGGGGAAAGGAGAAGGAAGGAGAAGGAAAGAGAAGGCAGGTGAAGGAAGGAGGAGGAAGGAGAAGGAGAAGGAGAAGGAGAAGGAGAAGGAGAAGGAGAAGGAGAAGGAGAAGGAGAAGGAGAAGGAGAAGGAGAAGGAGAAGGAGAAGGAGAAGGAGAAGGAGAAGGAGAAGGAGAAGGAGAAGGAGAAGGAGAAGGAGAAGGAGAAGGAGAAGGAGAAGGCAGGCAAAGACATGACAAGGCAGGTGGCTGCAGATAATCTGGACAGGGAGCTCCCTACCCAGAACCCACAGAAAACTGTGAGGAGCAGGGAGAGGACTGGCCACTGACACCATGGGTTGGCTCTCTGCTGATCCACAGATTTCCAGGTGAGCAGAGGAGGAGATCTCAGCACAAGCCCTGCCTGTGCAGCCCCTGGGCAGGACCCTGTGGTTGTAGGAGCCTTTGTGAGCTCCACACTTTCCTCCTGGCTCAGACACCTCGTGGCACTGCCTCTGGACAGAGGATTGCAAGAGTTAACGTGTCTTGTTCTCATGAATCACTTTTTCATTCACACATTAAGTATTTGCAGAATCATTCACTGGCTTTCAAGGACAGAAGGGCCCATCTCTGACCTCTGCATAGCAGGCCAGGGACTTTCCTCTGCTGGTTCTTGCATCCTGTCTGCCATGTCTGATCAATAAAAAGCATTTCTTTTACAATGAGGTGTCCAGTGTTGAGTTCAGGCCTTTCTGCTGGAAGCAAATCTGCTGCCTCCCCAGGCAGGCTGGCCCAATGGGTCAGTGGTGCTGTGTGTTAAAGTGCAGAGCATATTTCTGTGCAGAACCTGGGCTCTGCCTGCCAGAGGAAGGAGCAGTCTGCCAGGGAGGGCTCCCTCCCACGCTGGCCATGCTGGATAACTGCAGATGCTCCTGCTTGCCTACAGAAAACAAACCCAATATTCCTGGGATTGCTTCTGGTTTTCTCCAGATCTTTCAAGCTCCTTCAACACTCCCAAGGCAGCCCAGGCATGCTTCTCCTTCAGCTCCCATCTTTCTCTTCTTCTGCTTCCTCCCCTGAGGGACCTGCAAGACGTACACACACTTCTAAGGCAGGGTTTCTTTGACAATGCTCCTCATGGCTCCCCTGCCCCAGTCCCCACCTGGGATATTTTACTGACCTGCCCATAATGGACATTCCTTCCTCAGTTGTTGTCCCCACTTTTGGCCCTGGGCTCAGCAGCAATGGGGCTCCCAGCCCTGGTGGAGGACAGACTTGAGGGATCCTCTCACATTGGCCACTCCCTCCATGTCACAGGGACTCCCCAAAAGTCAGCTGTGCCTGCTCATGCTGTGGGACAGCAGCTCCCCTGGGGCAGCCCAAAAGCAAAGGCAGAGTTGGAGCGATGCGGTCACTGCTGACTCCCTCATACCCCAAACTCAGGAGTCTCTTGGCTGACCCTGGGGAAGGAGAGAGTGAGGCACACTCCCAGGAGATCCCCCATGGCGACATCCAGGTCTGCTCCCTCTCTCCCCCTCTCCTCACAGCCCTGGGTCACGTAACTCGTGCGCAGCACAGGCCAGACAGACTCTCTGGCAGACTCTCTGGCATCGCTTTTTTGAGCTTGATAAATGGGGCCAACTCCTCCAGATTGAACTCAAGAAAATACCATTATCTGCTGTGCAATGACTCAGAGATTGCATTGCAACATCTCGTTGGTAATGTCAGATCGCAGGCAACGATATTAAAAATGAGCATTTTACCCTGGACAGGGTATTAACTATGAAATTAAATCCCTATTTATTGCTTTTAGCCATGAGCATCCAGACCCTTCCAGAATAAATGTTTTCAGTTCTGTGCAGGAAGGTTCTGTCATGTACAGGCCAGACATTTCTAACCCACGTGCACCACCAGGGTGCTGGGGTGCCGTGCCCTGTGATGTCATGGCAGATCCCATGAGCTCATCCCTCATTTTGCTGGGCCAGTCTGACACACACAGAGCTCCACAGCCTCTTGTCTGAATGGGTGCAAACACCAGCAACAAGCACTTCATAGAATCACAGAATTGCAGAATATCCAAGCTGGAGAGGACCCATGAGCAATGCCCAACTTCTGACCCTATACAGGACAGCCACAGGAGTCCCAGTAGGTGCTGAGAGCCTTGTCCAAACACTTCTTGAGCTCCTGTATCTTTGGCAAATGCCTGAGCAGAGCAGGACACGGCAGCATGAGGATGCAGGGGTGTCTCAGAATGGTCTCTGTCCCCAGGAATGGAGAGGTGTCTTGGGATGGGCTCTGTCCCCAGGAACATGGCTCCAGCCATGGCACTGCCTGTGTCAGGGCAGTGCAGCACAGCCACCAGGTCTCACAGCAGACAGGAGCCCTGTGACCCTGGCAGGGATATGGCACCCCCAGGACAGGAGGCAGCACAGTTTCCCAAGCAGTGAGACCCCCCAGCCTTTCTCCATGCCCAGCAACATAGTGTGTCATGGGTTTCATTTTCCTGGGGAGAGAGTGAGATGCCCCTGAGCCCACCCTCTGCCATGGGAGAGATGCTTGGAGCCCCCAGGACCCTCTGCTAGCACCAGCCCTCCCCCAGGGCCACAGCAGCCCTGTGTACCCCTGGGCACAGCCCTGGGAGGGCACAGCCCAACCCTGGCTGGGCTGGACAGAGAGAGGGACAGGGGAGGAGAGGTCCTGCCACATACAGCCAGGCACAGCCAGGGCAGCAGCTGAGAGATCCTCTCTTCCTGCAGGGTTTGATCCTCAACCTCCTCTTCCTCCTCTGCCTCTCAGTCCAGGAGCTTTTCTGCTGAACAAGAGGGTTTCACTGAAACAGCTGCTTTGTACACAGGAAGGTCTGTTCTTGGGGGAAAAAGTCAGTCAAGTGAATGCAAGTGTCAGGATCAAAGCCAGGTGGCTTTGTCTGAGTGTGAGTGATTTATCAGTGGCATTTTTCAGTTGGAAACCAACAGTCCTTTAAAAGGATGGTGAGAAATGATGATGTACAGTTTGATTCAGACTGAAATTCCTTGTGTGTAATTTCTTTTTGCTTTTTTAAAAAAACAAATATTTTGAATGGCTCTTAGGTTGTGTTGAGCTTTTGTTCTGGATGAGTTTCTGGTGGTGCCTGGCCCTCTCACCAATGTTGCCCAGGGTGTGTTTCCTGGAAGGTGGAACCAAGCACAGCTGTACAAGATGTTGCCAAATACACCTGCAATTTCCAGACTGGCAGTTCATGATGAAATTCTGCCAAATCAGCTTTATCAGCTTTCCAGTGATGTTTCCAATGATAGAGATTGGTTTGAAGGACAGCAAACACAGCCAGCTCCTCATTCAGAAGGTCTGTGGAGCTCTATGGTCAGACTGGAAGTGGAGAGAAAATGAAACACTCCCAACTCTCTTTGAAAGTCTGCACAGTGTGGTTTGCACTCCCAGCCCATGGCAGCACTCCTGGGATGGGCTGGGACCGAGCCCTGGGCCCTTCCCTGCACCCTGACCTGGCTGGGGATCCCTGAGTCTGCCTGGCTGAGTCCAGGGCTTGCTGCATCCCCTCCTCCTCCCTTTGCCCAGCCCTCTCTGCCTTTTGCCCCATCAGCAGGCTGAAGGCACAGCTCTTGCCTTGCATTCCCACTCCTTCCTGCCATGCAGCTCAGGGTCTGCTGTCCCCTGGGACGTGAGCAGCTGTCCCCAGAACATCCCCCCCAGGCAGCAGCAGGGCACAGATTGTCACTCACACCCCTTGGGACCGATGGATTCAAGGGCTTTTCCAAAAGGGAACCAGTCTGGAGAGCATGCTTGTTGTTAAGCACAAGAATACTTCATTGTTGTCAAGTGCAAAAATCACTTTCTGTTGTGTTGTGCAAGCACTCTGCGGCCTCACACGGAGCCTGCTGGCACAGAGAGCTCCTGACAGCTCCTGGGGCTGCCTGACCCCTCGGGAGACAAAACACCAGAGGATGCACTCGTGGAACAGCCCTTCCGCTGGGCCAGCACGCCCTGCTCGGTGCACGGAGCTGGGACGTGCTTCCAGCCCACCCTGGCTCCTGGGGACAGCTCAGAGCACCCCTGGCCACCCTTGGGCCACCTGGAAACCCTCGCACCAAGGGCTGCTGGAGGCTGAGGGTGGGTACCCAGAGCAGCAGGGATGTGACCAACAGGCCATTAACAGCACCTGGGCAGAGCAGGCTGGCTCTGGTGCCACCAGGAATGTGGTGGTGAGGGAGATGGCGAAGGATTGGAGGCTGAGGGAGCTGGGCTTGTTCAGCTGGAGCAGAGAGGATGAAGGCAGAGCTCCTGGAGCTGCAGCTCGTCCTGAGGGCAGCTCTGACCTCTGGGACAGGGACAGGAGCCAGGGAACGGCTGGAGCTGGGCCAGGGAGGGGCAGAATGGATTTCAGGGAAAGGTTTTTCCCCCAGAGGGTGCTGGGCACTGCCCAGGCTCCCCAGGGAATGGGCACAGCCCCGAGGCTGCCAGAGCTCCAGGAGCTCCCAGGGATGCCCAGGGTGGGATTTTGGGGTGTCTGTGCCAGGAGCTGCACTGGGTGATCCTGTGAGGTCCTTCCAGCTCAGGAGCTTCCATGATTCTGTGATTCTATTCTGTGATTCTTCATTCTGGGCCACCTGCCTGCTCCAGGGCTGTCTTTTGGCCAGCTCTACCCCAGAACTCTCCAAAATACACTTGTTGTCCAAGCTTGTGAGGAGACAAACTCCAAGGGGAGCTCATCCCCTACAGAGACTGGGCTGGAAGGGACTTAAAGACCCTCTAGTTCCAACCTCCACCACAGACAGTGGATAAAGGATCACAAAGATGTCATTAATCCTTTAAATGCTTTCTCAGCCACCTGTTTAGGAGTGTGTTAAGGTACCACCAGGCTCATCTGGAGCTGTGTGTATCCTTAGCATTGGTCAGGTCTTTTAGCAGTTTAACCAGGAATTTATTTTGCTTAAATGGCTGTTTTGGGAGTGAGTACTCCTTTCTTGCATAGTATTTTTGAATTACTGGGATGTACTTTCAGTACTGCAGCACAGTGTGGCTTTTGTCTGATTTTTGTACTGATTAAAAAAAAAAAATCTCCTTGGAACATTAAACAAGCAAGGTGAAGGGAACGTTCCTCCAGCAGGACATCTTCATGTGCTGATCTAACTTTCTGAAGCTATGAGCACCAAGCTTGCATTCCCAAAAAAAAAGAGTGAAAATGCCACTTTCATTGATCTCCAGGACAGAGCAGCTCCCAGCTAGCCTGGAGCCAGCAAGGAGGAGAAGGGCATGGCAGGACCTGGAGGGTGCAGTTGGATGAGTCCTGCTGGTGCAGGTGTGGAGGGCTGTTCTTCTCACACGGGGTCAAAGGCCATGGCCTGGAGGGAAATGTCCCCAGGAGGTGCCTCTGGCTTGCTTTGGCATCCTGGTGCAATGAATGGCTGGGAAAAGCAGACGGGAGGAGAGGTTTCAGCAGTCAGCTAGAGCGGACCCGTCGCTGCCAAACTTATCCCCATAAAAAAGAGACTCTGTGCTCCAGATCTGATACCAGCCCTTGATGTGTGGCTTGGAGCCAGGCATCTCTCAGGGCTGGCCTGAGCAGAGCTGAGAGCTGGGGGAAAGGGCAAAGTAAGAAACCCCACCTGAACTGGCAGAGGGTCTGCAGAGACTCAAGTGACGAATGTGGCTGAGTATCAGTGAGGGCTTCCAGGATAAACTCGCACTGAGCAAGCAAATAGTCACTCTGTTGGGGCTGGAGATCAGTGGAGGAGGCCAAAGACTCTCCAGAGCCTTGGAGTTTGCCACAGATCCCAAATCTTTTCTGGCAGAGACTCACCTGCAAGGGAGGGAGCTGTGAGGGAGGGAGGTGGCGCTGGTTGAGATATGGAACCATGTCTGTTATTAATGGCCAAACCCTCACACAGGTCCTGGCCAGGGAGTCCTTGAGCAATTAGGAGAAGTGATACGTCCTGTCTGTAAAGCAACAGGACTGGCAAGAAGGCAAAAATTGAGAGAAGCCGAGGAGTTAGATGTTGGCACCTTCAAAACTCACAATTTAAAGGCCATTTCTGGTTTGCAGGGCTGACCTGAGGGAGGACAGGCCCTGCCAAAGCTGAAACTTCCTGGCTGTTGTCACCAGGAGCCATCAGGGCTGTCTCCAGCCCAGGCACTGCTGCTGACAGGGCTGCTCACAGAGAGGTGAGGAAAATACAAACCTGATCTAGGGTCCACACCCCACAGGCAAATCCTGCAGGTCATTGCATGGGCAGCCTTGGGGACTCAAACACTTTTTTGCCTCCAGAAATGTTACTGTAGGTTTATAGATCCCATGATGGGAGCCAATTTCTTCCTGGATGCATCTGGGTACACCGTCAATTCCTGAGGACCATGAGGATGTCTCTGCAGGGTTTGCAGTGGTTCCCTGAGCATTCCAAGTTTCCAGCTGCTCCCCAACCCCACATCCTGATCAGCTTTCCATAAGAATACTGCATCTACTCTGCTTTCTCACCAGACCTTTTCTTGCCCCCTCCCCTCTTGTGCCCAGAGCTGCAGAGGTGGGAAGGGAAGGGAATCCTGGTGGCTGAGCAGAGGAGGAGGGAAGACAGGATCAAACATGCTGTGAGGGCTCAGAGTTTGCCTGTTTTCACCTCCTCTCCTGCCTCTCAGTCCCTGAAGAGCAGAACCATTGCTCTCCTGCATTATCAGCAGCATTTTGGGGCCATGGGAAAGCTGCATGTCAGGAACAGTCAGGCTGAAACAAGGAATGGGATGAAGGACTTGTTTGCCACTCAGCTGACCTACATTTGCCACCTTTGGGTGGAGCAGATCATCAAGAAAGTTTGGAGACCACACTGAGATTCCCATGGCTCCCTAGAAGGTGTGTTGGGAATAACCTGTACTCTGCCTGGAGCTCTTCTGCCTTGTTTCTTGGAGCTGCTGTTCCTGCCCAGTCCAGGATGAGCAGACTCTGGCCCCAGAAGCCTCTCTGGCTCTGGCAGCACAGCTCCTGTCCATTATCCCAGCAGCCCTTAACTCCAGCAGGAATTGTGAGGTGCTGCAGGACGTGGTAGCGAGGCTGAGCTCAGTGAACCATCCATCAGTGCAGATCTCTGCCTTTCCCCCTGACCCGTGTGGCTGCAATGTTCAGGTCTGGGGTTGCCATCTCGAGGCATCTGTCAGAGTGTGTCACACCTCTGTTATGGGCTCTTATCTCCTCTCACTGGGTTGGTTTCCTGCGTCCACTGAGCTGATTTACGGTGCCTCCCCCAGCTGTGTGGGGCGTTGGGCACGAGCTGTGGTTAAGAATAGCTTTCAAGCTGTCAAGATAATCCTGCATTCAGCTGAAATGGATCCACATCAGCTCGAGCCAGGAACCACAAGGGACCTCCTGCGATTTCAGTGGGGTTTCAGCTTTCTCTGTTCCTCCCTCAGGCTGGCCCAGAACAGGGTGTGTTGGAAAGAGGAGATGACTTTTCAAGGGCCATCACATCTGGGAGGTGATGCAGAAGCCACCTGAGCCTCCCTGAAATGCTTTTTCCATCCCATTTCTCTCAAAGCTCCTGGCCAGCACCCCTTGGCACCTGGCAGTGTCAGTGCTGTGTCTGCAGAATGCTCTGGGACTTCACAGCACCCTGATCACTGTGCTGCTTCTCCTTCCTCCACCATCCTCATTTTCTCAGACCACCTTTTGCCCCTGCTCTCTGGACAGGATGCAGCATTTGTCTGCCTGGAGTGCAGAGTAAACTGCCCTGTGCTGAAACCCCTCCTGGATCCCAGTTAGTGCTGTTCACTCTTACTTGGCACATCCCATCAAGGTCCTGCTGGAGACCCCAGATCTTTCTGAGCTGCCTGGTGTTGTGCTTTCCTGAGAGATGTGGGAATGCACTTTCAGGGAGAAGCCTTCACTCATGGCTGGGGGTATGGTGTGTGCTGGGTGACCTCCCCTCTGCTCGGGGAAGACTTTGCCACACCATTTTTAGGGTGAACAGTGCCCTGCAGAAAACGTGATCACAGCCCAGGGGTTCCTGCCACATGCCCAAAGGTGGTTCATCTCTCTCCATGTTTCCTCCCTTGTTTTTGAGTCCTTTCTCTGATGATTCAGCTGAGGCAGGTGTTCCAGAGCCAGCACTGAATCAGGGCCATGTCAGTCACAGCAGTTGTAGTTTGGCAAAAAAGCCCAGCAAAAGTGGGGTACAGTCCCCAGGTGTGTGAAAGCCCCTGAGGGCAGCAGCCAGCACTCAGGGAATTTGTCCCTCACTAGTGCTGAGCACAGACCCATGGATGCTTTTCAAGCCTCTTTCCTCAGCCCTTGCAAAGCAAACCCTGAGTTCTGGAGGGGATGTGCTGTGTGTGAGGATCCACGGGAGCCCTCCTGTGTGTCAGGCTGCCTCTGCCCTGGTCCCCAGGCACACACTGCCCTGGCTCCCTGCTGCCAGCACAGCCACTGCCAGAGCTGATCCTGCCCTGTGCTGCACTGAAGGGAGCAGCTCCAGTCAGCTCCTGAGTGAGGAGGAGGAACTAAAAACACAAGCCAGGCCAGTGTGGTGCAGTCCCCAGCAGACTGGGCTGGCTGAGAGCACCGGGCTTGGTTCTGGTGCTGAGCTCCACAGACACCCCGTGTGCCCACTCCTCCTGAGCAGCCCTTCCTGGGAGCAGGGGGTGAGGGGCTGGCTGGTTTTGCTGTGCTGTGTGTGCCTGCACCAACTCTCCCCCTTGCCAAGAGGCAGCTCAGGCATCCTGTAAGCTGCAGGATGCTGGGGAGTTGCTGGAGGAGGCTGATGGAAGCAGCAAAGTGGGCGCTGCACTGCCCAGCTCTCCTGCCTCACCTGGCTGGTGTCACTCTGAGGTGACAGCTCAGCACAGCTCTGTGCTCGGGCACAGCTCATGCAGGAGCACTGGCAGAGATCTGTCCCTGGGCCAGAAGCTGCTCTCACCCATGTCCCCCATCAGGAACCCCAGGGAGCCACGGTCCCACTCCTGCCTGGGGCTGCTGGAGCTGCAGTGTGCGTGGGCAGCGTTCCCTCGGGGGGTTTGCGGGCGTGATGACTCCAAGGTGCTCGTGATGGTTCCAGCATGAGGGGTGTCAGTGCTACTGAGCACAGTGAAGAGTGCTGCAGGCACCAAACACCCACACTGGGCTGCACCCTCTGCAGACTCCCCGGGTTTTTAGACAGGAGGTGTTTGCTGCACTCAGCACTCCCGTCCCCTCCTAGCTGGGGAGGGCATCCAGCTGAGGGGGTCACTGAGCTCACAAACATCACTGAGCTCACAAACATCACTGGGCTCTCACACAGTTTGTGCAGACCCCCAACACCAGAACTAAGAGATCCAGGTAGGGCCCTGCCTCCCACACCCCAGCTTCAGGGGGAGGGCCAGGCAGGAAAGCTGAGATCTTCAAAGCTGAAGGACACGCTTTTGCCTGGTTCTGCACATCAGGTACGTGGGAGGGAGCTGTGAAAGTCTTTCTCTCCATGCCCTCTTATTCCAGCCTCAGGCTGAGGTGCCTGCAGTTCGTGTGGCACCATGGCTGTGTCCTGCAGCTCTTGAGGAGCAGCTGATGGCAGTGGCTGCTCCTGGAGCACAGGGCTGGAAGGAGACCATCTGTGGGAAGGTGAAGAGGAGTTGCCTCCCCAGGGAAAGCAAATCCAAATGTCTCAGGCTACCGAAGGGTGCATTTGTCAGAGTGGTTTTCCAGCCCTGCCCTGTGGTCAGGCTGTGCTGTGAGCCAAGCCAGGCCACATCCACAAGGGCTTGGCCACCCACCCTCAGGACACACACTTCCATCAGACTGCATGTTACTACACTGCCACGGGCTTGCAGTTTCCCTTGTTCTTGGAAAGATGCTGTGTTGTACTAATTAGTGGGAACATTTGGAATCGCCGTGGTTTGCAAGCCCTGCTGCTCATGCCAGTCCCCATTTCTCAGCTTGATTTAAGGAGGGGGTATTCTAAATAACGCCCGCTGCTCCCTGCCTGGAGCAGCTAAAGGCACTGAGGCAAAGTTGCATAACCCAGTGCTGCTGCTTGTGTACATGCTTGAGAAGAAACAGCCACGGAAAAATCCTGTAACATTCCTCGGCTGGTCCGTCTCTTGGTATCAAAGCGTTTCCTGCTCTGCTTTCACCTTTGAATCTTAATCCAACGGCTTTGGAGGAGTGGGGAGAGGTGGGGGCAAGGGCTCTGCTGAGCAGAAGACCCCTCTGAGAAGAGAATGGGTAAAAGCTGAGTCCCATTGTCCTGCACCCAGAGGTGCAGGAGATGCCTGGTTTAGAGAGGAAATCTCTCCCCTGGTTGCAGTCTGTGCAGATGGTGCTGCCCACCCAGCCCTGGTTTCCTGAGGAGCACCCACAGCTCTGGCTCCCCGTGTTCCCTGGAACCCTCCTATCATTCAGCAGCCAAAGGCACTTCCCTGGCATCTCTGGAGAGGAACCCCCCAAACCAGATTTTAGATCAGAAGTACACATTTCCACCCTAACCTATCCATCACTGAAACACTCCTGCTCTGTGAGCCCCCAGCCCAGGTACAGCTGGCTGGATCAGCTTGTAGTTATAAACAAGACATTTTGTTTTCTCCAAACAAGTAATTTTGTTTTCTCGTGTGCTCCTCTGCTGTGTGACTGATGGTTGGGTTTTCCAGGGAAACAGCAGCACATGGAGACAAAGAGCAGATCTTTTTCCTTCCTGGCCTGGGCTTGTAGGATCCAAACTGTCAGTGCTTGGGGGAGGTGGTGAGATGCCCTCTCCCCACGATGGTGGGCACCTTTTGCCCACCTCCTCCTCCTGGGGCAGCTCATTTTCTGGAAAGGTCTGGGCAGGGAAACGAGCAGAGCAGAGTTTTCCCATCCCAGGAAGAATGACTGTCCCTTGAAGACGTGCCTTTTCCTGATGGTGACTGGGAGGGGAAGGGAAGCAGAGTGGATCTTCACAGGGTGGGAATGAGAATGGAGAGCACAATGTCAGTTCTGCAGCCCCCAGGCTGCCCTCAGCCACTAGCACCAGGTCCTCCTGGCACCTGCAGGACAGGTCAGTGCCCACCATCCCTGCTGCGCAGGTCTGGCCGGCCAGGAGAGAAAGGAGGGCTCTTCCCACCATTGTCCCCTGGCATGAGGGTGTTTGGAGGGGTGGCTGGTGCCAGCACAAAGCCTCCTCTACTCTGAGAAGCTGTGCTGCCTCTCCTCGTCCTGAGCATTGCAAAGGCAGCCACGGGCTTGTCTGAAAGCTTGATATATTCTGCCTGCCTGGGGAGAACAACCTGGTGAGATCAGCACTTTGTCCTTACTGCTCTGCCTGGTATGAGAGTTCTGGGGTGTTAAAGGATAGCTTTGTGCTGGGGACTCTTGCCCTGAAGCAGCAGTGTGAGGTGGTCCTGCCTTTGAGTTGGTGTGGACACTGCATGGTGGCCAAGGATGGGTGCAGAGAGCCCAGGGACTGTGAAGGCAACATCCCAGGGGTTCAATGTCCCTCCCTGGAGGCACTGGCTGTTTCTGTGGTCCTGCACCACAAATCAGTTGTTTTGTGGAACAAGACATGTGAGACTGCTGTGGGAAAACCTGGTGTGACCCTTTGAGAGTGGGGAGAGTGCAGGGAGTTAATGGGGGCATCCTTCAGCTCACCTGAGCCACCCTCTGCGAAGGGGATTTGGTCCCAGCAGAACAGTCTGGTGGTGGGAGTGTAAAGGACTGAGAAGCCTTGGGACCCTCTTCCTCCTCACCCCCAGCTGGCTCAGCAGCCCTTCCAGGACCAGGAGGAGGTGAGGTGTGCTGCTGCCCACAGCAAGGTCAGACAGGCTTTCCATGGCAGGACTCCACAGCCAAAGTGATTCATGCACATCCCTCTCCCTCCCCAAAAATGGTGAACAAACGTGGGACAATTGTCACTAATGGTGGCTCTGACCCATGAGTCTGAAGCAACCCAAGAAGGAATGAGGCAGTTTCCTGCTCCCTGACATTCCTGGCACATCTCTGCAGTGAGTGCTGCCTTCCCTACGAGCAGCACAGACGTGTCCAGGGGCCCTCCAGCCCCCACGATAATCCATGGAGTGTTTGACCCAGGGAGCCCGAGTATGCTTCAGATGGAAACCCTGCCCAGTCCTGGCTGACAGAGCATCACCCACAGCAGCTCCCACACCAGCACTGTAAGGGAATCCACAGCACATCCATAAACCCACATCCCTGCTGGATTAAGGAGGTGTGAGAAAGGTTCCCTCATGTGCTCAGCTCCGTGCCCATCATGGGGATGTCTCTGCAGTGACACCTCTCCTAAAGCAGACTCTGCTTTTTGGAGAGCAGGGATGGCTGTTTATTGCCTTGTACCTTGAGGGTGACATCTGGACATTGCCAGCCCTGCCCCAGAGCAGCACCTTGGCTCAATTGTATAGATTCACATTATGACTCACCCTGCAACTTGATGCATTGTGTCCAGATAAAAGACACTTTATCCCTATGATAAAAACGGACAAAGATGATGTCAAAATAAAAGAATGTTTTCTCATCCGAATAAAAGTCAAAGCTGCCGTTCTTGGGGTTATTTTGCTTGAAAACCTCCAGAGAAAGCAAGACTTTGAGTTTTTACCATTTATAGTTAGTTTCAGAAAATTCAGCATGCAAAGTTTGCTATCTGCCTTCCTCCCCTGGTTTGCAGAGGAGTGTCTCTGTGCCTGTAGCCCAGGCCCTGCTCTTACTGTTGGGGATGTGGGGAATGTGATGTCCTGGGTGGACCCAAAGCTTAGGGACACTCCTTGGGCAGGGGGATGCTCACAGCCTCCTGCCAGCACAGCTGTCCCACGTGTGGCACCTGGGGGGACCTGCAGTCACAGCCTCCAAGGGTCCATCCACTAACGAGGGACTGGCCCTGCCCACACCAGCCGGGGCACTCCCTGGTGGGATCATGGCCAAGCACAAGGGCAGCGCTCTGAGGGACAGGGACAGCCTGAGCCCTGGGGGAGCTGTCACTTCCTGGCTGTGGTTCATGGAGTAGGGGTTTAATTTTAGCAAACAATGCCAATTAGAGAGGGATTGTTCGATGGCTGTGTCTCAGTGGAGAGCAAGAGCTGCTGGCAGGGCTCTGAAGGACCCCATGTGTGCAGGGACCCTCCTGGGACAGGGGAGGGGACAGCTGAGCTCTGCTCTGTGGCTGCTTCAGCTTCTGCTGCTCTGAGGTCACCACTCCTGCTCCTGGAGCTGCAGGCACTGGGCTCACCGATGTCCCCAAGGTCCCCTGGGGCAGTGTCCCCTGGAGGCACTCAGCCTGCAAGCTGTGGTTTGCTTCACTCACAGGTCTCAGAAGAGTCTGTGCCTCTGCCCACCCATGTTTGCTGCAGCTGGGGAGAGTTTTGGTGGGGCTGAAGGGCCAGAGAGGGGTGGGCAGGTCCCTCTGCTCTGGAGAGGGGGACTGCAGCAGCAGGACTGGTGAACAAGCACGAGTAGGAGTCAAGGATACGACCACACTTTGTCAATTCTCACTGTAGAGGTGAATCAATCCCATTGCTTCAGTTAAATCACTGTTATAAATACAATTAAACTTTTTCTGGAGAAGGATCAGGCATCACCCACACCCTGAGTGAATGCAACCATCAGACTGTGCCAAGGAAAATGCTCCATGGCAGCCTCAGGATGAAATACCAATCTTGGGGTACCCACAACTTGCTGCCTTTGGTATTTCTGTGGCTGTAAAGACAAAGTTCAAGCCTTTCATCAAAATCAATACATTTGTGACCTTGAGCTTGAATCTGTCCTTCTGAGGGTGCCCCAGAGCCAGTGTGGAGATAAAGGTGGTAGGACTGATGCTGCTGAGAAGCCCTCAGAGAAGGTGAGGCTTTCTGAATGTGTCAGGACACTGGGCCCATCCTGAGGGTAAGCAGACAGTCATTCTCACTGCCCAAAGGAATTTCAATCCCACTGCTCACTGTGCATGGTGATCCGTGCCCAGCCTGCAGTTAATTTGCCAATGAAACAACTTGTAAAAAAGGTGAAGAGAGACCACAAGAGGGAAAGGAATAGAATCACAGAGATGTTGAACTGCCTCATTTTGGAAATGAAAGAGCCTGTTGGCAATGGCAGAGCTTCACATGCTGAGCTGGAATCACAACCCAGGGAAAAAGGGAATGGATTAAACAGACAAGAACTGAGGGACTCTAAATGCTGTCTTCAACATTTCAGTAGGGGCCTCATAAATCTAGACAATTATGAGATGCACTTAGAGAAGCCCAACACTATTATGTTGGGGCAGGAGGGCGACTCTTTGGAAACAAAGAGTTTCCAAGGAGCTCTGGCATGAGGACATCCCAGAGCAATGTGACCTGTGTGACTCTGGTACCTGGAAGGGGAAGGCTGGGTGAATGGAGCGGGCTGCAAACGCCACACTCATTAACTCATGCAACACAGGACAAGACAAACGTTCCTTGGTGTCAGCCTCTTTCCTTTTTTGGATGCTCTGAGTAGCCAGTCCTGGAGTCCCTTCTGGGTGTTGAGGTGACTTGTGAGAGGAGGTTCTGGGCAGAGCCCCTCCAGGCAGCTGAGCTCATGCTCTTGCTGCTGGCTGATTTTCCACCACACTGTGTGGGAGCAGTGCCTGCCTGCCTTGCCCCGTTGTGCAGGAGCCTTTAAAGCAAAAACTACAATAAACACATTTTAAACCTGTTTGGTGTGCTTTCCCCCCAAGAGTGCAGCAAAAAGAGCCCTTTCAGTGTGTCAGTGCACTGATGTGGGGCTGGGCTGTGGCCTCTATGGCAGGGGCTCACCACGAAGAGCTGGCTGGGGCAGGGAGGGTTTTCCTGTTGGTGCTGGCTCCAGGACACCGTGCTCTGTGTGGGACAGCAGTGCTGCTGCAGTGCTCGGGGGTCTGACCCTACACCTGCACCCACGTCCCCTCCCAGCTCCTCCAGCAGAAAGGCAGCACTGCCCATGGTGTCTCCTCATCTGGAGTGGGGGTTTGGCACTCCTACAGCTCAACAGCATTGCTGCCCCTAATGTGGGCAGGGGAGGAAGGCTGTGCTGAGGGGGAGGCTCTGGACACCCAGGTGCTCAGGCTGGCATGGTGGAAAGCTCTGTTTTGGGGGTACAGTGGGGTGGGCTGTCACTGGACAGCACCAGGAGAAGTGGGATGAGCTGTGCCCTTTGTTGGCTCCTGCCAGGAGGGACAGAGCAGGTGAAATGGGCAGAGCAACCCAGAGGGCTGTCAGGAGCCAGCAGAGGGCTGGCAGAGCAGGGACTGCTCCTCAGGCTCCACACAGAGCCCAAGCCCTGCCCTGCAGCACTGAGAGCCCCCACAGCATGGACAGCACAGACCCCTGGGAGTGAGGATGGTTTTGCTTCCTCCTGTCCCCATGAGCTCACTGCTCTTGGCATCTCCTTTGCCCAGCACCTCCCCAGTGAGGGCCAGACACTGCCCTGGCTGCCACAGAGCAGCCCAGCTCTGGGATGCTCGGGATGTGTGTGAATGTCCAGAGCTCCCCCAGGACCCATTCCCAGCCCCATCATGCAGAGGAGAGGATGAAGAAAAAGCTCCCTGGTGTTCCCTGGGAGGAGAGAATTTCCCTGCTTCCCCTCTGTGGAAGGTGAATGAGCCAGCCACAGCCAGGCCATTCATAAAGTGGATGTGGGCCAGGGGGATCCCATGGGGTCACGGTGCCCTGTCTCACCCAGCCCAGGCTGGGCATGGTGGCAGGCACAGCCCCTTGCCAGGACCTGCTGGGACGGATGGGCTGTGGCTTTGCACGCATCTTGCTCACACCCCTGCTCCAAGAGCAAATCCAGAGGTATTTTATCCTCTGTACATTTGTTTAAGGAAGTTTAAAAGCAAATTTGGCCCCTGCCTTTGAATCCTCGCTCCTATAAATTCAAACACCTTGGACAGAGCATGTCTGTGCAGTCTTACATGTGACATTTAGCTAAAACCACTTACAAACAACTTGCATTACAAGTTTATTCATTCCCCACAGAATGTTGGCTCCGCTGAGTGTCTCACGAGCCATCTGCTGCGGGCGAGCTGCTTATCTTTGCTATCAGAGCCCTCTTCTAAATATTATGACCAAACAGAATTCCAAGAACAACATCCATCCCACTGCACTGCAAATGCGCAAAGCTGATAAATTGTTTATATATTACCAGCTAAATAAGTTGGGTTTATCTGGAAGGGTTTGCAGAAGAAAGTCTCTTGGGGTGCTCAGCAAGAATGCATTTTACAGGTGGTGCTGTGAGCTCACTGGGGCTGCCCTTGGCCTGCCAGCCCTGCCACAGCCAGTTCGAGGATGCTCATGGTGACAGAGAGATGGGGAAACACCAAGGCCAGCATCTCCTTCCCAAAAGTGAACCCAGAGCCTGACAAGTTGTGGTGCAGCAGTGGTTGAGCATCAGCTCCTTGCCAAACACAGGGCAGTTGGGGCTGGGCTGAGCCACTTGCCCCATCCCCAGCAGTGGGGGAAGAGCTCCCAGACCTGATTCCTGGGATGTCAGCGTCTGCCTGCTGCTTCTGTGGCTCTGCTGCCCACACCTGGGCCCTGCAGCTCCAGGGTGCCCTTGGCCTGTCCTGCTGGATCACCTTCCCAGCTTGGGAGGGACAGACAGAGGAGTGTGTAACCTCCCTGCCTGGGACACGGCAGGGCCAGCTCACCCTGGCGCCTGGGACAGTGCCCAGAGCCCTAACCCCAGTGCCCCAGTGTAAATTATCTAAAGGCTTGTGAAATCCACCCAAAGTGTCCCAGCCCTTCCCAGCCCAAATTGGGTATCACAGGCTGTGTTTATTCTTCCACACTGGGTTCTGCTCGTTGCCTTTCGGTGTCAAGAAACCTTGGGACAAGGCCATGAGCAGAGGTCAGTGTGGGTTGGCGCAGCAGACCCCGGCCGTCCCGGCAGATGGAGAGCATTTATTTTCCCTGGGGGACTGCAGATTTAAGGACATTTTGTCTGCTAGCTGCCATCAAGCACATCTCACAGCGCCGGCGGGTTCCTGCTGGCCCCAGCTGCCCTCTCTGGGAGCAGTGTGGCCAGTCCAGCAGGGTGGGGCACAGCCAGCCAGGCTGACCACAGCTCCTGTGGTGACCCTGGGTTGAAAAGAGGGCCTGGGGCACTGAACAGCAGCGGATCTGTCCACTGCCAGCTGCTGTGTGTCATTTTAGGACCATGGGGAGTGAGGAACTGTGGCTGGGGTGGACTCAATAAACCCCAAGGCCAAGGCAACTCAGTCTGGCAGGAGTGGGGAGCTGTGATTTTATCAGAAGTAGAGCAGGTGGCTCTGGGGCAGAGCAGGGCTGTGAATGTGTCTGTGGATGGGTCAGTGCTCAGCCAGGGTGCCAGTGGTGCTGTGCTGACCCAGCAGTGGAGTGTTCCTTTTGCTAAGGCTTGCAGAGGATCCAAACCCCTGGAGAGGGGCAAACAGGACAGCTGTAGGGAGCCAAAATGGGTCCCATGGCTCATCCAGAGAAGATTCATCATCCAGCAGCTGAAAACTGTCCTCCAGGTGGATGCAGGGCTGCAGGTGATGCCAGGCAGAGGGAGCAGGGACTTGGGTGAGGAGGTGGAGTGAATGCAAGTGGGTATGGAGGAAGGGCTGGTGCCTGCATGGGGATCAGAGCACTGAGAGGAGGAATGTTCCTGTAGAGGTAATGCCACTGCCTGACCCGAGCCAGGGCTTCTCAGGGTGTCTCCAGTCGGGAGCAAACTCCCATACTGATTTCAAGACTGAAGAAACTGCCTGGAGCTGGGTATCCAGAGGAGCCAGGAACCCTGGGATGTGCAATGGGAGTGCACAGCCTCCCCCAGTGGCCCTGCACTGCGGGGGGCAAGTGCCAGCTGGAGTCAGATACACACATTGCAGGGGACATGAGCAGTGCCTGGCAGCACGAGAGGGCAGCAGGGCCATGGCTGCAGCAGGGCCATGGCTGCAGCAGTGACAGGCTGTCCTTGGCCTTGCTGGGGTCTGGTGGGGCTCAGTGCCTCTTCAGGGAGCTGGCACATCATGTCCAGCTCAAGTGTCCCGTGTCTGTGTGGCACTGAGCACTGAGATGTGGTACAGCAGTGCTGATGGGGAGCCCTCTGCTCACCTAAATCACTCTATGCTTTGCAAAACTCCTCACAGTGTTACCCAGTGTCTCCAAACCATGTTTAAGGCCAGTGAGGACTGCAGCCAGGATGGGTGACTGGATCAGTCACAGCTGGGAGCTGTGCAGGTGACAGGGCAGTGCCTGGGGCTGTTTCCAGCTGAGATCCTCACTCACAGCAGGGCTGATCCCCCACAGGATTGTCAGAAGGTGAGGAACAGCATGGTTCCTGCCCATCAGCATATGGAGGGTGCTTCCAGCCTCTGGTGGATGCTCAAGGCCTTGGCTTCCCTTCTGGCAAGCTCATCATGGTGACCTTGAGTGACTCTGCAGTGGCATTTTATCCCCAGGCTGTTCTCATCTGAACCACAGGTTAAACCAACCTCATCACACCAACCTCAGGCTGGAGGAGTGCGTCGAGGGAGGGACCCTGGCGCTTGGTGGCACTTGGGACACTTGTAGGCAAAGCTTGTGACCACAGGGTCTTGTTCCTGTGAGTGCCGAGGATAAGGGAGCAGGGCCAGGCACAAATCCAGAATGCTCTGGAGGTGCCACCAGCCCCCACCTCTGCCCAGGGCTCTGAGGATCCAAAGCAGAAAGATGTCCCTGCCTCCTCTTACAGCTGTGAAAACGGCAACTGAAGCAGGCAATAGCTGCAGGAGACCTGTCAGGGAATGATCCCAGGTGTCCAGGGTTCATCCTTCCTTTTTCTTTCACACTCTCCTGCTTTAGCATACTACTATTCGTTTTTGCAAGGAAATCTAAGGGAAGGGGGAGCAGTAGCCAATTTTTTTGTGCTGGTATTCAGCCATCAGGAGAAGTACTGTCCGTGTGGCACAGAGGACAGGGACTGACAAGGAATAAAGCCAGAAGGACAGTTGAGAGGAAAGCTGTACAAATGCCAGATGTGCCAGGGCTGGGGAAGAGGAATCTTGTGGGGAAGAGCAGCTCTGTGAGCACTGAGGTGGGACTGAGCTCTTCTGTCCAGGCCTCACTGCTGGTGGCACTTTGGGCTCATTGTTGCATTCTGCCACCCCTCACTGAGGGCAAGTTCCCTCAGGTCACTTCTCTTGCAGGGACTGTGGCCACACAATGTCCATCTGGAGCTTCCCTGGAGGCAATGAGTTATTCCCAACCCACCTGCTGCTGGAGTGGGCACTCACCCTGCTGTGCCCAGACCCTCTGAACTCCTGCCCCAGGGAAAAGGCTGTCCTTTTCCAGGCTCCCTGCCATCAGGGTGGAGATGTTTCCAGAAGCAGACCTCCAGCACACAAAGGCACTCCTTGTCCTGGAGGTTCAGCCTGGCTCCGAGCCTCATCCTTCTGCATATCTTGTATATATGAAGCAACTCCTTTGCATAAAGATATGGAGTTTATTAGGAGACATTGGAGCTTAGGAGCTGTCAGGAGTGGAAGTCAATTCTGTTTCTGACACGCAAAGAGCCTTTTATAGGCTGGAATGGGCACAGAACCGGGGCGGGTGCCTCTCCCTTGGCGCTCACTCGCCCCTTCCCATGCACCAGCGCTGCTGGAGCCTGACTCTGGCACTGCCTCTGCTTTGGGTCCAGTCCCCATCCCTTGCCGTGAGAGATAACGCCACAATCTAAGGAATCTCTAGAGCTGGACTCATTTAAACACACCCAGGGGCAGGCTGTGCTCCCCCAGGCTCTGCTTCTCCCCAATGTGCTGATTTACCCTTGTCTCCTCTCCTGGGAGCTCAGGGAGGTGACAGGAGCCTCTGAGCTTCAGGGACACTGATCCTCTGCCTACTCTTCCCTGAAACTCTGGGACTGCAGGAGCAGCTCCTCTGCTGGGGCTCCTGCCAGACCTGCCAGGGCTTTCACATTCCCTTGGCTGCTCAACAGGCTCCCAGAGCTCCAAAGAACCAATTACTGGCATTTTTCTGCCATATCCACTCCTCAGCATCTCAGTCACTTAACACAAGCAATATCTGTTTCTCCATGACTTCTGTCTATCAGAGAGGGTTTTTGCATCTCTTAGGTCTCTTGTCCTGCTGTCATTTCACAATGCAGGCGTTCCTCCTTTTCCATCCTCTTCCTGCTCTGGCCTTGCTATGAAAAATTATGAATTTATGAATTTTGTGGTCAGAAGATTCCTTTCCTGGCTTGTGTCCTCCCAGGGAACACCTGGGCTTGCTCTGTTTCATCAGAAGCACTGGCCATGAGTTTCAGTGCTGAATCTCATCCAGGAGCAGTTTGGGCATGGATCTCGCTCAGGCCCAGGGTTCTGAGCTCAGCTTTCCCTCTGGATCCAGCTGTGCCCCAGCTCCTGACTGCTGCAGATGATCTGTCACCTCTTCCCAGCTGCTGGAGGTGGGAGCAGCATCCAGGCATCTCCTCCAAGCCCTGGGAAAGACTTGGAATTTTGAAATCTGAAAAGTGGGAGAACAACCCCAAAGGAAGAGTCTTTACTTGTTTTCAGGGCTATTTCAGAGGGAAGTGCCTAGAAGGCAGCGTTTAAAGCTTCAGCTGAAGCTGCAGGTCCCCTGTCCCCCTCCCCTGCAGTTTCTGCTCCAGGCACATGCCATGTCCCACCCCAGCTCTGGTTCCTGCATGGGTGCAGAGTCCCAAGGGAGCCTTAGGGACAGAGATCAGTGCCTGTGTGTCACCCTGAAGCCCGGGCAGCCTGTGCAGAGCAGAGGAGACCCTGGGAGCTCAAACCTCCTGCCAAAACTCCAACCAGATCTGTGCTGCAGGCTGCTCCTTGGGGACAGAGCCCTCGGAGCGCTGCGCCGTGGGCGGTGGGAGACTCCAGCAGAGCTGGAGACACGTCACTGGGAATCTCACTCATTTGTAGCTCATTCCAGTTGCACAGCTGTCTCCTTTAAACAAAGTTTACTCAGTGTTACTTAAGGCTCGAGCCGTGCCTGTGCCAGGACAACGTTCAGCTGCAGCGTGTGCGATCCTACCCACCGAGCCACTTGGGGATGCTGATCCCACTTGGGGGATGCTGATCCCACAGGGCTTGGCCAGGGATGGGCTTTGGAGCTCCACGGAGCTCTTGGGGACTTTGGCCCAGCTCTCCCACCACTGACACCCCCCAGAGGGAGGGCTGACCAGACCAGCTTGGACTGGGCTTTCCACAGAGACTGCTCCTCACCCCACCCAGGCCCTTTTCTCAGTCCTGCTCGCATCCCTTTGCTCTTGCTCGCTGGCTGAGACTGGCAGGGCTGGTGCTGCCTGGTGGTGGTGAGGGGGGACCAGGAGGGGACAGAGCTGTTCTGGACCCACCAGGCTGCAGGTCCGGAGCTCTCAGGGGTCCTTGCTCCATGTCCCATGGCAGTTCACAGTGTCAGGGCACTGGGGTCCACTCTGACCGCCCTTTGGTCTGTGGCACAAGGAGGAGCCAGGACCAGGCCGTGACTCAAAGTCTGGCAAGATCCAGAGGAAGAAACTGGCTGTGCCTCATTGCCCCATTAACAAAGGAAGAGGAGTGCTCTGAAAACCTCAGGAAAGCATGCTGAGTGCACACATCACCAGGGATGCACATGAGCCCTTCTCCCGAGGCCCCAAGGTGCTACTGAAGCTTCCCAGGTGCCCAGGAGGGGTGGCTTCAGGATATATTCCTGTAGGACCCTGCCAATGTTTCCAGACAGTCTGTTCATAAACCTTTTTGGCCACTGAGCTCCCCATCAGGCTGTGCCAGGGTTGCCTCCCTCTGTCCCAGTGATGGTGGGAGTGCTGCACAGAGCAGCAGCCAGCAGATTTATGGCCTCGGTGTCTAGACCAGCTCTGCCCTGCCTGGGAGGACAGGTACATCCTGGTGAGAGACAGGGGGCCTTCTGGCCCTTCATCTTAGAGCCAAGCAGAGGCAATTTGCCAAAAAGCACAAACAGCATCCCCCTGGGACATGGGGAGTGTCCATCAGGTCACCCTGCTGTGCTGCCTGCTGGGGACAGCAGGCCCCCTGCTAAAACTTCCCCCTCTGCAGCACAGGGATGTGGTATGGGGGGATCCTGGCCCTGGGAATGGGTCTGCAGGAGCCTTGTGGGCACTGAATCATCTGTCCAGGGAAGTACTGGAGTAGCTGCCCATGGAGGTGTTTAAAAAAGCCTGGATGTGGCACTCAGTGCCAAGGTTTAGTTGGTGAGGAGGTGCCGGGTCACAGGTTGGACTCAATGATCTCAAAGATCTGTTCCAGCCTGGTTGATTCTGTGATTCTGTGATTCTGTGATTCTGCTGCTGCTCCATCCTTGCTGGGAGCCTCAGCCCCACGGGAGCAGATGGGTGGATGCAGGGGATGGGCAGTGGGGCTGCAGCAGGGAAAACCCCCAGGTGCAAAGGGGTAAGAGAGCACCAGGGAGGGACTCCCTGCAGATGCACTCTGGGGAAAGGAAGGAGCTCACTCTGAGGGACCAGGGATGCCCAGCTGTGGTGCTCAGTGCTGCTGGGAGTGGTGGCAGAAGCAGGGGGGCATTCCTGTGTGAGGTGGGAGCCAAAAGTCTGGGTGCCAGCAGATCTCCTCCCCTGCTGGCAGCTGGCTGTGGTACCCCAGTGCTGCACAATGTGCTGGGCAAGCAGGGCAAGCTCAGAGGGGACAGGCTCTGCTGCAGCCAGGCTGTCCCCTGCCCACTGCACTGGTGACAGATGTAGGAGTGCCAGGGTTGGTGTCTGGGGTGGGTGGTGATGCAGCTTTGCAGTTCACTTCCTCATTTTTGCCATTTTTAAGGGGATTTGTCACAGGTGGCAGCACCTTTGGGTGTCACCATAAAGATGATAAACATACAGATGTGAATGTGAGGGAAAATGTAAATCTATACAATATTTCCCACAATTAAGAGATGTTTTGGAGCAGAAAAATTTCCATTTTTGGTGTAGGAACATAAATTTTATAAATAAAAAGATTTTAATAAACATTAGCACAGCTACATCAAAACACACACACACATGTGCACACACACACACACACACTCACTCTCACAAGTGCATTTTAAATAGGCTCCCACACTATAATTTTAAATAGTACAAAACAAATGAATTCTCCAAATATTGTTTAAAGTGGCATGGGGGGGGGGTTATGATGTCATCCCTGTAATAATCATAAACTTGTGTTTCTGTAATGAATATGATTGCTTTTCCCATTAACAGTTTATTAGGGCTTTTGGTGTGACCCAGGCTGTGGCTGGGTCTGATGGCTGCAGGCTCCATCCTTACACTGCTCTCAAATTGGGTTTTCTCATCCTTTTTCTCCTGGGAAATGAGGCTCAGTACCCAGCTTGGGAGCAGGATGGCAGCTCTGCAGCCTCTGTGGGGCTCTGCTGGCTCTAACTCTGCTTTGCTGGGAGCAGGATGGGAATGTGGCAGGAGCAGGAGGGATGGGGGTGCAGAGGGAGCTGGGCTCATGCTCCCCATCCCCTCAGCCAGAGCCCTCCCAGAGCTGGTGAGGAAGAGCCCAGCCCAGCCTGTGTCACCTCCCTGAGTCAAGGTGTCACCAGCTAGGTTGTGTCACAGGTGACTCAGGTGTCTGTGTGTCCTGGGGGAGCATCCCCACAGCTCAAGGGATGCTCTGGCACCTCTGCTTGCAGGACCCTCTGCTGGAGTGGGAGGTGCAGCCCCTTCCCCAGGGACAAAAAGAGTCAAACTGACAGAGATGGGATATTGGGCAGGAATTGTTCCCTGTGAGGGTGGGCAGGCCCTGGCACAGGGTGCCCAGAGCAGCTGTGGCTGCCCCTGGATCCCTGGCAGTGCCCAAGGCCAGGTTGGACATTGGGGTTGGAGCAGCCTGGGACAGTGGAAGGTGTCCCTGTCCATGGCAGGGGATGAGTCTAGATGAGATTTGAGGTCCCTTCCACCCCAAACCACTCTGGTTCTCTCCCAGGTGCTCATTGGTGTGTTTTCACCTGTGGGTGCCAATGAGCCCCACCTGTGGGTGCCCTGCTGGGACAGCACCTGTGTGCCTGCACCTCCTGGAGCTGGGAGCGACCATGGCACTGAGTGCAGCCCCAGGGACAGGGACATGCCACACTCCATATGATCTTTGGTCCCTGGATCCCTGGCAGTGTCCAAGGCCAGGCTGGACGGGCTTGGAGCACCCTGGGATGGTGGGAGGGGTCCCTGCCCATGGCAGGGAAGGGTGGAATGAGATGAGCTTTGAATTCCCTTCCAAGGCAGACCATTCTGTGATTCCATGACAATTCTGTGCTTTCCCAGCTCACAGTGCAGCCCCAGGGCCGGGTGGCTGTGCCCTGCCTGCTCTGCTGGCCTGCCCAGCCCTGGGCAGCACGGCCGGCACACAGCGCTGCTCCTGCAGCTCTGTTCATTCACACCAGCACCAGGACACGGTGTTTCTCAATGACTTAGAATAATATTTGGAAAAATCCATCTTAAGTACATTAGTCCACTAAGCCTTTAAGTCTTCACAAGGGCCTTAATTCCAAGGACGCTGGTGCATGCCTGTGCCAAGGATTTTGCAAGGCAGTGACACAGAGGCTTGTTCCACGCCCCATCCTGCAGCCTCCAAAATGGTTAACAAATGTCTTACTGCTGGAAATCTGTTTCTGCTTAGCTGGGAAGCAGTGGGGTTCTGAACCCTGCTTTGTAGCACCCTGCTGGCAGCTTTTGTCATTCCCAGGCTTGGCATATTATTGGAACTATTAAATGATGTTGCATTGCCTCATTGTATTTAGATTTTAAACATATTTGTAAGGCTTTGAAAAAAAAAAATTGTTCTCATTATTAAAGCAATGTACCAAATACCTTCTAGTAAATAATCTGTCCCAGAAGTGCTCTGCTCACCCAGAGCGGGTTGGAGAGCAATAAACCACCAAAAGGGAAGGAAAAAAATAGTCTGGATGTTAGAGGGATGTAGAGCCAGGAGGAAAGAGAAGTGGGAAAGCACGGGGTGATGCAGCTGCACTCCCTGTGAGCTTCTGTTCACAGGCACGGCCACCCAGCCCGGGGCCCAGGCAGGGAGGGCAGAGGCAGCTCCAGAGAGTAGGGATGGCAGGAGTGACTCTGGGATGGCAGGAGTGGCAGTGGGATGGCAGGAGTGGCTGTGGGATGGCAGGAGTGGCAGTGGGATGGCAGGAGTGGCTGTGGGATGGCAGGAGTGGCAGTAGGATGGCAGGAGTGGCAGTGGGATGGCAGGAGTGGCAGTAGGATGGCAGGAGTGGCAGTGGGATGGCAGGAGTGGCAGTGGGATGGCAGGAGTGGCAGTGGGATGGCAGGAGTGGCTGTGGGATGGCAGGAGTGCTTGTGCCACTGCCTGTGGCAGTACAGGGTTTGGCAGGAGGGGAGGCACACGGAGCTCAGGTGTCCCTGCAGGGTGCTGGGGAGCTGGGAGGAAACTCAGCACTCTGCTGCCTTTGCTCCTCAATCCTACTGTCCCACCAGGACAGAAAACAGCAGCAGAAGCCTTGGATTCTCCAGGCTACCAGGCTATCTGAAATCAGGAGTCAGTGCCAGCCTGCCTGCCCACCTGCACATCTCTCCATGGAGATGGAGATGGAGATGGAGATGGAGATGGAGATGGAGATGGAGATGGAGATGGAGATGGAGATGGAGATGGAGATGGAGATGGAGACACCTGTGCTTGGGAAAGCAGCTTAGCCAGGTCGTTCTGGCAAGCTTCCCCTGCCGCTGCCCCCACCTGCTTTACCCAGCCTGGCAAAACTGCCTTGTAGAGGATTTTCCACAGTCTGGCTGATTCCCTGAACTTACAAGTGTTTGTCTCCATCCATGTCATCAGAGCAGACCCCCAAATGCAGAGTTCAGTGCCACCCAGCCCCTGTGCCAGTGTCCCCAGGCTCCAGCAGTGCCACAGCACTGCTATCCCCAGCCACGAGCCCTCAGCACTGGAGCAGCACCAGGAGTTTGACTGGCAGCACAGCCTGAGCCAAGGATATATTAGGTCAATCTTCTAGAAGCTGGGAAAGCACCAAAAAGCAAACAAAACCAAAACAACAACAGCACAACAAAAAGCCAGGAAGAAGGGAAAATAGCTGCGATGCTGTTGTGATGTCTGTGCATGAGTATTTTTGCAGCTAAGGAATGCAGATGCATTTTTGCTGGGTTACAGCACAGACCAGCAATGATGCACTGTAAACAGACCATGCTAAAACACATAGTTCTCTCTAGATCTTTCTGCAGCATTTTCTCTAAATAGTTATTTTGTAATAGGCATTTTATTTGCTTTGCAGAGTCCCTAAATAGTATGAGCCCGAGTTCAGGAACATGCATGTTCTGGCATTTATTTTAAAGTGTTCTTTCTTTAGCAAACATTGTGCCAGGAGATGTCCCCTGCCCGCCATGCCCACTGCCCAGCTGGGGTCCCTGATGCCACCTCCCCACAAAACCATCTCCCCTCACCCACAGGGGGAGGCAGGAGCAGAGCTGCTGTCTCTGTGCTGTCTAACCAGCAAAGAAAGGTTCTCCCAGATTTTTCCTTCTCCAGTGAAGAGGGAAGGAACACAGAGGATGGGAAAAGCAGGCACATTAGAGTCCAGTTTGAATTGTTTCATAGACCACCAGCCTATGAGAGGAGGCAAAGCCAAATTCCTTGCCCTGCTGCCCCACAGCAGCCCCACTGCACTTCATGCCCAGAGAAGGCAGCCAAGGGCATTTCCCTCTGGACTATTCTCGAGGGAATGGGACCTTGCAGGTGTCTGTTTGCATCCAAATCCAGGTGATTTGGTTCCAGAGACAGCAGCTACAGGTGAACAGTGCCAGGCAGCTGGAGAAGCTCTGAAATGTCCCTTTCAGGCCTCAGGACAGGGACCAGGATGGGGCTGTGGGAAGGGGGTGACAGCCCTGAGGTCTGGAGAATTAAATTATCTGTCTGCTTCTCCTGGCTGTGGATGCCAGGCCAGAGGGATTTTTAGTGGAGGGACCAGGTCTGGTCAGCAGTGCCTGTCACTTGGCTGGAGGTGGGACAGAGCCAGAGAGAGCCCCTTGACAGTGCTGGAGGCTTCCAGCACAGAGGTTTGGACATCACCCAAGTTCTCCTGCCTGCCTTGGGGCACAGCAAAGGCAGCTCTGTGCTGAGAAGGAACAACAATCCTACAACAATCAGTAGGATTTTTTCCACGTCTCCCCAATAATATTATTTTGTGTGTGTGTGTGTGAGGAATACAGTTTCAAAACTACCTTCTTTGAGACCCTTAAATCTATTTCTCAGTGGTTGCTCTCTGATTCACCCTTCCCCCTTCAAATCTCAGTGTCACCAGCAGGAATTCCTTTTGGGTTTGTAGGAAACAAACTGCAAACGAACTACAAAATATTTTCCTTTTGCAAAAAGGGGGAAGGGCAAACAAAAGCTAAATGTGATTTTCTAGAATGCAGCTCATGTACCCCAGGACCAGAGCTGGAAAGCAGCACTTGGGGCAGGGTGAAGCTGTTTGGGTTTGGAGATCACGCTATGTAATTGCATGGCAAAGAGGAGCCTGCCCTTGTGGTTACCAGCCCCAAATGGGAATGGGATGAATAGCCAAACTTTTCACAGGCGTTGTAAATTGTCTTTCCACAAACCAACTTCCAGGAATAACAGCATGCTTTTCTAAACGATGCTTGTTTGCTCTCTGCACCCTATCCAGCCCTCCCCCTCCTCTGCTCTGCTTTTTATTCTTTTTATTCATTCAAGTGATGAAAACTTAGGGAATATTTTGGTGACTTTCACAGACATTTGTGATTTTTCCTCCTGAACTGCCAAAGTAAAAGTTGGCCCAGAGCAGCTAAGGCACTTCCACAGGGATTTGAGGATGGTAAATCAGAGAGAGGCAACAGCACAGTGAAATCTTGGTTAGGAATTACAATGCCATTTCCCCCCTCGCAATGAACGGAAAGACAGAAATAACTGCAGGAAAGGCTTTCCTGCCTCTGCAAAGCCCGCTGGAATTTGCAGCAGACCCAAAGCCTTTCTCCCGTTTCCCGCTCGCACACGCTCCACGTTTTGCTTGTTAGAGTCCCTGACACGAGCCCTCGGCGCTTTATCTGATAGGAGAAGTGGAGCAGCTGCTGGATGTGAGCAGCCCACCTAAGTCGTGTGAAACTGGGGCTCTGGCAGGGCAGCATCACTCAGAGCCGGGCTCTGAATCATGCCTGGAGCTGCTCCTGAGCAGGCCACACTCGCGCTGGGCTGGCTGTGCTGCAGGGCTGGCTGTGCTGCAGGGCTGGCCGTGCTGCAGGGCTGGGTGTGCTGCAGGGCTGACCGTGCTGCAGGGCTGGCTGTGCTGCAGGGCTGGTTGTGCTGCAGGGCTGGTTGTGCTGCAGGGCTGACCGTGCTGCAGGGCTGGCTGTGCTGCAGGGCTGGCTGTGCTGCAGGCTGGCCATGCTGCAGGGCTGGGTGTGCTGCATGGCTGGCCGTGCTGCATGGCTGACTGTGCTGCAGGGCTGGCCGTGCTGCATGGCTGGCCGTGCTGCAGGGCTGGCTGTGCTGCAGGCTGGCCATGCTGCAGGGCCGGCCGTGCTGCAGGGCTGGCCGTGCTGCAGGGCTGGCAGTGCTGCAGGGCTGGTTGTGCTGCAGGGCTGGCTGTGCTGCAGGGCTGGCAGTGCTGCAGGCTGGCCGTGCTGCAGGGCTGGCCGTGCTGCAGGGCTGGCAGTGCTGCAGGGCTGGCAGTGCTGCAGGGCTGGCTGTGCTGCAGGGCTGGCTGTGCTGCAGGGCTGGCTCTGGGCTCAGCAGCAGCTCAGCCCCCTGCTGCAGCCAGGGTGCTGCCATCCATCCCAGCACAGGGTCCCTCTGAGGGCTCCTCCGCCTCTGTCCCAACCCTGGTGGGTGGAGAAACACTGCTGGGGACAGTGGGGGGTTCTGGCTCGTTGGTCACTGCAGTTACAGGAGATGCTCTAGAGCAACACTGGACCCTCACACCAGAGCCTTGCATTGGGCAGGAGCTGAGTAAGGGCTGGGATCTACAACTTCTGACTCTGCCATCTGCTGAAGGGAGCCTGGGCAGGGCAGTTAATGGGTATGGATAGAAGAGACAGGGAGGTCATGGTGCTGAAAAGAGCAGTTTCGCTTTTTAGAGAAATAATTGGTGGGATTCCTCAAGGAAGCACTGAGATCCTACACTTTTAAATTACTTCAAGTCATGGTTTTGCCACCAAAAGAGGGATCATGCTGGAGAAGTCTGTGCTGAATAAAAACGTAAATAAAGGCTAAAAGGTGCAGTCGAAGCTCAAGAGGAACATCACCTCCAGGAGGTGAGGGAGGAAGAGCCTGTCACTCCAGGTGGGACTTGGACACTCCAGCTGGGAGGGGCTGTGAGGGGATAACTCTGGGTGGAGACACTGGGACTGCAGGACATGCCTGTCACAGGACAATCCAGTCATCAACATGGAAGTGTAGAAGGTGTTTTTCAGGCATCAACCCAGGAAAAGCTTCCAAAGGAGAGAAGTAAGAGACAAAAAACCCTGGTGCCACAAAGCTCAGGGACTGGAGTCAAACAGTGTTGAGTGGGCATTGTATCCCACGAACTTCAGGAGGGAATGGAGCACAGGGCTGAGGCTGGGCTGTCACAAACAGGTCACACATTGGTCACACTGGCCTGGGACAGTCCTTGGGGCAGAAGAACGTGAACCAGCAGTCACATTTTTGTGATACAAACACCCCAAACCCGCTGCTGTGGGTCTGGGGGGTCTGGGTCAGATTCTGCCCTGAAGTCAGACCCTGACAAGCTGGACTGTCCTCCTTCATTAATCCTTTATTTCAGGGAGTTCATGGGCAGGAAAATGCTTCCAGGAACAAGGGTTTGCTGGAACCAGACCCAGTCTGGAGGCATGATGGTGTCAAGGGAGAGCTCTCCCAAAGGAGCCCTTATATGTGTAATTTTGAGCCATTCTTTGAAATTCAGGAACCAAGAAACCTACAGTTTTAGAGAAGCTTCTCTCATACTCACAGATCTTTGGCACACAGGCCTTAAATAAAGTCAGCTAAGACCAAACTGGGTGATCAGAACCTTCTCATGATGGTGCCCACACCACCTCGTGCTGCTTGGGGCAGGGGAAGGGTCCATGAGGAGAAGCCCAGCCCAGGGGTGGTGGGTGAGGAGGGTGTCAGTGCCCCCTGCACAGACCCCCAGCTCCCCAGCCATGTGCAGACACATCGCTGTCCCCTCTGCTGAACAAGGCAAGGCATTGTCTGGGGACTGGGGACTGGCAGCTTGCTATTCTCTGGTGAATTGCCCTGCCTGAAGATCCAGTCCTGAGCATGTTTCCATTTCTATACCCTGCTATAACATCAGGTCCTGGGAATGCTCCCCCCTCCTGCACTCTTTCAGGGGGTATCGATGTTTCCAGTTAATGTGGGGTTTTTTGCCCTCACTGAAGAATTTTACAAATTGTTTGTTTATTGTGTCAATCTCTGCCTTTGTGAGCAGAAGAGGAGCATCTGGAGAGCATCATGCACTCTTGGCATGGGTGTTCCTGGGAGGCTGAGCTCTCCCCAGCGTGAGAGCAGAAGCCCATCCCCACTCCTCAAACCCCATCCCACCCTCAGATGGGGTCGTGCCTGAGCACATCCCTGCTCCAGCTGTGCCAGGGCACTGCCAGGCTGCAATGGATGGAGAATCACTTCCCCTGCCCTGGGCCACATCCCCCATGGGAGCTCACCTGCCTGCTTCACAGCAGAACAGTATCTCTGAATGTCTGACCCTCCTGGAATCAGCCTGGCTGATGCAGGAGATAAAGACCTGTCTGTCCATGTGTGCCAAAGCCAGACAAGGCTGTTGTGCCCACCCACCCTGGGGATTCAGCAGAGCAGCAGCAACAGCCACGGCACTTAGGCGAGCAGCAGCTTCACCTCTGCATCAGAATTTTCCATCACAATAGAGTTTCACTGGAGGAAAAAATGAACTTGGTTAATCAAGAGGGAAATGTCACACAGGAATGCAAGAGTTTGAGTTAAAGTTTTATCTGAGAAGGCCAGAGGTGCTGGGGAGGGATTGTGTCCTGGAGGCAGGGGCAGACCACCCTGCAGGAGCCCATCACTGGTTGGGTCACAGCTGGGAGGGGGACAGCAAAGCAGGGACCCAAATCCAGCCCCCTGTGACCCAGGGGAGCGCAGTGCTCCCTACACCCCAGGACTAGAAAATGCCTTCCTGTCCTGCTGGGGCTGCTCAATTGTGTCTGGTTAATTAATATTCATTAAGCCAAAGGGAAAGTTGGATTGCAGTCTGCTCGTTAAGGTACTGACCTGGGCTCAAGTTCAAGTGATTATTCCTTTATTTATGCTGCGGAAAGTTGCAGTGGGACAGGCCGTACAAACACGCTGGTCTAGAGCTCAGCTGGGGTCTGGGACACTTCCAGCCAAGTCCCCCCTGTGCCAGCACTGGAGAAGACCTTGGTCCTCCTTCCCACACCCCAGCTGGTCTTCTGCCATGGCAATCCATTTGGGAATGTCTTTGGTTTTTCATGGAAATTTCTCGAGTTTTTGGGTTGATCCTGGTGTGGGGTGGGAACATTTTCGGATGTTTTTGGAGGTTTTGTTGGAATGGTGAGGATCTTCTTGCCCAGCACTGCGGCCAGGGCAGGCTGTTGCTGGCTTGGCAGCCAAGGTAGTGCTCAGAGCCCTCAGCTCCTCGTGTGAGGTTTGCAGCAAGCAATAAGCCTTGCAGCAGTGCCTGACACTGTGGGGAGGCTCAACCCTTCCTGGGAACTGCTGTTCTCAGACTCAGCTGAGCTCAGGGAGCTGGCACTGCAGCCAGTCCCAGTGGTTGGGGTTACCTGGGTGGGCAGGTAGATCATGAAATGGTTTGGGTTGGAAGGGACCTTAAAGCCCACCCAGTGCCACCCCTGCCATGGCAGGGACACCTCCCACTGTCCCAGGCTGCTCCAAGCCCCAGTGACCAACCTGGCCTTGGGCACTGCCAGGGATCCAGGGGCAGCCACAGCTGTGCCAGGGCCTGCCCACCCTCCCAGGAAACCATTCCTGCCTAACATCCCACCTAACCCTCCCGTCTGTCAGTGGGAAGCCATTCCCTGTGTCCTGGCACTCCATGCCTCATCAATGGTGTCTCCCCATATTTCTTGTAGCCCTTTCAGGCACTGGAAGGCCACAATTAGGTCACCTTGAAACTTCTGCAGGCTGAACAATCCCAGTTTTCCCAGCCTTTCCTCACAGGAGAGGTGCTCTGCACCCACAGAAGGATCTCCAGCCTGGAGGAACATGCACACCCTCCGTGTGCCCCAGTGCCCAGTGAGGGCAGGGCAGGGGTGCCCAGGGCTCTCACAGGCCACAGCCTTGGTCCCCTTGCTGGCACAGCACGAGCCTGCACAAGGCCAAGGTCTGTGCCACAGGGGACACGGCTGCCTCCTCCAGGGAGGATGGAGATGGAGGCTCTGGCCTTCTCCAAAGCTTTCTGTGAAGTCTGGAGACTCTCTGCCCCTGCTGGGGTGCTGGCTGGTTGTCATTCAGGCAGAACACAGCTTGCCACCCAACAGTAACATCCAAACCCACCAGTCTCCACTCTGGCTGACCCCACAGCTTATCCTGGGGCCCAGCTCAGACTGGGAGCACTGGTTTGGCAGGGGGCAAAGCCCACAGGCTCATTGCTGTGCCCCAGACTGGCAGCAGGGCCCTCCCATGGGCAGGGAAAAGAGAACAACCTCCCTGGGATGATGCTGCAGCTCTGAGCCAGCCTGCAGCAGGTGTTTCATGGTGTGGTGGCTCCATGTCCAGCACACTGCACTCAGTGCCAGGGATTTCCAGAGGTTCAGTCTGAGGAACATCCTGGAGGAGGCAGGCAGGTGCCCATGTGTGCCCCAAGGTGGGCTGTACACCATTCGTCTGTGCACAGCCAGCCTGTGCCCTGCCAGGAAAGCTGGTCACACTTTTCTGCCAATTCATCTCAATGGAAACTTTCCATAGTCTAAATTTGTTTAGAAAAAACATTGAAATGAAACATTCTGCTGATGTCAAGATATCTGGCTTTTGCATTAGCTGGTGAAATGCCCTGATTTTTTGTTTTGACTTTTTGTTTCTGTATCCTACTGACTTTATTATTCCAGTATACCTCATAAAAATAAGAAGTAAAACAAAAAAAAAAAAAAAAAAAAAAAAAAAAAAATCAAACTGAATTACTTCAGTTGGCCCTAGTGCCATTCTTCAAATTGCACGAGACTGGCCAGTTGAAAACTTGTTTTCATCCTGATTAGGGACAAAATCCAATCTCCAAAGAGCATAATTTTCTTTGGATTTGGATTATGATCCTGCCAGCTCAAGATGCAAGTGTGTGCCCCTCATGTGCTGTGCCCCTGGAGCTGAGCTGGGAGGGGGCTGGGGCAGAGGGGCCCCCAGGGGTCAGGGCTGATGCTCTCAGCAATCCCCCATCTGCTGAAGCAGCAACTGTGGGGGCAGAATAAATTGTCAGCTCCACTGGAGGGCTCAGGCTGTGCCGGGGGAGGCTCAGGTTGGATATCAGGAAGAATTTCTTCCCTGAAAGGGTGGTCAGGCATTGAAAGCGGCTGCCCAGGGATGTTTGGAGTGCCCATCTCTGGAGGTGTCCAAGGAATTGTTGGAAGTGGCACTGAGTGCTCTGGGCTGGGGACAAGGTGGGGATGGGGCACAGTTTGGACTGGATGATGCTGGAGGTCTTTTCCAACCTCAGTGATTCTGGGATTCTAACCCAGCTTGCACAAGACCATCCATCCATTCCAGCTCCCAAGACTGGGTCACCATCACCCAGAGACAGGCTCTGATCCCAAATATGTCCCACTGACTCCTCTCAGAGCTGATTTCTGCCCACTGAGCACAAGTCATGTGTGGTTTCCTCCCAGACCTGCCTCCTGCCCCAGCCTGCATCATGCAGCTCTGGGGAAAACCCTGCCTGCCTGGAAGCCTGCATTTGGGTTTGTGTCCTTCAGCAAAACATGGGTTTGTTTATCCACTGTCTGCCTGGGAGCTTGGTGGCTGTGGGCACAGCTGCTTCCAGAGGGCTGCAGGAAGGGAGCTGACAAGCCCTGCATGGAAAAGCTGAGGGCTGATGACCCCTACAGTCAGCCTGGGAAATTCATCCCTGCCCCAGTGATGCCTTAAGTTTGAGCTTTCATATTCCCAGACTCTGCACTGCATTGGTGTGTGACTCTGAACTCCACACAAAGTGTCACAAGTTCTCCTCCCAGCTCAGGCACACAAAACAATCCTTTTCCAGCCCAGAACCAAGGACACCGCTGCAGCTCCAGCCCCAAAAAGTGCAAACAGCAGCGAATTGAGGAGAGAATCTGGGAGGATGGGAGTGCAGAAGCTGCAGCTGGAATTGGACAATGAAGGCCAAGCTGGAAATGGCCCCAAAGTGATCAAAGTGTGAGAACTCGTGACTCGGATCCATCTGGGCTCCATCTTGGCTGGAGCCACGGCCGGGCTCTTGCAGTGCCCAAGGTGAATCCTTGGAAGGGCTTGGAATAAATCCCTGCTTTATTCCTTTAGCACTGCCCACCTCTGCTCCAGGGAGCCTCTCCAGGCAGCAGCAGCAGCTCCCACTGACAGCTCTCAGTGTCACCCAGCCCCATCCTGGCACGCTCTCTGCCCCAGCTGCACTCCCAGCCCTGCTCCACCTGCCTGGAGCATCCTGGCCCAGCCCAGCCCTCCCAGCTGGGTGCACTCCTCGGGAGCTGGTGCAGCTCAGTCACTGCTGAGACACTGAGAGCAGCCCATGGGGACCCCTGGGCTGCCCTGGGGTCAGCAGAGTGACACAGCCCAGCTCCTGGTCCCTGCAACAGGGACTGTTCTAGGAAAGGGAAGAACATAGCAACTGCTGTTCGCCCCCTCAGCACAGAGTAGCCAAGAGCAGAGCCTGGAGCAGCCTGATCCCACACCCAGGGTGTGCAGGGAGGAAAGGAGGAACTCGGTGCTTGTGGCACTGCTGCAGGAGGTGTTCCTCCTTCCTATGGCCACCAAAGGGACATCTCCACTGCCCTGGGGCACAGGAACCTCCCAGCAGCCATCCATCCCACGGAGAACAACTTGGTTTTATCTGGGAAGTGTTTACTGGGGAGCCCCTGGTGTTAGAAAAGCAGAGACCACACACCAGCCATCCTCCAGCATTTATGTGTCTGCCAAAAACCCTTTGCTCAGAGTTGTCTTCTTGTTGGAAGTAGCAGACCAGATCTGGGGGTAATTTTCTCATTAGCACAATGAGGAGCTCCATGTCCTGCTGTCTGCCACCCCAGCTCAGAGAAAGGCCTAGAAATCCTTGGAGTGCACAGTGATTTCTGTGACATCCTGCCAAGGGTTCCCCACTCTGTGCAACACAGACACTGATTCCTCACACTGC
Source organism: Catharus ustulatus (assembly GCF_009819885.2). NCBI lineage: Eukaryota > Metazoa > Chordata > Aves > Passeriformes > Turdidae > Catharus > Catharus ustulatus. The sequence continues at coordinate 1,724,974 of NC_046240.1, forward strand.
CACCTCTGGTTAGTATGGCTGAGATGGATCAGAAGCAGCACATCCATCCCATTTGCAGTATAAATTTTATCCCACAGCCAGGGATTCCTGGGTTTATTATCACTTTGTGCATGGTGTGTCTGTGTGTGCCTTTTTGTGACAATGTACTGGTCAGTTTTGGAGGCACCTGTAGAGTTTATTCCTGCATTGGCTGTGTTTAATCCAGGAGCTGCCCGAGGGAATGCTGCTGCTGCAGATGCTGTGTGAGTGCAGCCAGAGCAATGCTGAGCCCTGTGAACCAGCCCCAGTGAGAGACAGGCCCTGCTCTGGATTGTGTCCCACACCAACAGGCTGGACAGACAGGACCATGGCTCTTACCTCATTTCTTAGGAGGGAGCTGAAGGAAATCAGGGAAAAAACCCTGCATGTAAAGAAAACATGCTCTGAGAGAAATAATTGTTTTTCCATTAAATCTTGCCAATTTTTGATCAAAGTATGAATGGGCTGGAGCTGAAATTTGGCCCCTCAAAGTGCATCTCCTGGCAGATCAACTGCTTGGACTTCCCTGTCCCCATCCTCCTCCAAGGGCTGTCCCCCTGGCCAGCCTCACCCACACTGGCCAAGGGCAGCACAGGAGCTGGAGGTTTTGGTCATCAATCCCTTCCTGGGAATCAGAACTTTCTGTGAGAATGAGGAAAAGGCTTTGAAGCAGTTTCAGGGTGTATTCCTGAGCTCCCACAGGATGGTCTGACAGGGCTGGGAGCTGGCTCAGCGTGACAGACAAGTCGGGAGGTTTGGGAAAAGACTGAGGTTGGGGCCAAGGCTCAGGCGGAGCAGGACAGAGCTGTTAAAGAAGTTGATGTGTGCTGCAGCTGTGGGCACTGAACTCCTCCAGTCTGCCACCCCAAACCCTAGGTCAGGGTTATGAGAAGATTATTCCTCCCTCTCCAAGCTGTCCAACCAGGCAGGGAGCTCTGGCTGCTGGTGCCAGAGCTGAGAGTGGCCCTGGTTCCTTTCCTTACTGACTGTCCAAGGCACAAGAGCTGTGCAGGCACTGCTTGGCTGGCTGCAGGGTGCCCAGGTGCCCAAGGACCATCCCTCTGTGCTTGGGGGATGGCACCCAGGGAGCCAGGGAGCTGCTCCTGGGGTCCCCCTGTGCCTGGACATGGGCACACCTTGGCACAAACACTGCAGGGACAGTTTGCTGTCTCTGGTGTCACTGCCAGGCATAGTGAGGATGGAAAGCAGGGTGGTGGCATCAGTGTCATTCACCACAGGCCGTTTATCGTGCCAGAGGGTTTAAAGGTTCAGCTGAGGTGAAATTCCACCCAGCACCAGCAGCCACTGCCTCACACATGGGCACAGCCCTGGCCCAGGCAGCATGGGAACAGAGCTGCCACCACTGTCCCCACCCACACTTGCAGGCCCACAGCCCAGGCTCGTCCCCTTGGTGCTGGGATGGCCACAGGCAGACCAGGGTCTCACTGAATCTGGCAGCAATTTTGCCCATGACATCAGCGCAGTGGAGACTTCTCATCGTTCTATTTGCAGAGATTATCTAGAGCAGCCCTTGGCAGCCCTGCACGGGTGGGATGCCAGATTTTTTCCCAAATTAGAGGTGAAATGTGCCAGTAGAAACGCAGTGAGAGCCAGGCTCTCTGCCTCATGACAGGCAGGGTGCTGGCAAAGTGCTTATCAGGGCAATATCCATCCCTCCAGGGGAGCAGGAGCTGCTGACACCTCACCCAGCACCTCGCTCCTGGCCCTGCACCTGCTCTGGCACCTGCCAAACCCCCACACCTGTGCTGCCCTCACAGTCCCAAACACCCCCAGCACATCAGGGTAGGGGCAAATGAAGGGTGTTTGGCTTCCTCACCTTTCCCAAGACTTGGTTGCATGTTCACAAGGAAAATGAGAGTTGAGGAAACCAACCAAGAAAAGTGAAAAAAAAAAAATTCCAGTTAAAGATACTGGGAAATGTGTCTGAGATTTTCAGTGTCATCATAATTCTTCCCCCTTCAAGGTGTATTTTTTCTTCCCATAAAAAGTCTAGGGTAAGGAAAGGTTCATGCTTTGTGACCATGTGGTCCAGGACAGCTGAGAGGGTCCTTGGTCTCGAGGCTCATCATGGGGCCTGAGTTCTGGGTTGAGCATTTTCCCTTGGATGCTGCTGTGGAGAGCACACAGAACTGGCTGGGTTTCCATGCTCATTATTGTTACGAAAATGTCAAAATGAATAATTGGAGTTTGCATGCTTTATAAACACAAATAAAATGTTAGAGGCACTTCAATGCAAAAGTGCTGTTTCATTAATTTGCTGTAATCTTATGTTTTGGGGGTTTTTTTAAATTTTATAGTATGACATAAGGTATTACTGTGTACAAGGCATCACGTTGTTACCTTTTATACAGTAATCAGACAATATGGAATTTACTTTTTTGCCTTTTTACCCACGTTGAGTAAATGTTGAGACTTTTAGACATCAATTTAATAAGAATCAGAAGAAACTTCTCAGTGTTGACATTTCTGATGGTGTTCTTGTGCTTGCCTTCTCGCAGTCTGATTTACTGGTGCTCTGATTTGCCAGCATATAAGTCATTAATCCCCACTGTAAATTAGAGTAGGGGAAGTTTGAATGGACCTGTGCAAATGTGTAAACCAGTGTCTCTTCCAAATGCCTGTTGTACTAAACCCAGTATTAACTCTTCATTTCTCCCTGTCTCCACAATAAAACAAGGCTTGTTCTGCAAGGAATATGCTGAACACTCAGCCTGGAGCAGGGGATGGGGAGGTGCAAACCTCCTCCTTACAGATATGAGAGCATCACCATTTGGTCCCCTCAGAAGGAGGGACCAGCACTCCCTAATCAAAAGCTGGAGAAGAAAAGCCCTGACAGGGATTTGGAAAGCATTTGTAGGAATCCTCTTCAGAGCCCAGCTGAGATCCCATCTCTGCTGAAAGCCAAACAAAATGATAAGGGGCTGACAGGCCTAAAGGGCACAAGAGCTAAAAGTGGGGAAAACAGCTGACCAGAAAGGTCACTGCAAACAGGCAAATGCTTGGAGAACCAGGGAAGTGGAGGAGATGTAACTGCCTGGGGCAGCACAGCTGAGAGCCCCACAGTGAATTTCACTGGAGGAAAATGTGGGCTGGATATCAGCAAAATCCTGTCTTCAGGGCAGCGAGATCTATGGGAGCAGAGTTGTTTCCCAGGGGACAGAGCAGGCGCTCTATTGCTGGAGTAATTTAAAATTGGATGGGACAGAGTGCTTGGGAACAGGCTGCAGAGGCTAATTGTGGGGTTGGACTGTGCGAAAATCTGGCATGCATGGAAAATACAAGTTTGCTGCAGAGGGATCCATCTGCTGATCAGTCAGGGGCACAAGGATCAGAGTATATAGAGCAGAGGAGAGGATTTGGGTCTGGGGGAGATGAGCTGCACAGGGTGCTGAGCCCCAGGATCACTGAGAACCTGGCAGTGCCTTGTGGAGGAGCTAAGGGGCTCCACTGCTCCTGCTAACCTGCAGAGAGGGTCTTTGCAGTCCCTCCATTGCCATCCTGGTGGGGTTTGGAGGTTTCTGTGCCAGGGAGGAGTTTGGAGGGGTTTCATTACCAGGAGAGAAGATGTGATCTGTGTCCAGAGCTCAGCCTCACCCTGCCCTGGCAGCTGATGGACAGAGGGATGGCCACTCCACTGTCCTGGCTGGCGTGGACTGCTCTCCTCTGGAAGAGGCTCCATGGCAAGCTGTCCCTCTGTCATGATTTTGGATCCTGGGACCTCTGCACTTCTCTTGCCAAGCACCATGAGCAGCAGCAGGGCTGGGGAGCACCAGGCAGCTGTGGTGGCTGAGCTCTGGCCCTGCCTGAGACATTGTCACAGCATGAGCTGGAAGATGCAGACAGGTTCCTGTGCCCTCTGTGTCCTTGCAGCTGAATCCAGGCTTAGTGTGGGTTCTGGGGTGGGGGAGGCACCTCTGTACCCCACACTGGCACCCTCTGGGTCGTCAGGGGTGGGTTCAAACCATTGTGTCCTTCATGCACGTGGGGACAGACACCCTGTGTCATGGAGGTGAGACCCTTCATGGCCCTGCCCTGCTTGCTCTGGGCTGGACACAAAGCTCTGCTGTGGAATCTCCCCTCTGTGGTGGTCAGCAGAAGGGCACCACACTGCCTGTGCCCACATCTCCCCACCATCCAAACCCAAAAGTGTCTGCCAGGACCCCAGAGCTTTGAGCTTGTTGGGGGCACTGGTGGCAGCCCTGACAAACTCCAAGCCCCCTGGGCTCACCCTGCCCAGCTGCAGGCTGTGCAATGACTTCCTCACCCCCTCTCCCTGCAAGACAACCCCTCTGCTAGGCCTAGCAGAGTTAAAAATAGAGCCTTGCTTATGGAAAGTTCATGGTGGATAAGAGACTTAGCAGGACGCCGCCGAGATCCTCATCTGAATGTAAATCAATCGCTGTGCTGCGGGCGGGGCGGCTGGGCAGGAGCAGGGCAAGACCCGGCACACGAGGTGTCCCCCAAAATCAAACCCTTGGGTGACTGCTCCTCGTCATCAGTGGGAGGGTGGGCAGCTGCAGGCCATGGCAGCCAGGCTCTGGCTGGGACTGCCCACCAGCGGGTGGACACGGCTGCTGGAGCAGTGTCCCCGATCAGGGGTGCCAGGGTGGGCTGTGGTGACACCCTGCTGCTGCTGCTGGGCTCTGTGGGGACAGTGCCCACAGCCAGAGCTCTGCCAGTGCCACGGCAGTGGCTGACCTGGCACTAGCATTTGTGCCTGTGGCTTTCAGCACGGTCTGAGGGGAAAAAGCCTTTGTGTTGCTGTGCCAAGCGTTCTCCTCTCTGTGTGACAGCGTGGGTGGCTAGGGTGCAGTGGGACAGGGGTTAAAGCAGCCTCCGGTGTGCTGGGGGCGGGTGCTCCAGCCACTAACAAGGAATAGTAATGAATGGAAAAAGTGAAGTGTTTTTTCCCTAAAGCAAACAGCCCGGTCAGATTAGAAGCTCGGAGTGCGCTTTACCCAACTATTAATACATTCCTCGCTCATCTCAAACTAAACAGCCACACTGAGCTCCAAGTTCATAAAAACAGCATCAAATCCATGAGAGCACAGAACATTTATAGTGTCAGCCAGTAAAGCTGCCTGCTGGAGGTGGTGGTGCTCTGGCTGTCTGCCTCCCGAGAGGCACAGGCTGGGCCAAGCAGGAGGGAGGCTGGCAAAGGGACCCTCACCCTCCTCAGCAGGGACTGCTGGCAGGAGAGCAGGGAGCCAGGAGAAGCTCCTGCCACTGCTGGAGTTGCCCTGCTTGGAAATGCTGTACCATGGCAAGCTGGCACTGCCAGGACATGGGGCTTGTGGCTGCCAGCACATGGCATCATCAGGGATGTTGAATGGGCCTAGTCTTTCCAGTAAACACCCTGCAGGAATGCCCCCGAACCCCAGATGTCCATGTTCATCTCCCCTGCCTCCCACAGGCCAGGGCAGAGCCTGGGTGACATCCTGTGTGGCACTGCCAGCTCAGGAACTTGGGCAGGCTCACACTGCCCTGCACCCCCTAACAGAGCACAGGAGCATCCCTGTGAGGAACCCGGCAGAGTGCTGGGCCAGGCAGCTGCTCCGGGGCCCTTGCAGTGAGGACATCCCTGCTCAGCTCTCCCTGCTGACAAGTGTGAGGCAGCAGCTGCTTCCCAGATCCCCACAGCTGTGCAATCCATCTGCAGCACAGGCTGCAGGCTGTGCTGGCTGCAGCCCCACACCGCAGCCCAGGGAGGCTGCAGGGCAGGGCCACAGCATCCCTGTGCTCCCACAGCATCCCTGTGTCCTCACAGCATCCCTGTGCCCCCACAGCATCCCTGTGCTCCCACAGCATCCCTGTGTCCCCACAGCATCCCTGTGTCCCCACAGCATCCCTGTGCCCCCACAGCATCCCTGTGCCCCCACAGCTTCCCTGTGCTCCCACAGCATCCCTGTGCTCCCACAGCATCCCTGTGTCCCCACAGCATCCCTGTGCCCCCAGAGCAGGGACAAGCACCTGAAATGGGACAGGGACAGCAGCCAGGTGGGCTCTGCCATAGCCTTGGGCTGGGCAGGGTGTGCACCCAGGGCTGTGAGCTCTGCAGATCCCTGTGCATTCCTGGCCTCTGTGCCAGCTGCTGCAAGGCAAGTGCAGGTGTTTGGTGCCTGAGGTTTGGAGCAGAGAGGTCTGCAGGGACAAGGTGCAAAGCCTTCCCATATTTGGCATCTAGATGAATTCCAAAAAATGGTATCTAGTGGTGCTCTGCTTCTCAAAAATTTCTTCCTGAAAAGATGGTCAGGCATTAGAGGGGGCTGCCCAGGGAGGTGGAGTTCCCATCTCTGGAGGTGTCTGAGGAAGACCTGGACATGGCACTCAGTGCTCTGGGCTGGTGACAATGTAGGCATTGGGCACAGGTTGGACTGGATTATCTTGGAGGGCTTTTCCAACCTCAGTGATTCTGTGATTTCCATTGGACTGCTCCATGCTCCTTTATCTGTTGGGCTGGGGTTGTTTAAGGTAACACAGCCTGGGGCAATGCTTGCACTGGACAGTGCTTGAGGCTTGCAGCTGTCCAGAGAGAGCCAAACAGAACGCGTGCATGAGCCAGGATTATTCCAAACTCCCTGGAGGAGCACAGGGCTGTTGCTCCCCCTGTGGTGTTGAGACATCCTCCTGTGGCAGCTGGAGCTGGGCAGAAGGCTGCTGGTCTGAAGGAAGTTCTTGTCCCTCTCCTTTGTCCTGCCTCACTCTGAGAAAACTGGGTGGTTCTCAGAGAGTCCAGGGCTCCCTGGTCAGAGGCTGTGCCCTGGTGTGCTCAGTAGCCACAGGGCTCCCCTGAGGCTCCTCCCATCTGCTCAGTGGCTCAAGCCCACCATGGGTGGTGAGCCCAGCTGACTGGGCAGATCAGGAAGGCCAAGGATGCAGTGCAGTAACTGAGACAGATGCAGGATAAATCCCAAACAGAAATACCAGGAAAGAAATAAATTCCCCTTGGAAAACTGTGATTTTGGTTTTGCAGAGCAGCATTTTCCTGCAGAAGGATGACTGTGGCAGAAAGCTGAGCTCAGGTGTCCTGGGGAGGAATGGAGTTTGCTCTCATTTATTTTGTGCCCAGGGTCACATCTGCAGACCCCGGGTGAAGGACACTGAGAGCCTGAGGTGGCTCTGAGCAGGGTGGCCTCACTCAGGTCTGGTGGCTGCCAGAGCTTGGCACAATCCTCTCCTGGCTGGTGGCACTTGCCAGGGGGTGTTTGGAAATCTCAGTTTGCTTGTAACTGCCTGTGTCAGGGAATAAATGAGGCTTGTCCAGTGACAATTTTATATACATTTCTGAGCAATAACAGTGCAGCTGCTTCACCTTGCCAGGGACTAGACCCACACTGCAAAGGTTTCTTTGTAAAGCTCTTCATACCTAATACAGCTACACTTGAAAGATCCTATAAAATATTCCAGGACACAGGGCTCCTTCCAGAAACTGTTGCTTATTAAACCATCAGGGTGGCAGAGGAAGCGGCTGATCAGAGATGGGCTGATAAAGTGGGGCTCTGGGAGCTGCCTGACCTCGGTGTCACGTTCTGCCCTTTTTTATCTTTCCCACACATTGCAAAAAAGGCAGAGTCTGAAGTGATGCTATATATACAGGCTGCTGTGCCAGCCATCTGGGCAGCACAGAGCCTGGGTTTGCACGGATCTGTCTGGCATTAGAGGATCGAAAGGTTATGTTATTGGTACATTTCTGCACATCCCAACCATGAGTCATCATTTCCAGGAAGCCAAATACTTACTTAGAGAACTCTGATGCAAATTGTGTTTCCCAAATATTTTATTCTTAATGCAGCCCTGGACACCGAATCTGGGCACACAGTTTATGAACAGCTGATCTACAGCAAAAGGTTGAGGCGAGGGGTCAAAGCTGCCTGTGAGTTTAGCCTGATTTATGGACAAAGTAATTTTGTTATGAAAAATAAGCATATAAAGTACTTGGATGCTGCAGTAAAACCATAAACAGTGCACTTTGCCTTCTGCAGGCAAGAACTAATTGCAAATATGCAGCAAATAGCAAATATGCAGAGAGGTGTTTGCTTGTATTTTATACTGAGACAGCACTGCCAGTCCTTTATATTGCTAATTTTTGTTATTATTATTATTATTATTATTATTGGTGAAATAATTTTGACTGCATGTGTTTTGAAACTCTCATGTCACCCTCTTCACCAACACCAAACATCGACCTTCTTCCTCTAAGACCTTTTAAAAAAAGCTCCAAAAACTTCAAATCCAAATACCCAAACAAATTTTAGAAAGGGCAAACCTTCTCCAAACCCACAAAATTTCGAGAAAATGGAAAAATTTTCCATCTGGCTGTACAGGTCTGATGGCATGTCCCCCTAGCTGGGCTCCTTGCTCTCCTGGCAGTGGCTGTCACACTGCTGGGTGGTGGCAGCAGGGCCAGGAGGGAGCTGAAGTCTCCCTGCCATGGAGGGAACAGGCTCTGTGTGTGCTGGGCAGCAGAACAGTGGCCCAGAGAGGGCAGGGGCACAGCCTGACCCCAGTGGAATACTGACCATGCATCATGGAATCCCAGAATGGGTTGGGTTGGAAGGGACCTTTCTCATTCCCTAGCAGGGCCACCTTCCACTGTCCCAGGCTGCTCCAACCTGGCCTTGGGCACTGCCAGGGATCCAGGGGCAGCCACAGCTGCTCTGGGCACCCTGTGCCAGGGCCTGCCACCCTCCCAGGGAATATCTCCTTCCCAATATTCCATCTTACTCTGCCCTCTGGCAGTGAGAAGCCATTCCCCCATGTCCTGTCCTTCCATCCCTCATCCCAAGTTCCTCTCCGGCTCTCTTGGAGCCCCTCTAGACAGTGAGCTCTCCCTGGAGCCTTCTCTTCTCCAGGATAGACACCCCCAGCTCTCTCAGCCGGTTGTACCTGAGTAGGAAATGCAGATGGGATGTGTCAGGGAGATTAGGCCCTTATAACTGAGACTTTCCAGTCTTTAAGCCAAGGGGACGAGATCTAGGCCCTCTTCCAAAAGCTCGTGTCCATAATTCAGAGCTGCAAACCCTGAAGTTATTTTTCTTTGTTCTGGTTAAAGCTCCTGGGAGCTGCCAGCTTGGTGACTCTGTTTCTAGCAAACATAAGAGCAGGACATCCTGGCTTTTACAGCCTGTGCATGGTGAGGTGGGGGTGATTCCCCTCCTCCCAGGTGCCCTGGTGTGTGCAGGTGCGGCTGGGCTGGAGGAGGAGGGGACCCTGTCCCTGCCAGGCTCTCCCAAGCTCTGGTTGTCTGTTGGGCAGGTAACAGCCCAGGTGCTGAGCTGCAGTTACACAGAGTGTGTGTGTGGCCATGGAGCTGCAGTTACACAGTGTGTGTGTGTGTGTGTCCATGGAGCTGCAGTTACACAGTGTGTGTGTGTGCCCATGGGGCTGCAGTCACACAGTGTGTGTGTGCCCATGGGGCTGCAGTTACACAGTGTGTGTGTGTGTGTCCATGGGGCTGCAGTTACACAGTGTGTGTGTGTGTGTGTGTCCATGGAGCTGCAGTTACACAGTGTGTGTGTGTCCATGGAGGTGCAGTTACACAGTGTGTGTGTGTGTGTGTCCATGGAGCTGCAGTTACACAGTGTGTGTGTGTGTGTCCATGGAGCTGCAGTTACACAGTGTGTGTGTGTCCATGGAGGTGCAGTTACACAGTGTGTGTGTGTGTGTGTCCATGGAGCTGCAGTTACACAGTGTGTGTGTGTGCCCATGGGGCTGCAGTCACACAGTGTGTGTGTGCCCATGGGGCTGCAGTTACACAGTGTGTGTGTGTGTGTGTCCATGGAGCTGCAGTTACACAGTGTGTGTGTGTGTGTGTGTCCATGGAGCTGCAGTTACACAGTGTGTGTGTGTCCATGGAGGTGCAGTTACACAGTGTGTGTGTGTGTGTGTCCATGGAGCTGCAGTTACACAGTGTGTGTGTGTCCATGGGGCTGCAGTTACACAGTGTGTGTGTGTGTGTCCATGGAGCTGCAGTTACACAGTGTGTGTGTGTCCATGGAGGTGCAGTTACACAGTGTGTGTGTGTGTGTGTCCATGGAGCTGCAGTTACACAGTGTGTGTGTGTGCCCATGGGGCTGCAGTCACACAGTGTGTGTGTGCCCATGGGGCTGCAGTTACACAGTGTGTGTGTGTGTGTCCATGGGGCTGCAGTTACACAGTGTGTGTGTGTGTGTGTGTCCATGGAGCTGCAGTTACACAGTGTGTGTGTGTCCATGGAGGTGCAGTTACACAGTGTGTGTGTGTGTGTGTCCATGGAGCTGCAGTTACACAGTGTGTGTGTGTGTGTCCATGGAGCTGCAGTTACACAGTGTGTGTGTGTCCATGGAGGTGCAGTTACACAGTGTGTGTGTGTGTGTCCATGGAGCTGCAGTTACACAGTGTGTGTGTGTGTCCATGGAGGTGCAGTTACACAGTGTGTGTGTGTGTCCATGGAGCTGCAGTTACACAGTGTGTGTGTGCCCATGGGGCTGCAGTTACACAGTGTGTGTGTGTGTGTGTCCATGGGGCTGCAGTTACACAGTGTGTGTGTGTGTGTCCATGGAGCTGCAGTTACACAGTGTGTGTGTGTCCATGGGGCTGCAGTTACACAGTGTGTGTGTGTGTGTGTGTCCATGGAGCTGCAGTTACACAGTGTGTGTGTGTCCATGGAGGTGCAGTTACACAGTGTGTGTGTGTGTGTGTCCATGGAGCTGCAGTTACACAGTGTGTGTGTGTGTGTCCATGGAGCTGCAGTTACACAGTGTGTGTGTGTCCATGGAGGTGCAGTTACACAGTGTGTGTGTGTGTGTCCATGGAGCTGCAGTTACACAGTGTGTGTGTGTGTCCATGGAGGTGCAGTTACACAGTGTGTGTGTGTGTCCATGGGGCTGCAGTTACACAGTGTGTGTGTGTGTGTCCATGGAGCTGCAGTTACACAGTGTGTGTGTCCATGGAGCTGCAGTTACACAGTGTGTGTGTGTGTGTGTGTCCATGGAGCTGCAGTTACACAGTGTGTGTGTCCATGGAGCTGCAGTTACACAGTGTGTGTGTGTGTGTGTCCATGGAGCTGCAGTTACACAGTGTGTGTGTGCCCATGGGGCTGCAGTTACACTGTGTGTGTGTCCATGGAGCTGCAGTTACACAGTGTGTGTGTGTCCATGGAGCTGCAGTTACACAGTGTGTGTGTGTACCCATGGGGCTGCAGTTACACAGTGTGTGTGTGTGTGTGTCCATGGAGCTGCAGTTACACAGTGTGTGTGTGTGTCCATGGAGGTGCAGTTACACAGTGTGTGTGTGTGTGTCCATGGAGCTGCAGTTACACAGTGTGTGTGTGTGTGCCCATGGAGCTGCAGTTACACAGTGTGTGTGTGTCCATGGAGGTGCAGTCACACAGTGTGTGTGTCCATGGAGCTGCAGTTACACTGTGTGTGTGTGTGCCCATGGAGCTGCAGTCACACAGTGTGTGTGCATCCATGGCTGTCCCCCAGCATGGCCCTGGCACAGGCCCCTGTCTGGGCACTGTGGGGCCAAGCACATGTGTGGGACGCTTCCCAATGTGTGGGACAGAAGAGACTCTGTGATTTGAGAGAAAGATAGTGTTCAAGCTTTCATGTGTAGACATAAACCATGTCGCTGCTGTGGTCAAAGCATAGCCCAGAAACTTTTACTTACAATTTATCCTGTTCAGAAAATGCAACCACCTGTCCAGGCATCTCACCAGCCTGGTCCTCAGTGGACATGTGGACAGACAGGCAGCTGGAGCAAAACCTGGCAGTGGCTGGGCTTATCTCCAGTCACTGGAGGAATAAATAACAAGGGTGTGATGTGCAGCCCTGCCCTGCCAGGCTGCTGCTCCTCATTCCCACGGAGCAGTTCTGGGACTGGGCAGCCCGATGTTTCTCAGAGCTGAGCTGACAGAGCTGCCTGAGGGGGTGGATAAGCCTGTTCTGTCTCCCTGGGATCCTCCAGGGTGTCTATTCTAAGGTTTGCTGTTGCAGGCTCTGGGAATGGGCTGTGAGGCTGCCTCTCGTGCTGCTGGCAGCCCCTGGGGACCTGCTCTTCCCAGGTTGAGTGGCCATGGTCTGTGATGGGGGAGATGGTGCTTGTGGCACCTCTCAGCTTTCCTGAGGCTCTACCTGTCCCCTCCCAGCTGTGTGAGCCTGTCCTGGGGTGGCTGTGTGCCAGGAAGGCTCCCCTGGCAGCATGTGCAGCTTCTCTCTGGGTGCCGGGGCTGGGGTTACTCATTGTCCCACTTACTCCAGGTGTGCAAAAATCTGCATCATGTTACTCCTTAATTAAGGCTGAGAGTTTCTAAGATGTATAAGCTCCTTTTCCTCTCATGCTTGTTTGTTGAGGTCTTGTCAGACAAGTTTTGCAGGGACTTTCTGGCTCCATTTCTCATGGTGATGGATCTGCTGGACCACAGAATCTCTGACTTCTGCAGTCACCCTCTGTTGGACCTTGCTGGGCCCATGACCAAAGAGAACTTCACCCGAAGAGCCAAGTCCTTTTAGGACTGAAAGAGAAAAGAAAAAGAAACAACATCTAACCCAAAGTCTAATTTTAAGAATGGGAACAAGATAAAAATACGAAAGCAGTTGAAAAGGAATTCAAAAGAAAAGCTAAAAGGGTAAAATATTTACAGAAGGCATAAAAACTGTTTAAAGACAAAGTATTAGAGGCTCGGAATAAATATATACAACTAATCTAGAATGTGCTAAAATACCCAGAAAAAAAAAATCTGCCATACTTTAGTTGTGAAAGAAGTTACAAGAAGAATGAGAGATTCATCAAAATTGAAATAATTTCCAAAGAAGGAAGATAGAATGGAGAACAAAGTATGTCTGTAAGATGTAATACCCGTAAGGACAGGCCAAAAATATTTTTAGGAAAAACTTGCTAAAAGCATAAAAGCCAATATTAAAACATTTCTCAAAGGATAAATAGTAGGATGCTCATCAGAAAGTGTCCCTGGCTCAGATGTGGGCAGGGAAGGACAGGAGAAGGTGAATGTTGCAGTGCAAGAGCTCAAGAGCCAAAGTGCTGCTCGGTGGGAGGGGGAAGGAAGTGTCCCACACTGTGCCCACAGTGCACACCAATCCCACAGCCAGGAATCAGCAGGATCAATGGCTGCTTCTGACACAAATATCTGAGCTGGACATGCTCATGAGCATCAGCTGGAGCTGGATAATGAACCAGTTGGGGAAATGGTTGGCCTGAAACCCAGCACCCCACAGTGAGGCACTGGCACTCACATCCCCAGGGATCATCAGCTCCCCCCTCCCCACCCCTGTGCACGTCCCCACCTTAATGCCACCTCTCCTGTGCCACCACCACGGGCTCTGCCTGGTGTGGGAGCTTCCTGCTCTCCTTGGTGACCTCTGCCTCTGTCTTTGGCCAGTGTGGAACAGCCAGGCACAGTGTGATTCCCATTTTTCCATAGTGGAGGACTGGAATGCTGCTCCCAGCAAACCCTGTGGGTGCCCCCCTTTCCCTGCCGTGCTCCTCTGGTTTCTCTCACTGTCCCCAGTGCCACTGTCAGTGGTGCTGGCCAGGCATGGCAGAGCACAGCCAGGCAGCTCCTTGGCAGCTTGGCAGGGACACAAGGAGAGCTGTGCTGGGATCGGAGGGGTGCCAAGGAGAGGGCAGCAGTTGCAGGGTTCGTGCTGTGGCACCTCGTGTGACCCCAGGCTGGCTCTGCACATAAACAGGTAGTGGAGTTAGCCTGGCCTGGAACTGGAAAACCTTCTGTCCCAGCCAAGCCCAAACTGGAACAGAATGAAAAACATGCAGTGGTTGGACTCCCTGCTAACTGAGCACTGGGCTCTGAATTAGCCATTACCACTGGGGAAAGAAATCCGGGGTTCTTGGGCGAGATCATGGAAAACATCAGCTCAGTAGGGGGCAAGAAATGGAATCAGGTTTTGGGAATGATGAGGAGAGGAACTGGGAACAAACCAGAAAATGCAGTTCTGCTGTGGTAAGTCCACAGCATCCCCACATCCCGAGCTGGCTGGAATATCCATTCCTGTCTCCTCATCCTCAGGGGAGTTCTGAAAACCAGAAAAGGACTGAGCACAGGCATGTAATGGTGCCCACAGGAGCCATAAAATAGACAAGGCACAGCAAGAGACATCTGAGTGGGGTGATGGGGCAGTGCAGCACAGTCTGGAGCCCTCTCTGAATGGTTGAGGACAGTCAATTTCTGCTTCTTTCTGTTCAGGAACAAGGATGCAGTCTATGGAATTGTCGGGCAGCAGATTTAAAACAAACAAGAGGAAGCACTTTTTCACACTACTTGAAATTCATCATGAAACTCATTTCCAAGGGACAGTGTAAGGCCAAAACTGTAACTGGTCTCAAAAAGCCACTACATTCAGGAAGAAAAACATGAATTATATTGATTTAATAATTGAGACTATTTAACACAAGGCCCTGGTGTTAGCCTCCTGCTCTCCAGATCCAAGGGCTGGGAATTGCATAGTCAAGCATCAGAGCAGAGCTCAACCTCCACAGCTGACCAGCAATGGAGAGACTGGCACAGGGGGTACAGGGTTGACCCAGCACAGGTGTTGTATGCTCTCACCTATTCTGAGCTGTCCTTTCCTGTCTAACTCTCAGCCTGAGGACAATTCATTTCTATCTTCTCCTTCAGTTTTGGTCTTTAAACATCCCAAAGACAGCCATGCCCATCAGAGAGAAACGAGCCTGTCCAGTGCAAGATTCCTTTGGCTGGGTGTACACATGCCCATGCCCCATGCAGAAGAGCTGGAAAACCTCATCTTGCCAAGGTTTTGCCTGACCTTTTGTTCTGCACAAACAGGATCTCCTCGGGCTCTGAATGTCCATTAGGTGCACAGGAGTCATCCTCTCTCCTTAGCAACACATCTGTGAGGCCAAAACACAGATCCAGCCACGTGCTGGGAGCTCATGTGCAGACATTAGGAGCTTGTCTTAGGATCTTCCCTCTGAGGTTGATGTAGGATGAGGAATTACAGTAATTTCACAATTATAAGCCGCACCATTTCAACTAAAATTTGAAGTGCGGCTTATAATCAGGTGCAGCTTATATATGGACAAAGAACAAAAAGTTGCTGTTTTAGTTTGGAGGACAGGTGTCTGCTGAGAAAGGCAGGAGCTTCTCTTTGAAATGGAGAATGTAAACCCCCTCCCTCCAAATTATTATAATTTTGAAATCAAGGGGCTCTCGGGCAAAGATATGGGAATTAGGAATAATAGTTCTTTACCAGGGAAATTAAAATAGAAATACAGTACTACAAAGAAACAAACTCCAAACCCTGACACAGTCAGAGGACAACCTGACACCCGTCAGGCAGGGTGTTGGCAGCAGTCCCATTCCATGGTGGCTGCATCCTCCTGCAGTGACAGATGTGGCTCAGTTGGAGCAGTGCTCCTGTACAAGGTGCAGTTTCCCTCCGCAGCTCCAGTGGTGATGTGGAGAAATCCGGTTTTCCTCTGGAGTCCAGTGGAGAAAGGGGCTCCCTTAGTGTCCCAAAACCTCTGTTTTTATCTTGGTAAGAAATGTTGGGCTCTTCCCCCTGGCTGGAGCAACTCCCAATGGGATGCAGTAATTTTATCAGTGCCACAGTGGGACTCAATGGCCATGAGCAGAAAATGACTGGCTGGAGGAAGGATGGGTTGTGAAAAGATAAGGAACAATGCCCTGCCTGGTTTCAATGGATGGCCCATTAGCAGAATATTTGCCGTTGAGATAAGGATCATTGCCCCCACCCTCAACAGATGGTGATAGAACAGATACCTTTTATCACACTCTGTGTTGTAACCTGCGGCTTATAATCAGGTGCGGCTTGTATATGGACAAAGAACGAAAAGTTGCTGAAACCCAGAAGTGCGGCTTATAATCGTGAAATTACTGTAATCCCCAGAAGGATCTGTTTTACCTGCCATGGCCTTCAGGTGAGATGAGTGTCTCTGCAGGAGCACACCTGGCACCTCCCTGCCATGGCATTGCTCATGATGCCTCTGACCAGCTCAGAGCCCAGACTGCAGAGAGCAACAGAATTCAGGCTGGAAAAGACCTTGGAGATCAAGTCCAACCATAAACCTCATACCCAAGAGGGCATCTGGTGCCCTTCCACTGGGGCAAATGCCATTTCCTGACACTGTTCCCTGGCAGTGCTCTGACCCAGGGCATTGCTTGGACACGTGGAAATGTGTGGGGGACACACAGGGGCTGCACTGGTGAGGCCACACCTCAAGTCTTGTGTCCAGTTCTGGGCCCTTCACGGCAAGAAAGACACTGAGGTTCTGGAATACATTCGGAGAACAGAAGAGAGCTGGGAAAAGGTCTGGAGACCCAGGAGGGGATGAGGGAGCTGGGAAAGGGGCTCATCCTGGAGAAAAGGAGGCTCAGGGGGAACTTGTGGCTCTGCACAAGTCCCTGACAGGAGGGGACAGCCGGGGGGGTCGGGCTCTGCTCCAGGAACAGGGACAGGAGCAGAGGGAACAGCCTCAGGCTGGGCCAGGGGAGCTCAGGGTGGACACAGCAGGAATTTCCCCATGGAAAGGGTGCTCAGGGATTGGAACTGCCCTGGGAGTTTGGAGTGCCCATCCCTGGAGGTGTCCAAGGAATTCCTGGATGTGGCACTGAGTGCTCTGGGCTGGGGGCAAGATGGGGATGGGGCACAGGGTGGACTTGACAGCCTTGGAGCTCTTTCCAACTTCCATGATGCTAGGATTCTGTGACTATGTTATTGTGTGTGTGTGATGGTGACTACACAACACCAGGGGAACCATGGCAAGCCTCACATGCACAGGAACACACAGGAGCACATAGGAAAACATGGGAACACACAGGAGCACAAAGCAACACACAGGAGCACACAGGAACACTCAGGAGCACACAGGAGCACACAGGAACACACAGTAGGACACAGAAACACTCAGGAGCACACAGGAACACACAGGAGGACACAGGAGCACACAGGAGGACACAGGAACACACAGGAGGACACAGGAACACACAGGAGAACACAGGAACACTCAGGAGAACACAGGAGCACACAGGAACACACAGTAGGACACAGGAGGACACAGGAACACACAGGAACACATAGGAACACACAGGAGAACACAGGAACACTCAGGAGAACACAGGAGCACACAGGAACACACAGTAGGACACAGGAACACAGAGGAGCACACAGGAACACACAGGAACACACGGGAACACAGAGGAGGACACAGGAACACTCAGGAGCACACAGTAGGACACAGGAACACTCAGGAGCACACAGGAACACACAGGAACACTCAGGAGCACACAGGAACACATAGAAACACACAGGAGCACACAGGAACACTCAGGAGCACACAGGAACACTCAGGAACACTCAGGAGCACACAGGAGCACATAGAAACACACAGGAACACACAGGAGCACACAGGAACGCCCCTCACACCTGCTCCAGGCCCTCTGAACCAGCAGCCAGTCCCATGGGGTGGCAGGTGACAGGGCAGCACTGGCCCTGGGGCTGTCACCAGTGCTGTAACCACATGTGATCAGTGCAAACACACAGCCAGGCACCCAGCTCCATGGAAACCAACACACACATCTTCCAAGGACATTCAGTTCACTGCCCTGTTTCCCATCCGCCCCCACATGGGTGAATATGTAAATAGAGGATATTCTTAGCAGAGAGGATTCCCAAGAAAATGCCATGTCTCCTTGATGCAAGCAAGGATTTAGTGCAGTGGCATGGGGAAGCACTGAGGTCTTCCCAGCAACAGGAGAGCGGAGCCTCTGACACTTCCCAGCCTGCACAGGGATGGGGCAAGGGTTTGGGAATGTTTCCTCTGCTCTGCTTTCCTCCACACTGGTGGAATTAAAAGGGGTGCAGATGGTGATGACACCTCTGAGCTAACCACTGCTCAACTTGAGATCTGCTAGAGCAGATCTGGTCCCAGCAGCTGTTGCTCCTGCCTGGCATCAGTGGTGCTTTGGGGACCATGGGAACTCCCCCATGGAGCAGCTGAGGGCTGCAGGCAGAGCCAAGACCCAGATTTAGCTGGGTCACAGCCAGTGTCCTCTGGTGTGATAGCACTGCCAGCCTGCACACCTCATTGCAGATCCCCCCAGGTGATGGGGGACAGGGCAAGGAGAGCTGCAGGGCAGGGAAGGGCTGTCTGCTCACTTGCTCAGTCCCCTGGCCAGGCACAGCAGCGGGGTCAGCACGGGCCAGGCTCGGACAGATGGCTGAATTTCAATCCCCCAAAATAGGGACATTTCTCTCCCTTGGGGCTGCCATGCAGGGAGCAGAGCAATAAATTCCCCAGGCAAAAGGCATGACATGGAAGCTGTGAAATCTGGGCACAGCTTCTCTCAGCATGCCTGACAAACACAGACACAGAACTCAGACTTCTCTGATGTAACAGGGGCAGAGCTGGGCTGCACAAACAGAGCAGCCCTGGGGCCCTACTGAGCTGCTCAGGGCTGTGTCCCTTGTTCCTGGCAGTGACTGAGGCTAGGGGTGTGGGCTGGGCTGTTGGTGAGTAAGGATGGGTGTGGGGTTGGGGTCAGAGAGGTACTACAAGATTTTGCAGCACTATTCTTCAAGCCCCAGCTCCCCCCACACCTGGGATTGCTGTGCTGAGCAGGTGTGTGCAGGGCCCACCCTGGGACTGAGCATGCTTTGGAAATGCAGTCAGGACCTGAGCATCCTTAAGGCAGCACAAGGTGCAGCTGGGGTTTGGTATAAAGTGCTTGACTGGCACGTGGTATCACAAGAAATAAACAATATTTAAACAGCATCTCTGTATTAATTTCTGCCCTGGCAGAGCTGGGCACTGGGGTCACTTCCAGCTCTGCTGCCCCAAGCCTGCCCATCCCACTCTGCTGTGGCTGAGCTCTCTCCCACCTGCAGAGGTGGTGGTGGGGCAGGAGAGGCTGTGCCTGCGAGCTGTGAGCTGTGAGCTGAGAGCTGTGGGCTGTGAGCTGTCTGTCCTGCCCTCAGTGTGGCTCAGATGGCTCTGACACGTCACCCCTGTGTCCCACCTGAGCCCCGAGCTGCAGCAGCCATCCCCTCGTGCCTCAGCAGCTGTCCCACTGTTTGCAGTGTATGGGTCCCTACAGCTCCATGTGTGCTGCCTTCAACCTCCTACGTAATGTTTAGTCACATTTAATAACAATAAAATTCTCCTTCACAGCTGCATTCTGGAAAATGGGGCTGATTTTACTAAAAACAATGAATGTGAATAGTTCATGGTCTTCTCGCATTACCCAGAGATTTATCACATCTCTTGCATAATTTAATCTCTACATCTGTGGGACACAAATGTTTTACATTTCTTACATTTATGGGCAGACATCGAAAACATCTGTGCAGACCCAACACACAAAAACATCTGGAAGACATCTCTGCCTTTTTATGACATACATCTCCTGATCTTTTGTCTGGAACAAGTGTGCAGCTATCAGTAGTAGCTTTATGTGTCGGTTACTGGGCTTCCCGTTTGGGCTCTGACAGGCACAGGGGAAAATGTGATCAGCTCTGAATTTCAGCCCATTTCAGCAAGTGGGGAAGCAATTCAGGGAGCTTCCCACCCACCCACGCTGTGAGAATTTGGACCAGGATGAGAACAAGGCAGCCAGGGTTTGCTGCTAAGCTTGTGGACAGGACTGTTTCCTGAAGGTTCAGGCTTGGAGCTGTGCTGAGCTACTGCTCTCCTCTCTGCAGGATCCCAGGCTGGTGCAGCTCTGCCCTGGCACCAGACACGCTGCTGTTTGTACCCCAGCCCCTCGGGAGTAAGTGCTTTGTGCAGGTGGGATGGGAGGCAGTAACCCCACCTGGAGATTTCTCTTCACTCCCCACTTTCTCTGTGGTCACAGCAGTGCCTGGGAGCTGCTGGCTGTGCCCAGGTGAGCACAGAGATCCTGCCAGGGCCTTGGGCAGTGAGCACACCTGGGCAGGGTGAGCTGGGCTCCACCAGCCTGTGCCCAGCTGTGCTGCAGTGCCTGTCACAGCCCAGCCACTCTGCCCAGTTTGAAGGCAGGGATGAATAAATGTGGGCATTCCTAGAGACTTTAAATCCTGCCATTCGGCCCCAGGGCTGGGGAATAGGCCCTGCCTGGTTTTATTTTAGGAGTAAGGATAGAGCCATTGTGACCCCCAGCTCTGCTGGGACTGTCCCTGTTTGCACTGGAGGTGTGGGTGGGAACCTGCTGTGGTGGATGTGGTGCAGAGGATGAATCAAAAAGTTGTTCTTGCTGTGTGGGCATGAGGCAGAGCAGAGGCTAATGGAAAGACCCAGAGAAATGAATGAAGTGGCTTTGGGGCACTGAGTGCAGTGATCCCAAGGGTGATGGGCAGTGTGGGATGGAGCAGAAGGTGTGTGCTCAGGAGAGTAGCAGGGATCTGCTGTGATAACCTGAGGAGAGCGAATAAAATATGTGAGTGACACCTGGTAAGGGGGAGGGAGAGCTCAGAAGGGCTTTGGGAGAGAAGCACCAGCAGCAGGGATGTGAGAAGAGAGCAGCACCTGGGGAATTATCCTGGCAGGTGTGAGCAGCTGCTCAGTGTCAGGGTTCAGTGTCAGAGCTGGCTGCAGCAGAACTGCCAGCTCGGTGAAACCAAACCATGAAACTCTGCTCAGGTCCCTGCTCCAGCTCAGACACACCTGCCCGATGCCTGGGCTGTCCTTCAGAGCTGCCCCAGCGCTGCCTCTCCCTGGGGCTGGGCTGGCTGTGCAGAGGCAGCTGCTGCCTTCAGCCTGCATGGGCTCCTGCAAACCAGGCTGGGGGAAACAGCCCCAGCTCGTGCAGCCAGGCATCAAGTGTGTCATTTCTGAACCCCTTGCCTGTCTGTCCCAGGAAGGAGTCCTGGTCACCTGCCAGTGGCATTTCTGCAGGGTGTGTGCCCCAGAGAGGTGCATGGGGACTGTGGCAGAGGGGAGCAGTGTCCCATCCACCCCCTCAGGCAGCCAGCTGAGCTGTGGTGTCCTCACATCAGAGGGGTTCCAGGGTGGCACAGCCTGCCTGGAGGGGCTGGTAGAGGTCAGCTGTAGCAGGGCCACGTGTCCCTCCTGGAAATTCATGGAAATCTGGCCCCATCCTGTGGAATGCAGGTTCCTGGCTCTTGCACCTGCTCAGGGCACAGTGTGCAGCTCCTGGTGAGAAGCCCTAAGGCCATCTGTGCTCCCTTTCTTGCATGCCCCTGTCCTCCACAGATCCATGTTTGTGTGACACCTTGGGCTGCTGGTCTGACCTGAGCCACCCACAGAGGGGGACAGGGTGGAAGAGAGCAGTGCACCACTGGGGTTTGAAATCAGAGAGGTGCCAAGTGTTCCTCTTGTCTTTGCCAGCTGTGAGAATCGTGGGGCAGCAGTGACACCCTGTCAGCAGCCCAGGGGATGCTCACGGCCCCTGGGCTTGTTTGGAAATTCCTGAGCTCCTCAGGGCTGGCACAGGGTGGGGAAGGCAGCCAGCTCCTGCAGCTGTGAGCTCTCCCCTCGTCCCTGCTGCCAGCAGCCTGAGCACAGAGCATTCATCCCTAGAAGGGCTCCAGGCTGCCTGACACCACAGGATCCACACACACCCCTGCCACAACAGAGCTCTTCCAGACTGGGGTGAAACCGATGCCTTGTTGGGGCTACCTACAAACAGAGGCCAGACAAAATTAAGGGAACACAAAGCAGTTCTGTTTATTGAAGGCACTTCAGGTACATTTCAGGCAGATGAAGCCCCACAGGGTTACACCCAAAATGGACAACGGGGTTTTCACACTTTTATAAGTTTGCTCCATTTGCATATTGGGTTTAATCTTCCAATTGCAGATTCAGGTAATGAAGGCATTGACCCCAAGTTTGCTCCCCCAACTCACTTTTGTTTCCATCTCTCAGCCTGAGGCTGTGAGGTGTCCTTGATTCGCAGCCTGGAGAGGAATTGTTGTGTCTGACCAAAATGGGAGAGCAGCAGCTCACACTGGATATGGAGTTTAGCGTTATGTGCTAAATAATTGCAGGATTACAAATATATAAAAAATACAAAAGCTAAAATCCTAAGGCATCAACACAAGGGGGCTTCTCCCCCTTCACAGAGCTGGTGGGGGCTGCTGGCCCCCAAAACACCTGCCTGGCTCACCTGAAAGCAGCCTGAGAGGATCTTCAGCTCAACAGGCTCATGCTGTGACCCCCAAAGCCCCCCAAGGCCCACCAACTCTGCGTGCTGCTTGTACAGGAAATCTGAAATATTTCACATGAGTTTGAGGGTTTTTATCATTGAAAAAAACCTTATAATGCAGCAGTTTGAACCTTCAAACAATGTGTTATTGGGAGAAGAAAACCTAGGAAGGTTTTGCGCAGTTGTGTACATGGGAGTTCCTTCAACATCTTTGAATTTATACCATTGTCATTTTTTAGTGAGCAAAATATCACCCAAAAAAGAAAGGGTTTTGTGTTCTTGCAAGTTTAAATTTTAACAGATTTGTGTTTTCTAAAATTTACTCCAATTTTATGGATTAATTCCCAAACTTTTCTGATTGCCTGGGCAATTTCATTTGCCTGCACTGTGATATTATGTGGGATTACATGAATAGATGTTATTTTTCCATGGGATACAATGTAAACCCAGAATTCTGGAGTTATTATTTGATCAAATGTCTGTGAATTTTCCCAAAGACAAATAGTTGGGAGCTCTTGCTCCAAAATGAAGTGGTTTGAACTTCTGAATGGTGGCTTTGAGGAGCTTTTCATCAGGGATAAAGAAAAATATTTTTCCCAAAGTCTGTTTCAAGGAATCACTGACCTGTTTAAGCTGAGTCCTTGCAAAATCCTCGGGTGGAAGCAGACATCCTGGCAGCCAAACCTGAGGTTTGGCATTCTCTAAGCCATGAAGGGTTTAGGCAGAGAATTGATTGACATTACCTGTCTGTGTTAATCACAGAGCTTGTTTTCCACATTTTTTTTTTTATAATACTTCTGAATTCCAGGATGAAAATAAGAAATCAGCACAGTAGCTTTTTCCATGCTCCTGCACTCAGAGCACATCGTGACTTGGACAGGAAGGAGGTCCTGACAGGGAAGGGACAAGTGTCCATTCCAAATCGTGCCTGATTGTGAGATGTTTTGCAGGAATCAGGGCCAGGTTGGGCACCACCAGAACAGGGAATGTGCTTGGGAAGATGCAGAGCAGCAGTGTGGGGCTCCTCCTGCTGCTCAGGGGCTATTGCTGGCTGAGCCACTCCTTACCATGGAATCATTCACCCCTGCAAGCCCCACATTTAAGGTAGCAGCAGGAGGAGAGCCTTGGTTGCACCAGGAGAGGCTGACCCGTGTGTCCTGCCCTGGGCTGGAGCAGAGCCCGGAGCTCTGGCAGGCGTGGGGCTGATCTGATTCCTGAATCACAGCACTAAGATGACAAAAATTTACAGCCCAAAGGCAGCCAAAGCCCAAATATTGCCCTCCAAACCCCCCCACGAGCAGGGCAGGTGGCAGGGCCAGCCTGCCCGTGTCCTGCAGTGGGGGCTGTGGGACGGGAGTGTCCCCTGCCCCCTGTGCTGTGGGGACGTGCCCATGTCAGCCTCCTGCAGAGATGGGGCCTCCAGGGCTCTGGGAGCTGGCAGGAGCAATAAAGCCGAGCTGAGACTTGGCAGGAAAGGTCTGCAGGAGGAGAGCTCCCCGGGGGCAGCCACTGCTCCCCCCAGACACAATACTCCACTGATTCCAAGCACATTTTTCTCAGGCAGAGCTGGATAATCTACGGGAATGTTAAACACCAAAATGAGTAACAAGCTTGGCTGGAATTCCTCTGCAGGACAGGCATTGATCTCATGCTCCTCTCCAGGGGTAAGCAAGGAAGAGGTCAGTGCTCCCAAGGCACCCAGATGGCCCAGTTCACAGTGAAAGTGCCTCGGACACTTTAGGGGTTGAACAGTCTGGGGGAGAGGGAACTGGCAGTGTCACATCTGTGCATGTCACTGCCTCGCTTTCCTGTCAGGAGCAGCAGTTCTTCTGCAAGGTGTGAAGATTGCTGAGCTCACCTTGCCAAGCTGCTCTGCAGCTCACAGTTCTGGAAGAGAATTCTGTGTCCCCAGTAACACCAGTAACACCAGTCTGCCCAGGGGACAGCCAGGTCCTGTGCCAGGATAGTGGGATCCTGGGCACAGAGATGCTCCAGCCCTTCCTCAGCTCCAGGACCTCCTGTCCCTGCTGTGCCCACAGATGTGCCCCAAGGCTGGGCACAGGGGCAGGATCACCCCACATGTGCCCCCAGGGCTGGGTACAGGGGCAGGATCACCCCAGATGTGCCCCCAGGGCTGGGTGCAGGGGCAGGATCACCCCAGATCTGATCCCAGGGCTGGGTGCAGGGGCAGGATCACCCCAGATGTGCCCCCAGGACTGAGTGGCAGGAACATCTAGTGGATGGATGGTCTCCTCTCTGGTATACATCTTCTGAAAGAAAGAAATAGTCATCCTCTCCCATGGGAGCAGAAGTTAGGCCTCCCAGCAAGATGGTTCCTATCCCTATCCCAGCATCCCTGAAGCTTGATAGGGACAGTCCACATTCTGGATCCCAAAAAGTTTGGGACACAGAGCAGCACCACAAGTTGCTCAGAAATGTCCAGGCTCTGCTGCCAGTCATAGACACTAGTCGTTCCTTCCTTCCTTCCTTCCTGGAATCCTGGAATCCTGGAATCCTGGAATCCTGGAATCCTGGAATCCTTCCTTCCTGGAATCCTTCCTGGAATCCTTCCTTCCTTCCTGGAATCCTTCCTTCCTTCCTTCCTTCTGTCCCATCCCATCCGGTGCCTTGGGGACATGTCCCCTTAGCAGAGGGAGTGCTCACAGTGCAGTGGGCAGCAGGGAGGGGTGCAGGTCACCACACACACGAGGCTCTGCTTGGGCACACAGAGCCCCTGGTTTCCATGAACCCCATGCCCAGGGTGGCTCCTGGGGATCCCAGAGCCCCACGTGTGTCCACAGGATGTGGTGGCAATGCAGCTTCCAGCACTGGAGTGAGGAGGCACATCCAGTCAAGGCCAAAAGCCTCTGGGGCTGTGGGGAGCTTGTGTGGAATTAATTTTTTTCTTTCACAAAAACATAGTGTTTTCATCTTTATAATAAAGTGTTCCTGTTTGCATGGGAATGCAACGAGGGTTGTTTATTTATTTGCTTTTAATAACTGAGAACTGTTTACTTCTAAAGTGTTCTCCTGGTTTTCTTCCCTGAAAATCCTCCCAAGAGGACAAGGGAAGAAAGATGAGGTGGTTTTTTTTTCATTAAAATTTCTACTTTGGCAAAAACACCTCCCTCCAGTAAGGAACAAAATAAGTGCTCAGAGCTGTGTGACAGATCTCAGCAGTGCCCAGAGGAGCTGCAGGCATTTGCAAATGAGCAACAATTCCCAGGTTGGGGCACTGGGACCAGCGTGTCGAGGTTGTTCGTGTTCTGAGCCGCTCCAGGAAACCTCCCTCGGATTCTTGGCGCAGGCCTGGGCTCTGTGATCTGGCATTGACCCCCCAAAGGCACATGGAGGCTCATTATCATTTGCTGACCCAACTCCTGTTTTCATTCCTCATGACAGAAATCTGCACAGTGTTTAATGCAAACAGAGGAAACACATTTATTGCCCTTTCTAAAAAATTCTGATGTTTCAAAGCCATGATCAGAAAGCTGGAGTGACTAAATTCTTCTGTCTCTGCACACCCAGCTCTGAAATACTTTGTGCTCTCTGCTTAGGAAAACATCTTACAAAATTCTGCCTAGGAGCTATTTCTTTTACACATGCTGGACCTTCACTGAGGGGCTGCAGAGCTCGATTTAAGGTCAGTTGTACTGTCTGCTAATAGGAACAGCCAGTTCTGTAAAGGAAACTCTGTTTCTGCTGTAATTCTCCCCTACAGAAACCAGATTTGACAGTATCTTGATTTTCTCATGGGCTTAGGCAGATGTGTGGGTCTCAACTAACCTGCATGGCCATGGGCTGTGCTCAGCCACACCACCAGCAAGAATGTGCTTTACATGTTTGAAAAGAGTGAATAATCATTGCAGCACAACTGCAGAGAGTCTAGCAGTGTAGCAAAGCTGACCTGAGAGACAGGCTGGGGGTGAAGCAGCTGAGCTGCAGTGGGTGTGGGCTTGGGCAGGCTTCAGGAGGAGACCAGGGATGGAGTGGGGTTGAGTCCATGATCCAGTCTGTGGGTGACACCAGGCTGAGTGCTGTGGTTGGCACTCCAGAGGGAAGGGAACCCTCCTGAGGGACCCTGGCAGCTGAGGAGGGGCTGTGGAATGTCACAGGGTAGGGTCAGTGCCAGGCATGAGCACAGACTGGGCACAGAACAGACGGAGAGCAGCCCTGGGAGAAGGATCTGGGGGTGCTCTGGGTGAGAGCTGGGACCCAGCAACTCCCCCTGCCCTGGGCTGAGCCCCAGGGGGGGCAGCAGGGAGGGGAGGGGGATTCTGCCCCTGTGCTCAGGTGAGACCCCACCTGCAGAGCTGCCCCAGCACAGCAGGGACCTGGAGCTGCTGGAGAGATCCAGAGGAGGCCATGGAGATGCTCCAAGGGCTGGAGCCCCTCTGGAGCCAGGCTGGGAGAGCTGGGGGTGCTCACCTGGAGAGGAGAAGCTGCAGAGAGATCCCAGAGCCCCTTGCAGGGCCTAAAGGAGCTCCAGGAGAGCTGGAGAGGGACTGGGGACAAGGGATGGAGGGCCAGGACACAGGGAATGGCTTCCTACAGAGGGAGGTTGGAGGGATATTAGGAAGAAATTCCTGTTTGTGAGGATGGTGAGGCCCTGGCACAGGGTGCCCATAGCAGCTGTGACTGCCCCTGGATCCCTGGCAGTGCCCAAGGCCAGGCTGGACTTTGGGGTTGGAGCAGCCTGGGACAGTGGGAGGTGTCCCTGCCATGGCAGGGGTGGCACTGGAAGGGCTTTAAGGTCCCCCTTGGTGGGGCGGGTGCTGTTCCTGAGTGCAATAATTTACAAAAAAAGACTTCTCTTGTTTTTTGACACTAACAAAGTGGATTCAGCTCTAATCTTATACCAGTTTTAATGCCACTCACTGATGTGAGTTAGACTTCACAGGCTCAGGTGAGATCAGGGTGTGATACAGCCAACATAGACTGTGGGACATTCTCTGTCCTGGCAGGAGTTCAGCCAAAGGGGACCCTGGCCATGGTGTCATTTACCTTGCCATGGGCTGGCACAAAGCTTGCGGCCAGCCCTGCTGATTTGTAATCTGAGCAGATGTGAAAGGAAAAGACCATTATTTTAATCAAATTAGAGCTCTGTGCATTGCTGCTGAGAGCAGCTTGAAGGATAACACATTGTTCTGAGGGCACTTCCCTGCCATGAGTGCTGTGACCTGGTAAATCACGTCAGGAAACCCATTCTGAGCAGCTTCAAACACAGCTGTCATCTTTAGGGTCTGTAAATTCCAGCTGATCACAGCGCAGTGCTTTGCACTTGCATCCTTCCAGAAACTGAGAAACTGAAAGGGTGTTTACAAGAGCATGGAGTGACAGGACAAACTGACAGAAAGTAGGTGTAAATTAGATATTGGGAAGAAATTGTTCTCTGTGAGGACAGTGAGGTCCTGGCACAGGGTGCCCAGAGCAGCTGTGGCTGCCCCTGGATCCCTGGCAGTGCCCAAGGCCAGGTTGGACACTGGGGCTGGAGCAGCCTGGGACAGTGGGAGATGTCCCTGCCCATGGAGGGAGGATGAATGAGATGATCTTTAAGGTGTCTTCCAACCCAAACCATCCCATGATTCTCTTATTCTATAAGAAACTATTTCAATACCCAGCACGTCATTGCACCTCACATTTGCTGGAGCTGTTAGGGACACTCAGCCCCTCCCTTGAATGCTGCAGAACTGCGAACTCGGGCAGTGAGTTGGTGTCCCTGATAAATTCAGACTGCCACAGCTCTGCTTTTTCTTGTACAAATAAAACTTTAGTCTAGAAGTAAACAAGTTATAAGCCAGGTGAGCAATGACTTTCTGTAGCTCCAAGATGTTTGCAGGACAAGGTGGAAGCAAAAATTTCCTATGGATGAAGGTGTGTGTTGCATAGGAACCTGGGAATACAGGTGTGTGTTGCATAGGAACATGGGAATACAGGTGTGTGTTGCATTGGAACATGGGAATACAGGTGTGTGTTGCATAGGAACCTGGGAATACAGGTGTGTGTTGCATAGGAACATGGGAATACAGGTGTGTGTTGCATAGGAACGTGGGATTCTCAAGGCTCTGAGACCACCCCAGTGCTTGTGGATGTCTGCAGGATCCCTGACGTTTGTAGGAGCCTCCCAAAGACTCCTGTCTCTCTAGCTCAGGGCTATTTTCCCTCTCCAGCTGGCTCTCCAAGGGGCACTCTGACAGTGATGGGCAGCACATTTAGGCTGTGTTGCTTACAGAGCACACAGCTCAAAATCCCTGCTCTTCAGTGAAGTGAATTGTGTATCTTACCAGGACTGCAGATGAAATAAAGTGCTGTCATGCTGAGAATCGCTTCACAGTCTTACCCTGTCCTCAACATTAAGATTAAGGGAAAAAGTTCTGGTTCAAGTGTTTGAGTGCCTGTATAATTGAATTTCATGCTCGTTCATTCCTCTGAAGTGGTGTACACAGGCAGTCACTTGAAAGGGGGAAAATCTTGTTCAAACCCTCTGAGAACTTTCCTACATCCAGTGAGGTTTTTAATAGTGGGTAAACCCTGTTCAGACCCCTTTGACCATGGGATGTTGATGAGAAAGAGTTTTGTTTCATACATGTTTCTGGGGACAATCCTTATATCCAAATGACCGGAAATGTTTTCACAGAACCAATATTGTGAGTTGGAAGGAGGTGTGCCAAGACTGATCACTAGCCTGTCTTTTCTGCATGCTATCACAGAATGTCCTGGGATCAGCCAGTCCACTCCTGGCCCTGCACAGACCCCCCAACAATCCCACCCTGGGCATCCCTGGAGCATTGTCCAAACTCTCCTGGAGCTCTGGCAGCCTCGGTGCTGTGCCCATTCCCTGGGGAGCCTGGGCAGTGCCCAGCACCCTCTGGGGGAAAAACCTTTCCCTGGTCTCCAGCCTAAACCTCTCCTGACACAACTGCATGCACATATCAAAAATAATGAAGGTATATAAATTAATTGCAGTTGTTTCCTGTAGCTGAGTGACAAAATCAGACTCATGCACAGTGAGAAGCTCCCATGTGTTCAGATCAAAGCTCCTCATCAATATTCCTGTTATTTGCAATTATTGTGCACCAAAGCCTCTGTAACCTGCACCTGGATCCCTGCTGGGGTGGTGCTGTAGGTGTGCTCCATGGGTGCCTGTGATAGGCCATGTGTGGGTTTGTGACAACACTGCTTTGGGGACATCAGGGGCTCCATGGCTGTGAGGTGTCCCCCTGCTGCAGCCCAGTGTGTGCTCCATATCAGGTACTAGCAAGATGCAGGGGCAGGGTTTTGTACATCAGGCACTCCAGAAGAAGCAGCAGATCAGAGGTGACTGGGGACATGCTCATACACCAGTTATTCACCTTCCTTGTCAGTGTACCAGTGTACCTTGTCAGAGCCTCAGTGTACCACTGATACTCTTGGCCATGGTGGCCAGTGGGATGAGGTTCATCCTGTTCCCTGTGTGAGTTTCTGCAGCCTCAGAGCAGGCCTGAGCCTCACTGGTTGCACCTGCAGTGAGTTTGAAAGTTTGTTCTTGTCCCCAGCCTGTGCCCACCATCGTGGACATAGGACAGTCCATCAGGGGATGGAGCCAGTGAAACCAGAGTGCAGGGACACAGGAGTGCCCTTCTCCCTTGTCCCTGTCACCAACAAGATAAGCTGAAGCCCCAGAGCATCTCCCTGAGGCAAACTCAGGCTGCTCAGTGCACAGATGAGGTGAGGCCATCCCTCCTCACTCGAGGATATCTCCACATCCAGCAGGGCCAGCAGCACCCACTGGGAGCCTGGCAGGATCAACAAGGTTGAAAATCCACCCCTGCATCTCCCTGCAGCCATTCCCACCCTAAGAGCCCCTTCCTGCCCCATCACCTGCATGGAGGGCACTCCCTGGCACCACTGCAGTGCTGGAGCTGGTGTTCCCTGGACAAAGGCAGAGCTGCTGTGCTCCAAGCGGGGCACTGAAGCGAGATTTCGAGCTGCATTGCTGCCAGCAGACGTTTGAGCAGCACCCTGCACATGACATTTGTTTGTTCAAAAGTAACACGATTCATGGGCTCTCTGGGAGCTGATGCTGTGACATTAAGCAGCCGATCACTCCTGTGCTTGGCAGGAGCTCAGTCCTGCTGAGATATGGCTCGTGCCCAGCCCCTTCCCCAGCAAAGTGTCCTGGCACAAAGATGTGAGTAATGCAGGTGACAAGCTCTGTGGCTCTGGCCGATTATCCCTCGCTTTTATGTAATTTATGCTCCAAAAGTAACTGTGCTCAATCTTGTCCATGGATTTGATTCCTTTCATGTGGTTTTCTGTGCTAACGAGATTAAATCAGTTTCAATAGGCACCGTTTTAATGGAGATGATAAACTTTTATTGAACTCAAGCACATTAAAATGAAATGTAAGCAATAGGTGACTTTAGCATTAGTCTAGAGTCCTTTCCAAGCTGGATCAAGCCAGCATACCTTCCCTGTTAAGCAACAGCCAGCACCCCAGCACGTTTTATGAGCTTCTAAAAGAGCCGAAAAATCCTTCCCCCACGGCGCTTCCCATGTCAGTGCCGCTGGAGGCTGAGGTGGAGCATTAATTGGAGCAGCTCCATGACCTGGTGGTGCAGCCACGGAATGAGGCATAAACACAACTAAGTACAGGACTTCACATCTCCTGAAAACAGGAAAGCAGGGGATGGGTAATTTGGTGTTTTACGGCAGCGTTGTCTGCTAATCTGTGATCTGTTTGGTCTGCCAGTAGGATTATTATGGTGGGTTTACTGATGAAGTGCCAAAAATGATGTTAAATAAACTGTTTACACAATGTAACTAGAGGCTGAAAAGCTAAACAGAGAGTCCCAAACTCGGCCCCATTGCAGGTTTGAAGAAAAATAAACTCCTCAACACTTTCAACTGGACGCTGCTGCTCTGCAGAGGCTGTTCTGTTTGTTGAATATTAAAACATAAAATTAATGCATTTCCCCCTCTTTCTGGGGCTCTTTCCAAAGGCCTCATGGTTGGAAACATGATCAGATCATTTTGAGCTCCTTGGCCGTCCTTGGAATTTGCTGTGATCATTTCAGTCGTTATAAAATATTCAAGCTTCAGAATGACTGCAAGAAAACCATCATTCTTTAGAAGTGGGTTGTGTAATATTATTCCTGAGAGAACAGGGAGAGCCAGTGCTGGTTCTGTGTTCTCCAAGGAATTATCAGGGACATCCGGGGGCCAGAAGTCCACGGTGGTCTCCAGTGTAGCATATGTGGAAGGGGGGTTCATAAAAAATGTCATCTGCACCAGGGGGTGGGTGATGTGGGAGAGCTCTCCACCAGTTAAATGGAAAATTTGGAGGTGCACAAGAACTTTCTTCCCTTTCCTCCACTTTTTCCTGTCTTCTTCAAGGATATTTCGTGGTTGAGGAAGAAATTTGAGTGGAATTTGGAAATATTAGTGGTGTCAGCTTTTTGGCTAGAGAATTGCATGGAAATCTCTCTTGAATTCTGAGTATTTCTGTTAGCCATAGCCTTCCCCCAGCAATCCAGAGAGTTTCTGCAGCACATGGGATAAGCACGCAGTTTGTGCAGGGGCCCATCAGTTACAGCCAGTGTTTTAGTCCTTGTTTTAGTGCCTGAGGGTGTGAATTTGTTTTTTTAAACTATGTTGAGATGAACAGGGCATAAGTGGCATTGGCAACAAGTTCAGGGCCACATCCAGGATGGGCCTTTGGTGCTTGTGTGGGGTTTGTGAATAACAAATTCTGTCAAGATCAAGGAACCCCACGTGTGCTGGCCATGGAGGACAGAGAGGTAGGACAGAGTGTGCCTGGCACTGCTTGCACAGAGCTTGTGTTGATGTTCTCTGAGCATTTCAAAACAGTGGGCAAAGAGGGATCACTGACAGAGCTTGCATGGGCTTCCAGAATTCCCTCGTCAGAGGTGGCTGGAGTAGCTGGATCATCCACGGCACAGCCAGGGTTCAAAACCTTGAGGCAGGATGGAAAATCAGACCTCTGTCCTGCTGCAAACCTACAACAGGGCTGCCAGGTTTCATGCTGGGCTCCGTGCTGTCAGCACTCTTCACAGATTTTGTACAAAAATGAGGGGGATGCTGTGAAGGTGCAGTGTAAAATACCATTTGAACATGCCTGTGTGGTTTGGCTTAGTCTCTCATGTGTATGCTCCATGAGAGAACTCTGGGCATATGGAGACACAATTTATTTATTTTTTCTATAGGAACCAGCTTTTCTAATTGCACAATCTTGCTTTGTTCACTGAGATCCTGTGGTTAGATAAGGCAAAGCTGTGGTGACATTGCACACACAATCACGTAGACACTGCAACACATGTTCAATATGTTTAAAAGTGAGGGGGGAAATATTCAGTAACTGAATGTGATTTTTTTTTTTCAAAAAGGACTGTAAAACCAGCAGATGTGCCTTAGAGTGGTGCACAAAAGGTCACTACAAAGTCAGTGTCCCAAATATGGTGTGGGCAAGGGCGTCTCCTGCTGCCACCTCGGCCACTTGCTGGCAGCAGAGGAATGTGGAAACCTGTGAACCAGGCTCTGCAGCATCCCAGCACCAGCAGCCTGGGGGGACAGTGTCCCTGCTATCCACCCCAGGGACAAAGTGACAACCTCAGGGGTCAGGGGCGAGGTGACCTCTGCCATGTGGGCAGTGGGGGAATGCCAGGGGCTGTGGCTGCAGGGTGGTCCCTCTGGTGAGGGTCTGGGCTGAGGGGCAGTCACTGGCTGCAGTCACAGCAGTCACTGGGGACAGCCCTGGCACAGCTCTGCATCACGGGGGCTGGAAAAAAACTGGTTTTGAGACCCTTCAGTACCTGGGTGGATTTGTCTCGACAAGCACAAGAGTGGAGACACAGACCTGACACCACACACCCCTCCCCAAGCTGTCCTGCAAAGCTCTGAAGGAGAGGCTTCCCAGCAAAGCCTCAATAAGAAATCAAGTGTTCCCCCCTCGTTTTTCTTTTCAAAAGGACTGGACCTGCTGAAGATGTCCTGAGTGATTCAGCTCAAAGGGTTAAAGTTTGGCAGTGTTGCAAGCAACCAAACAATGGGTCATATCATGGAAACTGTCAGGCAACCTTAAATATAGCTGTTATGATCTGCATAGTCTGCAATGCTCTGGAAACCAGGATGAGCAGCAAGGGGAAAAAATTCATAAAGTCCATGGAGTTGTTTAGGTTAGTCAGGAACAGAGAGCACTGCAGGGAGTGCAGGAAGCCAAAGGGCGCCCAGGGAAAGGGGCGGGCAGTGGGAGAGCAGGAGCAGGGAAAGGAGCCCACCAGGAGGAAGACTCAGATGAGCCAGACTGGAATGATGCTCTCTGTGGCTGGCTGATTTTAGAAGCTTAATGGATTTATCTGACAGCAGCTGGTGACCCCCTTTCCCCCAGACATTCTCCTTTGGCCGCTCCAACGTGCCCAGACACTGGAGAACTGGTTTGGTGTTTGCACAAACCAATCTGACAGTGAGCCAGGAGCTAGGGCCAGGATCAGCATTGATGTGGGGGTCCCACATCCTCACAGGAACCCTCACCACTCACCAGGAGGGGCTGCAGCACGCAGATGTCAGCTCCTTCCCCTGCAGCATCCCAAGCAGCCCTTCTGAGATAGCCAGCAAACGTGGCTTGAACTTGGAGCCTGAGAGCTTCAAAGTGAGTCGGAAACTATTTTATCACAGCAAGATCAGTGCAGGCTGCTGGAAGCCAGTGGGGCTGGGAAGCTCTGTTACGGGAAGCGACTCTTACAGCGCTGTCTGGGCGCGAGCCTGGCACGGGGAGCGAGGCCTGAGCAGCACTGAGCTATGCAGGAGGTCACACCCGCCATCCCTCCGGCCTCCAGCTCTCAGGCAGATGCTCAGCTGGAACGGTGTTATAGCCAGGGAGCCTGAGTGATTTATGCTGCTAGAAGAGGTTTTTGTTTGCCTCCTTCCTCGCCAGTGCCCTGAGTCCCTCCTTATCCAGCAGCACCGCAGGGCTGTGGGAGCATCCAAGGGTCCCACCCACAGAGATGCCCCGGCTCAGGCATGCCCAGGGAATGGCACCTCATGGGACAGCACGGCCCTGCTGCCCCAACTCAGACATGTCACAGGGAATGGCACCTCATGGGACACCATGGCCCTGCTGCCCCAATTCAGACATGTCACAGGGAATGGCACCTCATGGGACACCATGGCCCTGCTGCCCCTTGCAAGCACCAGCACAGCAGCTTCCCTGCTGGCTCATGGCCTGCCATTTGCTGGCTGTGTCTTCCGAGCCCCTTGGGGACAAAATGCAGCTCTGGCTGGGCATGGAGTGATCTTGGGAGGGAGTTTTGGCTCCTGTCAGTGCCCTTCCTGTCCACCCTCCCAGAATCCCAGCCCATCTCCCATGAGCTGTGCTCGTTGCCCCACAGGCTCCTGTGACACCCCTGACTCCATGGCCCACACAGCCTCCCTTGTACCCATCTGCTCCCCTCATCTCCAGCTGCCATCATGGCTGAGATCAACGTCCTGAATGCCAAGCAGGGACAGCAGCCGCTCTTGGACAGACCCTCAATCCTAAAATCATTGGAAAACTTGCAGGGACCGTTTGGGGCAGGTCTGTGCCAGGGGAGGGCTCCAAGGCACGGAGGGACACCCCCTGTGCTACATGGCACAGTGCTGACCTGACTATTTCCACTGGCCTTTTCTTGACCATTTTTGGTCCCTTTCATTTGTTTTTGAATCTGTTCCTCCTCTTTGCCCAAGTTCTTTTGCGCTAATTGGGAACTGGCTCCTCTCGGGGTGGGAGGTCTGTCAGGACCGCCTTATGACAGATTTACTTTGTCTCTCTGTCTCTGCATTTTGGCAGTTTGGTTCTTCTGCAATGTTCTGGATTTGGATTTTGCTTCTCAACGCTGATATCCTCACAATAGGCAGCCTATGGATTGAATAAATTAAAACATAACGAGCTGGAATGCAACTGGCAGCTCTGCAAGATCCCCATCAGCACAGCGGGGCTTGTTAATGCACAGCTGAGCTGTGTCTCTGGGCAAGCACGAGCCCATGGCCACAGCCTGGCTGGATGGGTGAGCCCAGGTGGGATGTGGGTGTGCTGGATGCTGTGCTGGGCAATGCCCTGAGCCACAGCAAAGGAGCTGGCAAGTGGCAAGTGTTGCCAATATCAGATTAGAAGGAGGACAGGTCTAGAAGACAGGCTTCACTCATGTTGATCCTTGCACCCTGCATGCTCTGGGTTCATCAATCCTCTCAGCTCTGTGACTGGAGCCTCTCCTCCCTCCCACTGCCGTGATAATGAGTGCCACCAAAACCCTGCAGCTGGGTCCCTCCTGCAGCACAGTGGCTCTGTGCTCATGCCAGCCTTGTCCCCTGCAGAGAGGTGTCTGTATCATTTTTCCAGCTCACTTCAGCTGTAGAGGATCCATGCAGGGGGTGTATCTCTTGTTCCTGCTTCTGCTTTCCCTGCAAAATTTCTCCTTTTGTGAGCCCCAGCTCACCCGGGCTCATTTTCAAAGGGGCTTTTGCTAACCCATTGCTAACTTGGCTCCGCCTGGCATGCCAGCAAATGCAATGGCCTCAGAGAGCCCCATCCCTGTCCTGTGGTGGAGGTGACACACAGGACACCCGGCTGTGACATGCAGCCAAGGAAGGGAAGAAAAGGAAACCGTGGGTGGCACTGAGCGTGGGAGCCCAAGGCCAGCGTGGGATTGCAGGAATGTTCATCCCAGCTTGCAAGGCATCAGGAGGAGATCCAAACCCAGGGAAGGCCCTTGAGAAATGGATACCATGCAGACTGGGGCCAGAGCTGTGATGGGAATTCAGGCAGGGAGCGAATGGGAAATAGGGAAGCAGGGTGTGAAAGCAGTTTGCTCTCCCTCCTGAGGATGCTGCCGCTCACTGCGAGCCAAGATCCACAAGCTGTGGGCAGCTCTGGCACCTTCCCTGCTGCCCTGGCCAGCCCTGGCAGCTGCCAGTGGGAAGTGCTGTGGAGAGCATGGCACAGGTACTGTTTGCTTTGGGTCACACACGCCGTCAGCAGCACAACAGGAAAGCGAATGTGGCACACACACGCGTCACATTTCCTGACACAGCTCTGCCCAGCAGGGCTGGCCAGCACCTGCGTTTCATTAGGGCACACACTTCCCCAGTGCCTGTCTGCAGGCAGCCACAGGAGCAGGAGAAAGAGCAGCAGATTAGAAAAATCTGGGATGAACAGAGGAGTCTGGTTAGGGTTTGCCCAGGCACGGTGAGAGGAGCAGAGAAACACTTTCTCCTTTCTGGAAGGAGAACAAGCAGACTGAGGATAAGGGGCATCTTGCATGGACAAGCACTGGCAGGGTGAAAGGCAGGAGGGCTTCAGAGGAGTGAGATGAAGAAGCCACAGATGAACAATTTCTCTGGGTACCCTGAGGTGTGTCGGGGCATTTTCCTTCTTGTTTCTCCTGAGTGTTTCTCAATTAGTGAGATTCTGTTGTTCTTTGAGACCTGGACAAAATCTGTGCCCTCTCTCCCTGAGGTCTGGTACTCACCAGACTCAAGGTACTCACCTTGCTCTTGAGAAGAGAATTTCTGCACAGAATCCAGTTCACCTCCAAAACCAGCCATGCTCCTCTTCCCAAGGTAGCACAATAGCAGGACCACAGCCAAAGTTTCCAAGACTGGTTTCTCATTTATTACTGTGGGATATATCCAAATCCTAACAGTGAGACAGGGAACCATCAAACCTCACCGGTGCCCTATAATGCAAATTAAGGACTGAAATAGGTGATTAAGTGAAGCCAGAGCGATGGTTCATTGCTGGTAAGTCCAAGAAGGGATGTCATCTGGTTTGTCTTCCTGCACAGAGCAGGCCAGAGCCTTTCCCCCAGTGAGTACTTGCAGAGCACGTATTTTGGTGGTTGTTTTGTATTGATTTTTAAGTTGGCAATAAGAGGAACTCCTCCCATGTTTGAGTCGTTCCAGTGCATTTTATTCTACATCAGATCTTCAAATTAACCTAATGATCAGCTTGATTAAATTATGGTAAATCAAGTAACATACCCATGTCATCTTTCTGGAAAGACATCAGTCTTGTTCAGCTCTGAACCTCCCAAATCAGCTCTCATTTGACTAGCTGTGTCTCTTCCAATTCAATGGGGATTTGGGACTAGACACCCTGCTGAAGTCCCTCCAACCAACATTTCTTTTCTTCTATTAATAGCTTGTCCTAGGAGAGTCAACCCTTTGCATGGGCTTCAGCTTTTCTGGGGACCCCTCAGCTGAGCTCTGCTGCCAGAGCAGTGCCCAGGATGGAATAGTCCAGCTCCCCCCTTAAACCCAGCATTGTGAACACCAACCTCACCCAACCCCAAAGAGTAGAGGGTGTCACACTTCACAGTCCAAGGACAGACCTTGTGAAAAATTGTTTCTTATATGCATTAAACATACACTTTGTTAGTTACTACCTATGTGAGGGAGACAGAAAAGCAGAGAGAGAGGATTTGTGTCAGTGGGCAAAGCTCACATGTGCCAGCTCAGTCCCAGCTGGTCAGGCTACTGCAAAGATCAGGAGCCAGGGCTGAGGCTGAGGCAGTACAATTGGATGACAGAGAGTAGGAAAAAAAAGTATGATCCTGAAGGTGGATTTCTGATTCTGGTCCTAGGATCCAAAAATATTCTGGGTGCACAGGACTATAATTCATAGAATCATACAATGACAAAATGGTTTGGGTTAGAAAAGACCTTAAAGCCCAACTTGTTCTATGCCCCTGCCTTGGGCAGGGACACCTCCCACTGTCCCAGGCTGCTCCAGCCCCAGTGTCCAACCTGGCCTTGGGCACTGCCAGGGATCCAGGGGCAGCCACAGCTGCTCTGGGCACCCTGTGCCAGGGCCTGCCCATCCTGCCAGGGAACAATTCCTTCCCACTATTGAAACCTTTCAGGAAATGAGGCTCTTAATCACCTTTAGGAACCACTTTCAAAAAACTATTAAGACATGAAAATTTTGCATTATTTTCTGATTTCATCTCAGCTTTTCACAAGCACACCTGGGAAACTATTTCAACACCCTTACTGTATCCCAGGTCCTGAGAGTTCCCTGTTTGTTCTGTTCTTTGGCAGCTCAGCCCATGTACAAGCAGTGTGTGAACATCCAGTGAAGCCTGAAGGCTGGGATCTCCATCTCCAACAGCTCTCATGGCAGCCTGTTCTGCTGGAGTCACTGCTGCAGTTGGAGAGGTCTTTCTGCCCCTCAGCACACATATCTTCCCCAAGCACCCTCACCTTCCTTCCCCTCAGGGAGTGGCTGCCTGAGCAGCCAGGGGTTGTACTCCTCATCCCTGAGCCAGGTGTCCACCAAGACTTCAACCAGAGAAGGACTGGAAATCCTGCTGCTCTGGCTGGGTGGATAGAAAAGAGAAGGGGCACCCTTCTCCCCAGGGAAAATCTCCAGGGTTTGAAGAGAAAGAAGGCACCAGAGGAGCCTTGGTGTCAGTGTTTGCCTGACACCTCCTGCCCAGCCCACGCTGCAGGAGCAGGGCTGGGAGCTGCTCTGGAAGACAGGAATTCCAGCTTCCAGGAGTTCCTCACACGAGCCTGAGGAGCCCCCAGGGAGTGGCAGTGTCCGGAGGGATGGAGGTGGGGCTGTGACCCGATGCTTATGGAGAAAGGCAGCAGGAATTAGATCTGTTCCATAAAATAAACAGCACAAGTCTCTAATTTCCAAACAAGCCCCAATGGCCCCTTTCCCTGAGCTGCTCTGCTGTGACTAATCGTACTGGTAGGTGTTGGGTCAAAATCAACAATGGTTCTCCACTAAGGTCACTCACTTTCTCTGTTTACACTGCTAATTTTATCACTGCTCAGAGTGCCTAATGGGATTATTTATACATTTAGCAGAGATAAATGCTGATGCTAAATAAAGGCTCCCTGGCACAGGCAGGTTAAGGGCTGATATGGCACATCCAGAACTTTATCATCAAAGGAATTAGCACTGTGGGTAAGAGCTTTCCTGGTTTTCTGCAAAGCTGAACATTTATGAATGGGGACTGGTGACAGCAATTAGCAATGGTGGTGGTAACAGTAATTATTAGCAATGGTGACCTTTAAGAGCCTGGATTTTCCACATCACCCCAGGAGGACAAAGGGAAACTCCCCAGCCTGATTTCCATCGTGAAAAGTTGCTCATAGCTGCAGGTGTGTAAAACAGGACTGTGGGAGAGCACAGACAGAGCTGCACCCCAGCAAACACCCAGCCCTGCATCTGAAAGCTGCTGGGAGCAGGGATGCACAGCCCAGGGTACTGGGGTCACCCTCAGGGAGGGGCAGCCCCAGGAGCAGCACTGGGGTTACTGCAGTGCTCAGAGAAGGCTTCTCATTCCTCTGGAAAACGTTTACTCTCTAGTGAAAACCCACAGCCCACGTTATTCCAAGGAGAGCTGGCTAAAATCCAGCCAGTTTGACCCAGGGATGCCACTGAGGTGACTCACTGAACTTGCAGTTTTGGAAACTGCTGTCACTCAGCCTGTCTGGATGAGTGCTTGGACTACATCACCTAGGATGCTCCATGAGGTCTTCCCTAGGAGCTGGGCTGATGCATGGTGAAAGCCCTTGGCTGCAGCCCAGCCTGTCTCAAACAACCATGAGGCCTGATGTGTCTTTTCTAATTAGAAAACTCACCCTTTTCCAGTGAGAGATGGTATTTTAAGAAACTTTTTGTGATATTTGATTCCATCTTGAGAGAAAACTCTTGGCCTTTTTTCATCTTGGAAAAGGGACTTAGGAGCATGAAAGGGGTCTCAGGGCCAGGGAATTGGGAAGATCTGTTCTGGAGACATCATGGCCACGGGCAGCAGAGGAGGGACAGCAGTCAATGTGGATTTTGGAGAGGGAAACCAAACAGAATTGCTTCATGGCAGGAAAACAAGCAACATGCAAGGAGAATGGGCAGGATTTGAACTTCACATCAAGACAGAGTCCATAGCTATGCTGGGAGGCTGCTGGATGTGCTCTCAGGTCCTCATTCCTTGCACTGTCCATAACTAACTGCTGCGATGCCCACAGCATCCCAAACCCAAAACTTAATCACTCTAAGAATTCCTGGATTCTGACCTTCATTCAAACTAAATCCACCTTATACAGACACTGCTCTCCCAGGTTAAATAAGTGTGAATTCAAGGCAATTTCAGCCCCTGCTTGGAGCCCCTGTGGTCTCTGCACATCTGCATTCATTCCTGCCCTGCACATCCCACAGCCAGTGTCCCCTCTGTGGTAGGATGGTGACAGTGATTCTGCAGGACCCTGGGCTGGAAGGGACACAGGGAGCAGAGCTTCCATTTATTGAAGTGTGTTTTCCTAGGAATATCTGCTGGGATTAGGGTGTGGTTCTGGATGTGCAATGACCCAGGATTACGGTCATTGCACAGACTGGAGGTGTTTTGTGGTGGATTTTGCCTCAGGATGGTGCCTAAAGAGGGTGACCTGGAGCAGAGGTGGGCAGTGCTAAAGGAATAAAGCAGGGATTTATTCCAAGCCCTTCCAAGGATTCACCTTGGGCACTGCAAGAGCCCGGCCGTGGCTCCAGCCAAGATGGAGCCCAGATGGATCCGAGTCACGAGTTCTCACACTTTGATCACTTTGGGGCCATTTCCAGCTTGGCCTTCATTGTCCAATTCCAGCTGCAGCTTCTGCACTCCCATCCTCCCAGATTCTCTCCTCAATTCGCTGCTGTTTGCACTTTTTGGGGCTGGAGCTGCAGCGGTGTCCTTGGTTCTGGGCTGGAAAAGGATTGTTTTGTGTGCCTGAGCTGGGAGGAGAACTTGTGACACTTTTGTGGAGTTCAGAGTCACACACCAGTGCAGTGCAGAGTCTGGGAATAGGAAAGCTGAAACTTAAGGCATCAAGGGGAAGCTGGACCACGTGCAATACCCACTGGCTGTAATAGGTAAAGCTCACAGCCGCTTCCAAATTCAGTGCAGGGCAGGAGTGGGCCAGGGGAGCTGATGTGGTGCCCAGGTGAGGTGTGGCTCTTCTCTGTGCATGAACTCACCAAACCCCAGCACAGTGCACCACAAAAGGGTGTTGATGGATCAGTCTGGAGGCTCCTCATCCCCATAGATTTGTTCATGCCTTATACCAGTCTCACTGAGATCAGGATTACACTGACAAAAGTCTGGATTTAGTTCCAGAGATCCCCTGGTGTTGGATTTCCTCTACACAGGTTGCCTGCTGTTCCCAGCAGGGTCTAGGGCCAGAACCACATGGTTGCCACAGCCAGGGTGTGTGGAGAAATTTATCATCTGTATCCACTGAGTCTCCTGTGGCAGAGCTCCTGTCTGGCATGACAGATTTTGGATTAACTGAGAACCAGCGAATAGTTTTGGCACTGGACAGCTGAGCACACCCGCCTCCTCTAAGCCTTTGGGAAGACAGGAGTTACATATTCTCTGGAAGTTTCTCTCAGAGCACTCCACAGATGTTCCCATCTATTGCCCTGCTGAGATGAAAAGCCAGGAACAGGATCCCCCACTATCTGCCATGCCACATGTGCTTAGGGGCCACTCTCAGCTTTGTCTAATGCTGCAATTTCACAATAATTGGTTTCCAGTGGTGAGAGGGGCACCAGGGTTACATTTGTGTGTTTGGAGCAGGCAGCTGACATCACTTTCTGAGCAGCTTTTCCTCTCTTGTCACAATGAAGCCACTAGAATCCTGCAGAGGATCACCCTTGGCTTTCAAAACAGTGGATGTTTTGTGCCATTGAGCCTAGATAAGAGTTTTTGGAGTGAACAGAGGTACTTGTGAGGAGGGAATTCGAGTTGTAAACCCAGGGAAGAGACACCTGTTTTGGACAGTGGTGCTTGGTGCTCCTTCCCTGGTGTGATGAGCAGGGTGGTGCTGGGGCAGCCCTGGTGTCCTGCTATGGCCCATGGGCCACAGAGGGTGTTGGGTTTGTCTGGGAGGTATTTTCTTTTCTTCACTGGCTCTAATAACTGGTCCCTGCTTTGGCTCACATAGAGATGATTCCCCTGTGGTGATAACAGAGCCTTCAGAGAGGATTGCTCGATGCTGCACATGGACCCTTCCCCTCAGGAAGGCTGAGCACATCCTTGCCCTCCAGGCAGTGGTGGGGTGCACAGACATTTTGGCACAGAGCTGGTTCAGCTTTGTCTTGGCTTCATCCCAGCTGGGAGGTGCAGGTGAAGGACTGGAGGAAGGTCAGGAGGTGCTGCTCTGTCCAGCCCCCTCAAACAGGGGCCAGTGTGGGCACATCCCCTGTACCAAACCCCTGAGGAAGGGCTCTGCCAGGTGGAGCTGCAGCCACAGGGCAGCCCAAACACCGTTTTTGTTGAACTCTTCCCTGGGGTAAGCACGGCCCAGCTGAGCTCAGGTCCTGTCCTCAGGGCTGAAGTCAAGGGCTATACATTGTGTTCTGTGAGCCAGCACATGAATGTAAACAGCAGGCTCCAAAACAGTGGCAGGAGAATTAACTGATGCTATATGCTGCTGCTCCATGTTTTCTTTGGAGTTGAGGAATAGGTTTTGGAGAGATTTTCCTCCCCATTTTCTTCTCGTGCCCTTGGACACAGCTCTGTTATCCCCAGCTGACTTGCCTAAGCCTATAATCCCTGGTGCTCAAGAGAGTGAGAAGAAAATAGGATTCAGAGTCCAAATGCCTCATGTGTCGGCCTCTAGAAGATTCCTACCATCTGCTCTGGCCACCAAGCAAAGGGACTGAGCTCATTTTGCATCCTGTCATGTAGTGCTGTTGTGCACAAGGATCTGGAAGGGCCATGGAGGGATCTGTCAGTCACAAGTTTGGCCTGAGGCCCTGGGAGTGCTGCACACCCCCAGGGAGAGCTGTCCCCATGCACTGCAGTGCCTGAAAAGCACCTGTGCCCAGAGAAACCTGAGAGGCAGATCCTGACTTCCCACCTCAAGGAGAGACCTTGCAGTTTGAAAGCATTTATCCTGCATGCTTGGAGCTGAAAACATGCCAGCAATCTTTCTGCTGTTTGAGGTCAAGATAACAAATCACCCAGCACATTTACTCAGAGCAGCCACTGACATGCAAAGGAAGGGCCTCCAAGATCATACCCAGCTCTCTGCTTCTGGCCAGCCAGAGCTCAGAAGCATCCTGCTGTGCCAGGGGCACTGTGTTTGCTGCTCTGTGCAATGCCAGCTGCTGTCATTCCCTAGGAATGCCCAGCCAGGAAAATCCAGTTGCTTTCATGCCCTGTGTATTTCCACATCGCTCAAAAGCTGTCAAGCTGCAGCAGTAAGGATGAATCCCTATTAGTTTTGACAATTTGTGTTGGTTTCCATGCTGAGGTACAACCTGTAAGCAGCTGTTGGCATGGAAGAAATGCTTATTTATTGTTAGCTGAGACAAAATCCTTTTGCCAATGAAGTGAGTTGCTGCCTTATATTGCAACAAAAGATGAATTCACAGTCTTAATTTAAGATGCTGTCACATACCTGGACTCAGAGCAGCCAGTACTTCCCATAGCCTGCAAATCCAGCCATCACTGCTGGGGTCTAGTGCATCAGGGTTGTGATTCCTCTGGATGCTTTCCAGCATCACAGCACAATTCCAGGGAACAGGCAGCTTTTGAGGCCAGGTCCACCAATCCCTGGCTGCAAGGCGGGGGTAGCCAGGGGCAGGGATCATGCCCTGGGATGTCCCTGTGCTACTCTCCAGGTGCAAAATGGGGTCCAGGCACACTCCCTGGGGAAAAGGAGCAGCCACCGTATCCCTGGGCTGAGGGGCTGGTTCTGTCAGCTGAGCTGACACCTCTGTTACAGCTGGCATCGTCTCGCTTCCACCAGCAGCCATAAGCCCTGTTCTTTATTTTTCCCCTAAATCAAAGATTCTGCTTGTAGAAATGTGGCCTTATAAACACTGTTCAGTCACTTCATCATATTTTCTTGGATAAGTTAAATTAATTGACCTACTTTAATCTCTCACTAAAACATGCCCTTTAGACACGATGTTTTTCTGTAGCTTGTTTCAGAACCCTTTCATTTTTTCATTTTTCGGTATCTTAAAAGAAACTCATTAGGCTAAAAATGGGAAGGCTCTTCCAGTGCCATAAACAGATAACTTTGACACCATTCTCAGAGTCAGTGTTACCCAGTCTCTGCAGGCAAGATTGCATTCCCACATGGGGACAGAGCATCTCTTGGGCAATATTTGCTG
Organism: Catharus ustulatus; assembly: GCF_009819885.2. Lineage (NCBI taxonomy): Eukaryota > Metazoa > Chordata > Aves > Passeriformes > Turdidae > Catharus > Catharus ustulatus. Next base: position 1,769,295 of record NC_046240.1, read on the forward strand.
ATGTTTCCAGCAGTGACCCCGAAGTCACTTTTAAGGTCATGGCTTTCCAGGGTACAATGCATTGTCCTGCCCACAACATCATCTTCCTTCTTTAGAGTATAAAATTCATCTGGCTTCAGTCCAGGGAAGGGAATGGAGCTGGGGAAGGGGATGGAGAGTCAGTCATAGAAGGAGCAGCTGAGGAGCTGGGAAAGGGGCTCAGCCTGGAGAAAAGGAGGCTCAGGGGGAACTTGGGGCTCTGCACAAGTCCCTGACAGGAGGGGACAGCCAGGGGGGTCGGGCTCTGCTCCAGGGACAGGGACAGGAGCAGAGGGAACGGCCTCAGGCTGGGCCAGGGGAGGCTCAGGTTGGACACAGCAGGAATTTCTTCACTGAAGAAGTGGTAAAACATTGTAAGGGGCTGCCCAGGGAGTCTGGAGTGCCCATCCCTGGAGGTGTCCAAGGAATTCCTGGAAGTGGCACTCAGAGCTCTGGGCTGGGGACAAGGTGGGGATTGGGCACAGGTTGCACTCTGTGGTCTCAGAGGGCTTTCCCAACCTCAATGATTCTGTGATTCTATATCCAAATGCACTTTCTGCAATGCCCAGCTAACCAAACCCTCAATTACCTCCACCTTTCGAATGCTGCAAGGACTAAATGTTTTACTACTACAATGCATTTCTTCAGCTTTGAAAACCACAGCAGCAAATTTTTTTCCCCAACAAGAACAATTTTCTGCAGATCAGCATTACAGAGCTCATGTTGTGTGTGGTTTAGAGCAGGACAGCAATGTTCCCCTCCCCAGAAACTCCTGCAGCACCATCAGAGGATGACTATTAGCAGACACATTTCAGGGTCTGACTGCGCAAATGTAATTTTTGGTCAGTCAGACTTTCAAGAACAAAATATCACCAAGTTTCAGCCTTTAGGGAAGGCCAGGGTGTTTACACACCAAACTCCATAAAATTATCTATTGAATTCATGCTTTAAGAGCAGAAACAGCTTTTGATTGTCTCTGAGCAGTCTTGTATCAGCTTGCCACAATTTCAGCTGGGACTGATGTCAAGTTAAGAGGCTGACAGTTTATTCTTTGCTCTGTAAATATTTGTACACTGTTGGCCTCTTCCAGTCCTTTGGAACAATATTCCAACTTTTATTAAAAATAAACATGAATGGGGCGGAGCTCAAAGACCAATTCTTTATAAACTCTTGTGTGCTGATTTTCAGGTCCAGCCATCTGTAAGGGAGACTCTGTTTTCCATGTCTCAGCTTCCCAGCCTGTGACAGGGGACAGTGGCTGCTGTTTCCAGCATGCAGACGCCACCTCAGGGTGTGGGTGATAGTCAGGACATGGACCCCTGCTGCAGCTAAAAATCCTGACCCAAGAGACCTCTTCACACTCCCAGGTTACTTTTCAAGTCTCACCTTCCAAAAAGAGACTGCCAAGAGCTGAGAGGTGCAAACTGGGTCAGCATCAGACAAGGAGAGGACAGCTGGGAACCCCCTGAAGGTTGGCCAGAACATAGACAGAGTAGGAGGAACATCATCAGGGATGGGGTTGAGGATGTGAGAGCTCTGAGGTGTCAAATACACAGGCAGGAGGAAAGCTTGGCCTCCAAAGGCATCAGAATTCAGGGCTGAGCTTTTCCCAACTGTGTCATTACTGGTTGGGATTTCATGCCAAAATTCAGAACTCCAGTTCTGCACAAAGGCTGAGTGAGCCTGAGAAGCTAAGGCAGCATTCCCTTTGTCTTCTTCAAGACTGAGCTTGCCAGACTAACTAGAAGAATGTGGGAATTGATATCCCCTTCTTCCCCACTGCTTGTTCATGGACACTGTAATCCCTCCAAATAGTGACACTTGCCCCAAACCTGTTTCTCCAAAAGGGAAAGTGGAATGCTGTGTTCTGTAAGAGTCCTCCTGTGCCATGGACACCAGGACAGCAATTCCAGCTCAGGAGGGTGAGAGCTGCTCCAGGAGCTTCCCTGCAGAGGGCCTGGTGCAGCTGTTGGCTTGTGGAGTCAAGGTGCTCACTGGCCACCCCTTGTAAGGCACAAACCCTGGCCACAAGAGACCAGGGAGCCTGGGGGAGCATGGACACCCTGTAGAGACCCGTGAGTCAGGGACTGACTTGGATATGGGAGACTCCTCTGGGCTCTTTCTTGGCTTTCCCTGCAGAGCCAACCCAAGAGAGCCACCACAGTGTCTTCTGGTCTTGTCTCTGTGTTTGGCACCTCTGACCTTGCCAGGGCCACGCAGGGTGAGTGTTCTGCAGCTGGGGATGTCCCTCCTCCCCAGCACAGGCACAAAACACAGGCTCTGCCTGGCTGGAAAAGACTGACAGGGAATGAGGATAGGAAGGCAGGCATGTGCCAAACCCCAGGGAAACACTGAGCAAATAGCTGAAGAGCCTGGCACTATTATTCATTATGTTTCTGGTATTATTTAGTGGCATGAGGTTAAAATAACACACTCAAGTAAAGAAAAAAATGACCAATGAGATACCAAAGCAAAACACATAGAGAGAACAGGCATCTTTGGCTCTAAATCATCCAAAAGAGGCTTGATGGGGGAACCCTCCTCAGCTGCATCTCCCCAGGGGTTTCATGCAGTCCTGCACTGGCTTTAACACGTGAAAAACCAGATGCAAGCAAAAAACCACACAAGTTTTCCAGGTGTGGGCAGGAATGCAGCAGGCAGCTGGGCGAGGAGAGGAGAGGAGAGGAGAGGAGAGGAGAGGAGAGGAGAGGAGAGGAGAGGAGAGGAGAGGAGAGGAGAGGAGAGGAGAGGAGAGGAGAGGAGAGGAGAGGAGAGGAGAGGAGAGGAGAGGAGAGGAGAGGAGAGGAGAGGAGAGGAGAGGAGAGGAGAGGAGAGGAGAGGAGAGGAGAGGAGAGGAGAGGAGAGGAGAGGAGAGGAGAGGAGAGGAGAGGAGAGGAGAGGAGAGGAGAGGAGAGGACCAAGCTCAGCCCCAGACACTGAGGAAGGAGATGTATTAGGGAGAGCTGGGTCTTGTCAGGGCTCTGAGACATCCCAAGACAAGGCTGCTGTTTGCCCTGACAGTGCTCAGATGCTGTGAGCCAGAGCCCCAGTGCCATGGGGGCAGTGCTGCTGGGAGAGTCAGCTCCTTCTGGAGAGGATTTATGAGATGTCTGAGGCGTCAAGAGCCCCCCACCCTTGGCACTGCAGTGCATGGGCCGTACAGCTCGTGCCATAAATCTGGGCTGTCTTCCCAAGCCAGTACAGCTGCAGTGATCCCCGCCCAGGGCCACCACATTTTCAGCAGGAGCAGATGGGAGAGCAGGGGAGCAAACATGCTGGGCATAACTGCAGTGGTTGTGGCCGGCCCGCGTGGGGCTGCGGTCACGTTCCCTCGGAGGCAGGACACGGTGGCAGCTCCATCCCTCAGCAGGGGTGGCTGTGCTGTGCTCTGTGCCTGGCAGGGCCAGGGAGGCTTTCCCAGGGACACATTCCAGTCTCCTGGGTCATGGCAGCTCCCTTGGATGTTGTTTTGAAAAAGCTCCCAGGCGGATCTATGACAAAGTGCAACCCAAAAGAGCAAGTGAAACCCTGGCTCCCTTGAAGCCAATGGGATTTCTGCCTCCAGTGCCATGGGGTGAGGGTTTCTCCCAGCCTCCCCCACTCTCTCCTTGGCTGTGGTGTCAGTGGGCACAGAGCAGTGCCAAGCCTTTGGGTGCACAGTAATTTCAGGTGCACACAGGCCCCACAGGGACCAGGTTGGATGGAAAAACTGCAAACAGCCATTGTCCAAATGCTCCCCTCCAGAACCAAGAGGAAGTGGCACAAACTGCAGAGCTGGGAAATGCCAGGGTGCATCTTCCAGGGCAGAAAGGCACTGATGGTGCACAGCTCCCATGGCCACTGGAGAAGTCCTGGGGAGACAGGATGGGAAATCAGTGCCTGTCAGGCTGGCCAGCAGCTGCAATTCCCTGTGTGCTCACTCCTGCACACAGTCCCTGTGCTCCTGGTTCTGGGATGTTGTGGCCATGGCAGGGGTGGCTGTGCTGTGCCCCTGCTGGTCCCCCCACAGCCCTGTCCCACCACAGAGCACAGCTCAGCTCTCAGAAGGGGGTGTCCCCTCACTGACCTCAGCTCACTCCAGAGAAAAATAACTCTGCCACAGGACCCGAGCGCTCCCTGCCAGCTCTGTCACGGGTCTGCTCCCTGTGTCACAGCTCCCAGTGTCACAGCTCTGCATGTCACAGCTCCCCATGTCACATGCATTACAGTGCTGTCTGCAGGGCTGAAATGCTCTATCCTTTTTAGCCTTTTCCCCAAGGCAATAATTTCTTTGCCTCATTCCTGGATGGAAAGTCTTCTCCTGATGTATAAGATGAGGTGTAACTTCCACAAACCCTCCTTTCTTTAGCAGGAAATATCTCCCTGTCTCAAAATCTCCTTAGCTGGATGATCGTTTATCTTTGGGTTTCCACTGGGTTCATGTTTCCTGTTTTCTTCTTCCAGATTGTGATCCCTAACTGGAGATATTTTACAGCTCTGCTTTGCTTTCCACATATCACTGCAGAGATAATCTCTGAGCAGACAGTTTCTTTTTCCTTGGAAGTTATTGGGGGAAAAAAGTAACCGAGCTATCAAAACACAAGTGTGTCTTTGAAACCAAAAAATCTCCTCTCTGACTGTGCATCCTCCTGGCCCCAGCACATCATCCAGTAATTGAGATTTCTGCCTTTCCAAGTATTTGCTTTCTGTCTGCTTCTCCTTTAAATTCCCAGGAGCCTTCTGGCAGTGCAGGCAGTGCTGATCCCATTTTACCAGCAGAGAATGCCTTACACTTGGTTTTGTTGATTCCTTTAATCTAAACTAAGTCATTCACCCAGAAAGTTCAAGGCTCTGGAAAGGTGACGCTTTGGGCCCCGTCCCAGGTGAATGTTCCCATTCCCTGCCAGCTCCCAGACGGGTAAAGGCTTCCCAGCTCCACAGGCCCAGCACTGCTGGAGTCAACTCTTATAAACCTGCCACGGGGGATGAGAGCTCATGAAAGGAAAAGGAGCCTCTTTATTGTCTGTCTGCTTGCCTGCCTTTGGTGCTGCTTCCCATCAGCACAGTTACCCTGGGAGTCCACACGAGATGTGCAGCAACAGCAGCTGCACAGAAATGCTCCTAGAGCAGCACAGAAATCCCCCTACAGCAGCACAGAAATGCTCTTCCAGCAGCTGGTCCCAACCCATGACACTCAGCCCTGTCACTGTCCCATTGCTCTCAGTCCCAGGGACCTCCTTTCCCTCTCTTTTGCTTTCTCAGAACATCAAGTGGTGACAAATTTCCTGGTGGCACCTCTGCAGAAGGCAAGTCATGAGACACAGAAAGTTGTAGTGAATGCACTGAGGAAAGCAGTACAGCTGGTGGCATTTTTCTAGAAGCTGAATTCAACTGCTGTGACACTGAGATCTTTTCACTGTTTTTTCCATCTACTGCTACAGAGAACATATCCGAGTAGGAGGCTGCTTCAGATTTCCATATTTTAACCCTGAAAGTACCAGGGTGGCTGGCAGGGAAGTGGGGCATGTAGGGGTGAAAGGGAGTGGGAGAAATCTGGTGTCAGATTATCTTCCCAAAATAAAAAATAAAGCAGTGGCTCTTTTCTTTAGATAGTTGTGCTTCTACCCCAGCTCCTGGTCATGTTTACATCTCTGCTGTTGGAGATGGAGAACCAGAATCCTGGTGTTGAGAACCAGTTCAGGCTACCTGGGATGTTGAATTCACATTTTCAAGGAACTAGAGACCTTCACATGGTGTGGAAGGCATCTCACAGCACCTTTCTGGGAGCAGCCTGAGATGATTTACAGACCAGGAATGGCTTTCATGGACACCTGTGGTGCACTCCAGTCCTTGCTCTCTGGAGCAGTCCAGAAATCCATCACCCTCTTCAGAAGGTGAAGGACACACTGGCAGCCACATTCTTGTGCCAGCCCCACGCCTCATGTTATGTATATCCCCCCTTCTCTCTGCTGCATCTGGTGTTGATACTTCTCCTTGCTGAATTCACAGCTTTAATTTGGAAATGCCCCTTCAGTTTTTTGGGAGAGTAGGGCTGGTACTTCCTGGGGTTTGGGAAGAGAGGCTATGACACGTGTGGGGTGTGTATAGGATCCTCAAAATGATCATCCAGATTTTTATTGCAAACAATTTTGATGCTTGTCAGTCGTGTCACACCTAGCACCTCTCCTTGGTGTACACAGATTTATTTTCCCAACTCATTAAAAGGGCCCTTCACAGGGTAGGTTTGCCAGCAAAGCACTGGCGGCAGCCTTGGGAGTGTAAGTGAGGATAAGCTGCAACTTGGCCCTCTCTGAGTTAGACTCTGTCTCTCCTGCAAGGAAGCTTCAGCCCTAATCAGGGCTCTGACACGTGCTGAAACCCCTCTGACACTGAAACTCCTCTGTTGCTATATCAACATTTTAACAGGTGTCTAATTAACTAATTTATCCTATTAATAGATTAGATATATTTGTCTATTTTTTTCTAATAGCACCTGTTTCTACAACCTCTCATAGCAGCCCATGCTCAGATATTCATTAAAGAAGTGATTTCATATTCTGCTAATTGGTCCCCTGACAGGATCATCCCTTGTCCTGCTTCTAGCACAGCAGGGCTGAGGAAACAACAGCTTTTGGTGTTCCCATCACTCCTGAGAGTCTGTCAGCCCTGCTGGCTGCTGCCTCCTCCTGTACCTGCTCACCAGCAGCAACTGCATCCCTTCTCTATTTCCATTGCTGCCCTCCAGACCTTCTCTGATTTAATGATGTCCTAAGGAGAACATTTCATGGGTTCTGGTCCCCTTCTGTCCTGTTGTCTGTGCTGTCAGAGCTGCCCCAGGCTGGGGTGTGTGTTTTGGAGCTCCCTGCATGTGCAGGACGTGAGCTGTGACATCTCCAAACTCCAAACCTTTCTGTGCCAGCCCCAATGCCAATATGCTGCCCATCCCAACGTGCCACAGGATGCTCCCAGGAAGTGTGGTCCCAGTGGCTCCTGCAAGCACTGGCTGGAACCAGTGACCCCCAGCACCTCCTGAACTGGTGCTGGACCCCACAATAATCTGTTTCTCCTCTGTCCTGCTGCATGGAGGCTGCAGGAGGGACACGGGTGCTGGGTGGCTGCTACTCCCCAGCTCCAGCAGGATGGAGAGGTGCAACCCCAGCAGTCACCCCCATGTCCCTTTCCAGTTCCATCTCCCTAGCACCCTGGACCAGAGCAGGACATGCAATGAGGACATCAGTGCTCCACAACAGAGCCAGGAGCACCCCAGGCCCGTGGGCACCCTCAGGGTGCAGCCCTGAGCTGAGCCTGTGTGGGACAGCTCTGGCAGAGGGCACAGCACATGCAGATAGCACCGTGGAGCACAGCCCCAAACACTTGGCAGGGCTGGCTTCCACCTCCTCCATGGTCACAGCCCTGCTGCAGAGCTGGAGTGCAATTTCCACACATGGTACTTGTCGGCCTTGGGGAGCGTCTCTGCCGCCCGTCACGTAACTGCTTGCCTGGAGGAATGTGCTGGTGTTTCTTTCGGGGGATTACAAGGTCTTTCCTGTCCTGTTTTTCCTTGGAAAAGCCCTTTCTGTCTGCAGGGCCCAGGCAGGCTCCCTGGGCTGTGTAAAGCTCTGTACCACAGCACAGCAGCCTGGATGTCTGTGCTGGCAGAGGGGATGAGCACCTTGGCCCTGCAGAGGAGTTCCAGGGGCTGCTGCTGCTGGCAAAGCCAGCTGCTCATGGTGTGTGACCTGTCCAGGAGGGCAGCTCACCCTGGCTGACCACAGAGCAGCACCTGGCATTCAGATGTGGGACAGGGAAGCACAGGGAAGATGTCACCCATCCCCTGAGCTCCTCTTTGAGCCCAAGAGGTGGCCCTTGGCTCCCACAGAGCTGTGCAAGTGTGTGCCAACCACAGCTCCACTCCTCCAGTGCCCAAAGCTGCTTGGCTTGGTGGTTGAGTGGACCCTGCTTGTTATGGGATGTCCCCACACCTCGTGTGTATTGAAATAAAGCCGTACTTTACAGCTTTACTTGGAGCTGTACTTTACAGCTTGTACTCCTGGCATACTGCAGAAGGATGGCCTGGAAGTTCAGAGCTTGGCCATCATGCAGTGGCTTTAGGCCTAATGTTTAAACTCATCTTCTAAAGAATTTCTCTTCTAATGCAAATAGCAAAACATGACCCGCCTTCTTATCTGAAGTAAGACATGTTTCCATGGTCGCCCTGGTCCGACTGTGGATCTGGAGCTCCACTGGCTCAGATGCGTGTTATCACTATGTCCACTGGGAAGGAGCAGGAGGGGACAGCAATCCAAAGTTTTGGAGCAAATCAGAGCATGCACAAGGAGCAGGGCCTGCCTGGGACACTGCAGATGCTGCTGCAGACCAGAAGGTCTGAGAGACACAAACATTTTCTGAAACAGCATTTCCTCTTATTGATCTCCTCCAGCCACCAGGCATGACTCTTCCCAGAAGCAAACCATTCATCTAAGCTATCGCTGCATAAAATCCCCTGGAGGGTCAGCTGCTATCGCTCCATTTATCCAGGCTGCTCCCTAGCAGCACACTTGTGAGTGGATCTGCTTGCTGAGACCAGCACAGAGCTCCTGGCCCTGAAAATCCCCCGCACGCGGCTGTGGTCAGACAGACTGCAGGACAGCACAGCCCTGAAGACTCTCACTGAAGAGGTTAAAGAGTTACCTTGAGCTGGGATCTGTATTTTGTTAAATTATTTGAAAGAACAGCATCTCTGCTGTTTCCTTCTCCAACATGCAGAAGAAAAATGACTGTATTATGGTTGTGTCTAGCGTAGTGCTTGGCACCAGGCCAGCAGGATTTACAATGGCTGGGTGAAAAGTCTGCAGGGAAGGCAGTTCGTTTTGCTGTGGACAGTACTTACAGGGTCTGCAAGCACCAATCCCACAGCACAGCAGGGGCCAGGAGGAGACCTGCCAGCAGAGAGCTGCTGGAGAAGCCATTTGTTCTGTCCATGAAACATGAGGTCAGCAGGACCCACCGCCTCCTGCCAGGGGTGATAAGAGGGGGAAAGCAACAGAGTAAGACAGGCTTTGTCTATTCTGGATGAAAGATCAATTTTATTACAGCTCTTTAGCATAAGATTTTTCATGCTGGAATTTTCTGGCTGGAAAAACACGTGTCTGATTCAGAACCATTTTCAGAAAGAAACACCTGGCCTCACTCCCTGGAGGGGAGCAAGCATCTGAATATTAATTTCTAATACTCTGTATTGAACTCACATGCATTCCTGAATGAGATTTTACTCCAGAGGCAAGTACAGCTCCCAGGACAGGCAGGTCTCTTCTCTGCCATAGTTCCCATCAGGGCAGGTCCTGGGTATTTTCCTGCTCTGCTGGAATGCTGTGCCCTCTCTTCACCAGAGAGAGATGCTCAGGCAATTAAGGGTCTCAGCTTGGAGGGCACTGACCCCTCTCCATAGCAGCTCCTTTGGTGACTGCAGCAGTAGTGGGTGGGACAGGAGACTCAGGGAGTTTACAGAAGAAACAAAGCATAGTCTGGAGGTGGAAGAGATCCATGGTCTGGTTTATTGGTTTGCTCTGATCAGGTTGGACAATGGCTGGGGCTGGAGAAGAGCTGTGTGCTCAGGTGGGTTTCAGACTGTAAGGGACAGTTGAATTGCTTCTCTAAGGATGGGCCAGGTTTTTGGGTCAGATTGGCTCTGGGTATTCATAACCTCAGGTGGTAACTGCAGGCAGAGACCTCAGGCAGGGATATCATGAACATTTCCAAACATTCATGGATATCATTGTCCCTCCAGCAATAGGACACTCATCCTCAGTGCACCAAGGTGCTCTGTACCCTGAGCAGCAGCTCTGCACCTCTGCACAAGGGCAGGGTCCCACCTCAAGCTGAGCACAGCATCTCTTTCACCAGGGTCAGATCTGGCTGCCTACATCTCCAGCTGAACCGGCCAAACCAGCACTAAGGTCCATTCAAATTCTGGCCAAAGTCTTGTCCTCTGGTGAGGTAAGGCCTTCAGCTGGACACCTGGGGACTGGGACACACTTGCCCACATCCCAGGCAGCAGGTTTCACATCTTGGAGGATCATTTCAGCTGAGTGGTGTCCCTTCAGGAGGCAGTGTGGGCTCTCTTTCCCAGCACGGGCTGTAGCAGATCCGTACCTGACAGTGGCAGCAGATCCACAGGTTTCCTGTGATGGGAGGCTGAGCAGGCTGTGATGAGTGACCAGGGACAGCCACATTGTCAGAAAGGTTTACAGCAGTAACCAGGTGTCTTGTAAACTGTTTTTCTGGTTAGCAAGGAGATATATTTTAAAAACTGAAGGAGAATTATTCTGGGAAACTGCTCTAGAAAATGTGTAGTGAAGATGAATCTCTGTGGACTGAGTTACACTGGGGATACAATGCTGCTGCTCCCCCTTGTAGGCCAATGTGAGAGGAGCTGTACTAAACCCACAGGCCAGACCCTTGCAGCCAGTTCTGCTGTCCCCATACAACCTGGACAACTCAGACTTTGTGTCAAGTCTTGGGAAATGAGCTAAAGTCATCTCATTTTTGTTGCATCATGTTGGATTCTGGTGACATCCTGAGTGGTGTGTGTGAACCCCACAGGGATGGCACCAGCTGGGCTCCTCTGCCACCAGCTGTCATGACAGCCTGCCACTGAACTTGTTACTGACCACTGAAAGCTGAGTGAGCCTCCCTGTGCCCCAGGCAGCTGCAGAGGATGGCTGTGTCCCCAGCAGCACAGCCCCACGGGCTCTTGGGCCAGGCTGGTGAGCTCTGCTGGTCCATGGAGTCAGGGACACAGGTTGGGCTCTGTGAAGGGAGGCAGTTGTCCCCTGGCCAGCAGAACCAGGCCATTCTGTATGTGAACTGCTGTCCTGCCTGTCGTGGCAGTGACAGGAGCCAGGGAATGGCTGGAGCTGTGTCAGCAGGGAGTCAGGCTGGATTTCAGGGAAAGGTTCTTCCCCAGAGGGTGCTGGGCACTGCCCAGGCTCCCCAGGGAATGGGCACAGCCTCAAGGCTGCCAGAGCTCCAGGAGCTCCCAGGGATGCCCGGGGTGGGATTGTTGGGGTGTCTGTGCAGGGCCAGGGGTTGGATTGGGTGATCCTGTGTGTCCCTGACAGCTCAGGAGACTGTGTTTGTATGCAGGCAAGACAGGCTGGTGATCTTTCCTTGCACACAGGGTCTTACCTTCACTGGTGCTCCCCATGGCCGGTGCAGGAGGAGGGAATGGTCCAGGGCAGCTCTGCTGGGCTTAGCAGAGGGAGAAGGGAGCAGGCATTGGGGCTCAGCTGTGTTGGTGAGTGTCTGCCTGAGCATGCAGCTGCCTAAATCCCAGAGATTACTCACAGCAACCTCAGCACAAGAGTTACTGCTGAAGGAAAAACTTCAATGTCAAGAGCATGAGTAATAACCAAGCTGGCACTTAACGGTTCAAACAGAAGATAAGAGCTAAGGCTGGATTCTCAGAGGGCCCGTTTTATCTCTTTTATATATGTCACAACTGAAGAAATGAAGAATATAAAAGTTATTTATTAGTGTTGCGTTCCTGCAGTACTTTTATCATGTTGAGTGTGCATTGACCCCACGGTACCACAGAACTGGAGAAGGGATTAACAGATTAAGGGAATCCTCTATCTCAGTAGGACCAGATTTGGGGGTGATCTTCACCCTCTGACCCCTTCACAGCTCTTCCCTGTTCGCTGGGGAAGCTGCTCTGCTACTCCTGCCCAGCTCTGAGCCTTCCCCTCAGGGTGAAGAACACATTTTGACCCTCTGGGCAGGAGGCTGGAGGTGATCTGGTGCAAGCACTTGCACTGGCCCAGAGGCCAGCTCTGCTTGTTGGGGGAGCCCATCACCAGGCTGCTCTCTCCCTGCTCCTGCAACACCAACCAGAGTGCTCAGAGGTCCTGCCGGGTGGACATGGTGCAAGAACCAGCTGGAGCAGCCTGGTGCTAACAGCAGAGGCACAGCAAGGTGAGACAACTGCAAGGGCTGGAGAAAAGAAATTTAGACAGGAAAACGTAAGATTTCTGTGAAAGTACCTCAGATAGGAAAGAAAACTGGAGAAAGGAGGAGGGAAGCAACAAACTCCAGTAAGTACAAAATATATCTTAATTTTCCTTGATCGTGTGATACGGATCTTGGCAATGCTGTGTGTGCTGTCCTTGGCTGAAAAATTACCCTCCTGTCCTAGCTGTGAATGAGGTGGCTCCAAAGTGGCAATTCCTGCTGCTGGGAATTATTGAGCTGAACAACAGAGTGGCTGGGGAGAGCAGACTCTGGTGCAGGGCTCAGCAGTGCCGTGGCTCGCTGAGTTGTGCTCAACTGAGTTTTCCTGGCAGCAGGAAAAGCTGAATTGTACTCAAACAAGTTTAGATTGGTGCAGAAAGGCAAAGCCTGGAGCGTTTTTGAAACATGGCATGTCGGGCTGAGCTAAACAGCAGTGAAAGGTGCGGCACTCCCAGTCTACACAGACCATCAGGGTGTTTATGTGCTGCAGGCAGAGGGATTGCTCCGGGGCTTCAGGCACAGGAAAGGTCAATCATTAATTATTGAACAGATGGGACAGTTTTGCCTGCATCTTCCTATAATTTGACTGTGGCCAGGTGGTGACTGTCTTGAATCTGTCTGTGATCTGCAGTTAGTGTCTGTCACTGAATAATTCTTGACCCTTGAAACATTTGCATGCTGTAAATGTATGAGAAATCCAAGCCTGTGCCCTTTGACAGAGCTCCAGGTAGGTCCTTGCACTCCGTCTGGTCTCACAGGCTGGGAGGGAAGAGGAGGATTTCAGGTCTCAGACAGGATGTGTGGGATATACCCTCACAGAGTGAATTTTAAATATTATAGTTCAGTCCACCAGCTGCAGTGTGGATGTTTAAGCTCAGAGATCACCTTTCTTAATTATTCCTGTAAGTGATGTCCCTGTTCCGGCTCATTTAAGGAAACTCAGTGAGAAATGGGTAGGAGTAGGGTACTGGGGTAGATGTGGATCTGCTGGAACATCTCAATGGGCATCAGGGAGTGCTTAGAAGAACCTTCATGTGCCAAGAACAATCCAAGTACTGTGGTGTTCCTGGTCAAAATCACATGTGTTTGTTATTCTGACTATCAGGACAAACTCCAGCTGGAAGATGGAAGAGCTTTCCAGGAAAATCACAGGATGGGCAAAGGGCTGGCAAATACAATTCTGGGTGCAGGCCTCTCTGGGCTGATCTGGGCAGACCAAGTGTGCTCTCAATGGCACTTTAGAGAACTGTGTTTTGACAGCTTTAATTCCTCTGATCTCATCTTACACAAAATGTCCTGGATTTTGGCATCTGCATCACCCTTTTCAAAATGACTGGTACCTCTGAAGTAAACCAAATGTGAGTCTAGGGCAATTAGAGCTTAAATTTGACATTCAAGATTGAAGTGTGGTTTGTTGTTAATGACAAGCAAGTGAGAAATAATCTTTGTGGTTCAGGTCACTCAACACTTCTCATCTCAAGGGCCTCTTTCCATTTGTCAATAACTCTGATGAATGCCCAGGACCAGGAGTCCTCATGCCATGTATCTGTCTTGTCCTGGATTTATTTATAACATCATGCTGAAATCAGTGAAGTTGCATCAGAGAAGGAGATTAGAGAAAACCAGTAGATTTTCCCGTTTTTTCCAAAATTCTTACGACTTTCATTTTGAGAAGCTCCAGCACATGCAGGCTGTGGAGCACCACATGACATTTGGCAGGGGTGGTGGTGTGCATGTCAAGATGTGCCTCCTGCTATCCTGGAGAAAAGATGCCCAAATTTGGGAACATTAAAAGTGTTTGAAAAGCCCTAGTTCACACAGACTCAATGGGAAGTAGCTGGAGTTTAGCACCTAAAACCTTGCAGGCATTTATCTGCACAGGCCATGCTGCAGATCTGCCCTGTGGGTTGTTCTCTGTGAGCCCTGCTGGGGACAGGCTTGGGGGAGGACCAGAATATGCATGTGGAAGTCCTGGAAAACAGCCCAGAGCAGAGGAAGAACACACAAGAAGGATCCTGGGGTGGAAATGGACTCAGGAGCCCAGGTGGACACAACAGTAAAACAATATAGGGATCCAGGTGGGGGAACAGGTAGGATTGGTCTGAGAAAAAGTGATGCTGGTGGAGAGGGAGAAAGGGAAAAAGGTGACATGAGGCCACTTGGGACCTCAGAGCTGGAGGAACTGGAGGACAGTGAAAAACTTTCCAGAAAAAGGGCAATAGGTCAGTAGCTAACATAATGTTGGGGGTCACTGTGGATGGGCAGTTTAGGGAGTGATGTCCAGTGTCTCTGGTCATGCCTGATCCTCTCTCTGTGCTGAAGGCACACAAGGCACCACTGCTTTGTTCTCTGTCAGGGAACAAATCTCCTGCTGGGCCCCTTGGATGTAGCCCCTGCTTTGGCTACTGCTTGGCTAACTGCAGACTGTTCCCAAACTTAGAGGAGTTAGCAGATTTAAGAGCAGCTGGCTCTCTCTGTTCCCTGACATAATGTTCTCTGTACCCCATGAGATGTAAGTGGCTCCAAAAGCTGAAAATTCACAATAAAACTGACAGCTTCACAGCCGTGATAGGGACCCTGGGATCTCGTGTTTCACCAGCAGTGCAGAGTATCAGAGGAAGAAAAAGGCCAAAAGGCCACAGATAAATACTGGAGCTCACTTTTTGTGGGTCATCACCCACAACCTCCCTTTTGAGCTCTGTGTTCCAGCACACACAGAAAGAGGTTGCACTTGAAATTTGGAGCCTCCCTGCCTCCCTGTCCACCAAGACCTCCACCATCCCCACAGCAGCCCAGGCAGCAGCCAAGGAGGATTCCAAGTTGGCTTTGCCCCCTGCCATGGCAGCTTCACTGTGTCAAGCCTGAGAGGAGAGGTTTGTGTCCTGGAGTGCTGTGAAGCAAGGGCTGCCATGCATGGCAGCATGGAGAGGGGGAAGCACTCCTGTCTGTGCAGGTTCCCACCAGAGAGGCTGTACCTCACTGGCTTTTTCTTATCTTTGAGTAACAAAACCCCCACTCGTCCATATTTTAATTCCTCAAAGGCCACCAGTCCTTTAGCAGCTGCAAAACCAGTCTCTGTGCCCCATGGGGATCTGGAGAAGGCTCTGTGCAGTGGCTTGCTGAAGTTACAGGGCTGCTGCTTCTGAGCCACTGCCTCCCTGTGCACGAGCCAGGAGCCCTGCCAGGATGCTCTCCAAACACAAGCAGGCAGCAACTGCTCCATGCTTGCAGCTCTGGAACACCTCTCTGCAGGCACAGAGGGAGTGAAAAAACCCAGCAGCCTCCTGACTACTGTGTGGTGTTGTCATTTCTAGGGAAGGCAGCTCCAGCCCTGTGCTGAGCAGCAGATTGCATTGGGAACATCCCAGGCCATGCTGTGCTGCAGTCCTGCACACCCTGCAGGCTCTGCAAGAGCTCAGCCTGGGGACAGCTCCTGGCACAGCTGCTGGGACTCAGAACAAACTCTGTGTGCTGCAGAGGGACCTGCTGCAGGCACAGGGGCTCCTGCATGGCAGGAGGGCTCAGGCAGGGCTGTGGGACACTCTCACCATACAGAGCAGAGGAAAAAGGGAAGCATTAGGTCTGAAAGCAGGAACACACTGACAGAACTGACAGAACCAGAGGATACAATCTTAATCTGTGCCAAGTGAAATATAGGCTGGATGTTAGGAAAAAGTTTTTGACTGAGTGATCAAGTACTGAAATTGTCTGCCCAGGGAGGTGGTGGAGTCACCATCCCTGGATGTGTTTAAAAAAAGTCTTCATGTCGATGCCATGGTTTAGTTGAGGTGTTAGGATATGTGTTGGACTTGGTCTTGGAGGTTTTTTCAAATCCAGTGATTCTGTGATTCTGTGATTCTGTGACTCACTGAATGCACTGGAGGCTGGAGGAGTCTGTTCCAGCTGGTCTCACCCACAGCCCAAGCACAGAGTGGGACTTGGTTACAGCATTGTGTGAATAGGTGGGACAAGGGACGGGAGAGGAGAGTGTGTCCTATCCCTTCCCTTCCACGGGGATGAGTTGTCTGCAGAAATCTGTCATCAGAAGCTGCAGCCTGTCTGCCCACACAGCAGGAAAAGGGCTGAGATGTCAGCCAGAACATGGTATATGATCTCCAGGGCCTTCCCTGGGTCTGTCAGGGCTCAAGCTCTCCACTCCACTCTGTCAGGAGAGGTGGGATAGGCAGGAGTCGTCCCAAATAGCAGTCAGGTCAAACAGACACAGCAGAGGGACACAAAGGTTATGCTAGGTTATGCCTGTCCCTCAGGTAAGGATGGGGACAATAAGAGATCTTGCTGGGAAGATGCTCTCCCTTGGCATCTCTAGAGCTCCCTGGCACAGACAGGGCTCTCTTGTGCCATCAGCTGTGCACAAGGTCAGCTCTGATGGCACATGGCACTGGCAGAGGGGAGAAGGACCTGCTTTGTCCCCACAGCTTCTGTCTGGGGCAGTCTCAGAGATGCTGACAGCAAAGGGCAGCACAGGTTGCACTTTGTTCAGACCAGCAAACAGCAGCATATTCCCAACTCCTACCAGAGCAGCTTCAGCACAAAGGTTTTCACATGCTTGGCAAATTTCAGCTTGCAGCTCACCCAGATGTGGGTGGCATTTAGGGGACCTGCAAGAGGCCCTTTGTTCCCCAGGCTCACAGGCAAATACCAGTTTCCTCTTCCAACTTCTAGAGGTGAACAGGTGACAGGTGTCAGCTGTTCTCTTCTTCTGTTTAGAAGCAGCTGAGCTGATTTTGCTGAGATATTAGCAATTCTAGGAAAACCTAACCCTGACATTTGATTCCTGGCTAAGCTGATATCTTGCTAAAAAAATCCAACACTAATAAAAAAATCTTATTTGCTTCTAAACACCAAAATTGCACTATTAGCAGATGTTTGTTTTCTGCTTCTGTTTTTTATTTTCACAGAAATATTTGCAGAAAATCTTGTTAGGATATTTTCTTAACATTTCAGCCAGTGCTATCATTGCTCCAGTGCTCCCTTCCCAGGGAGGGCTCTCACGGGAGGCGCAGGGCAGCACTAATGAGGGGCTCACTGTGCTCCACTGCCCACAGCAGTCATGCTTAATCTTCCCTTATATGTCAGTCTTCCCAGTGTCTCAACCTTTCCCACCACTTCCATGATCTTCAGTCTTCGCCTCAAGGCCACCACACCCATCTTGGATAGTCCTGTGTGATGCCTGGAGAGATGGAAATGCTGGAGTTCTGCACCAAAATATTGCACAATGTCTCTGTTTCCCACCCTCCCAACGCTCATCTAATCTGTGTGCTGGGTGTATTCCATCCCCAGCTTCAGGCCCATCTTAGGTGGGTGTCTTTAGGTCCAAGCAGGGAGCAGATGCTGCTGATTCCTCTTGTCCCCAAGGGATGGGAGAGCCCCCTGCACATCAGGAGCTCACAGCCTTCCTGGGGTGACAGCCTGGCTGCACCAGCCCACACAGAGTGGGAGAGCCTGAGAACACCTCGCCTTTGTAAATCCTCAGCAGCTGCAGGACCCCAGAGCATTTCACTGTGAAGGGACCAGCAGGGAACACTCCCACCCCAAAGCTTTGGACAGCAGGTGGTGCTGTGAGAAGGCGAGGGCTGCCATGCATGGCAGCATGGAGAGGGGGAAGCACTCCTGTCCGTGCAGGTTCCCACCAGAGAGGCTGCACCTCGCTGGCTTTTTCTATCGTTGAGAAACAAAACCATATTTTCATTGCTCAAAAGCCACCAGTCCTTTAGCAGCTGCAAAACCAGTCTCTGTGCCCCATGGGGATCTGGAGAAGGCTCTGTGCAGTGGCTTGCTGAAGTCACAGGGCTGCTGCTCCTGAGCCACTGCCTCCCTGTGCATGAGCAGAGTCAGGAGTTGGGAGGAACCTCCTCAGGAGTCGTTTCACATCTACCTCAGATGGAGAGAAGCTCCCAGGAAAAGGGAGCACCATCTTCCCCACTCCTGCTGGCCTTGTTTGGGTGGTGCTGTTCAACAGAAGGGCACGAGGCTGAACTGCTCCTGGTGAATGCAGTGCAGGGCACAGTGTGTGTGTGCAGTGCCCCAGGGCAGGCTGGCTCTGCAAAGCCTCGGGACGGGATGCAGGGTGGGACTGTGATCACACTGCCCAGGCTGTTACATGGTCACAGCATGGGAGTCAGGGAAAAGATGTAGTGATGTGGACACAGGGGAAAAACAGACCTGCAAGAGCTGCAGGCTCAGATTCTGGGAACCTTTTACAACTTCCAGCCCTCTGCAATCCAGTGAGGGTGAGCAGAGCCACAGGAGCAGCACCCAGACCTTGGGGTAGTGTGGGACCACCATGGGGAGAGGTGGATGAGGGGATCCTGCCTCACCTCGGGCACCCACTGCACTGGGCCAGGGCTTTCCCTGCTGCAGGTCAGGTGCAATGTTGCCCAGCTGCAGTTTCCTCCTAGTTAAAACAAAATGCTGGGCAGGTCAACAAAAGCAAGTGCTGCTTAGTACAGAAGGAAAAGCAGCAACAGAGGGAATGGTGGGGCTGAAGAATCCAGTGCTTTCTCTGCTTCAGCTGCTCCTAGAGTGATTAACTTTAATGAAGTGATTAATGCAATTAGCTAACTACAAAGGGGGAGAAATGCGGATTGAATAAGAGAAGAATCACTTTGAGAGTGCTTACATAAATGAAATCCACTTATTTTCACCTCAGCTGGATCTGCTGAAATTGTGCTGAATTTGTCTAGATAATTTAAAGAACTGGTGCCATCTCACAGCTCCTGGCAGCTTTCCCTGAGAACAATGACAGGGACAAAATTTTATCTGTCCTCAGGAAGGGAGATGAAAGGATCCAGATAGAAGGGATAATCCACATCATGGCAATAACATTGAAATACTGGAACAGGTATCCAAATGTGCTATTTCAGGCACCTAGAGCAGGCCATGATGAGGTGGAGCAGCCAGCTGATGTGGATTTCTCAAGGAAAATGCTGTGTTGAAGTGACTCCTTTCCTTTGTGCTAACATGGGCATTAGAGGCAAGGAAAAGCAATAGCTCTCAAATAACTGGATGTGCAGAAATGTTGACACCCTTGTGGGCATGCTGACAGGGAGAAGGTCTGGGTGGAATTGCTAAAGGTTGGTACAAAGGGAGGGAGCAAGAGTGTGGAGTGGTCATTCTCTTTGAGTGTCTGTCTGGACAGTGCTGGGGAAGGAGGAGACAGCCAAGCTGTGTCTGGGTGTCCAGTGCTGCAGGGCCTGACCACAGTCTGGGACAAGAGGGCATTCTCTGCAGGATGGGATCAGTGTCCAGACTGGTTCAGAGCAACTGGAAAAGTGTGAGAGAAGCAGGATCCAGCCCTGTGCTGGTGGTGGCTCCCCCTGGGACAGGTGGGACACACCTGTCCTTGCCTCAGGGAATCTCAGGATGGGGATTCCTGCGGTGTGCCCAGCCCTGCCGGGATGGGGGTGCTTTCTCCAGCCAGCTGCTGCCTCCTGCAGACCGGCCAAGGGGAGGAGAGCTCCGGGCACTGTCCTGCAGAGCTCCCAGACTGCTGCCCATGGGCAGCCCAGCCTCCAGGGCACATACTGCTCTGCCAACAATCATAAATTTCCCTTCAAAATAATTTTCCAGTGGAAAAATACCCTTATTTTAGCAGTTCAGTGGATTTTTGGTTGGGCAATCTGAAATGCCATCTGTCTGGCATCTTTGCCTGGCTGACAAGAGCCTTTCAGAGAAGAACAGGAGGCACTGAGCACCTCAGACACACAGCTCCACTCAGGAACACTCGTGGGAGGACAAGTAAGGAACTGAAGACCTGAGGGCTTTGGAGCCAGCAGCCTTCTGAAGGAAACTGAAGTGGCAGGGTCTTTGGCTGAGGGCAGAGATCAGGCTCCCAGTGACCTTCTCATTTTTCCTCCTCCCACCTGCCCTTAGGAACAGAGGACTCCCCAAGGGAGTTGACAGAAGGAGCCAGTCTCAACTGATTTCCTGTGTGGTGTCTCATCACCAGAGGTGTTCCAGACTCCCCTGTACAAAGCTGTGACCTGATGTCACGTTGTCATTAGTCCTCCTTTGAGCAGGAGTTTGGTGCTCTCCAGGTGTCCCCTCCACCAACTCACCCGTGACTGCAGGGAAACCCTCACTGGGACAGTCCCTTCCCGTGTGATCCTCCCAGGAATTCTGCTGCCTGCAAGGAGTCCCCTGTGCTGTGTCTGCCAATTGCACCTGCACCCTCTTCCCCTCTCTCACAGCAGTGTTTGCACCTCCTGGAGCCAGTGTGGGCACAGTGGTGTCAGCACTGACAGTCAGAAGCCAAGATGACAGCAGGGAAGGTGTTTTCCTTCCTGCCCTGGCCCAGGCTGTGGTGAGACTGTCAGATTTTCACAGCCTCTCATTCAAGTGGGGTGACATGGGACAGACCATCCCTTCCTGATCTCACAGTCATACAGTCAGACAATGTCCTGAGTAGGGAGAGGCACACAGGGATCATCCACTCCAGCTCCTGGCCCTGCACAGGACACCCCAACAACCCCACCCTGCCCCTGAGAGCATTGTCCAGACACTCCTTCAGCTCTGGCAGGTTTTGTGCTGTGACCACTGCACTGGGGAGCCTGTTCAGTGCTCCACTTTTGGGGAAAAACCTTTGTCCTCTAAGCTGAGCCCACCTTTGAAAATGAGTAGGAAGAAGATGCCAAACTGATTTGTAGGTATTTGATTGTAGGTTGGCTGGGAGAAAAATATGTATCTGAGAAAATATGTATCTGAAAATATGTATCTGAGAAATATCCCCTATGTCAGGGATGATCTTATCTGGTAAGGACAAGAATGGTAGTGCTGTTTAGCAGGTCCTGAAGAGGTCTTACCTGAAGAGCCAATGTAATTCATATCATTCACTTCAATAAAAGCTGAGCTCAGAAGGAATTGGATGTAGAAACTGGCACATGGGATGAGCAGTTTTGGCTGTGCCTGTGTACGTGGGCAGTGCAGTGTGGAAGGAGCAGCAGCTCTCCCTTGGTGGAGAGCAGTGCTTGCTTGGTCCAGGGCCTCGTGTGGGGAGAGAGACTGGGAGGGACAGGAGCTGGGAGTGGGCACCTCTTCATCCCATGCTGGGAGGGGATTGCCATGTCTCTTTACTCCTTGCCTGCCATCAAGGACCTAACAAAACTCCTGGCAGAGTCCCAGGCCCCGCAGTGCCAGCTGAGGAGGTGGCACCACGCTATGGACACACGGCTGCTCCAGCGCGGGCTCCAGGGCACCAAAGGGCTCCTGACCTGGGGACACAGCCAGGGGGACACCACAGGTGGGCAGGAGCTGATGCACAGCTGCATAGAGAAGGGGCTGTGACCCCTTGTCAGCTCACAGACTGGCACAGCCCACCTCTGTGTTTCAGCAGGATTTGGGGGTGTCTGAGCCTTTTTGTGTGCCCAATGTCCCCTGTCTGTCAAGGGCTGTGAGGGGGAAGCAGAGCCTTTTGCTGCTGGTCCACAGGATGCTGTAAATCTGGGGGAGCTGCTGCTGTGAAGCCCTTCACAGCACCCAGCCTGCTGTCTATTGAGAAAAGCCAATACCCTTCTGTCTGTCAGATGGCACTTAACCACTGCTGTTATTCTAGATGAGTGAACACTTGTGTTATATTTTCCAATAGCAAAAACTGGGGTCAGCAGGGTGTCTGCTGTTTTAGCCAAATCCAGATGGGGTTTTCCTATAAACAAGTGCACACAGAATATTTATACAGGCGATGGCACCTGACGCCTTAACACTTAGGCCATCCTATTGAGTAGCCACTCATACTATAAGTCACTTCAGTGCATTAAGTAAATATTTTAATATAGCCATGTCACTGTTTATTATATAATGGCGGGGGCCCAAATCTTGCCTAATGCTTGGTTAAAAAGTCAGTTTACACCATCCTTTACAGTGAATCAAAGAATGCATAAACGGGGCTCTTTTGTTACTCAGAGCTCTGTTTACTTTACTTTTCTGTAAACCTTTCGAAACACTTGCTTATAAGAGCTGATAGAACCCAGATTTTCCCCAGGGGCTGAGGTGTTCATGATGTCGGGAAGGTACGGCACAGAGTAATCAATGGAGTTTCCACTGAGCAGCCCCAAGCTCATCCCTCGATATCTGTCCCTAGTTCTGGTTGAAAACCAGCTTGGGGTGGCACAAAGGTTGCTCAGCAGCTCCTGCTCCAGCACAGGTAGCTCTGACACAGCTGGGGCCAGGTGCAGGTGGCAGCCACACAGAGCAGCATCTTTGGAGGCAGAGTTTCAGCCTGCATCAGGAAAGGGTGTTTGGCTTCTTCTGCAGCTGAGGGACTGTGTGAGGTGGTGACCAGAGGGATGAATTCATCTCTTTTCTCTATTGCCTTCTTCCTTCACTCGCCTTTTCAGTCTCCCACTGCCTCTCCCAGTGTACACCACTCTCTGCTTCACTCTGCAGTGTATTGCTGAGTTCCTTGGGGTCAGGAGCCAAATGTGGATCTTACCTAAGATCAGGGATCACAGAAATCCATCATAACATGAACTAGAGGCTGGGGACTTCAAAGGTCCATCCCAGGTTGTGGCTCAGAAGGATTTGGGATATGCAAAGGATCATGTGGTCCTCTTAGCCCTGCTCACACTTCAGTTCTCTGCATCCAACCCTAGTTCCACTTCTGGCAGGGGAGAAGTTCACCCTGAGCAGGACGTGCATGATTCTTGGGATACACTAAATAGTGCAAAAATAGTGCCCCAGGACAGTGCCCACCAGTCCCAGCTTGTCCTCAGCACTCCTTGTACCTCTCCCAGGACCCTGGGCCTCAGAAGAGCAGCCAGAGCCTCTGCAGACAGAGGCTGAGGTGAGGTTAGGACACAGGAAAAGCCCATCTGTTCCAGCCAGGCTTTGCCCTGCACTGACATGCAGATTGTCTCAGAGAAAGAAAGGCTGTACAGGAAGATGACAGGGATATTTGGGAAGGTTGTGCCTCCCTGTCCCTACCTCACCAGCTGTCCACGTGCTTGGAAGAGGCTGTGGGTGCTCTGAGTTAGTGCAGAACTGGCTCAGAGGGGTTTGGGATGGAGGATTTTCCTGTAGATGTTTGCAGCTGGTTAAGGGGTTCAGCTGCACAGGGGGTGGGATGAGCCATGTGCACACCTCTGGAGCTGATGGCAGCAAAAGATGACGTGGAGCTGCTTTGCAGACAGATAGTGGGGTTTGCAAAATGATCCTGGGACAATGCTGGGCTCAGCTCACCTGGGAAAGGCAGGTGATTGCTGCCAGGGAGGAGATAGGGTCCTGAGGGAGAAAATGGGTGGTCTGGCAGCAAATAACAACTTGTGTCCACCTCTGAGCTTGTCCCTGAGAGCCCCTGGCTGTGCAGCACCACTGTTCCCCACAGAGCTTCACCTGCACCAAGACCACCACAGGCAGGGCAGGAAAGGCCTGCAGAGCATCAGGGAGCATGCAGGATGTGCTGTCACTGGGTCAGAACAAAGGGGAAATGGACCCTGAGAGAGGGGACAGGAGAGGGCCAGGCTGCAGGGTGCTTTAGGTGGGAAGGAAATCCCTCCTCAGGCCAGTTGTTTGTGTGGCTGGGCTGGGAGCACCCACTGGAGTCCTGAGGGTTCTCACCAGCTGCTCAATCCAGCATCTGCTTTTTCTTACTCTGCCAAAACAACAAGCCTGTGTGGAATTCTAGAGCATTGGTTCTGGGTCTGATATCAATCAGAACATCACCCCTCTGGGAGTTTCTGAGGTAACCAGTGTCCACATCCCTTCCCTATGCCATACTACCAAAGGTTACAGCACTTAGCACCTCCGCTCCCTGGCAGGTGAGATGGGAGATTTGGGGGCAGACAAACCTGGAGCTTGAGGCTAAAGGCAGGTCCTTGAGCCCTTTTGGATGGGCAAAGGGATGGCAGGGAGGGGAAGGGTCTCAGCCCCCCCCAGAGCAGCACAGGGCAGCTCACTGCCCTCTCAGCCCAGTGTAGGCTTTGCTCCCCTCCCCAGGGCTCAGCCTGGCCTGTGCTGCTGCCCACAGCAGGGACACAATTTCCTAGGAAACAGCTCAACTTTGTGCTCCCATGCACTCACATGCAGGTGCATCGTGGCTGTGGAGAGAAGGAACCCACAGTTCCCTCACAGACCAGTTCAGATTTTGTAGTTCAGCTAGCCTGGGGTAGTGAAGGACTGAGCCACCATCTCTGAAGACAAAATGCTGCAAGTGATGCTGCATTAGTGAGGGCCAAAGGACAGGAAAGCACACCTTGTAGAGAGCCATCCAGGGATCCACTCAGCATGGAGCAGCCTGGCACAAACAGCAGCTGTGAGTACCCACCCTGACCCAAAGCTGTGCTTCCACACAGTCTGGCAGCTGTGGGTACCCACCCTGACCCAAAGCTGTGCTTCCACACAGTCTGGCAGCTGTGGGCAGCAAGGTCAGCACCAGCACCTGCACCTGCCATGGGCCCAGGCAGCTCTCTCAGGTCTGTGTGCACTGGACAGAGATCAGCCTGTCCCTGCAGCCTGCTGGGGAGGACAGCAGTGCCAGTCCTGATGCCCT
The DNA here is from genome assembly GCF_009819885.2 of Catharus ustulatus. Taxonomy (NCBI): domain Eukaryota; kingdom Metazoa; phylum Chordata; class Aves; order Passeriformes; family Turdidae; genus Catharus; species Catharus ustulatus. Next base: position 1,793,803 of record NC_046240.1, read on the forward strand.
GCAGCCAGCCACCAGCCACCCTCAGCTTCCTTGTCAGCACAAGCTTCAACACCCTCACTGACCCTCTTGTCCCAGTGCCAGACAGCCAGTCCCAGCAGCAGCCTGTGGGATGGGTGAGGATGGGCTCTCACCCTGCTGCTGCCTCCCCTGCCATGTGTGGACCGCAGCAGGAGTAGTGGAGTGTGAATTCTGAATCCCCTGGGTCTCTGGCCCCTGTAGTATATTGTTCTCCATTTCCCCCAGGGCAGCCTTGTTCCATTGGATAATTGGAAAGTATTTATCTGTGTCATATTAAGAACCATTTGGGATAATTGTGAAATTGGCAGCCCTGGCCCTCCTTTGTTTAGACCAGGGTATAATTTGGTTAATGTTATTGTTTTTTTTAATTTTGCCACAAGAAGGCGGAAATTTAGATTCCATTATTTAGCAAGTAGCTCTGAGGAATGTCCTTTGGCAGCAGGGACCTGCAGTGGGGCCACAGAGCTCCTCTCAGCCTTGGAGCATGTGGTGGGCACGTTGAGTCTCAGCCAGGCCTCAAGAGCCTTTGCCACAAATCTCCATCCTTTCCTGCTCCGTGTGCCTCGTCCCTGCCTGCTGGGCACTGTGCCACACACCAGACTGGAGAGGCTGTCACTGCAGCACATTGATCTGTGCCAGACAGGGACTGTGACAATGGCTTCACTGGGGCTGCTCAGCCTGTTGGGCAGCTGGTCCCAACCACAGGGACACGACTGGAGGAGAGCATGGAGAGCTCAGGGATCCTTCTCACCATAAATCTGTTCCTAACCCTCTGTGCCCCAGAGTTTCCTTGAACCAGGCCAAGCATCTCCATGTTTAATACCTTGCAATTCTTCCCTAAATGTATTCTTTTGGAACCATCCAAGCTTTTGGCATGTGCAGCATCGTGCAGCAGAGAGCTCCACAGTGTAACTACGAAGGGGGTGAGAAAATCTCTGCTTTTGTCTTTTTTAAATCTCATGCTTAAGCACTTCCTTGGTTCTCCCTAGTTCCTGTAGTGTACAATCATTTCTCATCAATGCTGTTTGGAGCATTCCTGACTGGGCAGTCCCTCAGACTGGGGTTTCCTGCCCTAACCTTCTCCCCCCAAACTAAGGGTCCCAGCCCATTTCACCTCTGTTTTGGTCATTGTTGTTGGTCTTCTCTGTGGACAGCTTTTCCCCATCGACATTACTTTTCATTTGCATTTTTATCACTCAGACACCTGGTATCAGCATACCCTTCTGTAGCTTTCTATATGAGGCATTTTTGCCATGGAATCATAGAATCATAAAGTGGTTTGGGTCAGAAGGAAACTTAAAAATCATCTCATTCCACCACACCACATTGCTCCAAGCCCTGTTCAGCCTGAGTAAGGAAAATTTCTCTGTCTCTCTATCCCCATCATCATGTTGACCAGCACAAACCCCAGCACATTTTCCTGCCTTTTGCCTTCATTAAAGCAAACCTAACTTATACTCCCTATTTCTAAATACTCTTATTTAATGGAAGCCTTTTAGCACCTTTTGGTGAGGAAAGTTCTTAGAAATGTTCTGAAAATCCAAGACCTCTCACATCACCTTTCTCCAGGTGCCTTAAAATAGTTCTGAGGCATGAGGCACCAGGAAAGCCATTTGGACCACACACATTTAACTCTTCATTCTGTTCCCTCAGCACATCAGAGCTCTGAGCCCCTTGTTCTGGCATTCCTCTCCCCTGCTGAACCTGGCTGCCCTACTGAAGCCTTTGGTGCTGAGATCCCACTTGGTCATGGTTAGAGAAGGTGCAATATGTAAAGGTGAAATATGTAAAGGTGAAAAATATGTGAAGGAGAAGTATGTGAAGGTGAAATCTGTGAAGGTGAATTGTAGTTTGGGGATGGGTATCATGCTGGTGCCTCAGAGAAAGCCATGGCTGGTAAACTCCTGGGGAATTTGAGGAGACTGGGGAGATTTCCACTGTCACCCCTAAACATTACATCATTCTTGCCAGGATACAGGCAAAACCAGCAGTGGAGACACTGTGTGTCCTTTCCAAGCCAGGCTCAGGTCCTTCAGAAAAGATATTCCACCAGGGATCTGGATACTGGGTATCTGTCCTTGTACAACTGTGGGATAATAATTATTTTCTCTTTTTGACATCAATGTTACTCAGGAAGAAAGAGATCTGTAGCTCCTGTGCAGCTTTATTCTGTCCCCTGGTCATTGACACACAGTCAGAGAAATGATTTCTTGGGTGCTGTGGCTCATGGTCAGTGAAATAAGAGGGACCAGTCGTGAGATTTGCAACTGGACCTGTAGTCCAGTTAAAACCAAGCCTTGCCTCTTGCAATAACCTCACCTGGACTTACCTAAACATGGCCCTTTTTGGTCACATGCCTGGTGCTTTGAGTCTGGGTGATTTTGCAGATAAATTTAGACTGCAGTATATATTAAAATTTGTAGCCAGTAGGAGAGCAATGTTCTTGAGCAGCCTTCCAAACCGGAAAGTAGGGGCAAGGAGCCTAGGCTGTTTGTAGATGGAACTTGATAAGTTAATGGAAGGGATTTCATTACATGACAGAAATGATCCGAGAGTGAAAAATTAAGTCATGGGATAATGGGCCTTGAATGCCTCATTTGTTTGTATCTCTGGAAGCATGCTTTAAAAAAGAGTGGTTCTTTAGTTCTTGATATTCCTTATTGCACTATGGTTAATCATCCCAAGCTCTGAGTTGCCTAAAGGAACCACACATTTTCTTTCTTCCTGGTGCAGCCTTGGCTTTTGGGATGGAGAGAAGAACTTGCTTTCTTTCCTAGCACTTTGGTTAGAGATGGGATGTGGATGTGCTGCACTGCTGCTGTCGTGTCAGAGCACTCCTGTATGCTTGTGTGAGGCACCTTGCCCACAGCAAGATGTTCCTTGGGCTTGGAGCCTTTTGCTCTTGGCTGGACTGTCAGGACCATGTGCCTTTTCCTTCTTGTATGGTATGAAGTGGGTGTTCACCTGGATTCACCCAGGAGCTTCACTTTCAACACCCCCATGGGTGCAGGGAGAACAGGTGGATGTTCAACTGCTTTGGTCTCTGAGAGAAAAGGCTGAGACAATTGAGGTTATTCAACCTGGAGTAGAGAAGCTTTGGGGTGACTTCATTGTGGTTTTCAGTGCCTGAAGGGAGCTGCAAGGGCGATGGAGAGAGACAATTTACAAGGGCCTGGAGTGACAGGACAAGGAGAAATAACAAACTGGCAGAGAGTAGGTTTAGATTGGCTATTAGGAAGAAATCCTTCCCTGTGAGGATGGCAAGGGTAGTTGCAGCAATGCATTTTTTTCCGAAAATTGACTGCTCTGTGTAGGGCTCAGTGCTGATTCATGGTAGCACAGACACTGGAGAGGGAATCCACTCACAGCACAGGTCCAGTGTAGGTGTGCCCTGCTCCCAGTCCTGCTCCCAGCACTACTCACCTCTGTGGGCTTAGTGGAGAATGAATGGCTCTGGGGCAAAGTGCTGTGGAGCAGATCTAAACCCTACATTCTCACTTCTCATCGCCTTTGGACCTGCCATGCAACTCTGGGCACTTTGCACTTTGTATGGAGTCTTCCCCTTATTAAAGTGTATTTTAACATCATCAATGGACACAAGCAGACAGGCTGAGCACTTGTTCCTCTCAGGTTCTTACCTGGTAGCTCTGTCAGTGTGTGCTGTGGCAGTGGGTGGCACAGAATACTCACCAAACCTCGGCCTTGGTCTCTCCCACTTATCACCTGGGCTTTTTTGCCCTCTCCATCTGCTGCCTGTGTCAACAGTCAAGGGCAAGAGACAGAGGTCTGGCCAAGAAGAGTTTCACTGGACTCTGATCAAGGGGGTGGCAGGTTCTACAGAGAGCAGCAGCTGCTCTTCCTTTCCTGACCACTTGCTTTCTGGGGTAACCAAAGGAAGAGAGGCTCTAGATCACCAGCCTGAAATGCAGAGTTGGACGTGACCCCTGTCATCAGATGTATTTTTATTCAGGGTTCAGAACCACAGGCCCTGGGCTGGACAGGTGTCACAGCAGACACATTTTTATTCAGGGCTCAGAACCACAGGCCCTGGGCTGGACAGGTGTCACGGCAGACACATTTTTATTCAGGGTTCACAGGCACAGGCACAGGGCTGGACAGGTGTCGTGGCACCACACCCCCAGGGCTGCTCTGTAGCCTGGCTCAGGTTAGTCCCTGCTGCAGCAGGAACACACCCCGTGGGCACGAGTCCTCTGCCAGCAGTCTGAGACCTTTCCCAAAGCCCTGCTGGGTCAGTCTGTGGCCTTTCCCACCCACTGAATGCTCCCTCTGCCAACTCAAGCTGGCGAGGTCCCCGTGCTGGGCAGCGGCACCGTCCGAGGCCGGAGCGCTGGTCCTGGCTGGGACCCGCCCTCATCACTTTATTAATAGTGTTTGTCCCTGTGCCGTCTGTTCCCTCTCCTCCTCTGGCATCTGATGAAGAGGCATGGGTCCAGTTTGTGCTCATTTTCCATTTCAAATCCCTGCCATGTTTTCTCTTTTTCAGAAAGATTTTTTTTATTGCATTTCTAAAATTTAGCAAAATAAGGGAGACAAAGATCAGACCTAGCCACAAATGCTGCAAAATTAGGACACAGTTTAATGCTGCAGCCATAACTGAGGACATCAACATGACCTACAAGAGAAACCAATGTTTTTCTGCAGAAATGTGGAGAGGCAGCTGCTGGTAGGGGTGCAGGAGTAACCAGAAGAGCCTTTGGGGTGACCAGCAACAGCTCAACCTGTCTGGTGACCACAGAGCCACAATCCACATGCAGGAAGGACCTGAACTCCAAGCTGGGCTCCACAGGACTTCAGCAGATTCCCCTGGGATGCACAAACCCAGAGCTATAATCCCATGTGAGCAGGACAAGCAGACCTGGGTCTGGGGCAGAAGCTGCCCTGCCCAGCACGGAGCTGGGACTGCATGGGCTGAGGGACCTCAGCTGGTGTCTCTTCTCAGGCCCCTCATAAGCAAAACAGCCTGGCAAGACACACAGCCACCTTCCTGCTGGAGGACCAGGCTGATGGGTCCAGAAAAGCTCTCCTGTTAGTAAGTTGTTTTTTTTCTGAGTCCAATGCAATGAGAAGACTCAACCTGGAATTTTTGGATACTTGTGCCCATGAACTCGGTTTCTCAGAGCAGGATGGGCAAGCCTGTGGGAGGGCCTGGCCTCAAGAATCCCCCACACTTCATTGGGATGAGAAACCTTCTCATTTTGTAGCTGTCAGAGCCATGGCTTGGTGATAAGAGCAGTGCCAATGTTAACAGTAATGCTGACCATGGCAAGTACCAGGGTCACTTCCAGAGACCAGGGATTACCATTCCACTGGAAATGCTGAAAACCCCACGTTTTGGGGGCTGGATTTAAACCAAATTCTGAAAACAATACAGTTCCTTTGAATTAGGAGCATAGTTTATCCTTTGTAACCAGCCCACGTTGCACCGCCACCAGCAGAAACAGCTCATTGTTAAGTGTTTATAAATTAAATAGAATTAAATAAAATCATAATTCAGAAGAAAAAAGAAGTGCAATTTTTCTCAGAAGCTTCATTCTGCCAAGGCTGCTGGAGCAGGGCTGTCCCCAGGTGTGCAGGACCCTGTACCTGGTGTGATCCAAGCACCACCAACCCCAGCACACAGCACCCCTGAGTCAGACCTGGGAAATTCACAGAATTAACCTGAAAGCAGTTCTGCAAACAGAACAAGCAACAAGAACAAATCTGAGGCTGATAATTGCTTTTTGAGCCTTTTCAGCATACTTAGAACATTACTGCTTATTTTAAGATTTTTAAGTTTATTTTAAGATTACTTTAAAAACTACAAGTATGGTCCAGATTCATAAGATGTTTTATCTAACTCAGAGCTATCTGAATATGTTGTCCAATAAAGTTTTAACAGTATTTTTAGCAGACTGTTTCACCATGGAAATAACCCTGGGCACAAAAGCAGGGCTAAGGACTGGTGGCAAATGCCAGGTAGCCCATGAACTGCAATCCTTAAATGCATCTAATCATAGACTAAGATAATCACAGAATGGTTTGTAGTGTTATTGGTTAAATCTCATTCATTTCCACCCCCTGCCATGGCAGAGACACCTTCCACTGTCCCAGGTTGCTCCAAGTGCTGTCCAACCTGGCCTTGAACACTTGCAGGAATGCAGCAGTCTGGGCACCCTGTGCCAGGGCCTGCCCACCCCCACAGGGAAGAATTTTTTCCTATTATCTGCTCTAACCCTACTTTCTGTCAGTTTGAAGCCATTCCCCTTTGTCTTGTCACTCTAGGCTCTTGGGGAGTCTCTCTCCTTCTTTCTTGCAGGCTCCCTAAATCCTGAGCCAAATGCAGAAACCACAGCCCCAGCTGACAAAATGTGATGTGCTGGGGTAGCCCAGGGCTGGCCCATGGGCAGCACAGACCTGTGGGTGACTGTGGGGGTTTGTGCCATGGCTCAACCCCCAGCACACCTTCTCCATCCACTGCACAGCATTCCTGGGGTTCTAGGGAGGGGGGGTTGGACTTCTGGGTGTTCCACCTTGTCTTAGTTTGGAGGACAGGTGTCTGCTAAGAAAGGCAGGAGCCTCTCTTTGAAATGGAGAATGTAAACCCCCTCCCTCCAAATTATTATAGTTTTGAAATCAAGGGGCTCAGGAAAAGATATGGGAATTAGGAATAACAGTTCTTTACTAGGGAAATTAAAATAGAAATACAGTACTACAAAGAAACAAACTCCAAACCCTGACACAGTCAGAGTACAACCTGGCACCTGTCAGGCAGGGTGTTGGCAGCAGTCCCATTCCATGGAGGCTGCATCCTCCTGCAGTGACAGATGTGGCTCAGTTGGAGCAGTGCTCCTGTACAAGGTGCAGTTTCCCTCTGGAGCTCCAGTGGTAATGTGGAGAAATCCGGTTTTCCTCTGGAGTCCAGTGGAGAAAGGGGCTCCCTTAGTGTCCCCAAACCTCTGTTTTTATCTTGGTGAGAAATGTTGGGCTCTTCCCCCTGGCTGGAGCAACTTCCAATGGGATGCAGTAATTTTATCAGTGCCACAGTGGGACTCAATGGCCATGAGCAGAAAATGACTGGCTGGAGGAAGGATGGGTTGTGAAAAGATAAAGAACAATGCCCTGCCTGGTTTCAATGGATGGTCCATTAGCAGAATATCTCCCACAGAGATAAGGATCACTGCCCCCACCCTCAACAGATGGTGATAGAATAGATACCTTTGATCACACCCTGTATTGTAACCTGGACACACCGCTGTCTCAGCCTGGAAACAGGTTGTGAATGGGAAAGCAGGCTACCCCTAGTGGGACTGGCACAGGAGCTAGGGCTGAACAATAGTGTGAAAAACGAGGTTTATTGTTTTGGTAAATTTTAAAAGGTTTAATAAAAAGGGTAAGTAGGAGACAAAGATAATAAAGTCAAGGGTTAATACAGCTGGGTGCTTGGCATTCAGCCAAGAGTACACATTAACTTAGAAAATACTTTTTACAATGCATTAATATGTTGAATATTTATAGATTTTAATGTATTCTTTAAATTTTATTTTTTAATTTGTAAGTTAACTTTTTTGTGGCTTTATTTCATCAGGTATTTTTTGATAACAGAGGATTAATAAATTTTGGGGGGGGGTTTGGTGTTGGTTGTTGCTAATTTTGTTTAGATAGGATAATTCAAGAATGCGGAGAATTTCCTGATTATCTTTCTGCTATTTTTTGAATTGGTTATATGAACAAAAGCTTTTTATACTACTATGTTATAGTCTAAGAAAAAATATATATTTATTACATTACTATTTCTAAGTTTTGTTAATAACAGAACTAAAATAAACTGTATTTATATAGTAAAGTTTTCTAACATTATACATACAATATTTACTTTAATATTTGCAAAACGCCAATAATATAATATATATTTATAACACAGGGCACTAGGGGAAAGTGCTGGAGTCCTCTCAGGGTTGTGTCCTGGGGCTTTAGGCAGCACAAACCTGCAGGAAGACTGAAGTCCCTGCCCTGGCTCTGCCATTCCTACCATCCATGGTGTTGCCATGAGCAGCCCTGGATAAGGGATGGACAAAAGCAGGAGCTGGAGTGCCCAGGCTGCCTCATGTCAGCATCTGTCTGTGACATCCTAAGTTTTACTGCCTTGGTTCCTGCATCTCTCTGCCCAGTCATGCTCTGCTCCTTGTCTCAAAGCTTTCCTTTTCCCCCTCTGTGGATGACTCTGTTCCCCCCTTTCCCTCTGCAGCGTTTGCTGTGTGTCTGGAGCAGGGGCAGTGTCCCAGCACTATCATGGCCATCCCTCCCTTACCCCACCATCCCTCCCTTACCCCACCATCCCTCCCTTACCCCACCATCCATCCCTTACCCCACCATCCCTCCCTCACACCATGCCACTCTGCTTGGTGCCAGGAGCTGGGGCAGCTCTGAGCCAGCGCAGAGCCTGTGCTGGGCAGCAGTGCTGCCATTAGAGGAGGCACCAGCATTTGGGGGCAATGGGTGTAAAAGGGGGTTTCCTCTCTCCTCTGCCTCTCCACAGAGCCTAGTGAGACCTCTGAGTATGCTGCTGATCAGTCATTTGCACAGGTATTTTCCAAAATTCCCAGCTCTCTTGGACATCATGATGTTCAAGAGCTCAGATTTTTACTCCCAGTGGCACCAGTGCACCCCTTCTGCTGCAGTGTGTGATGTCAGTAAGGTGGTCAGGGCTGTTAAATACTATTTGGAGCAAAGAAATATTTTTTTTCCAAGTTTCTGTGAATGAAGAGACTTCAAACAAAGCTGGGGCTGAACAGAGTTGAACACCATGGGCAGGGATACCTTCCACTATCCCAGGATGCTCCAAGCCCCTGTCCAGCCTGGCCTGGGACACTTCCAGGCATCCAGGGACAGCCACAACTTCTCTAGGCACTCTGTGCCAGCACCTCTGCATCCTCATAGGAAACAATTTCTTCCCTTTAACTAACCTAAATTTAATCTCTTTCAGTTTGAAGCCATTCCCCCATATCTGTCCCTCCATCCCTTGTCCCAAATCCCTTTCTGGCTCTCCTGGAGCCCCTTTAGGCACTGAAAGGGGCTCTGAGGTATCCCCAGAACCCTCACTTCTCCAAGAATTTTCTCTGTTTGTCTTCTCTCTCTATCACTTGCACCACACCTGCACTGCTGTACATGGCAGGAATTCCCCACATTATCTATGCTACCAGAATATAATAAATCACCCTGCAGAGCTCACATCAACGTGCCCATGCTCATGGTGCAGCATGAGGCAGTCCCTGTGCTGACAAGGGCCTTTGGGTGCCAGCAGATGTGCTGTGGACATGGATGCAGAAGTAGGGAATCAGTTCTTGAGCAGATTACCTGAAGGTCAGTTATTTTAGAACCACACAATTTGTCAGTCTGATTTTGTCCTAGATGTTTGCAACCATTTGAGTACTGACAGAGAGGCAGGCCTTAGGAGGATCTGGAGTAATAACTGCGTTCCTGATCACTATTCCTCTACTATTTTTTACACAGAAAATACTTCTTTCTATGAAAAAATGAAGGAAAAATCACTCCTTTTCAAAGCAGCTCAATGGGAGGGGGCTGAGGCCAGAGCTGAGCTCTTCCCCTGAGAGCAGCCCCTGTCCCTCATCCCCCAGCCCAGCCTGGAGGCCAGGAGCTGTCCTGGATGAAGACAGCTGCCACTTCCCATCACTGGGCTCTTGGAGCAGATATCAACACTGAGTTTGGAGGCTGGGAAGGAGATTCTATCCTAAAACGCCCAGGGGTGCAAACAGCTGGCAAAGCTGAGTGAGCATGGGGGGGTCACACTGTGACCAAAGGCTGGGTTTGCCGCAAGGGAAGGATTTATGGTTCACACAGCTCTGCTGGCTGGGACTTGGCGCTGCCCCCGTGGAGGGGTTACACAAGAAGCTGCACTGGGTAAGTTGTCAGTGAAGGGGATCCAGGCTTGTAGAAGGTTTCCTCGGTTCCTTTCCTGCTCACTGGGAAAGCCCAGAGGGTCCAGGCACTCCCCCTGCCCTGCAGCTCCTCCCGTGGGGCTGAAGTGGTGAGCAGGTCACTTCTCCAGGGCATGGGAGGAATGTGCAGATCTGTGGGAAATGGCCTGCGGGCTCCATTTCCCTCAGTGCCAGCACGGGATGGGGCTTTCTGCATCCCTGAGGAGCAGGAGGGAGTTCAGTGAGGGGAATCGTCCAACAGGGACATGGTCTGCAAGGCAAACCATGAGATAATAGCAGTGGTGCGTGCCCTGGCAGCCCAGGGAGGGCTCAGAGGAGAAAACACCTCTTGTTCTGGGCACAGGGGCAAGGGGTCAGAGCTGCCCTGTGCCTTGCCAAACCTGACACGGCTCTAAGGAGGACCAGACAGGATTCCTGCAGAGCTTGTGCACAGCAGGACTTGATCAGCATTTGCAAAAAGCCAGTGCAAATGCTCAGAGGGTATTTGCCCCCAGGAATCCAGAGCTGCTCTTAGTGCCTGAGCACTGTAAACACCAGCTGAAACACACCAAGTCCATGTTTAGTGGGATGGTTTTATCAGCAACATTCCTGCAAGCAGAAGCCCAAGAATACAAACACACCACAACAAACACGTGAAGAATTTGATAAGGCAGAACTGCATCTCTGAACATTTCTCTCCTGGTTTTTCTCTTCGTGTATTTCAAGTTTTATGGCGGGTCACAATTGCTTAAGAGGCGCTGAACATGCATTAAAGCTAAATGTATTTACTTCCACTTCAACCTCCAGCAAGCAAACAGCAAAACAGGAGCAGATTTGGTGGATGGATATAAGGAAGTGCAAGCTGTGCTCATTCCCACCTCGGTGCATGCAGGAGTGGCACAGGGGAAGGGTGAGAAGGTGGAAGGTGAGGGTGACATGCATGCCCATGCTGAAGAGCAACAGACCATCAAAGCTGCATCACCACAACCCAAGCAGGACCCAGCCCCATGAAAGTGTCATTCCTGAAGACATTTCTACATGTTAGAAGCCAAGTACACCTCGAGGTGTTGTGTTCAATCCTGCACAGGCCACAGGCAGGAGCCAGGGCTCTCAATCCTGCAGAGATGCTCAGATCCAGCTGCTGCAGATGCTCCATCTCCTATTTTCCTTTCCTTTTGGGGTTGCTAAGGTGGGACAGCAGTGGCCCTGAGCAGAGGAAGCAGTGCCTGTCCTATGTTAGATCGCAGAGGAGAGCTCAAGAGATGTTGGTTTAGCTCCAGGCAGTGGCAGATCCTAGCTCTGTTATTTCTGGTACACACCTTGGCAGGAAACTCATTCCTGGAAACTTGGAATAAAACATGATCCAGGAACTTGCTTGACATGTGAAGACCTGAGGTGTGAAGGAGATTGCTAAGACCTGAACAGTGAATTTTTCAGTTTAGGGAAAGGTTTTCCAGCCAAAAATTAGTTTTCTGCAAGATGAGCTGCTGAAGCCAAAATTGTTTCTCAGGGAGATAATTTTTTATCCCACTTCTAAAAATAATTTTAAATTTCAATGGTTCAGTTCATTTTTTCCTTAAGAAAAAAGTTAAAAATGTTAAAAAATAAAAATATTTTAGAATTACCCAATTATCTGCCCTAGCAGGACAGGCTCCAAACAGTCTGTGGAGTCTGTGGGCACTACACCGACTGCCTGGGGGACAGGGGAGCAGGGTAGGGAGACAGGGGAACAGGGTTAGGGGACATGGGGGCCATAGTGAGGGGTGAGGAGCAGTCTGTCTGTCTGTGCTGCTCCATTACCTCATCAGGAGGGAGTAATGGCAGGTAGCAGCATCCAAAGGTGCCATTCCCTTCTGTCCCTGTGACAGGGAGCAGAGATCAGAGCTGCCCCTTGGGAGGAGCTGCACCCCCAGGGAGGTCTGACCTCAGTATCCTCTGCTCCAGCTGGAAAACCCAAGCACCCTCTCAGGCACTCCTTATGGCCCCTCAAGGCTCTTCACCACCTTTGTGTCCCTGATTCAGATGTCCTCTTAAAGCTTTGGGTCGTGGCACCCAAAACCCAGCCCAGAGCAGAGTGGGACAATCCCCTCCCTCCCCTGGCTGGCCATGGTGCCCCCCAGGACAGGGATGTCTCTCCTGGCTCAGATCCAGCTGGCCATGGACCAGCACCCCCAGGTCCCTTTCACAGCTGCTCTCCAGCTGCTCCTTCCCCAGTCTGTCCACACCCCAGTGCAACCTGGCATTTGTCTTTGTTAAACTTCACGTGTTTGGTAGAACCAACCAAGTCTCACCTGACCTTGGTGAGCAAGCATGACAAGAGAAAAGCAAGTCTGGACCTCATCCATGCTGCACTGCAGAAAGCAAGGAGGCTGCTCCTTCCAAACCAGGCACGTCCTCCACAGCATCTCCAGTGTCCTGCAAGGAAGTACCCATGATGTACCATGATAGTCCAGCTTGATGAATTTAAATGTTACAGGCAGGCAGAGATGGAGCATGACCTGTACTGTGTATAGCCTTGCAGTTGATGTGTTGGCAGCAGTGCTTGATGGAGATGTGCTCTGAGGCTCAAAAGTGTGCCTAAGCTTTGTAAATACAATCAGTTCAGCCTAAACGAGGGAACAATGTGAAATGTTTTGAGGCCAAATTTCACTCCAGAAAAAAACCACCACTGAGCCAGTGGTGCCTGATGTGTTGTGAAGCCTGTGTCTGCGGGGTCGCAGCGTGACCTCCTGGCTCAGACAAGAGGACCCCGGCACACTCACTGCAAATTAAAATGTTGCATATGCTCCGAGTGTAAAAAGAGATTGTACACAGAGCCTGCAAGAAGCCTTCCTAAAGACTTCTGCCTCGGCTGGTGGTCTTGCAGCTTCGACACTGGATGTCTGGCTCACGGTCTCTATTTTTGAAAAACATTAATAATCATAATCCATATAAAACTGTCATATTGGTTCAACATGTACGTCACCAAAGCCCTGACTAATTTATCAAAGATTTAGTGTTCGGTTGAACAAAGTCTCATTTTTGTAAGCAGATGCAGTTTGCTGGATTGTCCTGTCATCACCCTCTGTTCCCACTAGAAAGATGCATCGTATCAGCAACTTCAAGAGGTTAAAAAAAATGTTCATTTTCAAACACCAATGTAAACACTTATTGAATGTTCTACGCTAGTCATGAATTAAATAAAGAGTTTAGGGGTTCATGCTGCTTGTGTCAAAGTGGGTCTGCAGCCCTACAGCCAGCAGTGGGTGGATGATCACAGTGGGGATGGGGCATTGCACAGCAGCCACACCACTGGAAAGGAGACCTCGAGCTGCTCAAGGGAGCTAAAATGCTAAAGCAGGCATGGCAGATGGAATTGTCTGTTCAAAGATGCAGCACAGCACAGGCCTGGCCTGTCTGTGTGCCTGCAGGGCTGTTTGCATGGGTAGTACAGGAATAGTTGGGCTCAGGAGATGAGAAAAGGGCCACAGGGGTGGGTGAGGAGGGTGAAGGGGAGCACACAGCAGAAGGGAAGGGCTGGTGGCAAGAACTGGGTGTGCACTGTGTTTCTGAGCCCTGGTACAGACACAGCCTGCCCCGGTGACGCTCTGTGGTGTGCAAAGGGATAAAATGACACAGGACCCCAGGACTCCTTCCCAGCCACCCTGTGGGCACCCTGTGGGAAATGTGCCAGCAGTGAAACAGTGCAGGGCAGCACAGACAGACACTGGGGCTGAGCTGCAGCTGGTGGGACGGGAAAAGCTGGAGCAGGTGGGGCTGACAGTGAGGTGGGTGAGAAAGATGGCAAAATCCCTGCTGGTGCAGCTGGGAAGAGGGGTGTGAGGGTCCTGGCTCACACCATGTGGAGGAGATGGTATCATGTGCAATGCACTGTTCCTACTTCCTTATACAGTAAATTGGTAACTTTTTTGTATTAAATCAGATTTTATCACCGAATCAATCTTACACTTTTCTATTCTTGTTCTCTACAAATGACCTTTTTTAGCTCTCCTCAGCTCTTTCCTGATGGGACTCATTAGGAGCTGGTGCTGATTCTTAGAGGCATTCACTTTCACTCAGCATCTGGAGATTTTTCAGACAATGCTGTGTTGAAATGGTCCCTGCAGCTTTCCTCTGATGTGTTCAGTATCACAGCCCCTCCTGGGCCATCTGCCTGAATCCCACAAACATGTTTGGTGTAAGCTGAATCCTTTCCACCCATCTTTCTGGAGAGATGGGAGTGTCACCTGCCCAAAGATCTGTAGAAGCACAACCTGAATTTGCAGAACTTTTAAGAGTTTTTGTGATGTATTTTGACCACAAACCCCGTATAAACCTTGGAGTAGAACAATATGGTAAACAAACAACTCCTCCATCCTTCAAAAATCCTCAACATTTTGTGCCTAATGTGATTGAATTCTTCACAAAGCCTTTAGCTCTGGTGGGTGCTAATAATAAGTTTGATGTCAGAGAATAGGTTTTGCACATGTATTTTACTTTGCAGGGTGTTTGTACACTTCCTGGTGTAAAAGCTGACTGATGTTTGCTCTTTTCATTTGCTGGCTGTATCACATAATTAGCAGCTTCATCTGGGTTGTGTGGAATTATTCCTGCCTTTTATTCCAATTTTCTCCGCAAACCAGAGTCATATAAAGGAAGACTGTTCTCATTTGTGGATGTCTAACAGTTCAAGAGCTCTCTGTTGGGGGTTCTTCAGGGCTGTGTGTTTTGAAGACAGACTTTCTGCAAATATTCTGTGCCCATGGGTGGAAATTCTTCCAAAAAAGTAATCAGGTGTCCAGCAGACAAGGAGAATCAATCAGGCAATTGGGAATCCTGCAGTTTTCCTATGCAAACTGTCAGTAATAGCTGTTTGTGGCCTGATCACTTCACAATGCCTGTTCATTCACTGTTTCTGAGGCTGCTTTGGGAATTTGTCCTTACCTGTTCCTCTTCTCTTCCAGAGGTCACTGTGGTGTCTGCTCCTCCCCCTGGCCACCCAAAGTGGAGCAGCCAGGATCTGCACGGGTCCCTCCAGGCACGGTGATGAATGGTGTGATCAAACAGGATCGCTCGGACCACAAAAGTGCAGCAGCTGGCAATGAGGAGGAAAAGGCAGCCAAGGAGAAATGTGCCAGTGAAGTGAGGGATGGCACCAAGCTCCAGCCCCCGCCCTTCGCAGAGAGGAAGAACGGTGAGTTCCTCCCCTGGTGTGACAAGAGATGGGAGTGGAGATGGGATCCATGCTGGTTTAGCATCTCTTGTGTGTGCTGGCTTTTTGGGTCACTGCTGGTTTTACCTGTGGTGCTTTTGAGGGTGTTTGCCATCGAACATCTCGCCATCGGATGACATGATTTTAAGATTTAATGGAAGTGGGGCCTGCTCTCAGTATTTCTGGGACAGACTTAAATGCTGTTGTCACCTTTGAGACATGTTCTTTGTTATCCAGGTGTTTGGTATGATTTTGGCTGAAATGTGGAATTTCAACCTCTTTAGGGAAAGACTGGTGTTTTGATCACACCAATTGAATTTCTGGGGAATTAGAGTGATGTGGAGTTGATCAGTGAAGAAGAAATGGGGAGGGTATTTGGTTTGCCAAGCCCCAATAGACTGCTCTGTTCTCACCGAGTACTAGGTGCTCCAGAAAACCTTGTCTTCACCAAAATTACTTCAGAAACCAAAATTTGGCCCAGGCCTGTGCAAGGGTCATTTGTGGTGTCATTGGTACAGCAGCTACTCTTGCTGGCAGATACTGCTCTGAGTTTCAGTGGAGATCTGTTGGTAGAAAGCTGATGGACAGAAAAAAACCCACAATTGAGCCTGTGCAAAGCATGCTTAGGCTGAGAAGTTGTTTGCCATTTCTTTCAGGCAACTGTATAATATATGAAATGAAGAAAATTCCTTTTGTGCACTCTAAGGCTTTCAACATTAAGTCCTCAAAACATCATGCAATGTGAAAGTGCAGCCCCAAAGGCACTATTTTTGCTTTGTGTCTTTGATTGTTTGCATTATTGTACAGGACCCAATTTTTCTCAATCGCTATAAATCAGAAATAATCCAAATGATGTCATCATGGCAATGCACTGGTGTCAGGCTGGAGTAAAACAGCAGAGAGTCAGACTCAGTCACACCAGAGGACTCCTCTTTCCTACCACCCCAGATATCAAAGTGTACCTAAGATAATACAGCAACAACAGGAACTTGTAAAGAGACAAACTGTTCAGTGACGTAAAAGAAAATCATATTTTCTTTGTAGCTTTCACATCCTCATTTTTTGTATCTATTTTCCACAAGTTTTTTATTATGGGAAGGAAAAGAAAGAAACATGTCCAGGTGCCCGCAGGCTCCCAGATGTGCAGGTAGCAGCTGCCCTGAGCCCCAGCAGTGCCAGCACCTGCCTGCAGCTGGCCCCATGTCAGGGGTTCGTGTCCCCCAGGGCTGGTGGCCCACCAGGACAGGGCTCCAGCCCTGCAGCCCCTCCACACTGGGCTGTCTGCCCTGTCTAAGTGAGAAGAGCCCCCACAGTCTGGGCACCCCTCCAGCCCTTTGCACTGCCCCCATTCCCTTTCTTTAGCACATTTAGACAGCCCAGGGGCTGAGCTCTTCCTGCCGCCCCCATCGGGAGCAGCCGGCTCCCTTCATCTCACATCATCTCGGCAGCTGGCAGGCCTGCCACTGTCACACACGTCATGTGGCACCTGGACCTGCCTTTGATGTCACATTCTGTGGTGTGACAGCTCCCCAGGGCCGGTGGAGCAGCCTGGTGAGTGGGGATGGAGCGGGAAGGGAACATCCCACAGCCCCCAGGCCGCCTCACACAGCCCTAAAGCAGATTTGTCCCTGCCAAGGACAGAGCCCCCCAGTCCCCCTTAGTGCCATGGGGGGGTGTCACCAGGACCTTCCACCCCATCCCTCAGTGGGGGATCAGTAGCTGGGAGTGACTTGGGGAAAAAACAAGGCGTCAGTGTGTCCTCACAGCCCACCCTCCTGAAGGGCACCCACGGGGGTGTCCAGCATCCCACCTTCATCCCACACGGGACAGCAGGGACCCCATCTGAAACAGTGCCACTGAGGGACAGTGCCTGGCAATGAGTTGGGTGAAACAGAATATTCCATCTGTTGCCTTTAGGAATGTTCCAGGGCATGTAAGGAGAAGCAAGTGCAAGGTGTGTCACCCTCCCCTCCTCCTCCTGCCCTGGCACATCCCATCTCCCAAGGGTACAGGTGTGCACACCTCAGCCAGGCAGGATCTTCCCTTGTTCAGTTCTCTGTCCATCTGTGGGCTGGTGCTCTGTGCTGGTTCAGGGGGCATTAGACAGACACCCATCTGTCAAGGGCACAGCTCCTCAGTGAGGACCAGCTCCTGCCCAAGCCTGAACTTTCAAACCACCGTCTTTATTTGACTTAACTTTGATTTAATGAAAACAGTCTAGCTAGAATATTTTTAAATAGGAAAATAGTCTTTTTAACTCTAGTATTATTCAAAAATGACTGAGGGGATTTCATTTAAATTTGTAAAAATAAATCACCTTTGAGCAAGCAGAAAGCCCATTTGGCAGGGCCTACAAAATCCCAGGACTGTGTGCATAAGTCCTGGAAAATGGGAACTGTTACCTCTACAGCAAGCAGGAATTCTGACCTCTGCCTGCCCAGTGTACCCCCAGACCCAGCCCTGTTCTGCCCTGGGATGGAACAGTGCCAGGCTGCCCTCTCACCATGACTGCCCAATCCCACAGTGTTTATATGCCCAGTAACACCATCTCCTCCTAAGCCCTGGTCTACACTGGCCTGAGCCAGGCAGAGCTGTGAACTGCTGTCTCAGGAGAGCCTCAGGAGAGGCAAACATGGCTCTGGGTCTTCCTAAAGTCACAGTGATGCTGGTTTGGAGGTGAGCTCTAGACCCCCATGCTCCCCATTGTGCATGACCTTGGCTGGGCACTGGATCCATGGGGTCCTGCATCCTGCCTTGCCAGCACCTGGCACCTGACCTCAGCATAGAGAGTCCACCTCTGAACCAGGGCTCTGCTCACCCACTCCATCTCTCCATGCAGGGACACTGCTGAGGCACGTGGCACCCCTCAGAGCGAGGACACACCGTGTCCTGCCACACCTCTGTTGCTCCCTGAGCTGGTTTGGGTGCACACAAAGGCAGACACAAAAGCAGAAAGATAATTCTTGACACAGTGGGCACACAGCCCGTGCAGGGCACTGCCACCTCCCTGGCACTCTGAAGCCTTCAGTCTGGCAACCAGAACGGACTGCAGTGAACCAGAGTCCCTTGTGCAGGTTCCAAAGGTCTCACTCCACAATCCAGAGATGTTTAGTGCACACATCCCTCACAGGCTCAGGGCTCTCTGAGTCTGGGGCTCTCAGATCCACAAGCTGCTTTTCCCTCCCAGATCCACCTGAAACCCTCTCAGATGCTGACACCAGGCCAGTGCTTACACTCTGAAGCAGCATCAATGCTCTCAGGATAATTTCTTCAGCTGGTAGCAGCATTCATCCCATCCCAGCTCACTCCAGCTAATCCCACTCCATCCCATCTCACCCCATCCCATGCCATTGTGCTGCACACCTGTGTAAACGGCAGCACCAGTAGAACATTTCACTTGTCTTGCACCAAGACTGTCTTTACCTTGGCTGTTCCCTGTGTGACTGATGATGATTTCTCTGCACAGTGGGAAGGCAATGAGGGTGCAGGCTCTGTGTGTGGCTTTGACCACGTGTCCGTCCCTGTGCCAATTTGGCCAGATGGATTTCAGAAATAATTTTGTGATAAAATTCACAATCACAAGGAAGGGGGCCAGAGGACATGCAGGGGTTCTATAAAGCAGATCTTCCAGAAGTGTCTCAGTGGGTGTGCTCAAGGTGAAGAGTGAGATGTCCTTTGGTACAGCCCAGAGACAGCAAATTCCCTTGTTCCCTGTCCTGTGACTCTGAGGCTGAGATGGGTTTCACTCATGGAATTATTGAGTGTGAGACATACTGTACCTGATGAAGTTTCTCTACCTCAGAAACTGCTCACTATGAGTTCAACCCACTCTGGAGGGCTGTATTTCTTTACAGTGATTATCAGAGTTTAAATGCCCAGCTGTGACTCATGCAACCTGTAAAGCAGAGATTGATTTCACCCATTTCCCTCCACATCCTAGTCTGGGTTCAGCTCTGGCTGCAGGTGAAGGCTCTGGTTCCCAGGCACTGGCTGGCTACTGCAGGTGGGACACATGAAGGGCTCCCCTGTGCCTACACCGCTCCAGGAGTGGGTTTGCAAACTGCTCATAATGTTTCCACATAGGTTTCCCATTGCAGATTTTGGAGAATAATGTAGTTAAACTCTTCTGTTTATTTGTGTAGTGAAACAGACCTTCTGACCACCAGCCCCTTTAGCCCACTGCAACAAAGGGGAGGATTTTCCAGTGCCCATCTGGTTTGTGTTTAATGTAATGTGCAGAAAGGTTGCACATTTTCAGGGCCTGTGTTCATAAGTAGTAGATTGTACAACAGTTTATTACACAAATGGAGCTTTATATTGCTGGGCTTTGTTGAGCTGCCAGTTAGGATAAAAAAAAAGCAATGTGCTTCATAGACCCTATCAAGGAAAATTAGAAAGCATTAAATTCTGCTCAGACTATCCATCACTGGTGATCTGGTAATCAAATCCAGAGAGGCTGGTGGGAGGTCAAGACTTTCTTGTTCTTGGTGTTTCTGAATCAATAACTACTATGAAAGACACGTAAGTGAATCCAAAAGAAGAGAGAGAGAGATGTCTGACCTAAAAGTCAACACAAGATCACAGTGCAGAGGCCAGAAGAGACCAGATACCTCCAGGTTTTGAGGAGAAAACCCCACAGTCTCAACTCAGTTCTTGAGGTGAGCATGTGTTTTAGTTTAATTCTATATTGGAATGGTTATTAAATTACTATCTAGTCCCAGGCAAAATCTAGCCCTTGTTCCACATAGCCAGGTAAGAGGTGTATCTACAGGAAGATTTTTCAAACTGCCTTTGGATCCAAATCAAATAAATATTGCAAACCCTGTATTGAACCCAGGTGATATCTAATCCACAATGAAACATCGGCCTGCAGCCTCGGACTGAGCAGCCCAGCTCTAATGCCACTTAAATCAGAATGTAAGAGCTAAAGGAATTCCAGGAATCCAATGATATAAACTGTATTTTTAGAGCTGTGAGTGACTTGTGAGAGTGAAACAGTGCAGTGACTAAAGATAGCCCAAGCAAGGTTTTCCATGATTTATCACAGGAACGCTCACAGTAAGTTAAAGTCACCGAATGTTGTGATAGCAGCACCTACATGCTGGCATGTTTTCAAGACAAGTCATTCATAACATATTTGTCACAGAGGGAAAATTTCCATAACAGAGCTCTGAGTTGTGTCTCACTTGCACAAGCACCACACACATCACTTTCCTATTAAGACACCGAGAGGTCTATTTGTTTCCAATGATCTATTTTTCCTTTAAGCCATCTGGAGGGAAGAACCCCACTTGCCTGCATGGTTTGAGGCCCTCCCAAGCTTTCAGTCTGGCTGTGCAATCAATGCAGGGATGGCAGAGGACAAAGACTCTCCCTTGGGCTCAGTTGTGGCCCCACTCCATTCCCTGTTGGCCATCTGGACTTTAGTTATCATTTAATAGGAATTCATCGTCTGACCCATCATTCCTCCTCAGGGGTCTGTGCTCCTTCGTGCACCAAGAGGTTGGGTAGGACCTTTCTTTGCTGAGCAAAATGTCTACAGGGGTTATTTTAAGGATGAAGTCATGGCAAACATTTCCTGACACCTCATGATCGGCGTTGCTCTTGGCTCCTGGCCCTTGCTAGCTGCAGTTTGCAGGATAAAGGAACTCCCTTGTCGAGGGGGGCTACACTGCAGGACTCTTCTCCCAGTTTCTAACACACCTTGATGCATTCAGACAGAAATGGCAGAGAATCTGCAGAGAGCTCCTCTCATGGACAGATTGGTCTTTGCCTCCTGCAGCCACCCCCTGAGTAGCCTGATAGTCACCTGAAATCTCATTTTCCTGGAATCACAGAATGGTTTGGGTTGGAAGGGACTTCAAAACTCATCCAGTTCCACCCCTGCCATGGCAGGGACACCTTCCCCTGTCCCAGGCTGCTCCAAGTCCCAGTGTCCAGCCTGGCCTTGGACATTTCCAGGGATCCAGGGACAGCCACAGCTGCCCTGGGCACCCTGTGCCAGGGCCTGCCCACCCTCATAGGGAGGAATTTTCTCATGTGTCAAGTCCCAAGTTCAGCTTCCAGCACAACCCACTGGCTGTGTGGGGCCCTGCCCACACTCCCCAGGCAGGGTTACATTCTCTGCTGGATGGAGACACCACCTGTAAGGTGAGGAAGGTGGCTGGGAGGCTGAGTCAGGCCCTCTCTCCCCTTCCCTTGACTAGCTCTGCTCACTCCTGTGGTGTCCCTGCCCAGCTGCCAGGTCTCTGTGTTCTGGCTGTGTAACCAAGGCTGTGCCCAGCTCTGTGTAATCACCTCCCATGGAGTGACATGTGTGAGTCACTCCCATTTCTTTTTCAGGTATGTTTTGATATGCTTCTAAAATTAATTTCCATCTCATAATGAGTTTAAGCTGCAGTTTAGTGTCCTCTTTCAGAAATGGAGACAGGAATAATTGTCATGATCCTTCTTGTTTCATCTCCATGTGCTTTCAAGCAGGCCCTACAACACTTTCATGAGTGACCCCATCCTGCTGCTACTGCAGCCTGGGCATGGCTGTGAGTTTGTTCTTGGGCTGGGGCTGAGCCCCACTGCTCCAGACCATTGCTCAGCACCCAGCAGGACTGAACCCCCAGACTGGGTTTCCTCACTGCCCATCCAGCCTTAGCACTCCATACCCAGTCTCTGCCTGTTGTCCTTCCCTTGTAACCATGCCTGTGGTTCAAATAGAGTGTGTCAGTGATTATAGGATTTCCTCTCCCTGCTGCACTGGGGAAAGAGTGCTCATAGCCCCATGTACAGTCTGGGTTTTTGTTTCATCTTGTTTATATTTGTGGTTATTTCTGCATTGCTTCAATGATTTGCACATTCTTGAGGCCCTAGCTCAGAGCACCTGCAGTCAGGTTGCGCTCAGCATCTCTCTCTCTTTTGCAGCTGATTGTGAGAGGCAGCTAGTGAAGGGTAAAGTTCAGTCCAGGACACAGTCCTTAATTCATGATTGAGCCTGATGAACAGCATGTGAATGATATCTGGACACGTGAAACTTGGGGCTGAAACTGTGATCTGTGCTATGAAACCTGATAGCCCTGAAATGATAAGAAGAAAACATCCTCTTGCAAGAATAACACCACATTATCTCCATGAGTGTTTAACCTGGGACCTGCGAGCACATTAGGCACATTGGCACCAAAAAATCAGGAGGATTATGGAAAGAGTTATTTCTGGAGGCTAATGGGAATATCCACCACATCACAATGAGGAAGCATGCATGTATCCAAGCAGAGATTTCCAGGGAAAGACACCTATTGCAGGAACTCCCTAGGTGAGATAGCCTAATTGAAAAATGGACTAAGAAATGAAGCTTAAATAGCTCTTTGGGGTAATTTCTCTCCTAGACCAGCTTATCTGGGGACTTTTTGCAATCTCCAGCACTTCAAGTCTTTCAGGAGGGATGCACTTGTTCCTTCAAAAGATGCTTTCTTATATAAAAGAAAATTACACCTTTATGTAGAAACATCTAGGAAAGTCTCCCCAGCCCATGGTTTATGCTCAGCTGTCTCAGTGCTCTCAGGTGGTGAGCAGCAAGACCAGAGGGTGACAGAAAGCTGTCTCAGAAAACACAAAGTACTGTAGGTTTCATTGCAGCCAGTTCCAAGGCAGTCCTGCTCCACACCAGCAGGTCACACCCAATGCCTCACTGCTGACACTGAAAGCCTTGGAACCTCTGCCTTGGCAGCGTTAGGAAGAGGGGAAGAGGTGATGATGATTTGACACAGCATTTAGCTGGGCATCTCCAAGCTGTAAAGATTGGGAACACTGAAGGGATGATCATAAATGGAGCCTTCTGTTCTTCAACAGAACGAATCTCCGAACAGACTGGAACACAAGATGTTTCCAGTTATTGCACCATCTGGGTTAGATCTGCCCATTCACAAAGAGGAAACATATTTTCACTCAGAATGACTTTTTAAATGAGGAGACAACGAGGAAGGCGAGTACGTAAGATGTGTGTGCGTGTCTGCGTGCGCAAACGTTTGTGAGTGGGGGGGGACGTGTGTGTGACCCCCAGAGGAACCACACCAACCCTCAGGACATCCTCCAAGCTCTTCTTTTAGCTAACTGGGGAAATTGTCATCAGTAGAGGCAGCCTGGGATGAAGTGCCTGGGGAGCACCTCTGCTGTGCAAGGGAGGGTGGACTCGGACCAGGGGCTGCCCATGTGGGCCAAGGTCAGGCTCTGGGTGTGGGGCTTCCTCAGGCAGCTGGGAGGGCACTGCCACAGGGTGCCAGGCTCCTCGAGGAGCCATGGAACTGGGGAACTGGGGCTGGCCCCCACCTTGCTGCAGAGAGGATGAACCAGTGGTTCATGTGCCCTTCCACCACGGTGTTTGACTCACTGGCAAAGCCCAGAGGAGAAGTTTCAGCAGTCAGGGCAGGATGCTGACTGCTCTGGGGCCGGGAAGGGACAGTGCACAATCCATAGCACATGATCCATAGCACTGCTTGGTCCACACTTGTGTGCTCTGGCTGGCAGTGCAGCCAGAGCCACTGAGCTCATGGGGAGAGAGGGAGAACCAGAGAGATGAGCCTGTGCCCACAGCTAACCAGCAGCCAGGGAGAGCTCTGTGGGAGACCTGCTGGTTATGTGCAGCTGCCTGGCACTGTTTCCTCCCTTCCTCTGACATTTCTGTCCCAGCAGCTCCATGTGCCCTCTCTTGTGTGCCCAATTGCTCTCTTGGTGGCACAAGCAAAATCTCCCCAAGGAGAGACAGGCTGCAATCACAGCCCTTGCGCTCTGTTCTCATGTTTGTTGTAGATCCTGCTTTCTCAGGGCTCGTTCTGAGCAGGCTAATTGGGGTGGCACTTCCAGGAATCCATTTCCAGACCCATTGCTGCATTGCCTTCTGGTAGCATCTGGCACAACGTGTCTGCACAGATGTTTAGTGCTGTGGCTGCGTCCCAGTAGTTTGCTGGGGTGGTGTGTGGAGAAGAGCTCCATGGATGAGAAAAGCTGCATCATACTGGGCTTGTGCAAACCAGCTCATATATTTTAAAATGAGAAGAGAAGAAATTCACAGCTGTGCCTTTATAATATGTGCATTTAGGGCCAAATTGGGCCTGTTTCTGGCGTGGCCATAGAGAACTCTGCAGGGAGAGGACTGTTCCTTCAGAGGCTGCTGAGCAGCAGCAAAATCTCTCCAGCGCTACTGCTGCAACCCTGGGCTTGCACACCTCTTGTTTCCCCTCCACTTCATCTCCCAGAAGATACAGGAAACCTCTGCTGACTTATCCTCATTCTCCCATCCCATGAAGTCCTACTGAGAAGTGGGGACACAAGAAATCCATGTGGCTACAGCTTCACTTTTCCAGACCCCTGGGGCTGGGCTAGAGCCTGTACTTTCCCTCCTGTATTGCTGATGGTTGTGTCCCACAAACCCTTCTGCCCCAGCTGTGAGCTCCAGGGAGAGGCTCAGCTCAGTGTGCCCCTCACCCATTGTGCCAGCTGGAGAGCTCCTGGGTATTCCAGGTGGGCACACACTTGGGAAGATGCTCAAGGAAAGCAGGAGGATAACAAAATGCTGAGACCAAAATTGCTCCCCTGAATGGGTGTCCTAAGCACCACTGGACAGGGTAGGACACGGGAGCCTGGCTGAGCCTTGCACAGGGTGGTGATTCCTGTCTGGTGTGAAAAAAACCCAAACACTACATCTCATGACTAACCACCAGCATGGCCATGGCTGCAATTCCACATGGACCAGGCAGCCCCAGCAGCTCTGAACACAAAGCCAGGCTGTCCCTGTTCTCTCTGTTCACTGTCTGCATCTTTCTGATGCTGCAGGGCTGTCTGGGGAGCTTCCAAGCACTTGTTAAATCTTCTGGAAGTCAGCAGCACCTACAGACCTGCAGGGGCTGATGGCTTCAGGGGTATAGCACACACTGCTGTGAGCAGTGAATGTCAAACACTAATCAGCTCGGGGCACTCAGTTCTGGTTTGTTCCTTTTATGGGTGCTTCTCCCAAAACCACAGCCCCAGGAGTGCTGCTCTGGCCAGGATGCAGGACAATAGACATTGTCCTTGGTGGTACACGGTTTGGGCAAGGATGGCTGAACTGGTCAGGATGCGAGAGACCGTGCAGAAATGTGACACAAACCCTGAGCAGCACTGCTGAGAACAAAGCACAGCTCCCAGCTGCCCAGGGGAGGGAAAGAGGAGAGGAAAAGGAATGGCTGAGACATAAAGACACTGCCAAATTATGAGGTGGCACCAGGAGGGCTGTGCACACTGAGCAGTGAGCTCTGTGTTGGTGAGAGGACGAGGAGCAGGGAGTCCTGGAGGAGCAGAGAGCAGGGCTGGAGCAGGCTCTGGGCTGCTCCCAACCAGAGGAGCTCTGTCCCAGCAGCAGGAGCACTGGGCTGCCAGCGCTCCTGTCGCCTGCAGCTACGAGCAGCCATGGTTTGCTGCACAGTGACAGGCATGGAGACCAAGGTGGGGGTGGATTTGTCACAGTGCTGGTGTCCAAATCGCTTACAGGAGAGACTAACGTGAAGCCAGCAGGGGAAGCACTGCACGTTCTGTACTCAGGACTGCATTTGCAAACCACCAGAGCAGCACTCAGGAGGAGGGTGTTTGTTAGTAAAGATGTTAGGAGCAGAAGAGGAATTGTAACATTAATGTAAACATGACAGGTCCCTTCCTGATGGATGCACGTAGTCCGTAAACATCATTGTCACACTGGAGATCTCGCCAGGGATTCCTGAAGATGCTTTCAAGCATGCTGCAGTCTCATCCTTGGGGTTCTTGGGGTTTCAGAATTATGGCCATCTGTTTGCAATTGAGGTCATTTAGAAGCAGAAGAGACAGCTGCCAAGTGAGTCTTTTTGAACGAAGAGTGCCTTCAGTCTCGCCAAGAAGTTCCCTCCAGCAGGTATCAGAATCACAGAATCAGAATCAGAACCACAGAAAGGTTGGGGAGGGAAGAGACCTTGAACTCATTTCATTCCAACCCCTTGCCACACACAGGGACACCTTCCACTATCCCACATTGCTGTAAGCCCCATCTAATCTGACCCTGAACAGTCCAAGGACTGGGGCAGCCACAGCTGCTCTGGGCACCCTGTGCCAGGGCCTGCCCACCCTCCCAGGGAACAATTCCTGCCCAATATCCCATCCAGCCCTGCCCCCTGGCATTGGGAAGCCATTCCCTGTGTCTTCTCCCTCCAGCCCTTGTCCCCAGTCCCTCTCCAGCTCTCCTGGATCTCCTTTAGGCCCTGCAAGGGACTCTCAGGTCTCCTTGGAGCCTTCTCCAGGTGAGCACCCCCAGCTCTCCCAGCCTGGCTCCAGAGCTGAGGGGCTCCAGCCCTCAGAGCATCTCCATGGCCTCCTCTGGACTTGTAGCACTCAGAAGGGAGTTCTGCATCATCCCAAGCTGAGGCAATAAATCTCACTTAGAATGTCTGTGATGGAAGTGACACCAGGCTGGACATTTTTCACATTCAAACCCAGCCCTGCAAACATCTCCTGTCTGCTGTACTGGCACAGTCACCTCTCAAAATCAGAACTTCCAAGAGCAAACATTAAGCTGGCTTAAACAATTTGCAACTTCAGCCCACCTAATTGAAGGCTTGGCAGCTTAATTTAATTCATACTTTGCATTTGGGCATGATGGTCTGTGGGAATGGTCCAGGTGAGCCAGGCAGGTCAGCTCAGCTTTCTACAGCTCCTGATTTGTGTTGGATAAGGATAAGGGTTGGGCATCACCTTGAAAGTGCTCTGCCACCCTGGTGAGCTCTGCACTCCAAGGAAAGGAGTCAAACACAGGCTTTTTCCGGGAGGGAAGGACATCAGAAGGGAGCAGCAATGCTGAGAAAGTGGGAAATTTTGCCATCCCTCAGATGCTTGCATTGAATCCCCAGAGGGGATGGCACAGAATCTGCCCCTGGTGTGGCCTGTCCACAATCCCACAGATTGTGGAGCCTCTGCACTCAGAGGGGATGACCAGCAGTGGTGCTGTACACCCAAAGATCCCCTGAGGGAGGCTGTGTTCCTTAGCACTACACCAGGGCTTGAAGCTGCCTTTAAATGTCAACCTGCCTTAAAAGCCCGAGGCATTCCCTGACATGTGTGGTGTGAACCTGTTCGCTCAGTAGAGATTTGCTCCACTGAAAACGAGCCTGAAAGTTGATAAGAGCCCCTGGTTAGGCCTGAAATAGCCCTTTGCAATGTGGGACTGGCTGGAGTAGGTATCAGATGAAGAGCAACAGTCACAGCACAGCAGAAAGGAGGCTGAGATCATACCTGCATTGGGTCCAGCCACAGGTGCACTGGCTGCTCGGAGGTGTTGCTGGGCTCATGCTGTGCGTCACCTACAACACCCACCAAGTCCTGGTGCTCCCTCCTCCCAACATGGAACACCAAGGGAAAGTATAGAAAGAGTAGAGAGACATTGGAGGGACAACAGCACTGGAAAAGGTGCAGTGGTGCTGTCTGGAAAGAAAGGAAGCAGGATTC
Organism: Catharus ustulatus; assembly: GCF_009819885.2. Lineage (NCBI taxonomy): Eukaryota > Metazoa > Chordata > Aves > Passeriformes > Turdidae > Catharus > Catharus ustulatus. Next base: position 1,821,436 of record NC_046240.1, read on the forward strand.
CCACTTCATGCAGCTGCAGAGAAAGGCCAGAGGGGTTTGTTCAGTTACCTGGGGGAAGTGCAGTGCTCCTGGCAGGAATGTGATTTGTTCCAATGCCCTCAAAGAAGGAGGAGGGGCTATATTTTATTTTCAACCTCTGCTGGTGCTGTGCGTGGGAAACACTGCTGGCACTGGGATTTTGTTCTGTTGGGGTTTTGCTCGGTGCTGCAGATAAGGCTCCTGTTTCCTTGGTCATTTTGTAGGAATGGAAAACATGCCTGGGCCTTCAAGCACACTTTGAAGTCAATCAAAACTGTCTTAAAGTATATTTCTCTGCTATAGAACATAAAAATATTATCCTTCTGGCATACCTCCATGAGAATATTAAAAATAGCTTACTGAGTTACTCTGTGAAAATCGCTAATATAACAAGACTTTTGTGTCTTATTTCATTAATGAAGGAACTCTAATGCTGGGCTTGAATGTGATACTGGTGTAAATCAATAAAGAACATTTTTGGAAAAACACAATCCTATTATTCCAAGATATTTTTGTAGGGTGAAGTTAGAAAGAAACATTTATTACCATGACTTTTGTCCAACTCAATAAGCTATTTGCATCTGAAAACTTTAGTGCTAGCTAAATAAAAACGTGTTCTGTGCATGGGATGGCATTTGCTTTCCCTGTTTGTTTCAGTGCTGTTAGTCCGGCACGGGGGAGAATCTGTTTGGCAGAGAAAGGCTTGGAGCGAAATCTTGTACTGACCCCTCACAGTAGAAACCCATGGCTTGCTTAGGGAAGAGTCAGAGCAGGACAGGGCTCCTGGCTTTTCCTGAACAGCATCCAGGAGTCTGAGATGAGCCTGACTGAGAGGCACAGCATTCTGTCCCAGTTCCAGCTGCAATTGTTTGTTAACAACCCCCTGGGGCTGTGGCCAGCCCGGAGCCAGAGAACCCAGGGCTGGTCCTGGCTGGGTCAGAGCTGAGGTTCCTGCAGCTCCTCCCCTGCTCTCCAGCACCGGGAGCCAAAAATGGGTAATCATACGGTAGCAGTTCTCCCACCCAGCTCCTGGTCTTTCCTTCGACAAGAGAAGGCTTTAGATTTAATGGCCTCAACGGGTATTTCTTACATGGATTTGTCTAATTGCCTTTTGAACTCGTGCTAAAGAGGTGATTTGCTGCTTCCTCAGTGGCCTCCCGAGGGGTGTAAATCACAGCTCTGCTCAAGAACCAGAGGAACAGGCAGCATTCCTCCCACAGCACCCCTGCTGCCCTCGGCAAGCAGAGACCCCTCTCCTTTTCTGCTGTTTACAAAAGCTCCAGCGGTGGTCAGTGATCTGGGGCTGGAAATGGGCTTCTTAATGTGCCTGAGTTCCTGAGGTGCCCTGCCAGGCTTTCACAGTCACTTGTCTTCGAGCGTCCACACAAGCAGAGGAATGGCTGATGCAGCAGGAGCACAGGGGAGCTGAGGAAAAAGCTCCTCTTAGTCAAGGAACAGAGTTCAGCTGCTGAAACTGAGAATGCCTCTGGGAGCAAATGACACAAACCACCACAGTGTGTCATGAGCCTGGAACTAAGCCTGCACACCCCTCTAAATCCACACAACCAAATGGCATGCTGAGTTTATCTGGGGGAAACCTCTGCTGCCCAAAGCCAAGATCACCTTTCCCTCTCTCATTCCTGACAGAAGTTTGTCCACCTTGTTCTTAAAAACCTTCTTTGGTTTGATGAGATACCAACTCTTGCTCAAACCATTTTCACTGTAGCCCCTTCCTGAAGTGCACATCCATAACTCCTAGTCCTTCTACAGATGGATAGAGAGAATAAGAATAAAACATTCTGATTCTTTCCATGGTAGTCTTCCTTATATTTAAAATCTGGTCAGGGCTCCCTTCAGACAATTTTTCATTAGACTGTCCCTCAGTCTTTGTGCCTGCCCTTGAGTGTCCCATTTTCAGGTGTCTCTTCCTGGGCTCTGGGCTCTCTTCTGTTGCCTCTCCCCTTCTTCAGCAGTCAGCAATGGTGGAGCAGAGCAGAGCAGGGCAAAGCAGAACCTGTGCTGCACTGAGCAGCTGAAGGGATGTGATTTGCAGCCTGCACTGCACAGCCCCTGCTCCCCCTTCTCACACTCTCACCATCACCATCACTGCTGGTCCTGAGCTGGCTCACAATCCTGCTCTGCTGCACGGAGCAGCTGCAGAACATTCTGCTCTGTACACTGGGAATGTGCAATCCCTGTCTAGTTCTCACTGGGTTTGTTTCTGTAGCTGTCCTCACATCATCACTTCTTTCAAAAACTGTTCTCTCACTCTAACACTGCTCTGCTGCATGCATGTGCCCTCTTCCAACTTCACCTCCTAGCAAATAAAATGATTTTCTGCTCCACTTTGTAGAGGAAACACAGAAGACAAAGGGACACAGTGACCCACTGAGAGCTTCTCTCCGAGTGTGCTTTTCTAAGTGTTTCACACCACCTTGGGCAACACACATCACACTTTCCCAAAAATCGTTAGACAATGTCATGTCAGGCAGTGTCAACAGCCTCGTTAAAAACAAGATATACGACATGTACAGCTTATTCCCTATCCACAAGCATCGCAGAAGGATTAGATTTGACACATGCATAATGGCTGGGTTTTATTTCTTTTCCCTGATTTGTTTCAGTATTTGTTTGTTGGCTCAATTTGTTGTCCCAGTACTTTTCTGGAAATGGAAGATAAAGTAGATGCTCCATAATTTTTCTTTTTGTAAACTAGATATTCTGTTTACCATTTTTGAAAGCCATGAGGAGTGTTTCATCTCTATGCCTGCCTTGTGTCTTTAAAAATCTGTTTAAGCTGCCGTTACCTCCTAGAATTCTACAACAGATGAATATCTGCCAGTTATTGCATAGAAGGCAGAATTCTGTTCATTACCTCAGCTGATTATTCCAAGACTCACTCCTTTCTGGCTGGGTGGCCTGGTGGGCACATGCCAGCTGCTCAGGGACACGTTCTGCACAAAGGGGTGTCACCCTGAAATGAAACACCCTGATGGGAGACAGAGGACAGCTCTGGGGGTTGCTGTCCCCACCATTAAACCATGTCACATATCACATCCACGCATCTTTTAAATCCTTCCAGGGATGGCAACTCCACACTGCCCTGGGCAGCCTGTTCCAATGTTTTACAACCCTGTCAGTGAAGAAATATTCCCTAATGTCCAATTTAAACCTCCCCTGACGCCACCTGGGACAATTCCTCTCATCCTGTCCCTTGTTCCCTGGGAGCAGAGCCTCACTCCCACCTGGCTGCAACCTCCTGTCGGGGAGTTGTGGAGAGTGAGAAGGCCCCCCCTGAGGAAGGAAGGACATGGATTTAACATACCCACACTCCACAAGGTCCCACTGCCCCCTACCAGGAAAAAGCAAGTGAGGAGCTCCAGGGCAAAGGGCAGGGTGTGTATCAATAGAAGAGAAGGAGCAAGTACCTAAATCACCTCTAAGAAGAGCAGGAGTATCACTAATGACTCAAGGAAATATGAGAATTAGGAATGATATCTTTCTCCATCTGACCCAGGAACACGGTCATGGTTTCTTTTCCTTCCCAGCCTTTTCTTTCTCTCTCACATGCTAAGTTACATCTTGGGAAGCATCAAAAACAATGTTTCAGACCCTGCCTTGGCTATACTACAGTTTTTGGGAAAGATCAAGGCAGTGGAAAATAGAGGCTAGCACTTCTCCTTGCTGGCTGCCAAGAGCCCTGGCAATGCCAGAGCCAGCCTGGGCTCCTTCCAGTCTGTGAGCAGAAACACCAGCAGCACCAAGAGCCCTTCCACCTCCTCTGGTTCCCTTCACCCAGCCTCAGGCAGCTGCCCCTGCCAACGCCCATCCTGCTGGAGAGAAAACAGGGAAAAGCCTGGAGACAGCACACCCAGCACCAGATGGAAAGCTTGCACCTGCACAGACTGCCCTCCCAGCACCAGGTGTAATCCCACACCCACAGCATCCCCAAGCCAGAGCCCACACAATAACAGAGACTCCCCCAAGCTGTGATGCAGGTCAGTTTGTTAACCATATATAGCATAACCCACCACAGCTGACTGAGAGCATTGTAATTTGGGTTTGTTTCTGTAAAAATAGAAGAAATCTGTAGTTTAATCTTTAATTGTCTCAGAAAAAAAAAAAATATAATCTTGCTTCTTTGTGCCTCTCCAGCCCTTCACAGTTCATCGTTTGCAATGTGCAAAACAAATGAATGTTACCTGGCTCAGAGGAAATCTTGTTGTCAGGTCTGAATTTCTTTCTTTGTTTTATTTTAGAAAGCTTCCCTCTCCCATCAGATCGGGAATGCTGCCTTGGCCATAATCTCTCCTACATCTCCTTATCACAGATGCTGTTTAGACACTTCCCCCATTTTGGTTCCCAAACTACCTGTGATGACCTCAGTTCTGAAAGATTTTTTCTCTTTGTCCACAAAAAAGCCACCCAAGCTGCAGGTCAGACAAAAATTTGTCCAGCTTCACTTTTCCTGGATGTCAGAGTGACCTGGGAGGTCTGGTCAGCTTTGCTTTTCATAAGAGAACCTCTTTTCTGTACCTTTCAGCCTCTCCACACACTTTGACTTTCACTTGCTCTGAGCTGCTGTGACTGTGCTGGTTTATTTCCTGAATAAAATTCTTTGTCTCTGCTTTTCAAGAAAAGCAGCATTAAATGATCACCGTAGAAATGCAGCTGCATTTTTAATGGCTTGTAGGGGAGCTTCTTCCCTCCAGGTCCTTCAGCACAAGAGGGGAGGAATCAGGGATTATTCATCCTCAGCTGTTGGAATAGCACTGGCTGGAAGAGCAGGGCTGAAAGTCTGAATTTTCTTCATGTTTCCCCTTCTCACTTTTGACTGACAAGTGGCACACAGTGGCAAAGGCTCACACTACTCTTCAGGGAGAAGGGACTTCCTGTACTCAGAGCAGGCATGAGAGAGAGATTTCTTGGTGGAAAACTGAAATGTTCCCATGGCACCTCTCTTAGAGAACAGAGGGGATGCCCCAAACAGCCTTGCCAAAGACACACCAAGGTGTCCTGTCCCACAGCAGGGCTGAAGTCAGTGAATATTTTATCAATTTCATGTTGCTTTCTACTCATTTACCACCCAAAATTGCTTGGACTTGGCACAGTTCCCTCTCTGTCTCTTATCCCCTGCCCCTTGGCACAGAGAAGCCCCAGGAGCCAGGGGGATTTCAGGATTTCAGCCTTCCAGAGGGCAGGGAAGGGGAACAGGAACATCTCATTTCTACACTGTGTCATGGTGGATATTCTGCTTCACAAAGACATCCCTGGCTGGGGTCTGCCACCTCCTGGCTCCTGTCCTGGGGCAGGGGAAGACCTGGGGAGCATGAGGAGAGGAGGAGAGACCATGGGGATGGGAGAAGAGAGGTGGGACACAGATGCTGGAGCAGACATAGGGAATTCCTGAGGAGCTGGGAGTAGTCAAGAGCAGTCATAGGGTGATAGAAGTAAAGGTTTTATCCTCTAAAATGGAGCTTGGTTCTACTGAGAGGGGCACTGAAGGGCTGAGGGTCAGAGGATGCTGTGTCTGCAAAGATACTGTGGACAGTGAACAGTGCATCAGGGGTTTTTCAATCTTATCAGTTTTTTTCTTTGAAGACCAGAGGTTTTCTGCATCAAAGACATCTTAGCTGAAGTTCATGAAACTCCCTTCTAGGAGAAGGTAAGATGTGGGTCTTGTGACCCTTGAAAATCACAGACCAAACCGGACAGCAGCTATGGGAATGATCTAAAGCATGATGATCACAATTTTCCATGCAGCAAGGCCTCAGAATTAATCAGAGCAGCCTAAATTCCTCACAGAATAGAAAGACTTCCCAGAGATGGTCTCTGCTGGGGCAAAATCCCAGTGCAGATTGTGCTGTTCATGGCAGTGCAGCACTGCAGAGGTCCTGCAGCACATGGGCAAGGGTTGCCAAGGCCCAGGATTTCGGGAAGCTGGAGTCATTCTGGATAACCTTTGCTGGTGGATGGCCCGTGCCCAGCCCAGCTCGAGCTGGGGCAGTGAGCCAGGGGTTGTGTCAGTGACTCTCATGCCATGAGCTCACAGCTTAGGGGAGCAGGGAGGAGGGCTTCAGGTATGCTGTGCCAGGCTAGGGGTGCAGCAGACTCCCACTCAGGAAAGCTCTGGAAAGCTGAAAGTCATTTGCCCACCCTGTGCCAGGATACTTGGATTATTGTCATTTATAGAAAAAGAAAACTCCATCTCTATTTCTGTGAAGAGACCAGAGCTTTTGCCCTCCTTTCCAAAGAGGAGAAGCAGTGCCTGCTGCACCTGGAAACTGCTCAGGAGCACAAACCCCCAGCCCATCTCATGCTGGGGGTTCAGGGCTGCCAAGAGCTCAGCCACCGGAGGCCTTGGCAGAGCTGGGGCTGGAGCAGCCCAGAGGACACAGCTGTCCTGCGAGCACACACTCTGCAAGCATGGGATACCCTGGCAGCAGACCAGCCACTGCTGCATCCAAATCATGTCTGGGTTTCCTTGTCAATTCAGAAAAACTGCTGCATTTCCATGAAACATTTTGATGTCTATGAATCAGCATTTTCCAATAAAACGTTTCATCCGAACATTCCCAGCGAGATCCTGCCCTGATAATGTCCAGAGCATTGGCTGCAGTCCAGGCAGCCTGAGCCATGGGGCAGTTCTGCAGAGTGATTTCTCCGGGTGATGACGATTCCTGCTGACCTTTCCTGCAGTGTGACTGTGTGGCCTGGGCATCTGAAATGTTATTTATAGGCAGGAGCAGCAAGCGCTGTGGAGACAGTCTCCAGCAGGCCCTCGAGGCCTGGACATGCAGGAGCTGCTGGAAAGGAGCTTTTCCAGGGGAAAAGCCACTTTACAGAAACACAGAGAGAAATAAACTCCCTTTTGGAGAGAACCCATTCCTGCCTGGGGCTTGGTTCTGTGCAGGGGGTTCTGCACGACCAGGGGATGCTGCTGGCTGTGTGAAACCAGTGCTGGCTGTGGGGTGATCTCCTCTCCTTCCTCCCCTGGGGCTGCTGCCAGAGCAAGATTTGCTACAGCACTGGGAGCCTCTGCTTTCACTGTGTGTCTCCAATCCCGTGCAAATGCAGTTTCCTACATCTCAAAGGATAAGAATTGCTGGGGACAGGTTGCTGGTGTGTGACTGTAGGGCCCATATTGCAGAGGAATGGAGAATTTTGTCTTCACCTGGAAAAATGAAATGAAATTTCTCCCTCTCAGAACCATCTGCACAGGTTTTCTTGAGTTTTCTGGAGCTTCTGAGATCTCTAAAGCCCATTGTCTATTTTGGTCCAACGTGAAGAAGGGTGCTGCAGAGCTGAGGATAAAATGAGCAATGTCAGGATACTCAGTGTCTCCAGTTCACTCCAGAACAGCAACAAAAAAAATAGCCCAAATCAGTTTTTCCTCATCAAAACATTCCGATTTCTATCTCATTGAGTAGTTAAGACTGACTTTTAAAACCTGCCACATTCTCAAAAAGTAATTTTCTGCTTCTGACCTTGCTTCTTTTCTTGTTAAATGAGGTTGTTCCAATGTCCCCATTGCTCCAAGTTCTAGACACTTACTGATGGGTTTCTCTCCTTGTGTACAATAAAGCAAAGAAGATTTTAAAAAAGATACCAAGGTATAGCCCCCTGTTCAGAAGCCTCTGTGGCTTCATGGGACAATACATTATTGCAAGGTAACACCTGGTTTTGGCATAAGCTATTACCCAACTGCTGCTGTGAGGGAGGAGGTGGTAATGAACTCTCCAAAGCTAAAGGAAAAGGGACTCTTCCAGAATCTCTTTTTTATCTCAGGAAGCAACCCAAGAGGCTGAAATTCTCTTTCTGAAGAGAAAAACCCTTCCCTGAAAGAGCTATCACAGTATCCACAGGTGAGAACATCAGAAGAGCTGCCTGGAACACATCCTCTGGGGGTCACAGCATGTGCAGGGGTTTCTCTCTCACCAAGCCTGGTGTGAAGTTCCTGTTGCATCTGCAAAATCCTGAAAAGTCAAGGGTACAACACTTGCAGAGTGTCCTTCTTATTGGGTTAACATCTGAGACCAAATGGGAAGGGATCAGAGGAGGGAGGCAGAGCCACAGTGGGATCCTCTCTGGAACACAGGTGTGTCACAAGGGCTTGGGATGGAGTGTCCCCTCAGTCAGGCTGAAAAAAAGTTAGAGCAGTATGAAAAGCTGCTGTTTTGGTTCTCAGCAGCAATGCCATGCAGCAGATCCCAGCCCTGGAGCAAGTGTTGTCCCAAAGATTTCAGTTCAACTCTGAGATGCCAGCAGTCGGTTATCCAAAACCAGTTCAGAAATCTTCCTGGGAAATGTGCTGAACTGATGATTTTTGAAATAATGAACCCTGGCTCTTTTGAAGCGTAGACAGACACATCTAAATATCTTTTTTTTTTTTTTTTTTCTTATGCTTCTCCCTGCACACTGAAAAGCTCTGGGCAATTCACAAGTACAAGTATGCAGTGAATCAACTTTGGGTTCCCTGAGTTATATTCTTCTACAAAGCTGCATTTCAGGTTTCATTGGAATATAGAACTGCTTTAAATCTGAGTGCACTTGCATCTCAGAAAATAATAGGAATATAGAAATATATAATAGGATTACATGTCCTTCAATTCTGCTTATTAACACACAGGGGGAAAAATCCTTTATTCTGTGTTGTAATGTCAGGGATATTACAGGTGCAGGTTTGTATCTGTGGTTTGATGCAGTGCTATAACAATAAGTACAACAATGGATTTACTCTGCAGAGACTTTTGTTTGTGTGTGTGCACTGAGTCCCTTTGGTAAAGAGAAATGTTTATTCTGAGAGCACATATTGTGTTTCCACAATGGACTGATTCAGGTTTTCATTCAGCAGTGGAGACTTGTGGCAAATTATTAGCATAAGCAGCACAAATAGGCTTTCATTTTCTAAGTTGTACTTCTGCTCATGTAAATCAGCAATAAGGCTTGTAAACCAGCCCTGTTACAATTCTTTCAATTTTACAGTGTTTTGGTCTCATATCTGGAAGCCACTTTGAAATACAGTGAAATACAGCCTTCTGACAGAGGTCTTAAAGAAATTCAAGAATAAAATAGCGCAAGTAATTTGAAAATTATATCCTATTCCTGAAGTATTTACTCCAAGCAGTGAGCAAAGTCTTCCAAGGGAGCAAGAGTACACCAGAGATGGCTGGTGCAGTGACTCTTTGGCTTTTTTATTACCCCTAATATTTCTGTTGCTGTTTCTTGCTCTCCTCCTTCTTCCCAGCATTTCTTCTTTGTGAAGGAACAATAATTTGAATAACTCATATTCAAGTTCACAGGCTTCATAATTCCAGAAGCATCAGCCTCTGCAATGCTCTCTCCCCACCCCAGTGGAGTCAGAGATGGGCCCTAGCTATCTGATTCTAGCACAACAAAACAAATATGCTGGCCCAATGATCTTCTGACCATATATAGGCTGAAATAGCCTTTTGGAAGATATGGTTGATATCTGTGATCATCACAGGGCAATTAGGAACCATTATGAAACGACCATCTTACCAGTAATTTATTGGACAGCCTCAAACTATTTCCTTGGGTGGGGAGGGTGTCATCTTCAAGAACACCTCCTGCTCAGGAGAGGCCATGAATTAATTTTTATGGAAGATCTGATGGGAAGAGTGCAGAGCTCAGAGCATGAACCTGAGCACAGAGTTATGTCTTGGAAATGCAATGTCCCAAAGGAAAGCAGACAGGAGAGATTCAGTGTTGATATGGTTCTCATGGCAGCTGCTTTCTGAGACTTCCTTGACAGAGTAATGTCTGCTTTCCAATTGCCTCCAAGAGCTGCTTTTTCTCCTGTGCAAGAAACAAACAGCACTAGTAAATGCAGTGCCTGACTCTGCAGCAGTAGGAGCAGACAGGATCTAGCTGGGGTGTCAGAGCTGCTGCACTGGGAGGTGGCTGAGCTATGGGAGCTCCTCTCCAGCTCCTGCTGCCTCTATTCACAGAGAAGAGCCAAAGCATGGCCAAAGGGGTTATTGGACATAAAGCAGTGACATGGACACTGCAGAGCATCCTTTGCACCCACCGCAGAATCAGGATCACACACTGGCTTGAATTGGAAAAGACCTCAAAGCTCATCTTGTTTTATCCCCCTGCCATGCACAGGAACACCTTCCACCACCCCAGGGTGCTCCAAGCCCTGTCCAACCCAGCCTTGAACACTTCCAGATCTGGGGCAGCCACATCTTCTCTGTGCCACAGCCTCCCCACTCCCATAGGGAAGAATTACTCCAGTCCAGTTCTGTTGGATTTATCAGGATCTTGCTGTGACATTATTTTTTTGCCACGGGTGTAGTGGAAAGAGGCAGAAGGGGAATTTCCAGGCCCAAACAAGCTGGGTTTGATGGTCTCGTTGTCATTTTTTAGTATCTGATGCAAAGCACAGAGCAAAGTGGGCAGCTGATGGTGGCTGCTGGGTGGGAAGGGGCTGGAGGAGAAGTTGAGGGTCAGGTGTGACAGGAGCAGCACAGGCAATAAAAGCAAATGCTGAACTGCAGACCTGCCTTTTCTTTGCAAATTCATCTGTTGCTAAGAATAACCTGCCTGGACAGTGTCCTACAGCATGCTCCAACCTAAAGGGCATTTTGGTCTGACAAATGAAAACTAATAGAGTGCAGTTATTACCATATGAACATGTGGATTGAAAACATGTGTTGAGTGATTAAAGGCGAAGGCTTGATGACAGGCCCGTACCGGAGATGGTGCATCTCGGGGAGGAGATTGCTGTTTGGGAAATGCCATATTTTACCATTGAGTTCATTAGTATTTGCCATAAGGAAAACAAGAAAGGTTGACTCCAGGAAAAAAATCCCTCCCTCTCAGATGCTATCACTGCACACACGATGTTTGCTTTGGAAACTCCTCGCCAGGGTTTCTGTCAGTCTGTTGCTCCGCGAATGCTGTCTCATGGACAGTTTAGGATTTCACTCTGCCTGGGCTTGGACGGTGTCCCAGGAGTGTGCTCGGTGTCAGGAATTCAAGCTGGAAAAAGTGTGCATTCTGGAAGATTAGGCACTGCAGGCTGTCCCCGCAGTGCCCATGGGCTGGGCAGGTCAGAGCACACCGGGGGGCTGCAGGGCTGTGCCCCAGGGTGGTAAATCTACCACAGCACTGCAGGGAGACACAGCTGAGCTGACAGGGAGTTTTGGGTTGATGCATGTTCATTATAAATCATCTTCTGCTTGTCTGTTTACAATAGTCTGTCTTTCCTTACTGTTTTTGAGGTAGTAACAAACCCTGTATTTTAACTCAACAACAGTATTTTTATGTGAAAAAATAATCACGCATCCTTGCTATTCACATTTTTGGATGAGATATGAACTAGAACTATGGGGCCAAGTGCCTCACCCCAAACACTGAAAACTGAACAACAAGAAAAAATCAGTCACTTCCCAAAAACTTTGCTAAGTTTTGTGACAGTAACCAGTGTATCTGTGACTGGCTGTGAGGCACCTGTAGCAGATTAACATTTGACAGTCCTTAACAGCCACAGTCCTTGCTGCCTTTCCATCAAGATATTGCATTCAAACCAAACTGAATCAAATTTTTAGCGCCCCCTGCAAAGCACAGCAGTGGCTGGGCAGCAGTGCAGAGCCCTGGGCACCAGAAGCAGGATCAGAGGAGCCTGCAGAAGCTCTCCTGCCAGTCAGCTCTCAGGACATTGCACTGAGATGAAACAGGCTGCAGGAAACGTCCAGCCAGGATAAATTCTTGGTTCATCACAGATTTTGCCAGATGCTACATTGCTCCTGCAGTCCTACCAGTGCTGTGTTGTAGGCTGGGTTTGTGCTCTCCCATCATATTCCCATCTCTGCTGGTTAAGGAGGGCTCATTCAGATGTGTGGGTCTATTAATTTCATCTTATAAAGTGTATTAATTGTTATTAATTGCTATAGAGTGGGATATCCTGCCTTTCTTGCCTGTTGAGTTTCCTCCCTGTTCTCTCAGCAGTGTTTTTTTTACAGTATATTTTATGGTACAAAGTTTGATACACCCAAAGAAAGACTTGTGAAAGCTAGTAGGGAGGATTCCCCCTCAAGCTTGAAGGAAATCATGTATTTGTCTTAGATTTTTACACAGATTTAGACACTAATATTAAAACAAACAAAACAAACAAAAAACCTCACCAAAAAAAGCCAATTATTTTTTTTAAACCTTCACAATTTTCCTGACCTCTGTGTTTTCACCTCAAAAGGAAAAGACAGACAAAGAAACTGAAAATTGCTATTGAAAATGCCTGTAATGGAACAAGAAGACCAAATTTCATTTGATTTATTTCTGGCAAATTCAGCCCACAGTGGCTGGAAATCCAGAGAAATGAGAAATCTTCCTGCTTCTTCCATTCAGCACTTGGTGTTTTTTTGGGTAAATCAGCCCATTTGGTTCAATTCCTCCATTTCCTTTCCCCTTCCTTGGCAACGCAGATGACAGCACAACATGGACATTTCACACAGCTTTTGATGATTCTCATATTTTTCACAGTCCCATTGATCTTCTGAGATTCCAGCTGTGTTTGTGGCTGCTCCCACTGGGAGAGCCAGTGGTTCTGGGCAGATGTAGGTCCTGGGAGAAGGAAGTGCCACATCTGGCAGAGCCGCAGGAGCGTGGATGTGCAACCCCCTGAGCTGTGTGCCTGTGGGGACAGGGCCAGTCCTGCAGCACCCACTGCAGGGTCACTGTCCATGGTGAGAGCAGGACATCAGTGTGCCAGGGCATTTCATTCAGTGTGCTGCAAATGTACATCCCAGGCTGGTGCTGCTCGTGATGTGCAGGAATGCAGTGGTGGAGACACAAACAGCTGAGAGGTTTCTCAGGTTCGATGAGAGATCTGCATGCTCTGTACAGCTCTCTGCAGTATGGAAAACAAACACGGAAAGTCGTGCTCATGCACCTCCTCTGCTCTTGTTTCTCCTGAGACCAGATAAAAAAACAATCCAGGAAGAAAATCTACATGTAGATGGCAGCCGGAGATGTAGATGGCAGCTGGAGAATCTGGGACTCCAGGGAATGGTGGGAATGGGGTCAGACACAGCAAAGGGATGGCCAAAAAATCAGAGAGGTCTCTGCTGCCAAACTTCCCCTGGCCTTCGAGAAAGGGCAGAGGGCACGGGTGGCTGCAGGGATGAGGGCTGTCCCGGAGGATGCCAGCTGCCGGAGGAGGAGGGGGAGGCACCGCAGGTTCCCAGCGGGCAGACGTGGCTGGCACAGAGCAGGTGGCACTTACAGTGTGAGCGTGGGCAGAGGGAGAGCAGGGAGCTCCTGCCCGGCACCAGGAGCAGGGCAAACAGAGGCTGCTGCTCACTGCTGCGCTCCCAAAGGACATTTACCTGGGAGGGAGGAGTCCCGAAAACAGATCTCAAGCCCCTGTTTGATTTGGCCATGTTCAAAAGCCCGTGTGTCTCCCATGCTATTTCATGGTTTAGCAAAGATGGTTTTCAATGGATTTTGCCTATCCTGTGAATCATCTCCAGACAGTTTCTTTTTCTTACTGTGGCTTCAAACTCTTTTATCCCTTGGGACCACCTGGTCCCGTGCTCTTCACACTGAACAGACTCAGATGTTGCAGTGGACCAAAAGCCTCAGTGATCTCCACATTATCTTGTCTGCGATCGTGGTCAGGAAAAAACATTACACCTTGCAGTCTGTGACATGAGATGAACTCCACATCTAATTTCTAGGCAAGAAGTCGGGAAGGACGGATGCAACTCTGACAGCAGAGACGCTGTGCCCGTGCTGTGGGACACACGGAGCCGTGTCCGTGCTGTGGGACACACGGAGCAGTGTCCGTGCTGTGGGACACACGGAGCCGTGTCCGTTCCTCGGGACACACGGAGCCGTGCCCGTGCTGTGGGACACACGGAGCCGTGCCCGTGCTGTGGGACACACGGAACCGTGTCCGTGCTGTGGGACACACGGAGCCGTGCCCGTGCTGTGGGACACACGGAGCCGTGCCCGTGCTGTGGGACACACGGAACCGTGTCCGTGCTGTGGGACACACGGAGCCGTGTCCGTACTGTGGGACACACGGAGCCGTGCCCGTGCTGTGGGACACACGGAGCCGTGTCGGTGCTGTGGGACACACGGAACCGTGTCCGTGCTGTGGGACACACGGAACCGTGTCCGTTCCTTGGGACACACGGAGCCGTCCCCCGCTCCAGCCGGGGGCAGCGGGACAGGGTGCGGGAGCGCTCATCCCGCACCGCGGCACCCGGCAGCAGCTCCTGGTGTGCTGGAAGCAGCAGCTGGAGCTCGTGTTTGCTGCCCTGCAGGGCTGCAGAAGGGCTGGCAGATGGCACCGGCACCTGCAGCAGGGTGCACCCCGCTCCTTCCCGAGCCGGAGCCGGGGAAGGGCAGAGCTGGTGCCCGCACCCGGGCACGGCTCAACCCGCACCGCTCCCTCTCTGCCGGCTGTGCCCGAACACATGAAACCGGCCTGTGTCTCATGGTATTAATAACCCCTTGGATGCCTTTGTTTAAAGTATTCCATTGGGAAGTGCTATTTTAAGGCTCCATTGAGGCAAGCGGAATGTGAAACCTCCTCCTGCCGGACACTTCGCGCTCGGCGCTTATCTGCGTGCGCGCTGCTATTGTGTCTAATACAAGGCGGAGATTAGCTCCCCTCGCGAGCTCACTTTCACCATTTACATTTCGCGTGTTGGAACAGCCACAACAGTCTGCACCAGATCGTGTCCATATGTTCCGGGTGCACAGAACACGAACGGGCAGCTCTGCGGTGCCCGGGACACCCCCGGGGCAGGTCCTGCCAGGCGCTGGCTGGACCTGGATTCACCGAGAAAGTTCCGTTTGCTAACAATTCATCAAGCAGCCACGAACACTGTTTAGCTCTTTAGTTTGAGATAATGCTCATCTGACTTCCTGCATATTCAGAAAGTATTTCTGGTTTTTTAAGTGCCTCTCAGTTAAACTCTCTCCTTTGCTGGCTGAATTGATGGGGGAGAGGTCCTGGTGTCCACACTCCTGGACTGGACAAGATCCAAGGTGTGGCCCCAGCCCATCACATATGGACACTCAGCCTCACCCACACAAAAAATGCTATTCTTTTCTTTTTAAACCTGTGCTATTTTATTGTGACTGTGGACTGAAACTCCCTTCAGAAACAGGTAGGGAAGCAGGGAAGGTAGTCTCTTTGGATAATAAAAAGTGTAAAAGCCATGCTGAAAAAGGAATATTTTTATTAAGGTTGGGTTCTATAGGTCAAAACTTTCAGGAGATGCAATAAGAGAAGGAGAGGTGAACTCTAAGAGTAAGTGCTGCTGGAACTGTGAAATTGTTTGCATAATATGAACATAAAGAAAAAACTGGGTGTTACTGACAAGAAGGAGGGGAAAAATACAGAAGTGCTGCACAAAAAACCCTCAGAAATTCATGACTATAGAGATAACAAAAATGTTTTAATACCTTGGTCTGGCTCTGCAGGGAGTGCAGTTATAGCGTAGCATGGCCATGGCCAAAACTAATGAGGACGTGGGAAGTTTCAGCACTCATGAACCTTGCAAGGAGGCTTTTTTCTCAGCCCAGCTCTCCAGAGTGGCCTCCTGCCCCTTTTCCTCCTCCTGGAATAAAGTGAGTCAGACACTAGATCTGAGGAACTAATCAAGGCTATATGGCAGCAGGGAAGTTCTTCTTTTGTTTGTCTGTCCTTGCCTCACCTGCCACTCTTGTAGGGGACAATGGAGAGCAATTGTCCCCAGCTCCTACCCCTCCAGTCAGTACCTGGGACAATCCCTTTTCTCTCCTTGAAATACCAGGCCTGCTGAGGGAATACACTGAATGGTTTCTCCAGTGTTCTTCAGCCCTGGAGAAGATGAGGGAAACTCTGGGGAGATGAAGAAACTCTTTGGAGCAGATTTGATGGGCGCTGGTCCTTGAGATGGTGGGATCTAGGCTTGGGGGTGACCCAGTTGGCAGGTTCCTAGGAGCAATCCCAAATATTCGAGACCCAGAGAAGGGAGTACTGAAGGGTCCCAGTGGTGTGGCAGAGGAAGCAGAACAGATGGCAGGGCAGAGGACTGGGCTAAACCAGATGTGCAACATTGGCTCCTTGCTTTCCTTGTTTCATGATGGTGCTCACAGGCCACTGACTCTTCACTTTGGCTTCAGCAGGCTGGGACACCAAGGCTGGGAGATTCTTTTTTAGATGGGACTGTGCCAGGTGATTATTCCACTGTTCCAGCCATCCAGAAAGTTTCAGAGAGAGTCATCAGTCCAAGCAAGGCTTCCCTGGACTGCACTCAAAAACCCTGACACATTTTTTAACTCACATAAACTATATCCATCTGATGGTGGGGTGTTTCCATGATGGTCTCTCTCACAGCAAGTCTCCTTGAAGAGAAGTAGAAAACGTGCCCATGACAAAAATAAGGGGTCCCACCTCCAATCAGTGCCTCCAGGCACTTTCCCCAGGGTGCAGGGGGTGCTCAGGGGTCGGGTTCCCCTGGCAGCAGTGCAGGGATCCTGTGGAGTTGCTCCAGCAGTAATTTGTGTAGCTGTGCAGAGCAGGACAGCCTGGCAGGAGCTCCCCCCTGCAGGGAGAACAACCCCTTTTGGAGAGGAGACACTTGCTGAGCACAGGGCTCAGCACTGTGTGTTACCCCTGGATATCAACAAAACATGGTCCTGCTTTAGTCTTTGCAGCCTAGCTTATAAATACCCTGATCCCTGCTTTACCCGCAACTCCAAAGAACAAAGTTGATTTATTTTTGTTCTTTCAACTGTGGCTTATAATAAAGTGTGAACCCTGACAAAGCTGAGCTCTCTGCTGGGGCTCTGTTGTTATGAGACCGGTGACTCCAAATACAGGGAGATGGGAACTCACCAAAGGTGTTGTTGGGGCATTTTTTACACTGCAAGGGTCAGCATGGGGTAGGGAACAGCTTTGTTTAAAGACTCTGAGCTCCTTTGGCAGGTGGCAGCTCTTTGTGGCACAGGGAGTTTGAAATTATTTTCAAGTCAGAAACAGCAGCATGCTCTGACACTTTTGAGGCCCGTTTTCTTTCTTCTAAATAATTTTCAAGTATTTTTCTGTAGAAGCTGGAGCCGTGCTGAGGTGCACTGGCTCAGCCCTGCATTTCTCCCGTTTATGGAACCCCACACACAGGCAGTAAATGCTTCCACTCATTGGCCCTGCATTTCCCTTGCCATCACAGGATGCCTTTGCAGAGGTCCAATCCTTGCTTCTAGCCTGGCAGCCTTTGCTAAATCACAGGGTTTCACATCCTGCCCCTCAGGCATCACATACTCCCTGCAAACAAGCACTTTCAGTTCTTGCCTGGAAGCTCCTTAACTCTGACTCTGCTGGAAAACTCAGCAAGATGGGGAGGATTGCATTAAAACAAGGTAAAGAACAACCAAATCCTCCTAGGCATGACATGGAAGGAAAATTAATATTTAAAATACATGCATGATGTAATGGGACTTAAAATAGTCTGTATCCTGGAAAAAAGAGATTAACTGCTTAAGGCAAACTAATGAAAAGGTCACTTGGACAATACTTGCAAAGCACTCCCTGTACTGCATCACACACTTATCAGTTCTGTTTGACAGGGAGTCACACATGATCCCAAGCACTTATCTCTGTTTTATACTTTATGAAAAATTGATTGACTCCTTTTGCCCAAGAATTTATGTTAAATAAGAAATAAAACATTGTTTATAGGCAACTTTCTCTTCTCATAGTCAGCAGGGGCCAGTTTTATAAGAACAGGACATCAAATCTTAATACTGCAAAGTACCTGCATATTTGACATGGCAAAGTGAACTCTTCTGTTATTATCTCAGCTGGATCGCTTCCTAAAGCTAAACAGAAACAGCAGCGAACATTTTCCATTCTTTCTGCCTTTAACCAGCTTCCCTCACCCTCTGGCACAGACCACATCCTGTCTGGGTAGTGCCAGTCCTCCCAGAGTGCCACTGAGAGTGATGGAGATGTCCATCCCTGCCACCCTAGCCTGGAGCTGGCAGCACTGGGGTGTCCATCCCTGCCATCCCAGCCTGGAGCTGGCAGCACTGGGGTGTCCATCCCTGCCATCCCAGCCTGGAGCTGGCAGCACTGGGGTGTCCATCCCTGCCACCCCAGCCTGGAGCTGGCAGCACTGGGGTGTCTGAGCTCCTGCCTGCCAGGCTGTGGCTGCCAGACTTCCCAGGTATGTTTTGGTGCCCTCTGATTCCTTGTAGCATTAAATCCTCTGCTCATCTGCTGGGAGATGTCAGCTGGGTAAGGAACTGCAGCAATGCCCAGCATGATGAGAGAATACTGTAGTGGATGTACAGCACTGACAGTGAATTTGGAAGCTGGGAAGGGGTCATAGATGTGAGCTCAAAGTGGGTTTGTTCATCTGGCTAAAATTTCACCAGCAGCAGTTAGAGCACCCTTGCATGGTACATCAAACACAGCTATTGTTTAACATTGCCAGAGCAGAGGAGGATCCTCTGTGCAGCTGTACAGCCTGAACAGGGCAGGACTCTGTCAGAAATGGTGTAGCGGACTAAAAACACCCTCCAACCTGTGCTGAATTCACTTTCTGTTTGCTGGACCGCCCCAGGCTCTGCTGGATGAGAACAGCTCTGGAGCAGGAAAAGCCTCCTGTGACCTGGGACAGCCCAGCTGGGCTTGGGTGTCCCCTGTGCCCAGGGCTGAGGCCACCTGCTCAGAGCAGCACCGAGTTGCTCCTTCCTGTGCCTGCCTCATGGCTTCCCGGGGGATTTCATGCTGTGATGTCACTTCTGTAGCACCTTTCACCAATGATAAATTCCTCCAGAAACAGAGAGAAAATGACCCAGAAACACTGCTACACATAAACCCCTCAATTATACAAAGTCCTGCAAACATCAGATAAGACCATAACAGAGAAAAGGTCACAGCAACACCAGCTATGTCATGAATAGCAGCAACAAGTAGCAGCCAGTGCCTGATTCAGTCTAAGGCTAGAAAGATGAAAAGATAGAAATGTTGTTGGCTTTAATTCTTTTGTAGTGTGTTCCAGGCAGCTGTCAACTGCTGAACATTTGAACAACCAGGGCCTCCCAAAGGGAAATAACATCTTCGGAATGGCCAGGCTGAAGAAAACACCACATCTTAGATGATGTATTGATGGGGAAAAATAAATTCAGAAGAGAATTTGGTGCTTTGCCGAGCAATGTCCTGAAGATAAGCTTGCACCAGTTCTTCAGTCACGCACTAATGATCTTCAGTTCATAATATGTTATAAATCACTCTGATGGATACAGAAAAGGGTAATAAATGAATAAATAAATAGCAAACACTCTGTGGATAGTGCTGATCATAGAAAGATGAATTAATCATAAACACTGCTTCCAAAGGCTGTGACACGAATGAGCATTCCTTTGATATCAACCATGCTCTTCTTCCCACCAACTTGTTCTCAAATAAACATCCCAGTAAATATTTGTCTCCTTGCTCTAGCATTGCAAATACAATGAGAAAGGCCACATCCTCTTCTAGCCTGTGGATAGGAATTCCCTCAGGGTGATGCTGGATTTCAGGTTGGGATTCACCTCAGCTTGCTTCAGTCAGCTTCTAGCTTGTCATCTCAGTCTAGAATGGGATCTCTGAGCTCCCTTCAGTACCTGCAATCTCTTCTACCTCTTTTAATCTCTTTCATGAATTCACTGTCTGATGTCCCACCCTGGTGCTCTCTTCCCTAGAAAGTGCCTGACGAATTTCGATGCCTCACTGCAGCACAGCCTGCACTGGGAGCCTTTCAGGTTTCAGGAGCTTTTCTGTGATTTCCACCCCTCTGCTGTCCCCACTGCACCTGCAGCCTGAGCCCTGGCCCTGCCTGGGGCCCTGCTGTCCTGCTCTGCCACACCAGAACACCAGAACCAGAACCCTGCAGTGGCAGCACAAAGCCCCAGCTCCTCTGGGATGATGCTCCAAGGCTCTTCGTGAGCCACTGGCAGGGAAGAGGGGCTGGACTGTGCCCTGCCCTGCCCTGCCCAGTGAGTCACACAGGACTCACAGAGGCAGGGAGGAGCCTTCCGGGGTGCTGGGATGGCTCTCTTGGACTCAGGACAAGCCTTCCTAACATCCTCAGGGCTCACTTCCTTTATCTGCTGTCATATGATTGCAAACTCTAATTTCATTCTCTGCCTGCTTTCCTTCCTAGGTGAAGTCCATTCATTATTTTGAACTATATCCATAACTCTTCCTTATCTCTAAGCCCTGCTGTTCCTCCTGTACAGACTGATGACATGACTACATGTGTTCTGCTCTCCTGGCAGCTTGTCTGAGCACAAACCCTCTTGTTGCTCCCTTTCTCTGCTCCCATCTGCAGCAGCCAGGTGCTCTGAGGGGGCATTTCTGCTCTGGTATCTCATTCCTCAGGCTGCAGAGGGGTCAGCAGCCTGCCCTACTAACACCCATACCAAAACATCCTGCTTCCTGCAGCCATCTCTCACCTGAATTTGTCCTGCTCAGCCTTGGAAATCCCTTGGCAGCTCCAGCCCACAAGCAGCCTGCAATGGACACCACACCCAAGCCTTCTCTTCAAACTGTTGTTCCCAGAATCAACTTCATCTTTACTGGATTTGAAGCCTAAATTCTTATATGTGAAAGCCAAATTCCGTCTCCAAGTTGCCCAAGCTCCTTGTCAGCTATTTTCTTGACAGCAGTAGGGTTCAGTCAATGGGATTGCTGCTGCAGATAAATGGTGCTCAAAGGGTTTGGAAAGCTCTGCTTGACCCAGAGAGTAAAAACCTGCATGAGCAATGCCTCTAAGCAGAAAACTTGTCAGAAAAATCGATCTGGTTGCCTCCCTATGTGCGATATTCCCTCTGCAATGCCTTGAGATAGCAGGGATGGAGAATGGGCAATGGGAGACTTCACTGAGCAATCTGAGGCAATCAGCAAGTTCTCAGCTTTCCCTGCTCCTCAGTTTTCCTAGATTGGAAGTGAAACTCGGGTGTCAAAAGAACTGGAAGATGCTTTTAAGTGTGGTTGTGGCTGCACAAAAGGCTCTATAAAGTGGATGTTGCTGTGTATTGTTATTTAATAGGCCCCACTGGGCACAGCACAGTGTGAGAACTGGTTTTATGTCCCTGCCTCCAGCCTTGGTTTTAGCTCAGCCAAAGAGGGCTGTCCACTGCTGTTCCCAGCACAGGGCTGGAGGAAGCACTGCTCCAGAGAGAGCTCCCAGATGGGCACAGCTGCAGGAGGAGAGGTTCAGGAGCAGATGGGAATGGTCTGAGTTGACAAACACAGCTCCGTCTTCCCAGGCTGGCACCTCAGCTCGCCAGGCTGTCAGAAACGTGCTGGGCTCCTTCCAGATGAGATGCCACCATCAGTATCAACAGACTTTGTGCAGGACTTTGTGATGCTTGGGCTAAATCCCAGCCTGGGAGACGCCGGCACAATCCCTGTGCTGTGGCTGTGACTCACAAAATGCCTGGGTGGGAGCTCAGGGTGTCCCAGGGCAGCACGGCCTGGGGTGGCTTTGGAAAGGTGTTGATGTTCAGTTTGTGCAGAAAATGCAGAAAATCCTCTAGGCTGCAGGCTCAGCTCAGCTCTGACACCTGCACACCGAGCTCTGGGGCACTGCTGGGTGGTGCCATGCACTCTTTTGTGAGGAGGACAAGAGTGGTCTGAGAAACACTGCAGCTGGGATTGTCCTTGTCTGTCCTCCCAGACCAGAACAGGCTTCCACCTGCCCATCCAGAAAAGTGCTCCTACAAACATGTGGTTTATGGTCTGGATTTCAGGCTGGACTTCCATTTTCAGGTTTTGGAGGCCTGATTGTCTTTTTCACACCATTTCACCAACCCTCAGTGGTTTTGGAGAGCAAGCACCCTGTTCATGCATCTTAGCAAGTGCCTCTTTGTTGTTCTCTCAATTACATGCACAAACTAATAATAAAGCCATCTCTTCATCCACTATTGTCCTTCTTTATGAAAAAAAATACAAAGTTGGAGAATAAATTGACATACATGAGAGAGAAATAGCTTTAATGAGATTAATATTCAATAATACACTAATAGCTTCACACTGCGAAGTAGAAAGTATTGTAGGTGTTGGACAATTATATTACAGCAGTCAAGAATTGGCCAGCTAAACTTAGACCAGTCTGACAAGTGAATATTTGAGCTGGTTTTGGCTAAGTTTTGCAGTCAAGGAATTATGTTTGCTGATCCCCAGTGGGAGATCCATGCAAAAATGAAGTCAAAAGCAACCAAAAAAGTGCTGCAGAAGGTAGATTCTTAGCCTGGGGCAGACTTGTATAAGTGTGTATAAGTGTGTTCACCTGTCTCCTTCCCCCAGCTGGCCTCAGAGGAGGATTGCATGGTCAGGCTCTGGCACAGAGCAGCTGTGGCTGCCCCATTCCTGGAAGTGCCCAAGGCCAGGTTGGACAGGGCTTGGAGCACCCTGGCACAGTGGAAGGTGTCCCCCCAAGGCAGGCAACTGGGTGGTCTTAAAGGTCCCTTCCAACCCAAAGCATTCAGTGATTCTATGAAGACACAACAGAGGGAAACAAGAGCACATATCATGGAGAGACAGAGAGTGTCAGATCTGAGACAAGGTACAAGCTTGCCATGACATTATAAAGAGACACAAACCCTGAGGGACAACAAAGAAACATCAGAACATGCTGAGGTTCTCTCTTCACTCTTTGTTATCACCTTCAAGTGCTAAGACACGTACAGGGTTAGACCCTGTAAAAGTGGAAGAGAACCTGGATGCTGTAAATGCAGAAATCCCATGGATTCTGAACATGCTATACATTCATGTGCGTAAGAAATCTGTCACAAAGCTTCAGAGTATGAATTTAAGACTTGAAGGTGTTATCCAACACTAATTTTAAAGTGCAAAGTAAGCACTTGGGGAATTTGTTTGATTTTCCCCTGGAAGCTTTCTGTTGTGTGGGAAGCAACCAGTCCAGCCTGCACTTCCTGCTGTGGGCAGGGTCCAGAGCTGAGCCCCCAAGGAGCTCTCAGTAGATCATAAAGCTGACAAGCACCTGGAAAAGCTGATCTAACATGTATGTTTGTGATTGAAGGGTGAGGGACAGTGAAACTGGGAGATTTGGGAGACAGCTGAAACTCAGAGGAACATGGGACGTGTCTGTGCATGGCTGTGCACAAAATCACTCTGGGTGGAATTTGTTTGCCATTCTGGTGACACTTGGTGCCTTTGTGGCCCATCCCCTGGAGAGGCAGGACACCCATCTTCTGGCCTTGTTGCTAGAAGCTGGATTATCCTTGGAATATTTTGCAGCTGTGGCTGTTTTTGTGGTTTGGCAGGTCAAGAAGAACATCTCTTCTCTTGACAACTGTGTGTCTTCATCCTTCATTAGTTGATCTACTAAGTTTTCCTTAGGAAACTTATACTTGCAAAGTACCCTGGGGTCTCTGTTTAAGCCCAGAATCCCAGTGTTGGAGCCCACAATTCAGATTAGTCAGAGTTAACAGTGGGTTTCTGAGTTCCTTCATCCAGCACCAGGATGTGGGGTGTGTTTACTCTCCTGGTATTGCACTCCTTTCAGGGGATGGCTTGTCCAGCCCCCATTGACCCACCCAGATGCCCTTAGGTTTGCTCTCCCATAAGATGCGGAATCCCTGGCGCTGGGCTCTGAGGTGCTGGAGCCTGACCAAAGCCCAGGAGAATGTCTGTGCTGGGTACTGCTCCAGCCCAATCTCTTCAGGGGACTCTTGACAGTTTCAGCCCATGGCCAGAGCAGAATAGACCATGAAAGTAAACACAGTACCCTTGCAGTAAGCGAGAATCCAATTCCAAATCAGCAGTTAAGGAGGGTACCCATCCTGCCACATGAGAGGTGGCTCCATGGAGTACAGGAGGTCCTGCCAAGATCTTTTTTTGGCTCTTTAGTCAAAACTTCCCTTTGCCTAAATTTCCATTGCTCCTGGGCACAGTATGTGCCTTCTTGGAGCACCCCAAATAACCCCCGCTCGCTACCATCAAGTTATTGTTCCATTTAAATGATATTGGAAGCTCCTCCAGCCCCAGCCAGGGAGAAAGGCTTTCCCTCCTTGCCAGGGGACTATGTAATAGGACAGTTCTGTGCCAGAGCTGCTCCATGGGGGCCAGGAGAGAAGCAGGAGGGACATAATGTGCTTTCCATGAGGGAAGCCCATTCTACCAAGGTCTGCTGGGGCTTGTTCTGCTGCTGGCATGGTTGCCTCTCACAAGTTGTGCAGGACTTGATAAAGTCAGACAGCTGGATGAAAGAGCATAAATACCCTAAACTTAAACATGCTATTGAGGAGCTGAAGGCAGGACATAAATAACTGCACTCTCGCTTTCATGTTTATCATACAATTGCAACAGGACCATATTTGGAATAAGTATCCCAATATTTGAATGCAACATGTGATTGGAGTTTATCTGTTGTCATGTTTTGAATAAATATTCAGAAAACTCATTATTTCGGATATCCCCCTCTTCTCGCTTTTTCCCAAATGAGGTGGAGCTAGGCAGTTTGGACACTGCTGGAGCTGTCTTTCATGTTTTCAAAAGCTCTAAGCCCTGGAGCTGAGCTTAGCACAGCTTGTTTCTGAGCCGTCCAGGAGTCTGGATCTGTGCAGGGCCAGCCCCAGCCAGCAGCCAGCCCTGCCCCACACACCAGTCCAGGCTGTCCCTGTCCCTGTCCCTGTCCCTGTCCCTGTCCCTGAGGTGTGGTCACTCTGCTGGGCTGCAGCTCCTCCTCTCTGGAGGCCCTCACTTGGTGGGTGACAACAGAGAGGCTTTCCCATAACAATGACAAGGGACCATGGCAAGGTGCACCCAAGGGAGAGGGAGGCAGAGCATCCTGCCTGTGCTTCACAGACAGACTTTCTCTGCACAGGGTCAGTGCCAGTCCTGTGAGCTCTCAGGTACAACAGGAAACACTGGCATCATTTTACCCTTTGAGTTTTAATAATGTCAAGTGCAAGAGGCCCCCCAGCACCACCAGCCATGATCAGGTGAAGCATAAAAACACATCAAAAAGCCTTTGAGAAGGATGTAACAAAACCAGAGGATCAAGTCAACTACAAAGATCCTCTTTACACCCAAAGCAGTGTTTTTAACTGATTATACTCATTTGTAAGAAATTCAATCCTGTTAGTGTCTGGAGGATGCACAGACTGGTCTGCACCAGCACTGTGGATGATGTTATGATTGCAAAAAGCTACTTAAAGGCAGTCTCTGGGTAACAGAGCTTGCTCACCCTGTGGTGGGCATACCCAACAGGTAATGTGTTAATGTAAAGCTTTAATGGTGCTGCAGCCAGTAAAGGGGTCCAGGGCTCTACAGATCACGTGAGTCAGTGACAGGGTCCTGAGTGACAGTGCTGCTCCAGGGGTGCTTTACCCAGCTCTGCTGCTGAGGATTGTTCCAGCCCTTACAAACAGATGATTAGTGCAGTGGTACCTCGTTAGGACAATGTGGATTTGATCAGTACCCAAGGTTATCTTTGCTGGGAAATGCAGTGTTTCAAAGTAGCATTTCCAGTAACATTGCCTTTATTTTCCCTTTCACTCTTACTCTTACTAGATCAGATTTTGGCAGAAAACACTCCATTTACTTCTAAAAACATGAGTTCTGCAATTAATTTCATCTTTCTATTGTCTCAGAAATGTTGGTCAACAGGGAGAATAATTCTGGACTGGATTTCTAATGTGTATCGGGGTACGGCACCAAACCGTGCTGCCAGCTGACTCCCAGGCATGGGATGCATTAGGGAGGAAATGAAATCTCAGGGCATGGCGTGGGGAAATGCAGGATGTCTGCCTTGCACGTTTGCACAAGCAGCAGCACACATGTGCAGCGCTCAGTGCCAAGGCTCTCACGCAAACATTGACACCCTGAGTGCTGTTGTGTGCTCAGGGACCCTGGGCTCACACCCAGCTCACACCAGCACAGCCCCACTGCTGTGGTTCTTCCTTCACACAGATGGGCCCCGGGGTGCTCTGAGTTCTTGGGGCTGATGGAAATGCCCTGTCTCCAAATCTCCATGGAGCCAGCTGTGGGCAGAGCTGTAGGAAGCACAAGCTATGGATGAACAAACAGTTCACAACCTTCTGTCATGCAGGGAGCCTACAGGAGGATGGAGGGGACAGGACAAGGGGAAATGGCTTCACACTGTCTGAAAGTAGATTTAGTTTAGGTGTTAGGAACAAAGTTCTGATTGTGAGGCTGGTGAGATCCTGGCACAAGTTGCCCAGAGAAGCCGTGGCTGCCTCTGGATCCCTGAAGTGCTCAAGACCAGGTTGGACAGGCTTGGATCAACCTCATCTAGCGGGAGATGGAAGTGGATGATCGTAAAAATCCCTTTCAAACCAGGCCTTTCTGTGATGCTGTGATTCCATGATTC
Organism: Catharus ustulatus; assembly: GCF_009819885.2. NCBI lineage: Eukaryota > Metazoa > Chordata > Aves > Passeriformes > Turdidae > Catharus > Catharus ustulatus. The sequence continues at coordinate 1,847,823 of NC_046240.1, forward strand.
TCCATCCTCCTTTCTCCTGGTTGCATGGCTACACCTCCATTTGCTTTGTGACTGAGAGCACTGGACTGCGGAAATCTGTCACTCTCTTCTCCCAAGTGCCACTGCCCTTTTGCCAGATTCCCACTTCCTCCCATGCAGAGGACACAGCAGCCAGGACACAGGTCCCCACCTGCCAGAGAGCACTCAGTCTGTGCTTGGTCTCTTGGTTGCTCTGTGTGCAGGTGGGAGCATTCATGGAGCATTCATCCTCCATGGGTAATAGACCCATTCAAATGCTGCATTTAGACAAGTTCTTAACACTTAGCTACCCTCTCCTGAAACACCACATCTCAGAAGGATCACTATGAAGAGGGAAGCAGCCAGGGTGGACAGAAAGGATTGTGTCCCTGGTCTGTTCCTTTCTAATCTCCACTGAAAATGTGCTCTGGTACATCTCCTTCATTCGTGAGGTCCTGCACACTGCCTCAGCCCCTGCAGGTTCAAGCTGCTCCTAAACACGGTGCTCATTTGCTCGGAGCAGCTAACGCGGAACAGCGGGCTGAATTTGTTGACACATCTCAGAGAGATCTCACTGATTAATGTGCTGAATCTCAAACACAGGCTAAGACCATGAAATCCCTAACAGGGGTTTAGATCAGAGATAACATAATAATACACAGAACTCTTGGAAACATTTTCAAACCATGTAATGTCTATATTCTTAGTGTTCCTGACAGTGCTAATGGAACCAGAAATTTGACAAGATCTCCTCTGTATTCAATTCCCTGATTGCTTTTAAACCCCTTTTCGTGTAGACACGGTTCTTCCAGCATCACTGAAATCTTTCAGGCCTTTAGGATCTGGGATCTCAAGCTTGGCAAGCCAGGGTCACTTCTTCCCTTTCTGTGACCAGAGATGAGAGGCTGCAAAGGCTGCCCAGAAGGAGATGCCCTTGCAAAGGGCAGGGAGGGATCAGCTTTATGGGTGGAAAGGAAGATGAAACAGGCCAAGAGGAGGATGTGAGCTTCGTTTCTCATCTTTTGTGTCTCTGTCCTGCTTGTCTGCAGCGTGGGGAGGGGAATGATGAAATGCTGTTTGAGTGTTCAAGGCAGGTCAGGGGATGCTTATCACTGTGCCTCATCCCACAGGGAAAGGCATATGAGAGCAGACCATGCAGTGATTCATTAAAAAGTTCTGCTTCCCCCTGTCAGAGCCTTACATGGTGTATAGCTCACTCCTGCTGCCCTAATCCTTTGAAGATGCTGGGTCAGTTTTTCCTGTTCATCTGGCTTTAGCTGCACGTGCTCTCGGCGCACGGAACCGCCAGAGTTTCCTGGGCTCTCCAAAGGGGCAAAAGCGAGGTTTTAATTTATCTGATCTGTGCTTCGTTCTTTATTTGTAAAGGGAGCAACAAAAGTGGAAATGGAGTCCCTGCCTTTTCCCATCAAGCCCCACATGTGCCCATGCCATCGTGTTTACTCTCTTGAGGATTCACGGCAGGCAGCTCTGGGATTTCATGCTGAACAGTCAGGAATATTTTCTCTGGGTTTTGAGCAGTAAGGGGGAAGGTTCCCGGACCCCCTCCGAGTCCTGGCACTGGTGCAGTTGAATGAGCTGAAAAAGGGCCCTTCCCAGCAAGGGCTGTGCGTGCACTTATAATGGCATGTGCTCTCAGGAAGGGAGAAGCCCCCACCCAAACCGCACACGCAGCTGGCTCCAGATCGTACTTCACCCTCACCTGAGTCATTGTTAGGTCTCCACTCTCATTGATTGTATCTGCTTTACTCTGCTGGCTTCCTGCCCTGGGGCGGTGATCGCCTGTGCCGGTACAGAACGGGGAGCTGCGGGCAGGGCAGGCAGGGAGCGGAGCACGGTGGCTCCGGGAGAGCAGGGACTCGGGAGCAGCCTCTGGAGGGAGATGCCAGCCTGGCTCCGGCAGGAGCAGCCTCCGGAGGGAGATGCCAGCCTGGCTCCGGCAGGAGCAGCCTCCGGAGGGAGATGCCAGCCTGGCTCTGGCAGGAGCAGCCTCCGGAGGGAGATGCCAGCCTGGCTCCGGCAGGAGCAGCCTCCCTGAGCGGAGCTCTGCTCCCCAGCTGTGCTCTGGCTCGCTGTGGCATCACGGAGCACGGTGAAGGCATTCCCCAGCACCAGAGCCAGGCACGGAGCTTGAGCCAGCTGTGCCCGAGTGCAGGAGGGAGGAGATGCCAGGGCTGGAGCCAGCTGCCCCCGGAGCCAGCCCAGCGAGGGCAGGCTGCCCAGAACAGGGCACTAAGGGGGGGTCAGTGCCCCATCGGGCTGTGCCAGCACACACTGCACCTGGCAGAGCCTGGAGGGTCCTTGCAGCTCGCTGGGTACCGAGGCTGAACTCTCCCTCTCGGTGCTGCTGGGGTCAGGGAGGCTCTGGCACTCACTGTACCCGTGCTTGCCTTGCTCACCTTCCCAGCCCCCCTCCAGCCCCCCGGGGACCTGCAGGCTGCCAGGGAGGTGGGAACCTGCTGCCAGCCCCAGGGAATGCCTGATTTCCCCAGCAGCACTGTGTGCCGTGTCCTACCATGTGTGGGGCAGCCAGGGGTCCAGCCCCCCAACCTGCCCCCGGGCAAGCTCAGCCCCACCACCCCTGAGAGCCTCAGCACCTCATCTCCACCCCAGAAGCACTCAGGCAAAGTAGAAGGGACGAAACAGAGCAGGAGGTGTGTTCAGGAATTTCTGGGATACCTTAGAAGCAGTTTGCATCTACCTGAAGCAGATAAATAACAGAGTTCTGGGGCCAAAGGAGCAAAACCAATCCACAAGTTCTGAGGCTGCACTACCTGTGGTCCTCCAGGAACAGCAATTGGCCTTTTGCAGCCTTCTGGCTCCCTTTTCCTGCCTAGTTTTCCCACAAGTTGTCTGCCACTTTCCTGCTAAAGCCTCTGGTTTATGCCAAACCTCATGTCTGCTGCAGTGTATTAACAGCCAGTGATTGAGGGTTTGACTCCTCAGGTGGTGAGTTCTCTGCATTATTGTCAGAGAACATTGTGGTTTCAATTTTTTCCAGTCTTAGGAAATTTTGGGGCCTGCAGAGAATGGAAACTAAATTTGCTAGACCAAATTATTCTGTTTTGTTTTTTTTTCCTAGCAGAATAAGCACCATATAAAATACACCAGTGACAGTCTCCCAGCTATTCACTGCATGGGTTCAGCAGCACATCACACTGGAGAACAGCTTTAGAGCAGGATTTGGGCCTCAGCTTTTTCCTGGAGCTCTGAATGCCCTGTAAGACATTGCCTCATGCCCTCAACACAGCAAAAATTAACACAATTCACAAAACATTGGGTCCTGGGAGCACTACTGGTGCTGCTGTGGTGATGGTGTCAGCCACAACAGGAGAGACTTGGCAGAAATAACACTGCTGATGGGATTGCATCTTAGTTTTAGCTGATTATGGAGTGCTGGGAATTGGCTGTGACATCCCAGCATGAATCATGCCCTCGGGAAGTGGGCTTCTGCTCCAGACTGGGAGTTCAGCAGCTGGGACCCATGGGGAAGACTGGAGAGCGTGAGTTTATCATAAGACAAGTCTAACCCACTGAAGTCACAGTGAAAGGGAAAATGCAGTGCCAGGATGTCTCAGGATGGCTCCTGCATGAATGACAGGGAGAAACTGATGGCAGGAGCTCCGGAGAGACCATACCTGGAAAAGTGCATGCAGATCTGGTTGCCTGCTTCAAGAGAGACACATTGATTGCTCTCTGGACACAAGTCTGGAGTAAGTTCCAGGGATTAAGAAGATCTGTTCTTGACTCTTTAAGCTAAAGATCTTTGCTGGCAGAAGAACAAATGGGTATAAACTAGTTGTTATGAATTCAATCTCAAAATGAGGAAACACAGTCTGAGGTGGGGAGTGAGATACAGGAACAGCCTTCCCTACAAACAGCGGAGGTTGATCAAATCCCCTCACAATGGAGACAACTGCCTGGAGAACAAGAGCACGTTGCTGTGTGTAGAGGCAGGTCCTGCTCAGTGATTCTTTATTTGCAGAAGCTGCCCCATGTCTGGCTCATCTGGGCACAGGGGATTAGCAGGGCCACAGAGCTGAGGACAGCTGAAGCAAAGGCTCTGCTTATCAGCCCTTCCTCTGAAATGGTGTGTTTGTTTTGCTCAGTTTTTCGTCTCCCAGCACACACTGGGAGTTTTTTTCAGAGCAGGAGCTCCTGGGTGCTGAAAAGAGGCAGTGTGCAGCCAGAGGGACAGACTTTGCTATATCCTCACATTCTGGCTCTCCGTGCCTCAAAAGCAGCAAATGGTCTCTCAGAAGTTACCCCAAACCAATTTCTATAGCACAAGGGTCCTTCTCAGGGCAGATAGTGTATGTGTGCCACATGCAGCTCCTGCAGCTGCTCATCCTGGGCATCCCCTGGGCAGCCCAGCTGTGCACAGCCCCAGGGAATCTGAGCTTCATTTCCAGGTGAGAAGAGGCTGTGCAGAAGGCTCAGTAACAGGCTCAGTAATGGGTAGTGGGAGAGACAAGCACAAGCCACATGGGAACTCAGGAAATGCTCCTTATCACACATCTGGGGCAGAGGAGAGGCAGGAGCCTGCCGAGATGTGAGCGGAGGGGAAGAAGGATGTGCTTGTGACACATCAGTGCAGGGTAGTGACAGCTTCTCTCATGCTGAGGAGCTTTTAACCCCCCTCTCCTGGTGAGACCCAGCAAGTCTCCTCACACAAGCACTTGGCAAGGGGGAGCTCAGAGACCCCACAGCCAGGAATCAAGCTGCTCCCCCAGAGCTCTGCCAATGTGCCCTTGTTCACGAGCAAAGAGCTGAAACCACGATCCCTGGACTTGGCTGTTTGCTCGTGTTCACATCGTGTGACTGATAGCTTAAATCATCTGCCATTGTTTCTGTTCCCTGACTGGATGGCTTTAAAACAGGACACCCAAAAATACACTCTGGTTAGGCTTTTCAGATGAATATTCACTTGGGATTGGATTTGCATGTTTCTGCCTTGCAAACACTTGCCCCAGCCGTGCACATGCTCACCAGGAACCTCAGCACTCCCAGAAATCCCAGCTAGCTGGACACCAAGCCATGCTGAGCACACATCTTGGCAAAGCTCCTCTCTTTACTGTGTGACTGGCTCCGGGGGGTGCTGAGCAACTGCTCTGAGCACCAGGGGGTGAAGCACTCTCCAAAATCTGACCTGGCTTATTTATGAGCTTTGAGATCTCTTCTCCACATCTCCCCATGGGTGAAGTGTGGCTGTGAGCTTTGTGCTGGAGCTGCTGTCATGACAACTGCTGTCACTGTTCTGTCACAGACTGCCCAAGTCCCCTGCCTCTACACCTCTTTCCTCTGGGCTGCCAAGCCCAGGTGGAAATCATGGCTTTAGTAGTTCATTCACAGTCATGACTGTCAGACTTCTGCATGGCTGGGCCCAGGGTGCAGAGCACACAGGAGGAATGCAATGCTGGCTGCACCAGCACCTGCAGTGAGCAGAGTGCCCCACCTCCTCCTCACCAGCTGCAGGGAGCAAAAAGAGCATGGGTGGAAGTGAAGCCATTGGGCAGTGACACAGCAAAGCATGTGCCAGGTGCCCTGCTCTTCTCACCACCCATCATCTTCCTTTGGAAATGCTCCAGTCTGTCTCTCCAGAGGCCTTCAGGAAGCAGGAGCTGGTCCCTGCTGCAGCCCTCTAGGTCCTTGCAGGGAGGATGGGGAGCCAAACACCTCTGCATGAGCTCAGACTGGTGATAACTCCTGCCTGCCTGGCAGGTGGTCAGTGGTGTGCTGATGGACCAGGCATGGCACTGAGCTCCTCTCCATGCAGGGTAAGGAAGCAGAGCAGTGCCAGCCTCAGGCATGCTGACTTTCCAGGGAAGTGCTGTGGGAGTTCCTGGGAATGGCTGTGGAACGTCATCAGGACAGGCTCTGCTCAAAGGGTGGTGTGGCTGCCAGGGAACACAGAGACAGGACAGACACCAGCTGGCAAGGGAACCACACACACCTCCAACAGCATACCTGATGCCTGGAAAGGCTGACCTGGAACAGAGACTAGGCAGAGCAAAAGGGAGAAAATCGGTATTTATTGAAAGGATTCACCTTGGGCAGTGCAAAAGCCTGGCTGGGGCTGCACCCAAATCAAATCCCAGATGGATCCTGGTCAGGAGTCTTTACACTTTTATAAATTTTGGTTCATCTGCATATTGGGTCAACTATCCAACCACACCCCAGGCTATGAAGTCTCAGCCCCCCTTCCCTCACTGGTGTTTCTGCTTTTTGGGTACCAGCTGTCCTTGATTCTCCTGCTGGGAAGGGATTCTTCTGTCTACCCTGTGAAGAGACCTTACTAACACCTAATATGAAGTTTCAGAGTTACACATTAAGCAGCAAAGATTCTGGAAAATATAAAAGCTAAAGCCCAAGGCATCATACCTAGGGACAAGAAACCCATCTCAGCATTCTCCTAGAGCAGGATGGAGGGCCTGGCCACCAGCTTTCACTGGTGGATGTCTCCTAATTCAGAATTTGACCTTGAGATGGGTTTGAGGCACCAAGGCTTTGGATGAGAAGGGGTGGGTGAGGAGGGCAGGTAAGAACAGAGCCCTTGGCTGCCTGAGCCCCACTGTGTGTGCAGCTGTGTGAGGGTCACTGGCAGCTCCTTGTCCATTCACTCCTGATGGGCTGGCAGCAGCAGGACTCTCACATCTGGGGATCAGGACTGTGCTGAGGCAGCTGCTGTGGGTTACCCCAGCCCACCCTGCTGCCCGTGCGTGAAGTGCCTGCACACAGGGGACAGTATGTGCAAACCCGTGCCAGCTGAACCTCCCAGGGCTCAGGGAGAGAGGAAAGCTGCCCTTTAGCAGGAGCTACAGGAGCAGGTGGGTCTGGGCTGCCTCTGCCAGCGTGGGATATCCCAGGCAGCTGCTGCAGAGAGGCTGAAAGAGGGGCTGTGACTCCCCACTTGAGTCACTGTGTCATTTCACTTGGCACTCTGGGCTGGCTCTGGGCACTGCCCATTTCCACAGCCCAAACACTGCTCTGCAGATCAGCAAACTCTGCCTGTATTTAAATCTGCTGAGGCAGGTTCCACTTGCCAGAAGATTCAGGGCAGACTCTGTATCCTGAGTGATGTTGTGGGGACATTCAGGCAGGTGATTCTGTATCCCTGACACATCCCCCTGATGATGGATCCCTTGACAGAGCTGGCTGAGCACCAAACCTTGGAAACTCGAGGGATGAGTTTGTAGCAGAGCAGTGCCAGGTCACAGTGGCTGGGTTTTTACTGGAGACAGGAGAGATCCAGTTCTGCTGTCAAATCACCTCTGAAGGGGATTCAATAATCTCTTTCCTGAAAGTGTCTCACTCCCCCTGATAAGAGGGAAGGCCCTGAGGACTTCTGGTTCTCCACAAGAGGGGCTGGCCCATCTCAGTGCAGGAGAGGGCTCACAGCCCAGAGCCTGGGGCAGGGCTAATTTTGAGGGACAAGGTCAAGCCCTGTCCCTTGCCACAGCCTTTCCTGGTGCTCCTGTGTGTCAGTGAGGAGGATGAGATCCAATGGATAGGCTAAAGATGAGTCCTACACCATGGGACTCCCAATCTGGTGTCAACCCTCCAAGGGCTTCTGCTTCTCCACTTAGCAAACTCCCTGAGATGGCATCATGAGCAGATGGCAGCTGAGAATGTGATGTGAATCTCAGAAAATCAGGGCAACGCAAATATTTGTGATATTAGAAATAGCTGCAAAAATATAGAGCAATAGAAGACATGATTAGAATTATAATAAGAAGTGCATTCCAGAGCTGCCACAGTGCCTTAGCTTGCTTGGGAAGTTGGCATCTTGGCCTCTTTCAGAGATGGAGGAGGGACAATGGGAAATGGAGATGTCTGAGGAACTGTGCCCATTCCCATCTGAACATCCCTTCCTGATTTCTTCTTCCATGTGAAGGGTTTCCTTTGAAGAGAAAATCTGAGGGAGAGACTCCCAGCAGGTCTCAGTGGGCCAAGGGCATCTTGTTTGCAATGCCTGCTGATTTCCACTCTGTCTCACATTTGACTTTCTGGCTTTATTTGAAATTATTTTGTTTTTAAAGTCCTTTTTCTTCATGGGCTGCTCATAAAGAAAAGGACAGCTTGATGCCTCTGCTTCAAACTCTGGAAGACTCCTGGCCCCATCACAGAGGCTGGAGACTGAAACTTGCTTGAAATACAAAATACAGTGGCATCTGTACACTGAGAATGCCATAACTGGTGGTGAAACAGGAAAAGGGATCTGACATTTCACCTGGATAAGCTCGAGAAATGCCAGTGGGAATCTCATGTGGTGTAACAAGACCAAGTGCAAGGTGCTGCATGTAGATTGAGGCAACCCAGGTTTGGGATGAGCAGAGGGAGCAGCCCTGGGAGAAGGATCTGGGGGTGCTCTGGGTGAGAGCTGGGACCAGCAACTCCCCTTGCCCTGGGCTGAGCTGGGGGGGGCAGCAGGGAGGGGAGGGGGATTCTGCCCCTGTGCTCAGGTGAGACCCCACCTGCAGAGCTGCCCCAGCACAGCAGGGACCTGGAGCTGCTGGAGAGAGCCAGAGGAGGCTCCAGGATGAGCTGAGGATGGAGCAGCTCTGCTGGGAGGAAAGGCTGGCATAGCTGGGATTTGCTGGGAAAAAAAAATGTTTCAGGATAACCTAATTGAAGCTTTCCAGTGTCTGAAGGAAGCTACAAGAAAAATGGAGAGAGACCTTTTGCAAGGGCCTGCAGTGACAGGACATGGGGGGAATGGCTTTAAGCTGGAAGAAAGGAGGTTTAGATTGGATATCAGGAAGAAATTCCACCCTGGGAGGGTGGTGAGGCCCTGCAACAGGGTGCCCAGAGAAACTGTGGCTGCCCCATCACTGGAAATGTCCAAGGCCAGGCTGGACAGGGTTTGGAGCAACCTGGGGTACTGCAAAGTCTGTTTATGTGGCCTGGGCAGATGTGTGCTCTGAATGGACTGTCACTTTGTCCCTGCTGCTGGCATCAGGAGTTGCTCACAGCACTGTTGGGAAGCTGAACTGCAGGAGTGCAGGTGCCCTGCAAACACATGCCCAACCTTTTCACAGCAGCACAAGGACCACGGGAAGATCTATGAGAACCATTAACATTAGTCCTGGTTTTAGCTAAAATCTCATGTCTATGGTTTTTCTTTGGACTTCTAAACATTGTTCCATGTCTTTCTCATTTCTGAACTATTTGCATTGCATTACTCTTTATTTAATTGCTTCATGTGCAATCTGTCATCAAAATACTTTGAATTAATTGGTTTGGGAGGGGTGAGTTCCTTGAATTCCTCTCCATTCCAGCTCATGTCAAGATGGAGACACTGTCACAATCCTGCAAAACCAAATCTCTCTCTTTTCTCCCTGGCTCTAGCCCTGATTTTTTCTTGATTTGGTGTGCAGCCAAGAAGGGATGGGAACTGTCCACCACTGCAACCTAGGGTGGTAATGCAGTTCTGTGCTTGCTGAAGGCAGTGATATTATTCACTGAGAAACAGAGTTTTGGGTATTGTTCAGGCAGTTTAAAGAGCTTTTCATCAGACCTCACTGCTGCCCTCCCAATGCCACTCCAGATCTGCCTGCTGCTGGACAACATCTGCCTGCACAGGCTCTAGAGTGTATTCCAGCCCTGGCACCAAGGGGGGAGCCTGCAGGTACCAGAGGTAGAATTGTGTGGATGTATCCAGAATCTGGAGACAGGACAGCCAAAGGGATTGGCTGTGCAGGACATGGAGGTGGGACTGAGGCAGCAGCCAGCAAGGGGAGGGGTGGTGGGACATGCCTGACATCTTGTGTTCCCAGAGCTTGCTGCTGCCAGGAACACACGAGTGGTTGGTCCCAGCACGTCTGATGGCTGTCCCCTGGGTCAGTATGGCAGTGGAGAAAACAACCAGTAAATCTCACTGACCCCTCTGCTGACTGACCCTAATGCTGACTGACCCCATTGCTGACTGACCCTAATGCTGACTGACCCCACTGCTGACTGACCCCACTGCTGACTGACCCTAATGCTGACTGACCCCTCTGCTGACTGACCCCATTGCTGACTGACCCCACTGCTGACTGACCCTAATGCTGACTGACCCCTCTGCTGACTGACCCCATTGCTGACTGACCCCATTACTGACTGACCCCTCTGCTGACTGACCCCTCTGCTGACTGACCCCACTGCTGACTGACCCCACTGCTGACTGACCCTAATGCTGACTGACCCCACTGCTGACTGACCCCACTGCTGACTGACCCTAGTGCTGACTGACCCTAGTGCTGACTGACCCTAATGCTGACTGACCCCACTGCTGACTGACCCCACTGCTGACTGACCCTAATGCTGACTGACCCCACTGCTGACTGACCCTAATGCTGACTGACCCCACTGCTGACTGACCCCACTGCTGATTCTTTCCAAGCTGGAATATCTTGTCCCCCGAGCCTGCCCACCCTCCCAGCACAGCTCAGGTGTCATTCAGAGATGTCAGTGAGTCTAACTGAGGTATCTCCACATCTTGGCCAGTGGTTTTCCTCTGGACAGAAGCAGTCCCTTTCTGCCAGGCCCTGGAGCCGAGCCCACCGTGCTGCAGGAGGTGAGAGCAGGATCTCCTGTGAGCACAGCTCTGTTTGCTCACAGAACACACCAGGACTGGGACCCTGCCAGTTCCACTGCCCCTTCTCCTTGGCCCCATACACCATCCAGGAGGAGTGTATTTGCTTCTGTCGAGTTTTTCAGCATCCAGTTTAAAGACTTTCATTTTTCCTTATCATTGTCCCCAGGGGTTCACTTAGCACATTCTTTAGGTGGCATTTTTGTCACTTGCTTGCACCTTTGAGCACACACACAAACACACACTCAAATCAGAGTCAGTAATAAATAAAACTATTCCTTTCAAAACAAAAACTCGTTTTTGTCAAGATTCCCATCTATAAATACCTCTGAAAAGGACAAGAAAGTTTAGTTTGGCATGAAAATGTGGGTACCATGAGGAATGCCATTTTTCTGTGCTACCAGAAGGGGCCCTGCAGTAGATGCATGCCATGGATACAAATGTCCTGCCTGGAATACGTGCCTCTCTTGTGCCTGGCTGTGCTCTCTGACCTACAGGTTGGGCATGCCTGGGAAGCAAAAGTCTGCAGAAAGCTGCAGGGAGCTCCAGGCAGTCTGACTGGACAGGCAACAGTTCACAAATTCCAGAAAAATGCCTTCTACCATGAGGTAACAAGAATGGAGTCAGAGCATGACAAGGGACACCCCCACCCAGAGGAATTTCACATCTCAGTAAAGCCTGTGTGGGAGAGGAAGCAGGCCAGGAAGGGATTGCTGCAGAGGGACATCCCTGGTGACAAAGGCAGGTTCCTGAGCATCTGTGCCAGCCACTCTCTTTCTCCTCAAGTGCTCTCCAACCTGAGCTGCCCCTACCGCCCCCAGAGCCCCCTACACATCTGCAATGACTTGTGTTGCTCTTGGCTGCTTTCTGACCTGCCCTCCAGCAGCCCTTGCCTTCTCCATGGGACCTTGCACCACTGCTGGAAGAATCTGCTCTGCAGACACTGATCCATCCCTTCCCACAGCACATCCCACCCCTCAGACCCCACTGCTCACCAGCCCTGCCCCAGGCTGTGTGCATGTAGGACCAGGCTGAAGGGGCCAGGGCACGGCTGGCTGCTATGGCCGTGCTTGTGAAGTGCAGGTGCCTGTCTGACTGGCTGATAGAACTTCCACAGGCATCTGGATACCCCCAAATCAAGTGTGGTCTCAGTAACATGGCAGGAGTTCACCCAGCTTTGCTTCCCCAGGTGGCTGCCCTGATGCCAGGGTGTCCCTGGCACACCTCAGGGGACAGAAAGCAAAATGCAAAGGGCTCTCTCATGCCCTGCACCCCAGACACTAAACTGGGGTCAGAACAGCCCCTCCTCCCCCTTATCAGCTCTTGGGAAGAACCCCATCTGTGGTGGCAGCTGGGGCTGCTGATAGCGAGGTCCTTAGGTCAGGCTGTTTCTGAATAAAGCCCCCTATCTCAGCTCAAAATCCTTTCCCATTCTGGGTTGTGAAGCCATGTCTGGGGAGTCTGAGCACTCTGGGCAGGAGACACATTTGGCTAATCTCTGGTTGTGGCTGGCTGCTCAGAGCACAGCTGACACCTGTCAAAGTGATAGCAGAGGTGGCTTCCCAAAGAGCCCTGGCCTCCAAATCCTGCGAGGATCACGGCGAGTAGGAGCCAGCACCCCTTAGCCCTTATCTCCAGCTCTGCTGAGAGGAACCTGAGGTGTGTGAAGGCAGCTTTATCTCCCAAAGTGACAAAATGACTCCAATAAATAAGCTACCGGGCTGGGGAAGGTCCCAGACGTGTTTCTGGGACATGTTTTGAATGGCCCCAGCTCACTGCTGAGCTGGGAGGAGCTGATGGAGGAGTGGTGTGTGCTAGTGCAACCCTTCCTCACACCCACAGGAGAACCAGCCAGGTGTCCCACCAGAGAGAATGGCTCTGCCACACACCTCTGCACAGAGATGTGGGCGTTGCTGACCTGCTCACCAGGCCCTGCACTCTGAGGGTGATGAACGTCAGCCCACAGAGGAATCCAACCACAGAGGACGGGCAGTACCGTACCAGAGCAGTCATCTCCCTCTTTTAGCTCTCTCCCAGCTGCTTCCCTCCTTCTCTCGTACGAGGGAAACTGGTGACCAGAGCCCCAGGGTCAGGGCCATACTCAGAGGAGCAGGCAGTCCTGCCATGTCCTGATTATGTCATTGGAAGCCAGAAAGAAAACCAGGTTTTTCACATTTTTTCCCCAAATGTCATTTCCATTAGGTCGTCTGTTTCAGCCAATTTAAGCTCTCAGCAGAATTCCCACCAAATTTTGTATCGACTATTTTAGGGTAGGGTTTAAAAAAGTGAAAGAGTTTGACTAATTTTAAACCCAGTGTTCCCGAGGGACACTTAACAAAACACACAATGTCTAAAAACCTTTGGCGTTTCAAGGAGTTCAAAATAACATTCCAGAAGGGATCTTTAGAAAAATGTTCCTGCACCGGTCCCGTTCCCGCCGCTGGGCTGGGCTGCCTCCCTTTAATATCCCACATTTGTTTTCCATTTAGTTATCAAACCTACATTAAAATAAAATCTCAGAGTAAATGAAATCAAGCTAACCTGCCTCCTTTCATTTCCAGAATATTTAAGGCATATTAAAGGAGCAAAGCCTGTCTGTTTTCATTTCCAGGGGGTCAGGTAGCTCACGAGCTGCCCCTCTGAGCCCGTGGGATGGGGCCAGGGCTGAGCACACCTTTGCCTGCCCTCATCCCACACCCTCCTGCTCTGCACCAACAGCCCTGAAACCACCCCAGAGAGAAGCTCTGGGGCTGTGCTGCCACCCCCACTGTGATATGGAGGCAGCCCAGCTGCCACTCGCAGGGAATCCATAAATCTCATTTTACACTAATCCAAGGACTCTGCGAAGCTCCCTCTGTAGCTTTTGTCTGGAGAAACTGGATGTGTTTAGAGATGGTTTTATTAAAAGAGGCTTGGAAGGAGTTATTTAAATCACCCTGCTTGGCAACCTGACAAAATTACCTGTGCTGAGCCCAAAATAAAAGCACCCAGTCACTTGCAGAATCCCACACCTTATATAAAAATCAAAAAACTTCCCTCACCTGACAAAAAAATACGTGTTTCTTTATTACTGCTTCCCTCGCTCACTATTGCCCCTTCCTCACCCCTTTGCCCAGGTTACCCAGTGTCAGGGCTGGTCCCCAGCTCTGGCAGGTGATGGTTTGGGGGTTAACACCTGAAATCCCACGTGAGAATGAGCCTCATTTTTGTACAACATCACCAGCACCCTTCTGGTGATGGCAGCCCTTTGAAAGTTGTTTTACGTCATCTTGATTTGTGCGGTGGGAAGGGATAGTGACAATGTGAGATCTTTGGGAAAGAAGATTTATTTTGTCTAGTTTATTTCTAGTTTTCATAGTATGGATGCACTTCGATGCAAACATTTAATTTTTAGCTTCTTTTTTTTTCCATAAAATAACTAAAAATTAAAAATTTGTATGAGTCAACATCTGTCCAGAGAGCATTTGCTAAAATATTAACTGTACAAGTAGCTCAATACAAAGATTTCCCTCTTTCCATGAACAGCAGACAACATTTCTTTTTGTCAGCAAAGATATTTCAGATTTATTGAGGCATAGTAGGATAGTCTGTGTCCCAAACATACAAACAAAACTATAAATAGTTCAGGAAGATAAGAAAAGTATCTTACGTAAATACTCATTCTAAAATGAATACAGAATCCAGGAATCCTTCTTTGCTCCCCACTATATTTAACATTTCCAGATGTGTCTGGATGACCAGTTTGGGATTAGGGGTCTGAAGCTGCATGGCGTGGGGCCCACTCCTCAGAGACAATAAACTGGAATAAATGTCCTACAGCACATCTACTTTTCCACAGTTTTCCCTGTCCTGAGCAAGTATTTGCTGTTTCATAGCAGAGATGGTTTTCACTAGATTTTGCCTGTCCTGTAGATCAGCCCCTGGAAATTTCTTTTTCTTACTGTGGCTTCAAACTCTTTTTTCCCTTGGGACCACCTGGTCCCGTGCTCTTCACACTGAACAGACTCAGATGTTGCAGTGGACCGAGGGCCTCAGTGATCTCCACATTATCTTGTCCGTGATCTTGGTCAGGAAAAAACGTCACACCTTGCAGTCTGTGACATGAGATGAGCTCCACATCTAATTTCTAGGCAGTCCAGTCGGGAAGGACGGATGCAGCTCTGACAGCAGAGCAGGGCTAAAGGCATCCCCTGCTTGTTGCAGGATTGTCACTCCCACCTGCACAGGCAGGCACGACATCCCACAGCCAGCCTGCGTCAGGTGTGGACTTCTCAGAGTGTCTCTTCCTTCTCAACCAGAGATGTGAGGCTCTGAAAAATCCCTCAGTACCTTCAAGGAAAAGAAAAAGGGAAAAAAATTAGTTAATTTCTAAAAAGAAGTCTGTAGAAATAAGGGATCATAAAATAGGCACATTAGGCTCATTTTCCCTCAGAATTGAAAGGCTTTTTAGAGCAGTGTGCAGAATGATTTTATTTCCCCTACATCTGCTTTAGAATGGCAGGTCTGCGTTTACACAGCAATTCAGAGACCTCCAAAGAACTTCCCTGAGTGTTCCCAAGCCAGCAGCAGGCAGCTCCTGTCCCCAGTGCTGGGATCTTTTCTGGTTGCAGATCTCTGGCCACAGGCACACACTGCCCGTGTTTGCACTGCTCGGGCTCTAGCAGCACCTCGATTTCTCATCAGCCAGAAAAAAAATAAACATAAACATTACAAGGTTATATACAGCACTGATTTCTATTTTCGTCATCTTTAAAATAGTAGGTAAGTCCTGTAGTTCTATCCAAGTTGGCCCAATTCCTCTTTTTATTTGTTTGGGGTTTAATTATCTTGGAAGAAATTTGCCGGTGATTTTGGGTCTCCACTGCAATGCTGTGACCAAGTCTGTGCTCGGGTTATTCATTTCCAAGTCTGTGTTTTGCAAAGCTTGGCACCTCCATGCCCCTCCCCATCAGAGAGAATTTCAAAATCTCTGCTTTCTCTCCTCCTTGAGTAGCACAGACTGAGGGGAGGCTGCTGAAGTGGGATAAAGCACCAGCTCCTGGCTTCACAGCAGCACTGCTCCCATTTCTGAGCAGACAGGGACTGCTGGAGGAAGACAGTAAAATAAAAAAGTTTGTCAGGGGATTTTGGCAGCAAAAATGCAGTGCCCTATGGAGAGCTGCGGGGGAAGGGGGTCCTGGGGAAGCTGGCAGCTCCCGGGCTGCAAAGGCAGATGCTGAACAGAGCCGTGCGTGAGCAAGCGCTGCCGAGCAGCCAGCCAAGGTGCAGGACAGTAGCAGCCTGAAATTTTATAAATAAACAGTGCATGCAGATGGCAACCAGCAGATTCCTGTTCCTGCCCCAGGTCTGCGTGGCTGTGCAGGATGAGATGCTCCCCCAGGCTGCTGTGCTGTAAGCTCTGCTGGGTGCCCTCACCACAGCTCACCATCCTCCTGAGCAGGCAGAAGTGCAGATTCTCTGTTTTTCACCATTGTCTATGTCAGGAGCAGAGGCAGAGAATTGGGCTGGAGCAGGTCCATGTGTGAGAGGGAGCTGGCTCCTGTTCTGCCCCAAAGCACCATGGCCATGCTCATGTATTCCTGCCAGAGCTGGGCTGAGGGGCCGCTGAGGAGCAGCAGTGCAAGTTCTGAGCTCAGGTTAAACAGGGGAAGGGCAGAGCACTCAAAGCATCTGTGATGGGGCCAATATCTCCATGAGAACAGGGCCCAGGGAGACCAGGAGAAAGTCCTGTCCTGAGAGCACCAGGTGGGATCAGTGTCTGTGCATCCCTGTGCCTGAGGCACTCAGCTAAGCCCAGAGGTCACCTGGGTGGGAAGGGCTGGCAGTGCTGCATGCACAGTCCTCCAGGAATCTGACAGTTTGAGTGAAATTCGGGATCCATCTGCACCCTCTTCCATGGCCAAGGCAGGCAAGCAATGGCATAAGATTCAGCAAAATAATGCATCTAATCCGCCTGAGTAATGCTAATGCAAGCCTCTTGATTAGTGTTTAGAAACCAGGCAAACAATTGATTTAAAATAATTGGTAAATTATGATTAAATAAAAACATTTATACAAAAGAGTTTGTCATTGATATGGTTAAATAAATATTTGTAGAAGTAACTTATACTTGGCCCGATGCCTGGGCGATGAGCTCTCTTGGGCTGGCTGTGGTTTCATTTTAATAAAGACCAGAAGGCATTCCAGGAATACATAATGCTCCCAGCCCATCCGATGTATATCTGGGGCTTTAGCTCTGCTCACCACTAACCCAGGCCCAGCTTTGCTTTGTATCCCTCACTAGTGCTTGTCACACCCCTACCCAAAACACGCTCCTGGTTTAGGGCTGGGCCACCAAACAAAAGTGGCTGTGCAGAGGTGGCTCCTGGGCAGGAGGGAGGAATGCAGGTGGGAGCATCAACGTGTCCATGGTGGGGGCAGAGATGGGGCAGTGCAGGCTGCTCTGAGGGGAAGCCTCAAGCTCTGGAGCTGCTGCAGAGCTTAGAGCAGCACAGCTCTTATCTGGCCCTGCTCGGTGGGAGATTTCCAAGAGCTTTGCAGAGGGGTTAGCCTCATTATGGCCAGTTAGAGATAAGGAAACCAAACAGAGACGTGACTTGCTCAAAGTCCCTCTGCAGAGGGAACAGAAGCCAGGTCACCCCGGCCAGGCCCTGTGGAGCCTCCTCAGCTCTCAGGGTGCTGCAGACTCTTCCCCTTTGGCTCCACAGGCTGAGCATCCAGCTGCTAAATGGACCAAAGGGACTCGTGCAGCCCCTCTGGCACCTGCGCTGACAAGGAGCTCTGGAAACACCCTCAGAGTGAAGGGTGAGGGGGGACACAGGTCAGCAAATGGATTATCTGGGCACCTGGGGGTGATACTGGCACTGCCATGCTTCTCTGCCTCATTTCCAGCCAGCCACCAGTGCTTGGAGCAGCCAGACCAGGCACAGAATCCTTGCTGCCTGCACTGGCCACCCAGAAAGCAGCCGTGGGCTCATCACTGCTACACAGCACACCAGCTTGGCCTCGCGTGTTCCTCACTGCCCTCAGCACTGGTCGTGCAGCTGCTCCCACCAGTCCAGCTGGCTGGGAAGTCCTGCTCACAGGGACATCACCCTGGCCCCAGCCCCACCCTCCTCATGCTCTGGCACACGCTCCTGAGCCTGAGGGCTGCCCAGAGGGGGTGCACATTTGGCTGGGCAATGGCAGTAAAGGCAGGAGGGACACTGGACAGCACACACAGGTGTCCAGCAGCACAGCCTGGGGGTGGAAGGGGTGCTTGGACCCTTGCTGGGGTGAGCAGTGGAGCTGGCTACAGGAGCAAGGACACAGGTATCCAGCTCTAGCTTTGGTTTGCACCATGCACGAGGCAGTGGTGAGGTGGAAGAGGAAAACCCTGCTTTGCTGGGCTGCAGCATTTGAGGCTTACCCCAAGCACTACTTCAAGGGGAGCTCAGCACCTGGGAGCATCCTGCTCGTGGCCTGAGACATCAGAACAGCTGTGGGTGTGAGAGAAGTCCCTTGAAGGGAGCAAGTCACCAGCTCCATTGGGAAACCATCCCCAGAATGTCATCTCCAGTGGATTAAAATAGAAATGTGCCTGCTCCAGCTGTGAAACACAGAAATTCACAGTCCCATTCACTGTACACCCCCTCAGTTGTGCCTGCAGGGAATTCACAGAGCCTTTCCCCAGTTCTCCTCCCCACAGAGACAGGGGAACCAGAGCCTCCACTGAATTCACAGAGTCTTTCCCCAGTTCTCCTCCCCACAGAGGCAGGGGAACCAGAGCCTCCACTGCCTGTGAGTCCACTCCAGGCCATGCTCAGGGCATGTAGTGCTGCCGTGCTGGACCTCCCACCGAGGCCAGAGCCCTGGCCTTGGTGTCCCACCACAGTCATGAGTCAGGAGGCAGCTACTGGTATCTCCCATCCCACACCCCATGCCTCTGGACAGCATGGGCTGCGTCTGGCCTGGCCCTTCCCCCTGCTCTACATGGGACAGAGGAGGTCCCTGAGTGCCTTGAGCTCCAGCCAGCACAGCCCACTTGACCTGAGCACTGTGCTCCAGCCAGCGACCCCATGGAGAGCATCACCCCTGCTGCTGACCTCCCTCAAACCACCCTCAGACCTTGAGCCTTAACTCTTCTTTCACCTGCTCTGATCCCCTCTGCCTCTGTCCTGAGGCTCCTGGAGTTGATGGAGTGGCTGCAGCCACTGCTGCTCAAGGCCCAGTGTGTGTGTCAGGAGTGACAATCTGCCTGGAGCCAGCAGTCAGGGATGAGTGCCAGTGCAATGCAGGGTCCCTGCAGCCTGGAGCACACAGAGAGGAACAGGCAGGGACACGGCACGTGGCACATGGCACATGGCCCATGGCACGTGGGTCAGCCCCCAGCACAGTGCCTGGCTGTGGCTGCTCTCTGCACTCACTGCACATCCCTGCTCGGTAAACACAACAGCCAGAGTTTTACAATCAAATATTTATGCTAGTAAAAAACATTTTACATAATCTTTAAACAGCTATGTCATCTCCCTATTTTCATTCTCTGATCTTTCTGTTTTGAGTCGGGATTGGAGAATTTAGTGTATTTCCAAAGAAATAAATATTATGATGAAAACATCAGGCAGCTTAATAGTAGCTTTAGCAAAGTGCAGAAGTATTTTTGTGTTCGTGTTGTCAATTGCATAATATCTTCTGGACCTTCATAAATTGAGGAACCTTGCTTAGATGCTTAATAAATAGTTCACAGCTTCAATTCAAGCAAGGCTGTCTGCTGTCGGAATGGGAAGAGCTCATGACATCTCTGCCATAAATTTCAGCCCTCAAGCTCTGTGAGGAGATAGAGAGGGGACAGAGCACTTAAAAGCCTGGCAGACAGTGGCAAATTCAGGATAGTGGAATGCTGCTGTGGTGGTGCTTACCTGGTGCTATCAGAAGTGAAGGACTGGACCATCCCTGAGCTAAGAAAATACCATGCTCTGGGCATGTCCTGAGCTAGGACACAGCCAGGATCTTTCTGAGCTAGACCTAGAGGCCACCTCTGCTTCACAGGGGCAGAGGCACTGCTGCCTCACTAGCTCCAGCTCAGAAAGCCTCTGTTTGTCCCAGGACATGGAGAGAAATATCCTGACTGTGCCGTGTGAAAGCCACAGGAGCTCTTTTCTGTTGCAATTCCTCCCCAGGTAAGCCTCAGGCACACAAAGATAATTTCTCCTCAAGTTCCTAAAGGCCATGATGAGCAGCATGGCTGGAGCTCTGCTGGGGCAGCCTCAGAGCAGGAGGTTCATATCTGCCCTGAATTCAGATCCACTCATGGACAATTCAGCGAAAATTCTTTCTTAGGGAAAGATTTCTTCTTCCCAGTCTCCATCACAATGATGACATCCTGGCATCAGGCACCTTCAAAGGATGTCCAGAGTTCCTTGTGAGCCTTGGCTAGTGATTTCCCTGTGATATCTGCCCTGAGTTACTGCTCTATACTGTGTATTGGGTATGAATGGGAGAATGCATTCCTCCTGAGCAACATATTTGTAAAGGCAACTCTTTTTCCAGCCTTCCCACTCCTTCAGGATTCAGAGTTATGCCAGCCTGGGGACATTCAGCACAGAGCTGTGTGCCAGTGCAGCTGTCCCTCCCCATGGGACCTTGCACACCACAGCTGCACAAGCAGACAGCAAATTATCAACTACTCTACACAGAGGATGGGGCAGTCAGGGCTGGGAGCTCCTACCATCAGATCTGTCCTTCCAGAGCATGCTGTGGAGATTCAAGAAATAAGGCCATGGCAGGAGGGGTCTTTTCCAAATGGAGCTGCCAGGTGCTAGAGCAAAGAAATCAAAGACAAGCCGGTCTCATTGCCACAGGAGAGGACAATCTGAGCAGATATGGCTGGCACAACACCAGGTTTGGGGAAACTCCCCTTTGGCACAGACACTGTCACACACTGACCCCTCCAAGTCCCCATAGGGGTTTCACTGGAACTTCAGCTCAATTTGGTTCTTTTTCCCATAACTGCAAATCTACATACAAACAAACAATCTGCTTTAAAATAAATCAGTCCTATAAACGATAGGGTGTGTTGGAAGATTAGAAGGGATGGCTTCCTGAGATCTGGTGAGCAACACAGAGCTGATATCCTCATGGCTCTGGGGTGTGACTTCTCAGTTCAAAGGCATTCCCTTCCATGACTAATTTATTCTGGCATTTAAGGATCACTCTTGCACTCACCATAGTCATGATGACCTCCTTTACAACAGAGGCGCTTATAGCAGAGCTGGGAACATGGGAATGGGAAGCAATTGTGGTCTCTGCAGGGACCTTGGTGCCTGTGTCATCTTCCAGAGAAGTGGTGATGCAGCTGCTGCTGAGGCCGTTTTCAGAGCTGACCTTAGTGCAGACACAGCCAAAACACGAGAGCTGGGCAATGGCAACTCTGGAAACTCATTAAGACCTTGTAGGGGGATAAATATTTCTGGGCTACCTAAAGCAGGCAGCAGCCAGGCAAATGGCTCAGTATCTGTGGTGGGATCTCAGTCCTGTCCTTGGCTCTGAGATTCATGACAGACAACTTTCCTCTTCCCTGAGGACATCCAGAGTACACGTGGTCAGGGCTGAGTCTCACGTAATGAACATCACAGGGAAACACCAGCTCTGGACTGTGAGCAATTTGCTGAGATGAGTCAACAATCATAGGCTGTGTCACCCCTACGAAAGATATATCTCCATTCCCCCTGCTATCCCCTGGAAGAAGGAGGGAGGGAGGGAGGGAGGGATACCTGAGTGGAGCTTTGGCCAGCAGGAGCAGTAAGTCAAACAAGAATTTGCAAAGCAAAAAAGGACAAAATTGTGCAGTTTAAGACACAGGGTGTCAGTGAGTCCTGCCTTGTCCTTGAGCTGTTCATGGCATGGTTCTGCTGAGTGGTGGAGTTTGTTGTTGTGATTGTGATGTTAACTGCATTAGAGAGGACATTTCAAGTACAGTGGAGTAAACATAAGGAGAAATTAATAAGGTACAAGACTCTAGCCACCTTGCTAGACAACACAGTAGAACTCTGTTTACAAGCTCAGCTCAGTGCTTGGAGATCAATTTATTTAAATCATCTCTCCCTTGCCAGTCATTAAGGAAAATCCACTTCATCAGGTGTAGCATGAGCAGGAAATCCCATCCAGCCCATGGCAAGCAGGGAGCTCAGCTCAGGGCAGCCCCATTAACCTCAGCTGTCAGGTAACAAGCAACAGGCCAAGAGGAAAAGGTCTGAAGTTGTGCCAGGATTTAGGAAAAATTTCTTCACTGACAGAGTGTTCAGGCATTGGAACAGGCTGCCCAGGGGAGCGGTGGAATGGTGGTGGCCATCCCTGGAAATGTTCAATGAATGTGTAGATTAGCTGCTTAGAGATGTGGGCAGTGGTGGGCTTGACAGTGCTGGGCTGGCAGCTGGACTTGCTGTTCTTAGAGGGCTTTTCCAACCTAAATGATTCTGTGCTTCTGTAGTTCTGACACATGGACTACATGAGGGTGAGAGACCCCAGGAGCTCTCTGCTGTACTGGGGCATGATGAATCAGAGCCTCTGGGACCATGAATGTAGAAGCTCTGAAATTCCCCTCCCCAGCCCAAACTGTGTAGTACTTCCCAGAAACCACAGGATTTAAAAAAAAAAAAAAAAAAAACAACAAACAAAAATAAAAAATCCCAACAAAATTTCAAATCAGTCCTGAAGCATTTTTATGACCTAGAGGGAATTTAGGCAGCTTCCTAGGTGAGACCCACATGTCAGGGAAGCTGGGATCTGTCCTTGACTTAACTTGGCTTGAACTACTTACATTGCACAGTAAAAGGTGAAAGGTGCCAGCAGATCATCCACTCACTCAAGTGAATCAGATGTGGCCTCGAGGGAGGGGAGCCTCAAAGGGTCTGTTTCTCTTTATTTTGTGTATTTGCTATCAGCTTCTCTTCTCTGAGAGCTTGTTTGGAAGGTGGGGAGGGATCCTCCAACACAGCAGTGTCCTCAGCTTCCCTGGGATCGCTGTGGCAAAGGAAAATTCGAGCCAAGGGTTAGCCCTGCCTCACATGTCCCGTGTCCGTGTGCCACAGCACATGGGAGCATCTCAGGTGGATAATCCCTTGGATACAGCCACACACTGGGCAAGGTGTGCAGCACAGCTCAGGGCACACCTGTGCGGCAGCAGGGATGCCCAGGTGCCACACCCGAGCAGTGCCACACTCTGAGCAGAGCCACACCCTGAGCAGTGTCACCCCTGAGCAGGTGCCACCCCTGAGCAGGTGACATCCCTGAGCAGAGCCACACCCGAGCAGTGTCATCACTGAGCAGAGCCACACCCTGAGCAGAGCCACACTTGAACAGTGCCACACCCGAGCAGGTTCCTCCCCTGAGCAGATGCTACCCCTGAGCAGAGCCACACCTGAGCAGTGCCACACCCGAGCAGTGCTGCCCCCACACCTGAGCAGGTACCACACCTGAGCAACGTGCCACACTCGAGCAAGGTGTCACACCCTGAGCAGTGCCACACCCTAGCAGGTGCCACCCCTGAGCAGAGCCACACCCGAGTAGAGCCACACCTGAGCAGGTGACATCCCTGAGCAGTGCCACCCCCGAGCAGTGCCACACCCGAGCAGCCCCGTGCTCAGTCCCTGCTCTGTGCTCCCAGCAGCCACGTCCTGTGCCCTCCTGACGGGGATGGCACCCAAGGCAGTGCTCAGGTGCGACTCTCCCAAAGCCATCCTCTCGCCAGGACGCTGTCCCGACCCCAGCCCTTCCCTCCCCTTGGCGAGCCGAGCCCCCCAGCCCGGTGAGGTGCGGGGCCCGTGTCCCACCACAAAGAGTTAAGCCCTGGCTCTGTTGATATTTCCAGCGGTTCCCAAAGTCGGCTGAGACGGGGAGCGCCCGGATTGGCTGCGTACGGCCGGTAGTAATTAGGATCAGATATCAAACTTCTGTCTTTGCTAAGACCCTTTCCGATAGTCGCTGCTCCCCGCTAGACGATGACATCAGCCAGGACACCCAGCTGCTGTAGTAAACTCCGGGCGGGAGGAGGCTCCCGCTGGCTCCACGTTAATTAGTTCAACTCAGCACAGGGGGAGCAGTTGGTGTCTGTGCCGGGTCACTGCTGGATGGGACCAAATCTTACAAAGCCACTTGCTGCTCCTTGCCAGCCGGCTGTAAAAGCACCCAGAGAGTCCAGGAGAGCTGGATGAATCCTGAGCACCAGCCACGGTTTGGTCGGCTTTTCCCTGTGGAGGAAGTTAATGGTTTAAGTGAGGGGCGCCTGGATCTGGTCCCCGAGTCACCATGACACTCCTGGGGTCTGAGCACTCCTTGCTGATTCGGAGCAAGTTCAGATCAGGTAGGGAAGACCTCGAGATTTCTCTTAAAACTTCTCTCTCTGTCGAGCCGTAGCCACAGACTGTTTTGCATTAAATGTTCGGAAGCAGCATGTGAGCAAAAGGCTCGAGGGGTTGTAGAGCTGTCAGGGCTTTGCTCCTTACAGAGGCTGTTCCACAAGTGCAGACGCATCTTCCTTCCTCTCTCTTGCTTTTTTTCCCTCCTGGTTTTTCGCTGTCTTTGATTTATGTCTGTGCTTTATTTTGGTAAAACTGCAGTTCATGGCTCTCCTGCTCTGGCCCTGCTGCAAAGGATTTGGGCAGGAAGCCAAAAGGGCATCTGGGATAAACAAGGTGTCTAATGCCCTCCGTGTATTCCAGGTGCTCTTGCGGGTCTGTGTGGGATAACCACAGAGAGAACGGGCCTGACACGCTCTCTGCCAGGCAGGCAGCCGAGCTTGTTCCATTAAGTTGTGACTAATTGGAGAAAAATGAATTTGAAGAAATGCGTCATTTTTAGAAGTAAAAATAACAAATGGAACATGAAAAGTATTTAAAGTGACATCATCAGAGAAATAAAACCAGAGGCACACAATTGATTGCCACTCGCGGAGGGTTGGCGAGTTAAACATGCCTGCAGCTCGTAAGTCAGGGAAGCACCAGGCAGGGGCTTCTCCGAGGACGTGCAGTGAGTGAAGGTGAGTGAAGGTGAACTATGGGACGGTGGCTTCTAGATCAGCCCCTCTGCTGGATGTTCATGCCCTTAGTCACTGGCTGCACCTATAGTAAGTATGCTTTTTGGGAGTGGGTATCCTGACTTGTAGCTTTTTTAATGATCACAACATACTGCAAATTTTAACAACAATGCCAAAAAAAACGTTGTCAAGGTGCTTTCTCTGACCTTCCCAGAGGTGAAGGGAATATTGTGTGTGAGGATGTGCAGATAAATCAGTTGCATGTGCTGTTTGGGATGCTTTAAATCCAGACAGGGCAGTCACGTTGGAACATGCACCGCTCTGGCATGTCACCCACGCCGTGTGTGTTTTTGCCTCCTTACTCATTGTAGATAATGAAACGGGAGATTTATGGTACTGATGGGAGACATGAGTGGTGTTATCAGGATCTCTTAGATAGCTGGGTGGTCAACTTAAACTTTGTTTTCTCAGCAAATACAAAGTTGGCAATTGGTTGAAAACCCCAGAGTGTGTGTGCAAACACAAGTGTCCTAGTCTGGCTCAATTATACAAAGCCTGGGTCCAGGTCTTTGGTGTGGTTTCCATATCGCTCTGATCTTACATTTCATTAGATTAAGTCATTCCTTAAATTTTGTTGGTATATTATGGTACACTGCTGTTCATTTGAAAAAAAACTTAGTCTGTAACAATTTCTCCAGCTTGTACAAAGCAACACTGCCACCTCCCTGAGGAGCAGAGGATGGGCTGTGCATTGTCCCTGCATTCTTTTCAAATGAACCAAGATTGTTTTTAAGGCTCATTTCTAGTTTATTTGTAAGCTGGTTTTATTATGGAACCAACAGTGGGCTCTCTAAACATATTTTTCAAATGATTCTCCAAGAAAAGTAAACATTGTGGATCTTTGTGTCCATAAATTCTCGTGCCTTTCAGCATTTCTAGGACAGTCAATTTGTGGGGCATTCTTTCCTTCATGATTTATTCCAACAACTGCTATCCCTTGCTATGGCCTGGTGTAAGGCAGGCTTCCCATTTGACAAGATTTCTCTGCTTGTTGATTTTGTTGGAGCTGTGCTCACCAACATCCCAAATGCGTGTCTGCACCTCGCTGTCCCCATGGCTGTGACCGCTGGTGACATGGGACATGGCCACAGCACAACCCTGGGTGTCAGTGTGTGAGGTGGGAGGATGCTGAGAAACCCAAATAAGTCACTAAAGCAGCTTTCAGTTTGTGCTGGATTTTTAATATCATGGGCAACAGAGAAGAAAAAGCTAACATTTAATGCAATCTCTGACTTGCAAAGTCTCAAGGCACAGTTTCCTGTGGCATCCCTGCTCTGTGTGCAGGCTTTGTCACCTGTAAAGCCCCACAAGGATGGCAGGAGGTGCAGAGCCCTGATTTACCATCCTTCCTTTGCTTGGAAGAGGGTTGAAAGTCTCAGACATCCCATGGCTGTGCCCCACACCACCCTGCACGGCTCAGGGGCTGTGACACGGGCCAGCAGCAGTTTCAGAGCTGTGTAGCTTGCACAGAGGCAGGAGGGATCAGCCCCTGAAATGCCAAGCCCCAAGAAGGCACACTGAGCTGTGCACCATTGCTTTGGGAATGCTCTTGAGCCGCAGGTGTGAGGCTCTGTTTGCTCCCCAGGTTTGGGAAGGATTAGCTGTGCTCCATGACTCATGATATGAGTCTGAATCCCTTTTGAAGAATTCCAGGCCAATATTAAAGAGGGCTGAAGTAAATCTTAATAACTAAACTTTTGCTGTCTCTCCCTGGCCTGCACACTGAGCAGCTGAAGAAGCTATGTGAGTGCGTGAAGGGGAGCTGGAGAGACATCACTTGTTGTTTCCTCCTCCCAGAGTCCCTTTAATCTCTGTGTTATGCACCAGGCAGAAAAGTGGAGCAAGGAGCTGGCAGCTGGAAGGTGGTGGCACTGGTGTGGCTCCAGGGCCAGCTCTCCTGTCCTTCACTTCCATCTGACAGCATCAGTAGCAAGCAAAAGTGTGTTTATCCAGGAAAGGCTGCTGTGGTGGTGGCAGTGGCTTTTCTCAGTGTGCCCTGCAATCACCCCTTGAGTGCCACAGTGGTTTCTCCTGTTCTTCTCTCTCCAGTGGTCTCAGTGGAGGGCCAGCACAGCTGTGCCATGAGGAGGGACAGTGACTATCCCAGTGCCAGGCACCCAGATCCGCTCCAGAGGAGAGAGAGAAAATCACCACCATGCTGCAGTCCTGCAGGGTCCTGCTTCCCTTCCTCAAAGATCTGTGTGCCTCTTTATTTTGTCTGTTTGACCAAACATAAATATTCTAATCTGAGGTCATCCTGACAAATTTTGCAGGAATGATGATTCTTCAAGTATGCCATGCTGTCCCATACGATCCAACTATCAATGGGATTGCAGTAAATCAACAGGACATCTAAGTGCTATTCCAGAAACACATTTAACTCTTCCCAGAGATGATCATTTTTGTGCTCTCTTGCTCTGAGTACAAACCAATTGTTCTCCAGCAGTGGAGAAGCATTGGCATTGGACAAAGCAAACAAAGCTGACAAATGCAGATCCAGCCTTAGCCCTGACCTTTTTTTTGCAGCTGTATGGAAAGCACTTGCAAGGCCAACATCTGCCTAACTTCAGTGGTAATTCAGATAATTGGTGAGAAGTGAAAGTTTAACACTATAAATAAGACTCTGCATGGCTTGGCATGGGGTACCAAGACCTAATTGTGGACATATGGGTGTGGGTTTGCAGAGAACACTTGCTGGCTCTATGGAGGAAAGTATTCATGCTTCCACATAGGGCTTGAATGAAACTGAGATGGGAGAGGAATTTATTCTGTCTGCCTCCGGTGGCGAGAGTGATTTGGACCAAAATCAGCAGGTCAATAAAGGCAGAAGAGAATCGGTCTTGGTAGGGTGTTTGGCCAGGCGTTTTGGCAGAACCTTTATTTTGATTTTCCTGGTGTCCAAAGATAAAGCATGTGCCTGTGTTTCCTCTCAGATCATGAACTCATACAGGTCACAGCCAGTGTGTGTGCATTCAAACTATGGCCTTGCTGTAACTTATGAGACTTTTATGAAGTTTTCATAAAGCACTGACTTGGTGTAGATCAGTTTGGGCTTTTGTTTTTCTGGGACCTTATCCCTCTGTGGTTTAATGGGCAGTCAGATGTTCCTTTGTCAGTCAAGCATGTGTTGTAGCACAGATTGAAACAGACCTCATTGTGCTTCAGGGACATCTGCCTGGGCTGCTCATGGGGTGCTGAAGGGCTGGCTCCAAGGGCCTGTTCTCAAGACTACTGTGAGGTTGGGGTTGCACATTAGGATGGATTCACAGGGATTTCACAGCTGGTTGTGCCCATTTGGTGGTCTGGGCTCCTTGCTAGCCAGCTGTGCTAGCCTAGTGTCTCTTCTAAGGTACCTGAAGACCTGGACTTGGGGTTAGAAATGTAATTCTCACCCGTTCAGAGATTTTTAGTGCAGTCTCACAGGTAACACACACATTTGTAGCACATCTGTCTGTTAGAAGTAAAATGCTCCCAGCTCTGAAGTGACATCACAGGCAGAGATAAAGCAGTGCCCACCTGGGAAAGAACTGACCAGGGCTGTGCATGGCTGTCCTGGCTGAGCAGTGCCATTTCCAGCTTCATCTCTGAGCTTCATCTCTGCTCGCACAGGTCCCACAGAGGTCACGTTGTCAGAGGATAACATGGGCCTGGAGACGTGATGTTAGAGAGAAATCACTTAGTGGCTCAAGGCTATGGGCAGGGCAGATGGGCTGAAATCCATGGTGGGGATCAAGACAAAGCCTGGCCAAGGTGTTTTCACAAAACAGCAGCTCCAGAAAAGTCCTATGGGACTCTGCTGTGGCTAGCTTGTCATCCAGCTCAGAATCACTCCACACTGGAGTTTAATGCCAGCTGGGAGGGAGCCCCAGGGTCCTGCCCACATCCTGCTTGAGAATTGACTCTTGCTCCTGGTGCAGCTGTGAGGAAAAGACACACTCCTGAGAGAGCCATGAACAGCATGATTGAACCTGCCAGAGTGCCAGCCCTGATCCTGCCCTGCTGGCACCTTGGGGCAGTCAGAGGATCCATGAGGCAGCTCCCCTTCCCCATCATACAATGTCTTGGACATTAAATGCAAAGCCAGTTTCACAGCCAGCAGCAGTCCTGCCTTTCAAAGGTGGCTGGGTCCAAAACAGGGCCAGGAGTTGGATTTGATGATCCTTGTGGGTGCCTTCCAACTCTGGATATTCTCTGATTTCGGGGCGACTTTGTGCAATCAGTGTGTGAGCAGGGCAGGTCACCAGGTTCCCTGGTACACACCATGGCCATGGACAGGCCTGTGTTTCACTTTTGCTCAGCTGCTGTTTGTGGGCAGCAGGAGCTCCCCTCCCAGCTCCCAGTTTGTTGCCAACCCCCCTCCAACACCCCAGCAGAGCTGTCCCCATCCTGTGCACCACTGAGGTGCACTCACACTCCCCAAACCCCAGCTCTGAGCCATGAGGGCAGGAATGAGCTGCTGGTGGCAGAAGGGACAGTGACTTACTGCTGCTTTTTCAGGGGTCTCCTCCTTGGGGACAGACCAGCCCCAATGCTAGGTCAGGTCAGCCGTGTCTGTCCTGCCTGTCCGAGGAGGGCACTTCCCCCAGCCCATGGGACACGTGCCTCATGCTGCTCAGCCCCCTGTGCTGCTCAAGCCAATTCCCCGAGGAGAGGATGGTGCTGGGAGTGCTCTGGCAATACCTCAGTGCAGGGATGGTCTGATGCAGGTGATAAAAGTCCCATCCCATCCTGATTGTCTGCTGAGCCCCAGACTCACAGTGTCCTCACAGGCTGAAGCTGATGGCCGGATCTGCCTGTTCTTGGGGTGGAGTGAAGATTTGAACATGTCTTTTCTGTGCATCACCAGCCCAGGCAAAGCCCAAGCTGTCCTCTGAGTTTTCTACAGCTCTGAGGTCAGTTCCTAGAGAGGAGGATGACTCATGGCTGCAAGTCACAGGCAGTGCTCAAAGCTTGAGCCACCAGAGATGCCAGGAGGTCTTGTCTGCACCACTGACACAGCCCTGCTGCACAGGACATTTCTGGAAGCCAGTATCAGTGAATGGGACTTGGTACTAGCATACAAGTGAGGAGTATTTCTAACAGAAAAAGTTCATGAGCAATTTCGCTGGGATAGGTCTGCCGTGTATCTCATCATCCTGGGAGGATTTCTCATTGTGGGGCACCCCAGGAGGGAGCGAGATTGCTGAAAGAAAGGCTGTCTCTCAGTTGGGGGTGGCACAGGATGACCAGTGTGCACAGCTACTCCCTGGCTGCCACTTCTCACCATCCAAACTGGTGCAGGCAGGCAACAAGTGTTACAGGTGAACAAGGATGCTGAGTGGTGGGACCAAGATTGTCTCTTCAGTGCTCCAGCCACCACTTTTCATATGATAAATGTTCCTCTGAAGTGTTAGCACACCAGTTCCCTTGAAAAATAAGAATATTCATGAAAATTTAATTCCCATACAGCACTCAGAGCTCAGGCCTCCACACATGCAGCAGAGGAAGAGGAAAGAACTGCAGCTGGGGTCAGACAAAGCTTCAAGGAAAGAGCTAAATGGTGGTTTGCATGGTGCTAGGGACTCCTCCAGCCCTGATTTTAAGCACTGTTGGTTGTAAGGGAAAGGTGCGAGCCTTAAGCTGGCATCTGCCAAGCTGCAAATTGCAGCACTGCCTCAGAGGCTGCTCCCCTCTTGTACAGAGATGTTCAGCATTTTTCTCTGACACTGCCAATACTTTTCTTCAGATGGTTTGCAACAGGTTTTGGAAGTTCGCAGAAATATTTGAGAGTCAAGTCATGCATCCTACTGCATGAGGAGGTCCAGATTGGGATGGATATTTGGTGGCTGAAATAACTGTTTCAACTCTTGAGTGTGTGCTGCTCCTGGAAGTGGCTGCTACTTGCTCTGGCCTGTCCTCACATTTTTTGACAGCATGCCCTGAACAGACAAGGCTGGATAAAATTTTCCTCCTTGCCCTGTAGCTTAAGGATGGGCCAGGCTTAAGGACATTTGTAAGCTCAGCATGGCCCATGATGAACTCCCTGTCTAGGGGAGGTGACCTGCCCATGGAATTGCTCAGCTCTCACACCAGAGCACTGAGTGACATTGCTGGCTCACAGCCTTTCTACCCATCAGCACAAAAAACAAACTGGAGACTTTTCTCCTTGCACAAAATGACCATTACATAGTCCCAGGTCCCCTCTGTGACAGTTTATCCACAGGGCAGGAGGCAAAGGAGAGGCTGTGAGGTGCAGCACAGACCAGCTGCAGCGTGGGGGATCCCCCATGTTAGTGGAGAAACACAAAATCGCAGGATGATTATATGCAGGTGCTTTTATTGAAGAGCTCTGGGAGTCGGGGTACAAACCCAAATCTAACTCTGACATGGATTCAAGAGAGACATGTTTTTATACCCTTTTCATTATGTAACTATATAATAATTACTAAACCCCTATTGTTCTATTGTATACATTGATCTTATCCAAGCATGGATTCTTGTGATTTCCATCAGGTCCCCAAAATCCCCTTTCTCATGATTCTTGTTTCGATTACATCGCTTCTCATGATTCTTATTATGATCAAACAATAATATATTCAACTTACCAAACAATTATTACATTTAACAATCCTATTATTTATCACATGATGATTACACAGGTGCAATTTCACGATTCAATAAAGACAAAGCTCAACATTTGTTCCCAGGGCCTGGTTCCCTTTCCCAGGCCTACCAGACCCAACCTTTCTTTCTACCCTCTGAATCTGTTGTATATAATTCCCATGATTTTAGAAAAATTTTTAACCCTATGCTATCACCCAGACTGTGTCCTGCTCACTGGAGGGCAGTGGGATCTGGGGAATCTGGGTTCCCAAGCACTGCTCCTGCAGCCAAGCAGTGGGGGAGCTATGGCAGTGAAACCCACACGTTTTTATCACTTCTTGCAGCAGGGCAGATGATTAATCTTACACCAACCACATGGGAAATCATCATCACCTTCCGAGCTATGCTCCAAGGGGATTTGTGCCCTGTCCTTCTCCTCCTCGCCAGCCTGGCTGACAGCTGGCTGCTCCAGGGCACTGGTGAATTGTTTGTTTGCTAGCAAGGGCTATGAAATAAGCAGAAGCAGAAGGGAATGTGGGCCCTGAATGCACAGTTAGAATCCCCCTTATGGATGTGGTACCTCACTTGGGCTGGCTGTGTCGGAAGCTGGAGTGAAATGGTGCAAATAATTTGGCACACGTGGGAGCTGTGAAGGGAAGTGATGGAGGATCCTCACTCAGGATATTTTACAGCCTGATGGGGCACTGCTGTGTCCTTGGCAGGGTGGTGTATGTGACTCGAGCAGGCTTTGCTGTCTCTGATTCCTGTTAATAATGTGATGTTGTGTGTAAATTGCCTCAGTTGAAGGCAGGATGCTCTAATGCCTGGGATACTGGACCAGGACTAGGAGAGGACAGAACCATTCTTGGGTGGTTGACAGACTGTTTTTATTCTTAGACAGTTTCTTACCTCCCTTAGCTCACCTCTTCCACAAAGATCCATCTCTTCCTCAGGGAAAGTGCCAAGCTCTGCAGTTCTTCAGTACTGTAAGCAGTCACAGAGAGGGTTCTGTGCAGAGAAATTGGGGTACAGCTCATCCTGTGTGAGATCCCAGCCAGGAGCTGGTTACCTTTAATCTGCCTGCATGGCCCAGGAGGAAACACAGGCATTCCCAGAGCCTGGACTGTCTCATTTGGTTTTCAGGGTCCCTGAGGGGGATGACTTCTGCAAAAGAGGTGCAGATAACTGGGTGAGTGTAGGTACCCAGAGAGTGAGGGTCTAAATCTGTGTCCACAGGCAGAGCCAGCACTTACTCAGGGTGGTGCCACAGGGCAGAGGAGGGCTACAAACTCCCCTGGCTGCAAGGTTTGCAGGGACTTCAGCCATCAGCTTCACCCTGGGTTAAGAAGAGCAGCACACACACAGACTTTGCCACATACTGAAGGCTACATTTTTCCCTCCCAGCAAGAATCTATCTGTGGTGTCCAAAGAAGTGCTGGAATTTGGCAGGAGATCATTGTCCCACATGAAGCCTTCACTAAACATTTGCTCTGAATGTGAAACATGGTTTGTACAGAGGACATGGAAAAGTCACAAGCAATGGCATGTCAGGGAGCACCATGCTTTGGGGACTGCTCTGCAAAGGATTACTTTTCAGCTCCATCCCACCTCCCAGGAGAGCTGTGTTGTAGACATGAGCTGTTGGCAGAGCTCAGCAGGTTGCTCCCAAGGACAAAATGCTGTTCTTGCCTTTGTTTTCCTTCCAACCCCAGCTCATTCTGGGCCGCTGAGGTGAAGCAGCCTGGGGCTGTGCTGGTGGGCAGGGAAGTGTGTGGTTATGTGGTGACTGAGGTGTCTGTATTTGTGTTCTGTTCTAACTGTTCTGAGCTTCCAGCAGGAAAGCATGGGACTGAGTTCTGTATTTCACCTTGTGATACAGGTGTTCTCTCGAGGACAAATTTGCAAAACCAAAGGTGTAGAATATGACACTAACTCAAAGTACAGGCATGGTTACCTGGGTGAAGGGATGAGCTGAATTGTTCACAAGGCTGGTCCAACAGCAGCAGGGATCAGTGCCAGACCTCTGTGCCACACACAGACCCCACACACTTTGTCCCTGTATTAGCACCTCAGGGCAATCCTGCCCCTTCCCCTGACACTCTCTCTCTCACAGTTTTACAGCTACGGCTCCAGCAGAGAAGGACCCGTGAGCAGCTGGCAGACCAAGGCATCATGCCACGTGAGTACCTTCCTCTGCCTTTTTCATCCTGGTTCAGAGGGCTATGTTCACCCTGGGCACTGCTGGGGCATTGTGTGGCACCAGCTGCCCGCTCAGACCCCCACAGCTCAGAGCAAAGTGCTACCAGGGGACTTTGCTGCCAGCCTTGCAGAAATGTGATGATCCCTGGTGCTGTACAGTGCATTTATCACACAGACTATAATGCCCCTGCTCAAATTGAAGTCAAGAGAGATGCTTACTTTACACCGTCCAAAATTTCAGCTGCATTTATGCCAGTCCCAGAGGTCACTGTAGCAGGACAAGCATATCCAGCTCAAGCAGAGGACTCACAAAGCTGTTCATGTAGGAAGGGCAGAGAATCTCCTGTCCTCCTGTAAAAGCCAGGAACCTCTGTGCCAGGACAAGGAAGAGGACGAGAGGGCTCATTCCAGGAGGCTGGGGAGGAAGGCAGCTCTGGGGCACTGCCTTGGCCCTGCTGCAGACAGGCAGTCCCTGGAGGATTGACCATACCCAGGTCTGTGCCCACAGGGCAGAGCTGTCAGTGCACACCTGAGGCCAGTGAACCCCCACAGGGGCTGCTTGCTGCAGAGTGACAAATGTGTTCCCCCTCTGACCCCATCCCCCTCTGCTCACCTGGCATTCGAGCCTGAAGGACAAACTCCAGGACAGCATTACAATGAAATCATTCTGCACCAAAATCAGTTGCTAGAGCCCAAAAAGTGAATGAAAACCATCCCCTTCTGCACCTGCAGGTGCATCATGAAAGCTGTAGCACCACTGGAGAAAGGATGCTGGGAGCTCAGCCCTGCTCAGTGGAATACTCCATCCTGACCTAGCTCAGGCTCCATGTGCAAATCTGTGGTTACCTGAGACCCAGGTAGAGGATTCTCCTTTCTGTCTCATCAAGGACCCCTTGGGTTCACTGCTAAGATCACAATTTTCCAGAGGCTGTGTCACTTCTGTCTCTTCTGGTTGCCCTTGAAGACTGTGAAGGAGCTCTTGCCTAAGCAGCAGAACACCACCTAAGAGCATGGCTCCAGCACTGCTTGCTGCACCCTGTCCCTCCCCTGTCCCTCCTGGAGGATTGTGCTGAACAACAGGTGCCTTCTCAGGACATTCTTGTCAGCACCAAGTACTAGGAAAACTTGAGCAGGATGACAAAAATCATGACTGCCAAGATGATCAATGGTTTTTAAGACTGATAAATGCATACTCTTTCCATGTTTTGCCTGTTTATTTCTTCAAGCACTCAGATTTTATGCTGCCTGCCATGAAAGGGCAGGCACTTTGATCACAAGACTCCAGGAGCTGAAGCTTTAGACAAAATACTGTGATATCTGTTAGAGTAATGCAAGAACATGGGGCAGCAGTGTCCCCTGAGAGGTTTGTACACCTGGGGCTGCTCTGTCACACGTGGCACCCGACAGCTCAAACCTTACACATTGCAAAGTATTCAGCCAAATATTTTTGATGGCAGCTGAAGGGTATTTTCCTGTTACTTACAGCTTCTTTGCACTTCCAACTTCTAGGCTGACATTTTGCAGTCTGGTTTCTGTCCAAGAAGACCATTTTGGGAAACTTGAGCACGGTTCACTCACTGAAAGTAATAGAAGAAAAGGCACTTATGCCATTATAAAAACAAACATGCAGAATTTAACCGCTGAATTTGACATCAGGAGGAAGTGTCAGATGTTAGCATTTAATACATGGGAGCCCCAGCCAGCTTCCCCATGACTTGGGCATGTGCAGACAGTCCTTATGAAAAACAAGTCTTTGTTAACCGTATCTTCCCATGCCATGTTGGTTCTGAGGACCAGCAGGTGAGTCCCCCTGGCTGTGATGGACTGCAAAAATATCTGTGCTTGAAGATGCAAAAATACCTCCTGCTATACACAGCCACCACCTCATCCTCACTGAAGCCTTAAAATAACTGTCCAAGGTGATCAACACCACACATAGCCCCTCCACCCTGGTACCCCCAGGACCTCACCCATTTCATGCTGAAATGTCACCCCTGACAAGTTCTCTGAACTAGCAGTGCTAGCAATGTCTTTATTTGTTCTGCAGACTGAGACAAGCTGCAGCACCCACATAATTCCTCCAAAAATCTTGGTAAATGACTAAACTCTGCAGCACTTTCCCCTTGAATAGCACAGCACTTGGTCAGTGCCTGTAGCACACTGCCAGCATCAGTACTTCACATGAGCAGGGCTGGGAAAGTCATCTCTCTTGCTAACTTCATTTTCTCATATGCACTGTTTAATTTTGCTTCTCATTAAAGCAGCTGTCACCAGTGCTGGTGGCTGCTCACTGGAGCATGGCACAGCAACACCAGCTTGTCTGTCTGTCTGCTTTCCAAATGGCAGGAGTAGGAATGTGCCTTCTGTGTTTTTCTGTGATTCACTGGATGTCCCAGGGGTTCCCTGGGTGTTGGCTTCCAAAAGCCAGTTCAGAGGGCCCCCAAACCTTTCCTGTTTCTCCCCAGTCTTCTTTTCAACCTCCCCTAGACTGATGGAGGATAACAAGGCCTGCATGAAAATAGTTTCTGTCTTTATTGGATCCCATTCAGAAGATGGAAGGAGAATTTCTGTTGTCAGACAAAGAGTTGCAGCAGACTATTTTTGTGGGTCAGGATACCTTCCCCTTCCTTGTCCCAATGGGAACAGTTAGTTTTTTCTGCTTACACAGACAGAAAAGAATTTTTGTAGGATGTGAGAAGTATTAACCCCTTCACTATGTAAATTCTGCCTTGATTTCTACTGCACCACAGTGAACAAGGAAATGTGCAAGGTTCTCCATGACTCCAGCACAGGCTGCTCCATGGGACTGCTGTTCACTGGTCCAAGAGCCAGGGAATATTGGCCTATTTTTGGGAGTGCCACTGGGTTAATCCTCCTTGAAGTCAGGAGATGCTGAGGACATGATCTGCTGCTTGCCTGCCCAGGGAGGTCCCATGTGACACAGCTGCTTCTGAGCAGGGGTCAGGACAAATGCCAGTGGTCAGTGACAGAGGAGGGATAAAGAGAGAAGAGGGATAAACCTGGCAATGCCCTTGCTGGAGGCTGCACCACAGACCCCAAGAGCTGAGGCAGATATTCATTTTCCTGCTGAACTCAAGCCTTAGTCACCTACAGGTTTTACTTTCAGGTGAGGTCCCTCACAGGTGTTTGCTCTCCCCAGATGTGTCTTCCGGATCTGTGGTGCCTTCCACAACCTGCAGGGAACACGGCAGGGAAAAGATTTATCCTCTCTCTGACGTGTCCCACAGAGCACTGTGTTTCAAAGCCTGCACCCCTCCTTGCCCACGTGCCTCCTGCTCTCCCCATGCTCTCCATCCCCCCTGCTCTCTTGCCATGGACTGGCTGAGAGCATGGGATTTCCCAGAGCTTTCCTGAGTTATTTTTAGTCAGCACAATAAAGAGAACAGCTAGTTTGTGTTGCTATTTTTATAGCACTCATTAAAATGCTGTTGCTGAATATCCTGGTAGCTGCTTGCTTCCGCTCCTGTGCTGACTGCTCCTCTTTCTTTCCTGTTGCAGCACTGAAAAGCCCATCTGCATTCCATGAACAGCGAAAAAGTCTGGAGCGAGCCAAGGTAACTCCTGCAGCCGTCCCCATGAGGGAACACATGGGCTTGCTTTGCATGAGTCACGGGGTTTGAAAGCACCTTCCACCACTGTCCCCTCCTCTGGCACCCTCCATGCTGGCCTGGTGGCCAAGGATGAGAGGCAGGGCACCTCTCCTGCTTCCAGAAATGCTTCCAGGCTCACAAACACTCTGGAGCACCCTTCTCCCAGCAGGGAAGGTTTTTCAAAAGGGCAAAGGGGGCATCTGTGCCCTGAGCTGTGGGGTTTTACAGCAGCCCCGGGTTTTACAAAAGGCAGGGCAGGGTTCAGCATGGCTTTGTCAGTCCTTGCAGTGAATGTCCCTCCAGTGGAACTGCTGCTTCCCTTCCTTCACATCCACAGCCTGCTCCTCCTGCACTGGCTGCTCTGCACTCCTGGCAGCGAGGTCAGAGCAGGGCCAGCAGTGGCCAGGCCTGAGGGAACACAGTCAGCAAGTGTGCAGGGGAATGCAGGTGCCACCTGCAGCCAGACCCCAGGGAGCTCACACTTGTCACCAGGCAGGAGCTCTGGCTTTTAGCTCTGCAGTGCAGCTTGGCCATTAGGACACAACATCCAAGGGGAAATGAGCCAGGCTCCCACCCACCCCAGTACCAGGCTTCCCTAAACACTGCCAAAGGCAGGAGCCATTTCCAGAACACACTGAAACTCTGTGTTCTGATCACTTTCTGGAAAATCACATTGGTTTTCCAATCACCAAATATCCAGCCTTGATCAAGCTGGAGGGATCATCCCAGAAAGGGAAGCAATTAATCATGCAGGTTTTGCTTGAACACAAGAATTTGTTCCATTAATGCAAAATGTGCTTGCAGTCACATGGGAAAGGACCTTTGCAAGGAAGAATGATTGTGAAATACAGGGAAATGCTCTTCTGAACTTAAACACACTCCAAATCACTTGCCCCAAGTCTCCTGTGGTAATAAATGGCAAGCATAAGAAATACAGTATGACTCTGAAAGATTAGTATGCTTTAAAAATTTCAAGCAATCCAAAGTATCCTTGAAGTGTCATATATTTTACAGTTAAAGTATACATTTGTGTCTCTTTCTCTTTCTCTTCAAAAGCTTTCACTGGCTAGTTGCCTGGGGAAAGGGGAAGGATGGTCTAGTCTATCCCAAACCACAGGCATGTTTAGAAAGTGCTAATGAAGACACTGAGCACAGCCCATAACAAACATTATTCCCTTGCAAAGCTGCCCTGCTTAGACCTGGGACTGGGAAGATCAGCAGCTGTTTCCAAACACTTACTCAAAGGCATTTCTTGTTTAGCTGATTTTCCCCCCAAGCTGATGTTGTGCAAACAGAAAGCAGATAACTGTTCATGTCTTGTGAAAGCTCCTCTGCTTCAGCTGCTGTTAAAAAAGCTCACATCTGAAGTCTTCATCATTTGCACCCCAGAGACACAAATGCAGCTTATTAACAGCCAGGGTCCAAAGGAACTGAAGTCACAGCAGAGACACAGCTGTGGGACAGCAGCTGGAGCTGAGCCCAAGTCAGGACCTGATCTAAGGATTAGCTGGAAATGCATTATGTGAGTTTGAACTCAGGTGCAGACACCAGCTTGCTCTGAGCTGGCACAGGAACCAGGCAAACCGACACACAGGCCAAGCATAGGATTGTGTTGGTGAAAGTAAGCTGGGAAAAATATGGGGGAAGGGTAAGGCGTTATAAAGACTTTAGTAAATAAAATGTCTATTGTTTGTTTAAACATGTCACTGGCTATGTTAGAGGCTGGCAGTGGGCCAGCACAGCAGACTTTGAAGATGGTGTCCTATAATAGATCGTTGGGGTGGAGAACAGACAGCAGGCTGGCTTTCCTGGGTCTGTCTGGCTCAGCAGGGCTTGAGCACTCACCCAGCACCCCAGCAGAGAGGGGCTGTGGGGTGTCTGTCATGGCTCTGCCCAGAGAAGGACAGCCCCACTGGGCAGATCCTGACTAATTTGTGAGCACTGACAGACACCCAGTGAGCTGCTCTGGGTGTGAGCTCTGACAGACACCCAGTGCCCACAGCCTGCTCCAGTGCTCTCTGAACTGTGCTGTGAGCACTTGCCCCCTGATTCCCAGCCCAAGCTGTTCTGCTGAAGTTTGAACACACTACTGTGTGTATATTCAGAACTCTTTTTTTTCCCTGCAGCAGTTTTAAAAGCTGTTTTGCATCCTGTGTCCCAATAGCCATCTCACTTCTGGACTGACCAACCTCCCCTCCCGTTTACCCCCCGCACTGATCTCATCTCAGTGCTGATGTCTGTAGCTGTCTGCCCAGACCCTTCCACGGACCCTTTCAGATGTAGGGCAGAGAACAGGGCCAAGCTGACACCCTGTGCTGTTTCTCCCTTGCTGGTTTGGGGTTGTGGGTCAGCTGCTGATCACTGGATTCTCCAGAGCCTTTTATACTTTTCCAATGCATGGAGTAACTAATTTCTGCCTAAGGCCCTGTCCAGTGACCACTGCAGGAGTATCTCTGGTGCATTAAGCCTTCATCCACTGCAGTGCTTAATCAGCTGGCTTAGCTGTGGCTGTGACCTGAACACAGTCCTTCCCAAATGTCCTTCTTGAAACTGTAGCCCATGGTGCACTGTAATCAGTTAGCCTTGAATGATTTAGAATGAAGGAGTGTGTCTTCTTTCATTCAAGGCAATAATTCATATATTGACTAGCAGGAAAAATTGCTTTGTAGCAGGATTTGATTTATTCTTCTGTTTAGACTCTGAGCCATTTCCAATTCCTCTGGTGATCCACAGCTATGCTCCTTTTTTATATTATTCTTATCCAGACCAAATTTCTCTGGCTTGCAAGTGAGAAAGCCATGGGAGATAATGTCAAAATATGCTTTGAGTCAAGCTGAATGATATTCATTGTTTATTCCTGTAACAGAAAACTGTCATTTCTCCATAGAAGGAATTTTGTTTGGTGTGATATGATTTGTTCTTGATAAATCCATCCTGGCTGTTGCTCACCTCCTTGCTATCTTCAAAATTCATTTATATAGATTGTTTGATTACTTGGTCCAGTATCTTGCTGTCTACTTTATAATTTCCTGGTTTCTTCTTCCCATTTCTTTTAAAGCTAGCAATTACTCTTCTTTGCCCAGTTTCCTGGAAAGCCATAGATAGTTGCTATTACTCCAGCCTCATGTGTCTCAAAATTGTTTGGGAACATTTAACTCCTCTGAGTACCCTCTAACCTGTTCTCCAACCTGACAATTGGGGTTTCTTCTCTTTTGTTGCTGAAGGCTCTTGGCTGAGCCACCTGTTTGATAAAGAACCATTTGTCTTTTTAGTCAGGATGGTTTTTAAAAGGCATTAAATCCTGTAGCCATCTCAGCAGTATGCATAATTATTTCTCCTGTTTATGGAACACAGACAGCACTTTCCATTGCCTGATCCTGGCTGCAGAGATCCTTATAAGATCTTTTTCTCGTGATCCTGTACATTTTTTACTGTCAATTTCCAATTTTGCTCCAGCTGCTTGTACTATTCTTTTATATTTATCCTTAAGATTTTAATCTCTTTGAATTATGTACAGTTTTTGTACTATTTTTTCCTGCAACTCAGCTTAGCTAAGAGCTTGTCAAAGTTGAGCTCTAGCTTTTCTTCACCAGGGGATAAGCTTATATTGGTATTCTTGAGGTCATCTTCCCTCAAGGCTGTGTTTCTTGGCCGTTATGGATAGTGTTCCTGTACCTCTGTGTGCCTCTCTGTTCCTAAAGCCATGGCACAAGGTTCCAGGACTGTGTCCATCACCAGCCCAGCTGCAGTGACTGCAAAGCAGATCTTCCCAACCCCGTATCACAGCTTGGGTGAGGAACTGCAGAGCACAGGGGCTGCAGGGCTGCAGGAAGGTTAAGCCTCAGGGCTGACCTGGGCAGAGAGTCTGAGTGGCTTCATGTTCTGCCTGATATCTCACCCCGGAGTGCTGGGCTTCCCACAGAAGCCACTGCTACCAGGACATTGTGGAGCATCTCTCAGAAGTGACGTGGTGTGCAGGCCCACCATTCCCAGGGAATAGGTCTCACCCTTCCTATGAGTTCTCATAACATTTCAGGCATCATACTGATGGCAAAGGGCACAGCAGAGGGTGAAGTGAACAGTCAGCAGCTATGTCACATGGTTCCCTTTCTGAAGAACTTCTGCCCAAGTGTTTCAGTGATGAAAGATGTCATTTAGGAGCTCACTCAACCCAGCTTGTAATAAAGCCAAAAGAACTGTGGGATGGGGCAGGTGCTCTCAGTGCCTTATTGCTGCTCTAGCCAGGTAACTCTGCGTTTGTGTTCTGCAGACTGAAGATTATCTCAAGCACAAGATCAGAAGCAGGCCTGAGCGGTCAGACCTGGTCAATATGCACATTCTGCAAGGTAAGACTGCCCCAGCTTCTCCCACATACTCCTTGTGTCTCCTGCCCTGGGACTCATGTTTCTCCTGCCCTCCTTGTGTTCCTTCAGGAATCTCATTGCCATTACTTTGCTCCAGCTGCTCATGGGGGGCAGATTCAATTGGGACACATCGTATGAAATTCAGTCCAGACCTGCTGTTCAGGAAACAGGACATGTTTTTATTCCCTCACAGACACAGTCCCAAGGCCACCCAGTCTTTCTCCCATCTCTGGCAGGAAGCAGTGTAAGATGCTCTAGGAACAGTGGAGTTAAGAACAGCTGT
This sequence comes from Catharus ustulatus, assembly GCF_009819885.2. Classification (NCBI taxonomy): domain Eukaryota; kingdom Metazoa; phylum Chordata; class Aves; order Passeriformes; family Turdidae; genus Catharus; species Catharus ustulatus. Next base: position 1,889,524 of record NC_046240.1, read on the forward strand.
GAGAGAGAACTCTGTTATTAGACACCAGTGCCAATGTCTGATCATGAAGAGCAAACCCAGGGAATTTGTTGTCCAGGGCACTGAAATTCCTATAGCAGGTCATTGTAACACCTTCCCAAAGCTGGACATATTTTGTGTTCTATAATTCTGGATATTCTAGATGGCAGCCTGTACAGTCAATGACCCAAGAAGAGCTGTATGAAGAGCCCTGCTGTTATCAGTCTGTGAGCCACAGCAGCTCTCTCCTCTCCTCTCCCATCCTGGTGTTCCCTCTCAGCCAGAGAGCTGGCAGGGCTGTATCCCATCACAGACAGCAGAACACCACAGTGTCCCTGTTATCTCCAGAGATAACAAGATCCTTAGAGACAGAGAGGATGTGCAGCCTCCCTCCCTCCTTGAGTCCTGTCACTTGCCTGGAAGAAGCAGATCACTCTGGCAGCTGTGAATTCTGCCCTCTGCTCTCAGCATGGATGCAATCTCTATTTCTTTTTCCCTCTGGCAGGCAGGAGGGCTGAGCCTGGGTTCCGTGCTGGATCAGTGTTGCTGCCTTGCTTTTCCCTTGGGTTTCCATCCCTAAAATAAGCTAGCATCCTTGTTTGTTTAGGAGATGGAGAGAGTCCTTGCCTTAGGTTAAATAATAGAAGCAATGTGGATGGAGATGGGGGGCTGTTACCAGCCATGGAGGCAGCTGCAGTCCCTGGGCATGAACAGGGACAGAGCAGCCAGGGAGAGAGACTGCAGAGAGCAGAGAGTGCCTGGCTGTGCACTCAGCAAGATGCACATGCTGCTCCACACCTCCATTACCTGCAGCCTCTGCTCACACCTCTGTCCATCCTGCTCTGCATTTCAGAGCTGTGTCTTGGCATATCAATTTTGTGGATTTGACTTACAAATCCATTTTGTTCACAACTGGACCTAGAGGTGATTGTAACTGGCCAGGTGACAGTTTGCATCATCCAAGTGCTTTACAGGCACCCTTTCTGTTACAGTTCACCTCAAGGAGCTTATTTGTGTTCAGTGGTCTGTATAATCTGAGGCCAGGAATGGCCCTAGACCAACTCTCCTGACCTCCTGTAGAGAATTTCCATAGTATTAAGCCCTGTAACTTGTATTCTCTACAGTATCTCTTCCAGAATGTGTCCAGGCTTTGAAGATAGAACAACCTGTTCTTACTTGCAGCTGTTCTTACTTTAGACCCTCAAGGGTTTAGAAATGGTCTGGTTTAGAAATGGTCTGGACTCCCTCACTACTCACTCCTGGTCCAAGAGAGGAGCCAGACAGCTTTGTTCAGGAAACTTGTCTAAGTTGCTGTTCTTCTGTCATCCTTCAATAACTGGGGTCTTCTCAACTGGCTTTGGTAGGGCTGCAGCTTCCAGATCTACCTGCTTTTGCTCTGCTCCTCCCCAGCTTGTTTTTCCTTGAAGGCATGGAGCACTGTAGTCACATCACCTCCAAAAGTCCACAGCCAAGACTCAGCATTTTAAATTCTAGTGTAAACCATTTACTCCAGTTGTCAAGCACTGCCAATGGTTCTATTCTCCAGCTGTTTCCTATCTGCACCAGCCCACAAGGGGCCAATGTGCTCCTGGCAGGCAGGAGCTGGAGACCCCTTTGGCCCTTGTTAGTGGCAGCATCTTCATGAAGTTTCCATCACAGATCGCTCCTAGGCCTTGCAGAGGATGGTCCAGCTGTAGGCTGGGTTTGCAAGCCCAGGATGGTAGATAGAGACTTTTGTTTGGGAATAGACAAGCTGGGCCTGAGGCTCAGAGAAGGACCCATGTCCCAAACCCCAGCAGCCCCACTCAGTCCAGCAGAGCAGGTCCTGCTATGCTGAGCCACACTCAGCTATTGGCCACAGCCCCCAGAGGCTGTACTGAAGGGCTTCGTGTTCTCACTGTGTGCTGTGCCCACAGGAACCCCTGGTCCTGATGCTTCTGTTTGGCCTTTTAGACTCGGCTGCAGAGGGGTCCATTCAGTCTACTCAAATGAAGCTGAAAAGAGCCCGACTGGCAGATGACCTCAATGAGAAGATTGCGCTCAGGCCGGGTCCTTTGGAGCTGGTGGAGAAGAATATTATTCCCGTGGACTCAGCTGTGAAAGAGGCCATAAAAGGTGAATGTGTGTGTTGTGTGTGCATGGAGTGGGGCAGGGGCTGCCGGGGACCAGGAGGTACCACAGTGACTGCAGGCAATAACCCACCTGGATGTAAGAGCTGCATTTATTGCTGAAATGCCATTATTTTCACAGTAACCAGCACAGCCTGTGAGCACAGAGCTCTCATCTTAGAGCAGTGACACTGAAAGATGCCCCATTGCTCAGCCACATTCCCTCAGAAAGAACCTCCCTTCTAACACCCCTTCCCTCCCCAAGGCTTTGAGCACAAAAGTGATACTGTTGAAGAGAGGACACTCCTTCCTCTAGCATGGGAGACAACCTGAGTGCACAGATGTTGGTTGTGAGACCAGCCCAGATTCTCCCACTTGTGCCCTGCCAAGCTCTCATATCCCAGTAAATGGGGGTAGAGTGGCCCTAGTGCAGTAAGGCTGTGGATTCTCTTTATTTTTTTTTTTTTCCCACTGGTGCTAGTGGTATGCAGGACCCAGCAGAGCAGGATGTTGCATCCCTGGGGTGTGGAGCATCCTTGGGGTGCTAAATTGCTGGAGAATATGAGCAGGGGCCTGCATTCTCAAAGAGAGTATACTCCTACCAACCAGCACCCAGCACTTGCCTTATGCCTAAGCTTGGTTTTCCTCCATCACCTCCTCCCACCAGAGGAGCGAGGAAGAATCATCCACAATTACTTCCCCCACATTGCTGCAGGGAAGCTGGTGTGGGAGTCAACACAGAGCAGAAAGGTGACTCAAATTTCACCAGGGCCCAGTGCCAGGACAGGGAGATCCAAAAGCAAAGAAAGGAGCAGGAAAGCCCACAGGGTCCTGCAGTGACAGGACAGCAACCCTTACTTTTGACATCTGGGGCTCTCTCCACATATCCAAATTGGCACTCAGGTCTGCAGTGAGGCACTGAGAGCTGCTCTGCCCCTGGAAGCTGCTTGTTCTGTTGCTCACAGTTACTCAGTTAATGGGATAATTTACAATGGTGTAATCCCATTTGAAGGGTCTGTTCTGGAGCTCAGAGCAAGCTGGGGACAATGGCAGGGCCTTGGGACAGAAAGGGTCTTGGAATGACAGGAGAGATGCCAAAAATTAGAGTTGAAACAAAGAAGCACTTTGATTTTTCATTTCATCTCAAAAACCATCTTAAATGACATGAAATATTCCAGGCTCAGACACTGCTCTGTCCTACCCCACAACTATTCCTGCTCTTGGTTTGGAGGCTGTGAAACACAGCTGTGTATGCAGCTTCTCCAGCCTGGCCCTGGAGCTGCTCTGTTCCCAGCGTGTCGCAGCTCTCCGCTTTGAAGGTGAAATGTTCCAGGACTCTGCCTGAAGAGGAATTTTTAAGGAGAGTTCAAGTAAAATCTCCCTGGCCACTTACTAAAGGAGAGAACAGTGGGGGGAAAAAGTTTCAAAAAAATCCACCCCCCTTTTATAAACATTTGAGGCAGTGTGAGCATGACTTTATCCCCTGGAGCTGAGGTTTGGAGACTGGGCAAATGAACTTGAATCTTGAATAGAGTGTCTCTGCAGCTGCCTTGTCAAGAGCTCATGGTAAACAGAGATTTACTGGACCAAACTGTTAAAAACAAAAAGTCTGGCTTAAAAATGATTTGTTCAGTTTTAAATTTCTCTGTTTCACAATGCTCTTCTATCACATTGCTGGGGAAAAATATGTCCCTGTAAGCCAGGGTGAAACATTCAGCACATTGGTGTTGCTTGGTACCATAGGGTGCCATGAGAAGAAGGTGGTGCAGCTGCACCAGGAGCACCATCCAAGCCCTCAGGTTTCTGCAGAAGAAAGGATCCTCAAGCTCATTTATGGAGTCAGAGGCACCTTGTAGTACTTACAGTTTGGGGCAAAGGGCTGAACACAGAGCAGAGATGAGTACTGGCACTTCTGAACGTTAAGCCTTTTGTTTTTGCAATACCAGAAAGATGACAGGGTTTAAAATCATTTTACTTTAACCTTGGAATCTCAACTGTTTATACAGTGGAAAGTTCAGCTGACGTGTTCCTCTAATCACCTCCGGCAGGGTGAGCAGAAAGTGCCAGACCCCAACCGAAAGCCCAAACGTCCCAGTGACAGGAGGCCGCCAGTGCCCTGCATAGCTGAGCAGTGATACAAGAAACTTTTTTTACCAGGTCCTTGTCATCACTTTGTCCAATGCGCTCAAGAGGACAATACCCAGTGCATTAGAAACAGCCCGGAGCAAACACCATCCTGCCTGAGATTACAGCAGGGACACGGGATCGAGAAACAATATGCTCAGGCCGGGCTGGGTGAGAGCAGGACAGATAAGGGAAGCATTCCCCATTGGCACAGGCCTGCAGTATCAAACAGCAGGATGCAGGACATTCCTGTCATGCTCTGGGCTGTCGCTGTGTCCCGAAGGTCCCTTGTGCTCCCAGCTTTGGTACCACTTCCCAACACAAGCTGCCCTGCCAGCTCAGCAGGAGCCCTGCAGATCCGCAAGTCTTCCTTGCTTGGAGGCCTTTTTCCCAAGAGATGTTCACTCTGGCCTGCAGGTGTGGGGAGCAGCTCCCATGCAGTCCAGGTGGCCCATGCAATGGTGCAGTTCCTCAGGGACCTGTTTGGGTGCAGCCTCTGATGGAGAGAATGGAGAGGACTCGGGCCCTCTTTCCAGGGACATACGAAGAGAGCAAGTTTAACATGTCTGATCTCATTTCCCCAGCCCATGTCTGGGCAGCAGCTCAGGCAGGGAGCCAGGGCTCTGTCCTCGCCCACCCTGGCACCAGCAGCTGCAGGGAGTGGAGATAACCCTTATCTCTCAGATAGGGGCAGGGGTCAGAGTAGGAGGTGCGTGTCGTTGAGAAGGTGCACATTGCTAGACCAGCAGCAGGGACAGGTGGAAGCTTGTCCCCAGGCCCTTCCTATTTCCCCATTTGTCACCTCACTATCAGCGTGCCAAGCTGCCTGACAAATGCCAGACATGAGCACGAGGAGATTACAAGTGTGGCCACGCTGCTCCTTCCTCTACCCCAACCTGCAGCTCTCCCGAGGCTCACATGAGACCTTTCTTTCTCAGCACTTTATTTATCATCAAACCTCGGGGTCAAACCCTTGCCCATCTGACTAGGAGATAAGAGTGCAGGAGCTGTGCAGGCTGAGCAGCCTGGGGCTGTCGGGCAGGCAGTAGCAATGGTTTGAACCATATCTGGTAGGTGAAACCTGTGGACAGAGACAGGATGTGGGAGCCTCTGTGCACCTGCAGCCACATCCACTCCTCTTGGCTCTTGTGCTGTGAGCAGATGGATCACACTCCAAGCTGACTTCAACCTCAGTCCTTCTGCTGAGGACAGTGCCATGCATGGTGTGGGTGTTCAGCAGGGCTGCTCAGCTGAGGGAGGGCGACATGTGCCTCTCTCCCATCCCTGCCCAGTGGAGGGGCAGGATAGCAGAGCCCCCCTGCACCAGTCCCACCTCTCTCCACCAACCCTGCCATGCTGGGCTCCTCAGATCCTCCTCTCCCCCTGTCCCAAGGAACGTAGGCCATAGTCCCAGGTCCTCAGACCCTCCTCTCTCCCAAGGGACACAGTCCATGGTCCTGGCTGCTCAAATCATCCTCTCTCCCTGTCCCAAGCTGCCCTGTCCATGGCTCGGGCTCCCTGCTCTACCCCAGCTGGGGAAAGCCCCGGAGGTGTCCGAGCCCCCCGTGTTATCCCCCCCACGGCCGGCCAGGGGGCGGTGGGTGCGGCCGAGGCCCCCACGAGGCTCAGCCCGTCCCCACAGGCTCTGACCATCGCACCTCTGCCCCGCAGGCACCCAGGGCGGCTTTCCCCGGCAGACCGACGCTTTCGCCTTCGAGGAGGACAGCAGCAACGACGGGCTGTCCCCGGAGCGGCCCCGCAGCCGCGGCTCCCCGGGCCCCGCCGAGCCGCCCCCAGGCTCCAAGGCCCCGGAGCCGCCCCCCGCCGGCCCTGCCGGGGCTCCACAGGTAGGGCGAGCCGTCCTGGATCCAGGGGAGATGTGAGGGGACAGGGGAGACTCGTGGGGCTGGCACAGGGAGGGAGCACACGGGGGACACGCGGGGTTCCGGGCCCAGGGCAGTGATTCCTCCGCCTGCTCAGCACGGGTGAGGCCGCACCGTGAGCGCTGTGTCCAGCCCTGGGCCCCTCGGTTCAGGAGCGATGTGCAGGTGCTGCAGTGTGCCCAGAGAAGGGGTGAGGGGTCTGGAACACCAGTGCGGTGAGGAGCAGCTGAGGGAGCTGGACATGTTTATCCTGGAGAAGAGGAGGCCCGGGACAGACCTCATCATTCCCTACAAGTCCCTGACAGGAGGGTGCAGCCGGGGGGGTGAGCTCTGCTCCCAGGGAACAGTGACAGGACAGGAGGACACAGCCCTGAGCTGTGCCAGGGGAGCTTCAGGTGACATCAGGAAGAATTTCTTCACAGAAAGGATGGCTGGGCATTGGGATGAGCTGCCTAGGGAGGTGGGGGAGTCACCATCCCTGGAGGTGTTTGACAAAGCCTGGATGGGGCACTCAGGGCCATGGTTTAGTTGACAAGGTGGTGTTGGCTTACAGGCTGGGCTCGATGATCTGAAAGGTCTTCTCCAGCTGGGATTCTCTGTAATTCTCTGATTGTCTGTGATTCTCTCCGATTCTCTGATTTCTCTGTAATTCTCCGATTCTCTGTAATTCTCTGTGATTCTGATTCTCTGTGATTCTCTCTGATTACTCTCTGATTCTCTGTAATTCTCTGTGATTCTCTCTGATTTCTCTCTGATTCTCTCTCATTTCTCTCCGATTCTCTCTCATTTCTCTCCGATTCTCTCTCATTTCTCTCTGATTCTCTGTGATTCTCTCCGATTCTCTCCGATTCTCTCTGATTTCTCTCCGATTCTCCGTGATTCCGTTTCTGTGGTTCTCTCACCCGCGGGGGGCCCGCGCTGCGCGGTGCCGGCGCTCCCCCTGCCGGCCGGCGCGGGCACTGCAGCCCCGGGGAGCGAGGGGTGGAGCGAGGGACTTGGGGGAAATTGGGGAAACGGGGGAAAATGGGAATGTGGAGGCTGGGAGAACAGCGGGGCCGGGGCTAATGGGGGAACTGGAGTGGACTGAGGAACACTGGAGGGGCTGGGATGGACAGGGGGGAAAGCGAGGAACTGGAGCAGACTGGGGTGGGGGAGGACCAAAGGGATTGTGGCCATCCACGGGTCAGCTGGGAAGTCTGGGCTGGTCTGGGGGACACTGAGGGGTCAGCAGTGAGGAAGGATACGGGGCTCAGATGAAATTGGGAGGGCTGGAAAACCAAGGACTGTGGAGGCAGAGGACTAGGAAAGGACTGGGATAGCCTAAGGATGTGGCTGGGACAGACATGAGGGGATTTAGGATGCACTGAGACATGTGGGGATTGGGAACAACATAGGGTGAGGAAACGGGGTACCAGGAGCCCCTGTCCAGGCTGGACAGCCCCTGGGTCCGGCCTCACAGCCCCTCTTACCTCTCCCTTGTAGGATCGTCCTCCCAGTGCCGATGGCCACGCTCCGGACACTGCCCCGGGGCAGGGCAGCCAGTGCGACAGCCCCAAGCAGCCAGCAGGGCAGGAGAGCCCCACGCTGCCGGTGCCCTCTGCCGTGAAGGTAAGGCCAGAGCCTCTAGGCTGCCCAGGAGAGGAACCAGGCTAGGCCATCCGAGCCTGAAGTACCCATGTGCTGCACCCCAAATGTGTGGGAGCTCTGGGTGTTTGCTCTTAAAGGCTTTGAATAATTCAGGCAGACAACCTTGTGTCAAAAACCAGTTTAATTCGTTGTGTAATGGTACAGGATCCAGCAATATACCTTGCTAGAGGCAATTCAATTGCTTGAGTCCTGCACTGAAAACATCCCCTGGGGCTGGGAACATGAGGAGATTACTAGGCAAGGAGATAATTGGAGTGCCTTCCAGGCATGGAGGGTCATTCTTCATCTCCTGTGCTCTTCAGCAGAGGCTGAAATGGGACACAGTGCCAAGGGAGTCCCCCACATCCAGGCTCAGCAGGTCTTGGAGCTGGAGTGTCAAGGTGCCAGCAGGAGCTGCCTTTGTTCTGTCCCAGGCCTCTGAGGTCCCAGGGAGATGACAGGAGCTCTTCTTACACCTAATTCCTTTCCTTCTTTGCCAACAGTCCAAATCATCCAGTGATAGCAAGAACCGTCACAAAAAGCCCAAAGACACCAAGCCCAAAGTGAAGAAGCTCAAGTACCACCAGTATATACCTCCAGACCAGAAAGCAGAGAAGTCCCCTCCACCCATGGACTCTGCATATGCCAGACTGCTCCAGCAGCAGCAGCTCTTCCTGCAGCTCCAGATCCTCAGCCAGCAGCAGCAGCAGCAACAGCAGCAGCAGCAGCACTTCAACTACTCTGGGATGCACCAAGGACAGCTAAAGTGAGTGGCACTGTGCCAACAGCAGGACTTAGTCCTGTCTCTCTCCAGACTTTCCCTTCTGTATCCATTTTTGCCAGAGCAGGGGCATGCCACAAAACAGAAAAGCTTGGCAACAGCACAGGCTCCTTCCAAGCCATTCTGGCTTTGTATACTGGCTGGGGCATTTGTGACCTGCTGGTGGGACACCAACAATCTCCTACAGCCTGGTTTTCCTTGGCCATCCTGAAGTCTCATATAGGAGACAGCAGACCCAAGGGAGCAGAGGGATGGGATGCTGGGCACCAAGACCCTAAGGGAACAGACAAGTTACCCCAAATCTCCTTTGTTATTTCAGGCAATCAAATGAGCAAATGGTCAAAAGTTCAAATTCTTCATCAACTTCTGGCAACAACACCCCTCTTTCTCCAGTGAAAACCACCTTTTCAGGCCAGACTTGTGTCTCATCTATCAAGCCAGGCCCTCTGCCATCCAACCTGGATGATCTCAAAGTGAGTGCAAACTCTGTCACTACAGGAGCAGAATGTCACAGCCTGAGTGTGCTGTGCTGCCTCTGAGTGTATCAGGGGAATGCCATAGGCTGGGAGAGGCCGTGTTACAGATCAGCTCTCATGCTCTGAGCCACCCAGGAGTACAGCACAGCACCCTGGGGCAGGGATTGGTCACTGGGGACGTTTTGAACATGAGGTCTTGCTGCTTTGCAGGTGGTGAGGGGTGCGCTGCTCTAGCCTGTGTATCAGCAAACCAAAGGTGAAGCCTGTGGGAGCTGCAGGTCAGGCTAAAGGATGATCTGAGCTGCTGCTCCTGCAGCTCCTGGCTCCATCCCTATGTGGTTTTAGGGTGGACATCGTGGATACTCTGACAGACCAGCCAGAGGCCAGTAGGGCAGCACGGCCTCCCCCTTAGTGACTCAGCTCCTCAGCTCTCTGCTTGAGCAGGTACCTCCTGCTACATGCACTGTTTTGAGCACCTCTCATGTAGGCAAGAAAGGGCATAGGGGAGAGTCCCTCCTATTCATATGCTAATGGAACCTCAGTCATGGCAAAGGCCAAATCCTAGGAGCAGAGCCCGGGGGCAGCCCAGAAGTAGAAACAGCATGAGTTTGCCCTAGCTCAGGTGACTGAATCATGTGTCTGAGCACAGAGCATGTGGCTTCAAGGTGTCACAGTCTCTGAGCCATCAGCTGGCTCCTGGTTGTGTTAGAGTCCTCTGCTCATGGAGAAATCTTCTGTAGGAAGGGATTCCTGAGCTGCTTCCAAGGACCACTGCTGGTTCAGGGAGAGTCACAGTTCTTGGAGGAAGGTTTTCCTGTTAGGAAAGATTGAGATTCTGCAGGATGTGCAGTGGTCAGGCCTGTGCATGGTGACTCTGGTGACTGCAGGTGAGACAGGAAGCACCTGGGAAGTCAGAGCTTTAAAGCTGGAAGCTGTGAGCCTGTGAACTGATACTCCTTGTTGAAGCACTGGGTTTCTAAAGGGCTTATCTACCCCTGAGACTGATCAGGAGTGACTTTCCTTCCAGGTGTCAGAGCTGAGGCAGCAGCTCCGAATACGAGGCCTGCCTGTGTCGGGTACCAAAACAGCGCTGATGGAGCGGCTGCGGCCCTTCCAGGAGTGCAGCAGCAGCACAGTGCCAAACTTCAGTGAGATCACCACTGTCACCTTCCCTGTCACTCCAACAAGCACCCTGTCCAGTTACCAGTCACAGTCCTCCACCAGCATGTTATCAAACGGCTTCTATCACTTTGGCAGCACCAGCTCCACCCCACCCATCTCGCCCGCCTCCTCTGACCTCTCTGTGAGCGGCTCTTTGCCCGACACCTTCAACGACGGGCCCATGTCCTCTCCACAGTTTGGTCTGCAGCCATCACCGGTTCATGGCAGTGCTGAGGAAAGCCTCATGAGCAGCATGAATGGAGGGAGCATCCAACTGGAACTGGAAGGAATAGACACAGAGAAAGACAAGATGCTGGTGGAGAAGCAGAAGGTGATCAATGAACTGACGTGGAAGCTGCAGCAGGAGCAGAGGCAGGTGGAAGAGCTGAGGATGCAGCTCCAGAAACGAAAGAGAAGCAATGGCCTTGAGGAGAAGCAGCAGCCTGCTCAGCATTTCTTTGGTGTCCCCATCAAACAAGAGAACACCGTGTCCAGCTGTCCATTTGCATCCAAACAAATGGCCCTGAAAGGCCAGGCCGGCAGCTCGGATAAGCTGAGTAACTGTGGGGTACCGCAGGTGCCCCACATTGTAAACAGCCACTGCTTGGAGCCCACAGGGCAGAGCACCATCACCTCCTCGACATTCCTGAGCCCGCAGTGCTCACCCCAGCACTCTCCCCTGGGGGCTGCAAAGAGCCCCCAGCACATCAGCCTGCCACCGTCCCCCAACAGCCACTACCTGCTCCCGGTGTCCCCCGAGGGCCGCAGCGGGTCCCCGCCGGGCAGCAGCTGCCTCCGCACAGCGCCGGTGAGTGCCAGCCCGCCCCCCCACGGGTCACACCCACACCGGGGAGGACTTTCGGCCTGCTGGCAGCAGGTGGGGCTGCCTGCAAGGGCAGAGAGTATCGCGGATGGACAGTGGGTTGGAAGCTGATAGCACTGCAGGGTCCTTTGCAGGGTTTCTTCTGGGGAGTTCTACCACCACAGCCAGTTGCCCTGGAGGGGCCACAGCACAGCTCTCATGCCCCATGGAGCCCTGGCACAGCTCCTGCTGCCCTGAGGAAGCCCTGGCACAGCTTCCCTCTTCCCCAGGGGACCCCAGCACAGCTCTCTCTGGCCCTAGGTGAGCACTGGCAAAGCTACCCATGTCCTGGGACAGTCCTGGCAGAGCATCCTCTGCTCTGGGAAGCCCTGGCACTGTTCCCTCAGCCCTGGAGAGCCCTGGCACAGCTCTCTCTGCCCCTGGAGGAGTCCTGGCAAGCTCCCTCTTCCCTGGGGGAGTACTGGCACAGCTTCTACAGCTTCTTCTACCCTAAAAGAGCCCAAACCCAGCTGCCTCTCCCCTCAGGGGGAGTCCTGGCACAGCTTGCTCTACCCTTGGGGGAGTCCTGGCACAGCTGCCCATGCCCCATGGAGCCCTGGCACAGCTCTTTACACAGCAGGGAGGCACCAACGTGGATCCCTCAGCTCCTGGGAGAGCCTTGGCACAGTTCCTACAGCCCTGGGAGACCCCACTGCAGGGCTGCAGGGCTTTCCAGCATCTTGCCAAGCCATTGTGGCTCCCAGCAGTGTGTGAGGGATTTTCACCACTGAGTTGGAGGAGAGCAGTTGCCCCAAGGAAGTCTTTTCTCAGGAAGCTGGAGCAGGGCTGGCAGTTGAGGTCTGCAGTCAGAGAGAGCTTGTGCCTCCCCAGCAGGCCACCAGCCCAGCAAAGTTGTCCTCAGCAGCCGCCACTCCTCACTCAGCCCGTTGGACAGGATGCTTGGGGAGGGGGACACACTGCCAGCACAAACCAGCACAAGGTTCTGCTGATCATAGCCCCAGTTCATCCAGTGCCCTCCCAGGGCTCCCCAGGCAGCAGCAGCACCTTTCAGTGGCCTGTGCCATGCGCAAGGGGTGCAAGGTTTCCACACAGGGGTACAGCAGGGGCAGGCTGGGTGTGCAGGACAGCCCATGCCAGAGCAGGGCCTCTCCCAGCCCACAGGGCAGGCACTGGGGTGCAGCCCTGCACAGTGGCACAAAGTGGGGCTCAGGGCTGTGTCCAGAGGATGGTGGGGTAGGTGCCTGGGCAGCTGGCAAACAGCACAGCCAGTGAGGTGGGAAAGAACAGCAGTTCAGGGTGAGAGAGGCAGAGAAGAGCTGCCAGTGGAATGGGCATGGAGGGCAATGGGGTTGTGGTGAGGCAGGCAGTGGGGGTGCTGCAGGGGTGAGGAGGGTGATGGGAACACTCTTTTGGTGAGCTGGGCAATGGGAGTGGAGCAGGGGATGCAGGGGGTGACGCTGGCACTGGGGCTGTGGAGGTGAGCTGGGCACTGCAGCAGAGCTGTGGGGGCAATGGGCAGTGGGACACAGTGCTGGGAGGTGATAATCAAGAGAGGCAGCAGGGCTGCTCTGGGCAGCTGAGCAGTGGTCAGTGAGGCTCAGGAGGGAGCAGCAGCACCACTGAGGCATCTCCAGCTGCTCCCTCACTGCCCAAGGGCAAGGGGTGCACGGAGGGGATGCCCCACTGTGTCCTGCAGCTCATCCCAACTCCAACACCTCCCATCCTAAACATTCCTCTGCTGCCTGCAAGGGACTCCCAGGGGTGAGGGTCCTTCTTCAGCAAGAACTCTTCCTTTGTGCCCAGCACTGGACTGGTGTTTCCCATGAGCCAGGAGTAGTGTTCTTTCCAACTACCCTCCACAGAAAGGTGGCCAGGATGTTCATGGCCAGGCAGAGTGACCTCACTGCTGCCCTGAATCCACTCTTGGATCCAACCCACCTTGAAGGACAAGCCCCTGGTGCTGGTTTTTGTGGAACAAGGCCGTGGCCAGGCAGTGGGGAAGGACACACAGGGGACCAGAGATGAGGGGGACAGCAGCTGACAAGGCAGTGTGCTTCAAATGCCATTCATCCTGTGTGGGGAACCTGGCAACAAGTTGGCAGAGATATGCAGGTGTTTGGGACAAACAGAGATTTCCCTCTTTTGAGTGATCTTCCCTGGCTCTGTGAGATGCCCCGAGTCAGGTGGTGGTGGGGAGGGGCTGGGTGTGGCTGGGGAAGTGCCTCATCACTGGCCAAGCACAGCTGACCACCAGCAGCAACTCTGTCTTCCCTTTGTCCTGCATGTCCGCAGCTGGCTGAGCACCGGGCTGTGCTGTGACACCGTGTCTGTGCCCTGGCAGTGGTGAGAGGCCAGCCTGGCCCTGGGTCCCAGAGCTAGCTCAGGAAGCTAGTTTACCTGCCTCTGTGCTGCTCAAAGCCAGGCATTTTGTCTGAGTTTGTCTGACCCACAAAATTGTCATTTTCGCTGGCACCACACCGACCTCAGCAGGGATGAGAGCAGGGCCTCCCGCCGTGCATTGACTCCATTTCCCTGTATTTCCCCATGCAGATGGCTGCGCAGTCAGGCCAAAAGTTTTCTATTTCATCCCCAACTTTTTGTAAGTCAAGCCCAGCCCTGTCAGAGGTAAAGCAGCCTCCACCCTATGAGGATGCAGTGAAGCAGGTAACTGCATGGTTTTTGTTTTCTACAGGGCTGGGGCTGCCCATGATGTCCTTTTGCAGTCAGTGGGACTCAGCTGCAGGAGTTCAGCCCGTGCTGGGGTCTCTGGGTAGGACAGGGCTGTTTCCATGAGGAATGGGCTTTTTTGAAGGGTTAGTTGCTGACTGGCTGTCACAAAAGAGTCGGACACCCTGCTGGACAGGATAGTGTCCCCTGTGCACCCAGGGGTGCTGACCCCCCCCAAGTCCCCTGGAGTGCCAGTGTACTCTCTTTCAGTGCTGTGTGAGAAACAGACCCTTGAGCATTCCCAGGTCACCAGGAAACCTCATCCTGCTCCATGCCATCTGCCCCCTGAGCCATACCCTGGAGTGCTGTTCCTGCAGGGAGGACTGGCCACAGACAGGAACACCTTCCTTCCCATCAGAGTCTGGGAGCAGCTCAGTGCTGGGTCTGGTGGTGCCTTTAGGAAAGTGGAGTGATGCTTTTGCAGGGTGAGAATGGGCTTATGCCAGCATGCAGGAGATCTTCCAGGTTCTGCTCAGGGAGAGGAGGGAGACTAGGCAGTGCAGGGAGCAGGGAGGGCAGGCAGGCATGTGCCAGTGTGAGGTGCTGGGGCCAAAATGTTGGTGTGTCCTGGGACAGGGCAGGCTGTGGTGGCCACTGAGCAGAGGGTTGGCAGCAGGGAAGGGTGCTTTGCTCCCTGGATCCACCAAGATTGTGCCCTGCAGTGCCCTGAACGCTGCTGCCAGCCCCTGTTGGTATGGCCTCTCTTCTGTGTGGGAGGAAGCCATTTGTGGGGTCAGAACCATCTTTTTTGGGGTCTAGAGCCATCCACCTGGCTTGTGGCTGGAGGGACTGTCCTCCTAATGCCCTCTACTCTCCTCTTTGTCGTTTGCTGCAGCAGATGACACGAAGTCAGCAGATGGACGAGCTCCTGGACGTGCTGATTGAGAGTGGAGGTATGCTCTGCTTCCCTCTTCCCCTCTGGGGCTTTCCCTGCAGGCCAGCATCACTCCGTGGGGCTCAGTGCATTCTGTGCACCCCAGCAGAGCTGCCTGGGTTGAGTACAGCTTTCCCCTGCCCTCCCTGTGCCAGCAGCCACTGAGATTGAGCCCAAAAGCATATTGGCCTTCCCAGAACCTGTTCCTGCCAACCCCATGGGGTGGTCTGGGCTTGGCTGTCACTGTGCAGAGAGAAGGAACAGCAGGGCAGGAGCCCTGTGCACAGCACTGCCAGCCCCCTCCCCACAGAGCCCCCAGTGGCCCCACGTTCCCAGGGCTGCCAGTGCCATCTCCTACACTGAGCACTTCTGGTGCCCTCTCTGTGCCCTTCCCCAGCCCCCTGGGGACAGCTGCCAGTGTTTGTGCCCTAGGGACTGTGTCAAACCCAGGGGATCAAGGTCAGAAAGCAGGAATGTGCGAGGATTCCCGCAGGGAGGGTGGGCAGGCGGTGCCAGGACGGAGTGGGGAGCAAGTCTCCATAGGGATGGCCAGGAGGTCAGCTGGAGGGCTGGGGGGCACTGCCAGAGCACCTCAAACCCCTCTCTTGTTGACAGAAATCCCGGCCAATGCCAAGGAAGATCAGTCCTGCCTGCAGAAAGTCCCTCAGATCATGGTGTCTACGGGGAGCTCCGGTGGCTCTGTGGCCAAGGGCTCCGCCCCGTTCGAGCCGGTGTCCTCGGCGCCGCTGCCCTTCGAGCACTGCCCGGGCAGCAGCGACGCGCACCTGGAGGTGCTGCTCAATGCCCACAGCCCCCTGGGCAGGGTCAGCGAGATGGCCCTGCTGAAGATGGGGGGAGAGGAGCCCCACTTCGAAGGGATGATGGAGGGGTTCTCCGGCAAAGCCGCGGATGAACTGCTCAACTCCCAGGAGATTTTACAGACTCCCCTGTCGCCCATGGAAACCCAGCTGTCCCCTTCTCCTGCCGAGGGCTCCGGTTTACAAATGAGTTTCACTGAGTCTCCGTGGGAAACAATGGAGTGGCTGGACCTCACCCCCCCCAGCTCGGCCACCGGCTTCAGTTCGCTCACCCCCGCGGGCCCCAGCATCTTCAACATCGATTTCCTGGATGTTGCCGACCTCAACCTGAACACCAGCATGGACCTGCACCTGCAGCAGTGGTGAAGGGACGTGCTGGGCAGGATGCTGTGAGCCTGCAGCAGGCAGCACAATGTTCTTGTCGTGCCAGAGAACATGCAGGGCTAACGTGCCTCATCCAGGGGAAACTGGAGTCATTTTCCCAGCATATAAACTTGTTTGAATTTCCAGTCACTGAAAATTGACAGCACAGCTCTGGTACTTTGGTTTTCCTCCATTGACACAACCCCACAGAGGACACCAGTGCCTGAAACAACACTTCTTTGATTGACAAGTATTTCCATTTTCTTTCTTTAATCTTTCCCCCCCAGTTTTAGCAGTCACTCTCGTGAGAACTGGAGCAGCTCATGACAAGACTGTGTGGTGAAGTGACCTCACCTGGATGGCAACAGGAAGTCATGGAGAGGGAAGCCCACTGTTGCCCTCCTCCTCTCCTCTCCTCTCCTCTCCTCTCCTCTCCTCTCCTCTCCTCTCCTCTCCTCTCCTCTCCTCTCCTCTCCTCTCCTCTCCTCTCCTCTCCTCTCCTCTCCTCTCCTCTCCTCTCCTCTCCTCTCCTCTCCTCTCCTCTCCTCTCCTCTCCTCTCCTCTCCTCTCCTCTCCTCTCCTCTCCTCTCCTCTCCTCTCCTCTCCTCTCCTCTCCTCTCCTCTCCTCTCCTCTCCTCTCCTCTCCTCTCCTCTCCTCTCCTCTCCTCTCCTCATCCAGTCCTTCAGGCAGACCTGTTGGGCTCATCCTGGCCATGCCCATGCCAGGGTGAAGAGCAGGGGGCTGTGCCCAGCAGGTGCCAAGTACCCTGCTCTGGGCAGCCTCTGCTTCCCTGCTGCCCGAAGCTGCAGTGCCCCATCCCTGCAGAGCTCTGCTCCAGGTGGATGAGAGATGGAGATCACCATGTTGATGGTGGCACCTTGGCATGTCCTGAGGGGCTGAAGGCCCAGGAGCCCGTCCAGGCTGCATTCTGAGCTGAATCAGGCTGCAGCCTGTGACCTTGGAGCAGAGAGCTCTGGACATTGGAGGCAGATGTTCAGGATGCAGGCGCAGGAATGGCGGGGATGTGGCATCCCAGTGGAGCAGCCGTGTCCCCGGTGCACACAAAGACGTGTGTGATGTGTTTTGGCCGAGGTAGGAGCAAGTGGTATGAAAGGACCAGCCAGGCTTTGGAGGGGCTGTTCTGTGCACAGCCAGGTCCGGGTGATCTCCGCCCCTTGCATGACCCGGGAGCAGGGGGAGCCGGGCAGGGAGCCTCAGTGAGCACGGGTGGGGCGGAGCTGAGCGAGCCGTCCTGTGTGGCTGAGGCTTGGTGGCAGTGCCTGCTCCTCTGCCATCCCCCTCCATCCTTCTGCCCGTCCCTCGATCCCCAGCAGTCTTCCCCTCCTCCCTGAGTGTATCCAGCGTCACTGCTCCCTCAGCCCAGAGCAAGGCTACGGAGAACAGCTGTGAATCACCGAGCCTGGAGGAGCCCGTTCTCCCGAAGCCGGCAGAGAAGGAAGCTCTCCCGCAGTGATGCTCCCGTTTGGAATCACCAGCATTTCTCCTATGAGTCTCTGTGCAATATTCTTCCTCAGGCTCTAGCAAGAAGGAGCCTTTGCTTCACTTCTTGGCTTCCACCAAAGAACTTGCTGCAGACTGTGTGATGGACACGTCTGTTCATTGCAACTCTGGTTTTGCCAAAGTAAATATTGTTGCTGACAAAGATTGTTAAACTATTTACAGACTGAGTGTATTTAATATTTGTGTTACTGGAAGGACAGCACACGGAGATGGAGCTGCTGGGAGGAGGTCCAGCCTGGCCGTGGCTCCGTGGCGCTTCCCCAGGGATGCTGGAGCTGTGGGAGGCAGCTCTGCAGCCCGGGCAGTGTCCCCAGTCCCTGGCGTTGTTGCATGCTGTATAAAGCACGTGGCAGTAGCTTTCAAGTCACTATTTAAAGCACCACTTTTCTATTGTACAAATGTCACAGGGCACTGCTAGGATAGACAATCACAGGTTGCATTTTTTTAAAAGAATTTCTTTTTCTAAGTGAGAGATTTTTTTGAAGCCGGTCCATGGAGCATATTCAGAGCACTTGAACCAGAGTAGTGTTAGCTGCTCCACTGCGGCCTTGTACAGAGTTTTCCAGCTAACTTTCTCCTCTCAGCAAATGTATTTCCTTATTTAAAGGGATGCTGTCAGCTTCAAACCTGTAAGCAAGCACATTTCCTTACCTATGTTACCAGCAACACCTTCATTATTAAAACCCTTGTCTTGCCACTCTGTCTGCTCATGGTTTGCTGTTTGACTTCACCACTGGGACACCCACAGCTATCCCAGCTGCCACCTGCTGGTACCAACTCCATGCCCTGGGACAGCTACAGTCCTTCAAGGCCAGATGAATTTCATTCATGGCAGCAGTTTCTCCTGGAAGATTTATGAACACACCAGCCAAAGTCTCCTGTCTTTTTCTTCTGTTGGCTCTGGCTTTGCTTTGTTGTCCTGCAGACCCCACTCCTTGGGTCCCCCCTGTAAGGCAGAGCTGACCCCCTGCACAAGCCCCTCAGTGTTTTTGTCAGCACTGGGCTGGTGGCTGCAGGGTGCTGGTACAGGCAGAGCTCTGCCACAGCCAAACCCCACAGGCACAGCAGGCTGGGACCTCCCCTGGGGGACCTTGGATCCTTCTCCACAGCAGCCCTGTCTGTCTCCAGATTTGTCACATCTTTGATTAGAAAAGGTTCCCAGGTATTTGCCCACCTGTGTGCAAGGAGGGACTGCCCAGGTGGGCTAAAGGTGAAATGCCCCTGAGACCTGGCTCAAGTGAATCTGCAAAGAGGTAGATGAACAAATAACCAGTTTCTATGAACATCTTTTAATGTCTAACCCTCACCCTGCAGCCAGGGTGATAAACTGTGATAAACTGCCTGGGCTGAGTCAGCTCGTGGTTACTCAGACAATGAGGAGACAAGTCTCAGCCTAGGATTGTTTCAGGAATAACCATGGACTGAACACCATCTGCCTGCTGGGGAGAGCCTGCCTGTGCTGCCCCCCTGCAGCAGAGCAGCTGGGGAGGCTGAGTCCAGAGCAGGGTCCTGCCATGGGCAGAAGGAGGGATCAGAGGGATCCTGAGTCTCCTTCCAGGCCCCAAAGGACACCAGCCGCAGATTTTCTGCTGCATGAAGTCAGCCCAGCTCTGGTCCTCCAGCCAAACTGGAGCAGCCTCCTGTGAAAGCAGAGGGTGTGCCAGTGGGATGGGACCCCTCCCCTTCCATTGCCTCGAGTCAGTCCTCACTCAGTCTTCCATGTGTAGGTGATTTTTCCACACAGTCTGTCCCAAAGAATTTAGAGTTCTGGGATTTTCCTTTCTCTCAACAGCAAGCTGAAGGATCCCAGTGATGTCCCACTCTCCCTCAATCTTCCTGCCTGAAAAAAACAGAGGTAATCCAAAATAAACAAACAATAAATGTTCTGAGAGTCAAATTAACATTTTTTATGCCTTTAGCAAGCGTTTTTAAAATGTGAGCTGCCTGTCTCAGTTGACCAAACAGTGCTTCCCACATCACAGTCACTGAGACATCCACAGCATCTCCCCACCAGCTCCCAGGTGAAGACAGACCATGGTTCAGGGTTTCCCTCCCACAGGCACAGCATGGACACCCCCACAGGTACCCAGGCTTTACCATACACAGTTCTGCTAACCAGCAAACCTTCTAAGTGTGAGGAGCTGGCTTCCCACACACCAAACCCTTCTCAAGGGGCTGGCACAGCTACCCCAGCAGGTTACACCCCTGCACCCAGCTCTTGTGCTCAGCTGAGCGGGGCTTTGCTGCTTGGACATGCCACATTCTCCTGATGGGAGGTATCGGGATTTATGCCAAGACAAAGCCCACAGACTGCCCTGCTGTTCTATTTCCACTGAAAGTGCCGTGTGTCTCCAGGAGAGGGAGTTTGTGCTTCATCTCCTTCTCCCAGCTGTAAACATAAAGGAAAAATACAAAGGCTGTTTCCTGCTCTCAGAGCAGTCATTCCATCTTATCATGCTCAAAGCAATAGCCACGTGTGATTTGTATCAGGAGTCGAAGGGAAAATTGAGTTGTTTTAAAATGCAGCACGTATGTGTTAACAAAATCATGGAACCACTGAGGCTGGAAAAGCCCTCCCAGACCACTGAGTCCAACCTGATCCCCACCCTGTCCCCAGCCCAGAGCACTCAGTGCCACTTCCAGGAATTCCTTGGACCCCTCCAGGGATGGACACAAACCCCCCTGGGCAGTTCCAATCCCTGAGCACCCTTTCCATGGGGAAATTCCTGCTGTGTCCACCCTGAGCTCCCCTGGCCCAGCCTGAGGCCGTTCCCTCTGCTCCTGTCCCTGTTCCTGGAGCAGAGCCCGACCCCCCCCGGCTGTCCCCTCCTGTCAGGGACTTGTGCAGAGCCACAAGTTCCCCCTGAGCCTCCTTTTCTCCAGGCTGAGCCCCTTTCCCAGCTCCCTCAGCTGCTCCATTCCCTTCCCTGGACATGCTCCAGCCCCTCCATGTCCTTCCTGTCCTGAGTGTCCCAGAGCTGCCCCAGCACTGGAGGTGCCCCAGCAGTGCCAGCACAGGGGAACCCCCAGTAACACAGGCCTGAGCACTTCATTTATACTCATCTGGCCCCCAAAGGAGAGACAGGGATGGGATGAAGGCCAGGGGAAGCCATGCCAGAACATTAATGGAGATACTGCCCATGCAATTCCAAGTGTTCCTGACAGAACAGGCAATGGTGCACATCTGCATTCCACCTACTTGGGTCCAGGCAGGGATGGGTTTGAGCTCATCCAAACCTCCAAGCTGGTCTTGGAGCTCCCTAGACACATAATGACCACTACAGAGCACAGTGGGATCTTCTGGATGCTCTGTGATGGTTGTTGAAGATCTAAGAAACACCTTGACCATGCCAGTGGGCACACAGGTGTTAGGTGCCAGTCTGGGCCATGAAGCACAGCCAGTGGCCAGTGGCTCCAAGTCCTCTGGGAGGCTGATCCAGAGTCCTGGCACTGAGCGTGGAAACCAGGGCAGCCTCTGAGCCCGTGTGCTGGTACAGAGGGAGAGCCAGAGCCGAGCCCTGCAGACCTGGCTGTGATGCCCAAAGGAAAATTCCCAGCCCCAGGGCCAGAGAAAGCCATCACACATTGCTCAAGCAAGGAGAGCTGGAATTGTCCAAGGGCTGTCAGGAGCAGCAGCAGTGGCCCTGTGCAGGAATGGATCCTATGGGAGACACCAGCAGCATCTGGGATGAGGTCAGACTTTTTCTGTGCTGCCTCAGCAGTGACACAGTGACAACAGGATCCTCGGTGAGGGCACTGAAGTGCCCACAGGCAGGGAAGAGTCCAGAGGGAGAATGGAGCATGAGTTCAACAAGGAGCAGTTGAGAGGGACTGAAATGTCCATAAATACATTCCTTCCCAGGGACAGAAGGATCATCCCTGGTGTGTGCTCAGATTTTGTCTTCTTCCTTCACCAAATAAGGGATTGGATTCTGACTGAAGGTGACCCAAACATCTCCAAAGTATTGTGCTGACAACACAAACTCCAGAAAAAGGCTTGTTGTGGTGGGAACGCAGAATTTAGGCAAACCAACACGACTTGAGCTATGTGAGCCTTTCACACTGTGCATCTCCACACAGAAAGACCTACAGCTCCACTTGTCTTCCCTGCCTTCCCTTCTCTCAACACAACTGTCACCCTCCAAGGGCTGAGACCCTGCAAGAGCTGGTGTCAGGTGATCCCCCCATTCCCAGATGTTCCTGATCCTGAGGTATACTATGACCAGCCGACCTCTGCAGGATGCACTGGCTCTCCCCTCTCCTGGACTGTCCCATCCACCCCTGGAGCAGGACTGGCATTTGTGACCAGGCCCTCTCCCCCAACACTGTTCTTTCCCAGTGGGGCTGCTTTCCCAGTTCTGCCCACTTGACCTGGCAGATTCCAAGCCCTCCACAGCTCCCAGGCAGAAGAGACTTCCCAGCACCAGACAGCAGGACTTACTCTGAGACCATCTGGGTTCTGCAGACCTTGACTGCTCTTGCAAAACTAAAGCAGCCATCAGAGCTGGGAGCTGCAGCTGCCCTTTCCCTGGAGGGTGGGACAAAGGGTCCTGAGCCACCAGAACCTCCCTGTGCTGCAAACAGTGCTCACCTGAGAGGCACCAGAACACTCTGAGGGCCCAGCAGTCTTCCAGAGAGAGAAAACATATCCAGAGCTCCCTACACCTCTTTCATTTGGCACAAGCAGGTTTGAAGGTTGCTTTCCTCTTCCACCTCAAGGACAGGCCTGGAAGGCAGCTCTTAGTGAACCTTCCCGTCCATGTCTGACCTTACAAAATGAAAATAACAAGGTCACAGTCGCATCTTAGTTTTATTACAACTGACCTGCAGGCAAAAGGATAGAACTATTACATAAACACTCTGATCCATGTATAATAGCTTAAATAGAGGAGGAAGTCAAACCAGGATACCGGATAAAATATTCGGAAGCTCTTTGAAGCAGTTATGTTCCTGAGCTTCATTTTACAGACAATAAGGCAACATCCCTGCACATCAGCTTTTTGATATTTTTATACATTTTTTCTATGGTACAAGAAAAAAAATAATAACCAGAATTCACAATGTACAGTTCTTACACTATTTTCACAGATTCTGAACACTATACACCTTTTTTTCTTTTTTTTTTTTAATAGATACATTGCAATAAATGGTGCACCCTTAATTTATAATGTTGAATAGGCTAAACCTGTCCTGTACAGTCACTCAGGCAGCAGCACCTCACTCCTGTCAGTGGCAGCTCAAAGCTTTGCATTTCCTTTCCCAGCAAACTGGTCCTGGGCTGGAGATGGGACGGCACCAGAGCACAGACCCAGCCATCCTGAGAGGGCACAGCAAGGCAGCCCTGTGTGTTCTGGGAGGTTCCATCTCAGGGCTGGCCCTGAGAAGTTTTTGGGTTCCCTGTCACTGGGAGAAGTGAGTCGGGCTTTCACACCGAAGCGGGGGGCAAAGCCCCACCTGTGGCTGCCCTTCCTGGGTCTGGGTCTCTTCAGCCCCCACAGCCAGCACCCCTGAGACCTGGAGCCCCTGCAGTCCCATCCCAGGGGCTGAAGGCTGGAGAGGAATCACAGCTCCTCGGGGATCTGCCTAAGGACTCTGAGGGTGGGATACAATGACTGCTTTAGACATGCATGGGTCTGACTGATCTTTATGCAGGATGCACCAGAGCTGTCAGAAGGAACAGTTACTGCAAAAACCTCTGCCTTGTCTGTTTTGGGAAGACTTTGGCAACTGCCTTGCCTGAGGAGCAGCCCAAGAAGAACACAATCCAGGAAGGGCAGGACCAAGGGATCCCACGGGCTCAGCCCTGGTGCCAGCAGGAGCACCAGGATGTGTCACCTCCACCAGCTGTGTCTGAGGGCACTGCCCCAGCTCTCCTTCCCGGCTGGGGTGTGTTGCTTGGTCTTCAGTGCTTCAGTTTGCACAGGTGCCTGTGGTTGGATGTGGGGATCCTGCCAGCACCACGGTGTTTTCATTCCCATTGCATCCAGCCGGGCTCTGAGGGGAGGTTGCTCTAGCACTGATGAAATCCTACCAAGCACCTGAATCAGCTCAAAACAGAAAGCAGAGACTCTGCAGCCTCCATTTTATCCCTGGTGTGTTACTGAACACCTGAAAACTGCAGTATTTGGGGGAAAAAAATTTTGGGGGGAAAAATTAATCTTTGAAAAATATGTCAATTAAACAAAACAGAAAAGCTTGATGTGCTGTTTCACTTAAGACAGCTTGCCTGGCCCTGCTGGGCCAGCTGAGAGGAGTGAGAGGCTCCTTCATCTCCACCTCATCTTCTGCACCCAGCAATCTCAGAGAGGTTTGCTCTGGGTGCAGCACCAGGAGCTATGGAGGTCCCAGAGGAGGTTCAGTCTGCAGGTGGTGGTGAATTGTCTCCAGCAAGCCCAGCAGGGTGTGGTGGGCACAGAGCACCGTGGCAGCCCGGGCCACCCCTCCATCCTGCCTGCAACGGCGAGAAGGAAGAGCTCAGGTTGGGACTGGGACTCAGGAGCTCAGGACATGGGCTGGGAGGGCTGGGCTGGGCCACAGGCACAAGAAGTAGGGCTGGGGACATGAGAAGCAGGAACATGAGAAACACTGGCCAGGACTCACAGCCATCAGCTGGTGGCCCATTGAAGCAGCTGCAGCCTCTGTGGATGGCACTGGGTGAAGGCAAAGCAAAGCCAGTGGGTGGTGGGCACTGTGCACTATAAATCAGGTCAACAAGCAGGTTAAATTCAATCAAGTAGTTTAATAATTCTTCAGGTCAAAGGTCTTATCTTACCAGGTAACAATTTACAGGACACCTAGTTAAGAGTGAAGAGTGGCTGGCTTGGTAAAAGGAGGAAGAATACATTATTTCCCATCTCAATAGTTTAATGTTAGCCTCTTTCAACGCAACATATTTTTGGTAAAGACATATTCACTATATTTAACATGATCTCTCTTTAACAGGAAGTTCAGCTGAGCACACTGTCCCCAGAAAGTACACTGCGACTGTAAAGCAACAGAATTTCATAGCAGTAAATCTATTGCACTTTGTGAAGAATAAAATTCTCCTTTGCCTTTCCAGCTCCAGAAGGCAAAGCATCTCGTTGGTTAAGCAAGTTCTTCTCCCTCCAGGCAAAAAGTCTCTTAATGTTCAGACAGACAACGCCTAAGTTTTGTTTGTTTGCTTTTTATTATTACTTGAAACAACAATCGGAAGAGTTTGAGAGAAAAATCTTTCCAGTAGCTGCTGAGGAGTCTCCAAGTTTTGAGTCTAGAAATGAATTTTAGGTGCTATCCAATCACAGTCAACAAATAAATGTACTTATTTCCACATTTCATGAATATGTCCACAAAAGAGCAAGATGAGGTCTCTCTGTGACCAACACTAACACTGTGTGATCAGGTATTACAGGGATGCACTTTATATGTGACAACAGTATACAGACAGGATGGAAATAACACCAATATTATTGCACATGGTGTCTGGGCGAGCATTAAAAACACTGCAATATGTGATGAAAATTCTTTACAGCTTGTTTTCTCTCAGCCCTTTTTCTAGAGTTGGATGTAGCAGCAGTATCAATCCACGTACATTGGAGAGCTGGGAGTTGCTGGCATTTGATCCAGGATTTTACAAACATAGCATGCAACATCCACTGTGCGTTCCTCATACATCAGGATGAAGGGATGTTTCTGGAAGCAGATAAAAAGCAACAAGTTATGGTCACCCTCCTGGCATGTGCCCCTCAGATAAAAACTGAGCAGGTGAATTTGTCTGGTACAAGAACACACTTTGTGGTGGCTGTAGGAGACCAGGACACAGCCTGCTCCGTGGCTTTTCCACCTTGGGAATCCCTCCCCTGGGAGGTTAATGGAAGTGGGAGTCAGGACAGGACTCCAGAGTGTCAGGAGCTGACAGGCAGGAGGCACTGAGGGTGCAGGATCTGCAGCTCCTCTGTAGCACAGACATTTACTGAATTACACTTTCAGAAGAAGTTTCATCATCAGCACTGTCAGAGTGGAGAGAGTGGCAGGAGTGACAGGGAGTGACTTGCAGAGGTCAAACCCAAGCTCTGCTCTCCTGAGCCCTGACCCTCTGCTCTGCCCAGCAGGTAGCACTGGCCAGACCCAAATCAGAGCAGCTGGGACATAACATCAGGGAGGTTCTGGGCCAGTCACAGTTGCCACATGTGACTGATCCAAGCCAAAAGCATTGCTGCCCTCTCTCCTTCAGCACCCCCACCACAGACAGGCCCTGCTGCTGCCTGACTCCAGGGCTCTGCTCCTTCAGAGCTCACTTCTGCCTGAGCCCAGCCCCGTGTAAGTTGTGTGTTGGAGGCTTTCAGAAGCAGCACTGAGAACTCACCAGAAGCTCTTTGTACTTTGGCCTTTTGGACTCGTCCTTTGTAAGGCTAAAGAAAGCATAAAGATAATTAGGAGAATGTGGGATCAGGGAAAATGTTACAGACATCAAACTTTTACAGCACACAGTGCAGTTGCAGTGGGACTCACTTCCTTTGTTTTTTTTCTGGAAAACCCTTCCTTGTGAGTGGCCACTTGCTTCCCTCCCTTGCTGCCATCCCAGCCATGCAGGCAGGGGCTGAGGCTGTGTGTGCCACAAACTCTTACCATGGAAACTTCCCTCCTTTATCATGTCTCCTCTTGCTAGCACAGCCTGTTAGAGGTTTTCTCCTAATTCCTTTCCTGAAGAGCAGTTTCCAAGTCTGCCCTTCAGTCCCAACCCAAACAAATCCCCCATCACCTTCAAACCACTAAAATATGAGAGGTCCTCACCCTTATGCTGCTGCAGGAATGTGAAAATAAGGCAGAAGTGCTGGACACATGACCTTGCCAAACACCAGCCAACAAAACGAGCCAAGCTCGAGTCCTTTCAGCAGCACACACTTACCACAAGTTGACGAAGTTGATGAAACTTGGGGAAAACTCCCTTTCCTCTGAGTTGCTCAGCTGTGGTGGGTCTCCTTTCACTACCTGTGTCAACTGGTCAAACACACTGTTCCACTTGGGATAGGGGAATCGCCCTGTGGCCAGCTCGTACTGCAGGGAGACAGCAACAGCACCAGGCAGGTTTACATGAGGGAAGTTTGGCCAGGGGAAAAAAAATGTCTGCAACAACCTTGAACACCCCTCAGAAGGAAGACTGAGACGAGCTTCTTCATCCTATTCCCTGTATGATTCTAAGTAGAGGGAAGGTTTTACCCAGCAGTAAGTTCTGCTGCCTGGGTGAGGGGCATGGCCAGATTTGCCCTGACCAAGCCATGCTTCCATGCACTGATGGGTGTAGAAGAGTAAAATCCTGCAGTCCCTTCCCAAGCATCCTAAAAACCACTAGAGAAAATGGATAATGAGAATAACACAATCACATGATATCTCAAGTTGGAGAGGACCCATAAGGACCCCTGAATTCAACTCTCTACTCCTTGCAGGATAATGAAAATGAATTTTTTTTAAAGATCAGTGGTGAAAACAGAAGCCACTGGTTCATATTTAATTGCTTCTGCTTTTTCTTCTGCTTCACAACCTGGAGAAAGTAAGAGCTTCTCACTGTATCAATGTGTGCAGCTAGCAGTGCTGTGGTTAGGCCAGTGAGGAATCTGAATCCCAGAATCCAGGATTAACCAAAGTCTGTGTGCAGCCAAAGCACAGCGGCTGCCAGGGCTGTCAGAGGCTTATTCACACAAGCTGGGTGCTCTGCTCTGCACCCTCATCTCAGATTGTGAACACAAAATTCATTTACAATCCAACACCTCTTCCCTGCTCACACAGCCACAGGGCTCAGCAGAACCATTTACGTGGAAAGCACCCAGGCTGCTCCTGAGCCAGCAAGTGCCCACTTCACCCACAACACACGGTAGAGCTGGGCTGTGCTGCCCAGCTGTGACACCCCCACAGTGCCCAGGGCAGCCAGGCTGCAAAGCCCCTCACTTACCAATGTAATCCCCAAGCTCCAGACGTCTGAGCGCACGTCGTAGCCTTGCCTGGACGCGCTGGGGTCTATCCTTTCCGGCTGCAACAACAAGAAGGACCAGTCAAGCTCTGTGCCATGGAGGAAGCAGCCAGAACCTTCTGCAAACCTAGAGAGCACCCTGAGCCTGGCACAGCTCCAGAGGCAAACCTGCAGCCAGGGCAGCCATCCAACCCCAGCAGAGAAAATAGCTCAAGGAATCCCTTGAAACACTGATTTTATGGAGGTAGAGTATAAAAGGTGATCAGAAAAGGCAACTTAGAACAGTCCAATGCTTCAGGTTTTTTTCCTTTTGCACAAACACTTTGAGTAATTGTGACTGACTGACTTATTTAGGTTTGTCCAACTTTGGGATCTCTTTAACATGAAGTCTGACTTTCTCTGTTTTCACAGCCAAGTTGTTCCCAAGGGATCACAAGAACTGGAATCAACATCTCATCCACCACCCTGGGGAGTGAGGCTTAGCAGCATCTACCAGAACTCTCCTCCCCAACCAGCCAATAAGAAACTATCAAAAACAATGTGCTTTTAGAAAAGCTCCTCTGAACAAGGTTTTAGTCATCCCTTGAAGGCAACTATGATGTTACATGGCTTTAAGACATCTAAAATGTCTTTCATAGAAAGCAATATTGAGCCAGACATGGGTGATTCACACCTAAGAGCAAGTTATCCAGAGAGATGAGCCAGCAAAAAACATTTTTATGCCTTGAATGTCATTTTTATGAGAAACCTCAGTCTGCCTTACTTAGTTAAAAATATAATAATTAACATGTCGAAAGAAACAGGCTCTCATTCACTTTTGACTACAACAATAATAAAGATACCTGCATTGCAATAAATTCTAAATTATGGGGTATAGTAAATACTCTGAAAGCCCTGGTTGCTTTCTAAGATACATTTTAATACAATTTCATGGCAGATGCATCTGCAAAGTGGAGGTGGCCCAGCCCTGAACTCTACTGAGGACAAACACCATGCCTGGAAGCTGCCACCAGGGATGGACCACCTCAGAATACAACAAATCATGAGGATGCTGGCCTGGCCAGTGCTGTGACCCACACACCACAGATGCACAGGGATGTGTCACAGCAGAGCAGTGGCCAGGCTGCAGATGAAGGAGGGGACTGCATGGGGAGCAGCTGCTCTGGGCAGGGCCAAACCACTCAAAGGGATAGCAGGGATGGTGGCACTGGTGAGACAGAGCTGGTTGTCTCAGGCATCCAAGAGGGGCACCCTGATCCTGTGACCAAACACAGAATGGATATTTGGCCCTAGACCATGGTGGCACAGTTAAAGGGAAAACAGGACAGACCAAAATAAATCCCATCTAAATACAGAGCAGGAAGAATGCTGAGAATTTTCCATGTAGATCACATGGGAGCAATTAACACCAAGGAAGGAAGAGTCACCATGTCATACTCTGAGGACCTGGAGCGAGGGCTGCAGACAAAGCCTGGCTCAGGCCAGGTGTCCTTCTGATGCCAAGTGCAAGCAGGAAAGGAAATGGTTGAGGTAGAGACCCATCCCTGGATGTGCTGATGGGGTGAAGGGACAGGGTATGACTGAAACATGAGCAGTGGGTACCACAGATCCTCCCTCTCCTCCAAACCCAGCAATACAAACCCAGCCATACACAGCCTGCTCTCTGCCTGAATCACCTGGACATGAGACATCCAGCTGGCCCTGACAGCACTGCCAGCAGTGACTGTCCACTTCACCAGGGAGAAGTGAGAAGCCACAGTTTGCAGCCAGAGGCTCCCAGCTGACCTGGGAAAAGGACCTGAGTGATCAAGGATGGAGTGTGACCATCACACTTCACTCCTGGAGGTCTGGAAGGAGCAGAGCAGAACATCCATCCTCACAATGGCTGGGTCTGCCCCTCCACCCCTGCCTAAACCAAGCACTTCCAGTCTCACCCTTCCTCTCTGACATGGGCACGGGGTTCACTGGGGCATTCAGAAGGCAAAAACCAGTAATGGCACAAAGGCCACCAGCTCCAGTATGGCACACAGAGCCTACTCCCAGCAGCACCCACACAGCCAGAGGCAAGGCAGGGACTACAGGGAGCACTCAGGGAGGATGCAGGGCTGCCCAGGAGCTCACACTGCTAGGTGAAGGCTGTGGAACCTCACCTGGAGCAAACCCCCAGCACTGGCACCAGCACAGGGCACGGGTGAGGAGGACTCACAACAGGGTTGCTCCAGGGAACAGCAGCTGCCTGGGAACTCAGTCCTGCCTTTCTTTCCTCCAGAGAACATGAGGTACTAACACTTAAAGGCCTTTGCTCACTGTAACAATTGCAGGGAAACTGAAAGCCAAAAGCAAAACAATCTCTCAGCACCGCAGCTCCAAGGCTGAGGCGCCTCTTGCTGTGACAGCTCCAACAATTTTGGTTCAAGCACACAGCACTTGCTTGGCAGCTGGACATGGCTCCTGCTGCCTCCTCAGAGCACTCACAGCCAGACTGGCTGACATCCAGTGCCATTGTTACCAACAGTTATGTGGGGACCAGGCTCCTTCGGGGGCAAGTGCCACGGGGTTGATGTGCCTTGTAAAATGAGACACTATCATCAGAGAGAAGTATCCAGCAGCCCTAAGCAGAGCCTCCCTAGCTGAACAGAGCTACTGCTCTTGGCCTATTTACACTAATTAATACTATTTTCCTTCTGAGAGGAGTTGGCAGCCTGACTCTTTCCCAGGTATATTCAGTTTGATATTCCTTCAGACATCAGCCTCTGCTGGGTTGGAGAAATAGCTGGCAGATATGCCTGCACACTGGGGACATCTCCCCACTTTCCAGGCTCCCTGGTACGTGGAAATGCTCATGTACTTGGAAAGGAGTCACTGAGGCTGCAGAGCAGCAAGGAAGAGGCCAATCATCTCCCACATCACTTGCCAGCTGCTGGCTGCCCCACAAACCCTGTGCCCTGCCAAGGCTCTGAAAAACACAAACTGAACTGCAACACTTTTGCTCACTTAGAAGTCCACCCAAGTCTGGAGCTGCCAATGGAGCAAATCACAGAGTGCATGTAGACAGACAGAAAACCAAAAGGTTGTGGAAGCACTCATCCACCAACATCAGGGTTGGGAAAAGGGAGCACTGCAGCTATTTAGACATTTCAGGAACTGTCATGGCAAAACTACACCAAGAACCTGAGGAGAGGGAACCACTACCCATGGCTCAAAGAAAGATCAGAGCCAGGGCAGACAGATGTTGCCTTGGACACCACAGTGAGAGAAAAGCCATCTGAGAGCCATGGCCTGGGCCAGATGGGAACCATACCTTAAAAGACAGGAATTTTCCTTTTTTCTACTTGGTAGATAAAAAGTTGAGAACAGTATTTTTCAGCATACAGAGCCATAAAGATATAAGAAAAACTTTATAAATAAAGACAGGCACTAAAATTAAAGTTATATGAACAGCAGTAGGCACACAGCTCCCTGCACAAGGTACCCTCGGCTCATGTGAGAACAGAGATGCATTTTCAGAGCACCCTGAAGCACTGATGTGTTTAGAACCCTTAGACAGCTTCCAAAATCACCACTACAGCTTTTCTCTCTGGGAGGGGGAGGGTAGCAAAGAAGCAGGGCAGACTCCCAGGAGCCACAACTCAGCTCCAGCAATTTCCACACAGCTGCTCTGCTACTGCTGCTCTCCAGAATCACATTCTCCTGGAATGAAGTTCTGGCACACTTTGGAATTAAAGTGGTTTACAAAAATCACTGTAGTTCTGCTCTGTGACATAATCTTACCAGAGCAAATGGATTTCTTGCAGACCTAGACAAACCCACACTCTGACAGCCCTGCTCCCCTGGGCAATGGTGTTTTGGAGCTGCTGGAAGGCACAGAGCTCTCTCCACTCCAGCACCACAGCCCTGGCAGCAGCAGAGGAATTCAGCAAAAAACCAGGAATTTGGTCACTTTGCTACAGCCTGGATGACACTGCCACAGCAGTGCTTGATGCAGAGCTCAGTTTCATCCAGGAATGGGGTGCTCATCCCACAGGAAACACCGTTAACAGGGAGGGTGAGATCCCACAGGGCCCATCCCACTCACCGCCATGTACGGCCGGCACCCTGCATCCCGCGTTTTGGCAATGGAGTCCACGAGCTGTCCGCTAATGCCAAAGTCACAGAGTTTAATATTTCCATTTCTGTCCAGAAGAATATTGGAAGGTTTGATGTCTGCAGGGGAAAGAAATTTAAGCCAGTAAGTCACAGCTGGAGGTTTCAATTTCAAGCAGAGCAGCTGCAGAGGATCGAGGCCGGCAGTGCTGCGCCATCGCTGTCACCCTTGGTGCTGGATCCTGCACGGGAGCACAAGGGGATGGAGGTAGCCCCAGAGATGCCACGTGCCAAAGGCAGATGCCCAACCACCCTGAAATCACACTTACATGGAAAAAGTACAGGCTGAAGGGGCAATAGAATAGGCACTGGGACACTTGTTCAAAACCTGCACTCAGACTCATGGCGGTACAGCTGCTGTGCTTAAACTTTGAGTGAACCAAAGGCCACTGGCAATTCTTGCAATCATTTTAACAGACAAGAAGAGAAGACATGAACTTAAAGACATGGAGAACTCACCTCTGTGAATGATTTTCAAGTTTTCTTTTAAGTGGTTTAGTGCTTTCACAGTCTAGGAAAGAAAAATAGACGAAAAATAAGCAGATGTCGTAAACGAGTCCTGTGATTATTAACTTTTTGGAACTCCAAGAACAGGGGTAAAAAGCATTTAATACATTGAGATATTTATTATGCTGTAATATGCCATGTAATAAAAGCAGGTGATATAGGAGAGGGCATGGGCATAAGTGAACACACATCCCCTGTGACCTGCAAAGATCCCACTCTGGGAGAGGGGAGCAAGGGGTGGAGCCAGAACAATCTCTGATGTTAATTATCCTGAGCAGTAACTTATTTCAAGTGCTGTTCTGTATTTTTTCAGCAGGTCACAACTGTTTCAATTACCTGACTTTTCATTAAGCCAGAACTTACAGGTTATATCAAGAAAACATCTGCCAGGTTCTCCAGTACTTTTTGCACAAGACTGCCAGAAGCTTCTCTGGTCTGGGCTGGTGCCTGTGCTGCTGGTGCTCACATTCAAGCAGACAGAGCAGGAAGCTGGTCCTGGGGTCTGTCTATGAACTGATTACTGACCCCAGGATGTCCTTTTACACCATGCAACATACTGTGGAAAAGTCATGAGCACCCTGAAGAACCATTCCCAGTGTGGTGCAAACTGCAGCAGCAATTTTGCTCCACACACCAACCAGCTTTTCACATGGAGAGTGATCTGAACAAGGATCTGAACTTTTCAATTATCTTCAACAGAAAGGTTTAACAAAATACTCACAGCTAAAGTGATTTTGCCTAAGATTTCTTCTGGAATAACATCATCTAATACACTATATACATATTTGTAAAACTTATCAAACGAGGTAGACATGAGCTCCATACAGATCCAACAGTCACCCTGGAAAGAGAAAAGAATGTGTTGAGATAAAAATGAGAAATAGAAATCCAGAGAGCATACACAGATCTGCTGAATCCTATGAAATACATTAACAGCAACATGCATTTGATAGAACGGATGGAATTCAGCTTGATTAGTTTTAGCAATGAAAGACTTGCTTCCATCCACAGTGGAAGCATTTACCTGCCCAGTTCCCACATGACATCAGAATTTAGATGCCTGAACCCAGATGAATCCAGGCCTCACACACTGTTTTGTTCTCCAGAAGGCTGCAGGCACAGGGGAACACCCAGAAGAGGGGAGCTGCTGTCCTAGGAAGGGCTGGCTGGCTGGGGAAGAAGACTTTGGGTTACAGCCAACTGCAATTTACCCTGCTCATTTGGCATCAGGCTTTTCACATCAGCTCAAGGCAGAGCAGGAGCTGATGTCATCCACTCAAGGGCTGCTACAAGCCCGAGCCCAGAAAACTCTCACTGCACCCAAAAAAAGCAGAAGATGGAGTAAGTGCTGTGACACACAGAAGCAGGGACATCACAGTGAAAGAGGCCACAGCAGCACAGCAGGACAAGGGCATGACAAGCACACTTCAGGAGACCTGGAGAAAGGGTGAACCTGGGCTGCTACGGACCACAGGTTGGTTACAGAGGAAGTTGGCTAAGGAACTGTTCAGATTTAAACTACAGAAATGAAATTGGACAATACATGTAGAAAATTCCTCTTTTCCACACTAGCAACAAGGGCAAAGTGCAGATGAAGCACTTCCATACGATGGAGAGTGGCTCCAGTGGCAGTGATGTGCATAAATCAAGTGGGACAGGAAGCCCACCAGAGCTTTATGAACTACCTGTAGTGAAAGCAGCCTCTCTCTCATGGACTGGTTCTACTGGCCACAGGATCATTCAAAAACTGCTTCTGTTTTGATCAGATTTAAAAAAATTGGGACAGGGCTATATTCCTGTGCTATTGTACTGAGACTGTGGGGGAGAGGACTGGTTCTAGAGAGCCAGAATACCACTGACCACCTGCAGACTTGTATTTATGTCCAATTGCACCAGTACTGTGAGTGGCTTCCACTGCCCAGGTTACAACAGCTGATGTTTGGACAGCAAAACAAACCACAAAGCACATGAGCAGAGCCATTATCAAGGCTCTCATAATAAAGGCTTCACCTGTACTCTGCACTACAGGTTGGTATAGGTATGGTGCTGAAACCTCAAGAAAGTACAACAAATATCTATCCAATGGTGATTTTTAAGCATAAAAAAACCCTTTTATGATCAAAAGCACTCAAGACCTGGTTTACTGGTCTCCTGAAGTAGATGCCATACAGAACTCCTGAATGGGGGCATTTATTGATCTGCTAATATAAAAACCTACCTGACCTACATGAATTCATGTCAGCAAGATCAATGGAAAAAGATAACAGGCCTTTTGCACTATGCAGCATCCTTAAGGCTGGTGGCAAGATCCAAAACTCTAGAGGCAAACTCTTCCTGGGACTTGGAGAGCCTTACCTGTTGGCAAACTGGTGAATTTTAATGGGAAGAAAAAGGAAGACTGGCTGGGCAATGGGGACTCAGCTGTCTTCCTGAACAAATACCAAGAATTGCTGATGTACATGGACAAGTCTACTCCATTGTGAAATGTGAGGACAAAACCACCCTAATAAGTTTCAGGTTGATTTCCGATCATAAAATGACAAAAGAAGCACTTTAATTCTATCTTCCTGTTGGAGCTGTTCTTCCAAAGAATGTATTTTGGTCTTTATTGGATATTAAATTACCAGATGCTAATGCACATCTTGTAGATATTCCAAAAAATGTCCAGGAACACCCCATGCATTTAATCCAAAATATCCTGTCGAGGACAGACACAAAAGCCACTTCACAAGCAATGGAGATGCTTCAGCTTCTCAATGCAGAGAATTCCCATTGACCAGGGAGCAGGCGTCACAAAGATGTCACTCATCTGGAGTGCAGCTCACCAGAAAGGACCTGAGGGTCCAGCAGGACATTAAGCTGAACATGAGCCAACAATGCATCTTTGCTAGGCTGAAGGATCACAGCAAGAGGCAGAGCATCACCAGCAGGTGGAAGGAGGTGATCCTTCCCTTAAATGCAGCAATGGAGAGGTCACACCTGGAGTGCTGTGACCAGTGCTGGGCTCCCCAGCACAAGAGACTCCAGCAAAGGGCAACTAAGAAGACTGAGGAACAGGAGAATTCCCCCCATGAGAAAGGTAGATAAAGCCAGGACTGTTCAGTCTGGAGAAGGTTCAGGGAATCTCATCAGCCTGATGAGATCATCAGCTGCACAGGGGATGGAGCCAGGCTCTCTCAGTGGTGCTGAGCAACATGAACAGGGCACAACCTGACACACAAGAAGTTCCCTCTGAACATGAGGAAACACTTTTTGTCAGAGGGATTCATCACTGGCACAGGTTGCCTCAGGAGACTATGGAGACACTATCCCTGGAGAAATTCAAAAGCTATTTGGACACAGTCCTGGGCAAGTGGCCCTACTTGATCATGGGGGTTGGAAAAGGTGATCTCAGATGTCCCTGCCAACACCCACCACTCTACAGTTCGAACGCTGAAGGTTCAGCACATCTGCTCACTGCAGGGGCAGCCAGCTCTTTATCCAAGTTGCAGCCACACCAGTGAGAGAGACTGACAAATGTCACCACCACCACTATAAATTTACATGGCACAAAGGACACTTTTCCTACAGACCAGGGACTGACAATGCTGAGGCATGGCAGCAGAGTCAAGAATTTCCATAAAAACAGCATGAGGTGCATCAACAGCAAAGAGATCAAACAACTGAGCAAGGCTATGTCAGCAATTCACACCAGCCCAGCACTGTGCTACCAACACATCCCAGCTCTTCTCTCCTGGCAGCAGAAGTTCCCCATGGGCTGATTTACCCAGCTTCCTAGGCATGTTCTGCAACTTGCAATGAATTTTTCATTGCATAATTTTATCAAGTATTGAATTTGTTGGTTTAAACTTGGCTCAACTACACGTGCACTGTGTAGGAATCACTCCTGAGATTCCAAGTCAGGTAAGGCTTCTTTCCTTTTCCCCTCTTAAAAAGAAACACAATCAGAACAGGTACTTTGAAGAGCCATAGTGTGGTCATGGTAACGACCCAAACATTCCCAGCTTTACAGATACTGTTTCAAATCAGAGCAGCTGTAAAGCTTGTAGCAGACAGGCAAGAAAAGAAAACCTTTTTTTTTTAGACCTAAAAGCCTCTTAAAACAGCTATGCTCAGGGCCAAAGTCTTGGGGGTCCCAGTGCAGCCCTGTGGGCACAGCCCACAGCTCCTCTTTTCTCACAAGGAGAGACTCAAACGAAATGTTTGCAGAACCTGTGTCAACCAATTTATTTTTTTTTCTTCTAGCAAGTACAGCCTTGAGAGGAAACACATGAGCTTGAGTAGCCAGATCCTCTTCAATCAGATCTCTGATGGCCAATGTGGACAGCCCTGTGTGCACTAGGACTCTGGGCTCTCCTGGGTGCAGTATGGAAAAACCAGCTGGTCTCCTGGGGCCAGTGGGAACCCCACAAAGTTCAACAAGTGTAAGATCCTGCATTTGGGCACTCACCAGTATAATGGTGATGGGATTGAGAGCAGCCCTGAGGAGAAGGGCTAGGAGATACTGGTGAATGAAAAATTGGACATGAGCTGGTAGCATGTGCTTGCAGCCCAAAAAGACAACTGTGTCCTGGCCACAGTGCACAGAAGCCCCTGATTCCACACACAGACTGAAACACTGTCTTTTACTTTTTCAGCTTTGTTCTTGTTTCATTGACCAGGCAATTTAATCTCATGCAGTGGGTGCCAGTTGGCTGAAGCAAAGTTCTGTACCTAGCAATCAACTTGTATTTGTTGCAGTTAAACATTCCACCACATGCACAGACATACAGTAACAGAAATGTCCCTTCTCACTGAAGAACAGGCAGTAACCGATAAAAATTCATGTGCTGCTTGCTGAGGGACAAGTAGGACCCAGAGAAGACTTTCCCTATCACAAAATGTGGAACAAGTAAGAGAAAATACAACTACAGAAATTTTTGTGTAGTATTTTCTGCCTTCCCAAATCTAACTGCTGGTATTCACAGAGGCTGCCACATTAACTTGTGCTCACAGCTACTTCCCTGACTACAAGCTGGGACATTTGTCTGGCTACAAAGTAAGACCTGCATAATTTTGTCCAATTTGGTTTAGTATTCCCAAACTGTCTGGATCCCAGAGCTTAGCTCTGCCTCTCCACATCAAGCACTCCCAGTTGTGGAAGGCTGCCTGCCTTTCCTTTGTGCCAGCTGCCCTGCTGCTTCTCCTGGAGCTGCTCAGACCCTGCCAACCCTCTGACTGCACAAGCTGCCTATTCAGTGTGGTAAACTTCTGTAATGGAAGTCTTTCACCTATGAGGAGCAGGCAAAGAATATTTCTCATCTGTTGCTCCATCCAGAGAACCTGAATCCCAGCTCAGAGCTGGTAATCCCAAAGGGATTTCCTTACTTTTCACCTTGAAATGCTAGAACAAAGAGCTTTGTTTTATATAGTTTGCTGCAGATTTCCTAAGAGAGTTTTGGTCTTTACCAATATCCCATCAGCTCGTATACCCCAGGGGATGGTGCAGCAGTGACCTGGATCTTTCACAGTTCTTTGAGAACAGATATGATAAGCAGACTGTGGGGGTCAGATAGATCCAAATAGCCTCGTGAAATTCCTTTCTTCCCTTTCTGTGCTTCTCTGCTGTCACACTTCGCTATCTTTAAAAGATTAAGGTTCTACTTAATATTGGAACAAGTAATTAATAGGACAAGATAGAAAACTTCATGGAAGCCTCCCATGTACCTGTGTACCCTTTAGAAATGTGACTTGGAACATCCTGGACAGTGAGGGACCAAGCAGAGGAGAAGGCTGCTTTCTTCTCTGAAGCAAACACCACTTACGCTGAAAGGGGGAAAAGGGGATTTCACTCCAACCAGAGCAATGCCAATGAAACCTTTCCCAGACAGAGCATGCAAGGAGCCCTGGGAGCCCTGTCTGGCTGCAGGATGATGAGATTTTTGGACATGACAAAGAGTGTAGCCAAGCCAACATGTGGGTGCTGATTAAGGTAAGTTTTTATATTGTTTATATATTTACATTTACATCCTGGGATGTGCCCAGAGCTGAATGGAGGTGAGAGGCTTGCACAGCTCTGAGCATGCTGCTCATCAGCATCTGGCAAGACACACTCTGTTTTGTCCACAGACTTTTCCTCATACCAACTGACAGCACTGCCACCTTCATCTCATCAAAGCTGGAAATTTCCAGCCAAGCTGAGGCTCCACACATGGAAGGAGTTTGTACTGTGTGAGCATGACAATGACTGCTGGCCCAAAATGGCTCTGTGCTCAAAAATATCAGAAAGAGTAGAGCATGGGAAAAGGAAGGATTATTATGCTTAATTTAGAGAATGAGATTTAAAGCCAGAGGAGTGACCTGGCAAAATTACAGAGGCAGACTCTCCAGAAGCAGAAATTGAATATTCAGACATAGTTTTGGGTTTTACCTACAACACTGACCTCTCTCTGAAAGTTTTCCAGTAAAACCCCACAAGACTGCACAGGCTGCTACGCCTGATAATTCCCAAAAAACACCTGCAGTCCTTAGGTCTCTATTTTCCTTCTTTCCTTGAATAGAGGTACTGGATTTGTGCTGAAGTAGTGAAAAACAGGCAGGGGCTCTATGTCTGTCCCCTTATACTGTGGTAGTTTCAACAACAGAGCAATTACAGGAGCAGGGATAATCCAAGACTGCAGAAGAACTACAAGAGGAAGCAGAAGCAGCAGTCAGGCTTCAACATTCATCTTCTCCAAATCTCCAGCTGCAAAGGGACCAAATGCTTGCTTAGCAGTGCCCCTGGATCTCCTGGCTAAACACCCTTGAGTAAAAGTGGAGAACCAAGAAACCTAACATGAATCAATTTTCTCCTCCTCAGCACGAGTTTGAAATTACAAAGGGAAAAAACAAGGTAAAAACCCAAACTCTGCTACAAGTGAAGCATGTTTGGGGTGCCCACCTCTCTGAAGAGCGCGCCATAAAACTGAACAATATAGGGGCAGTCACTGCTTCGCATCACTACATCAAGGTCCATCAGAAGCTGCTTCTGTTCCTTCTCATCCACTGTCGACCGAATTCTCTGAAAGAGGAAGAGTGGCAGAGACTTTATCACTTCCATGCCAGAGACTTTATCACTCCATGCCTCAGCCCTGCTGATAGAGACATGAACAAACCCAAGCAGAGCAGGCAGTCCCCCTGGCATGCTCAAAAACATTCTGGAGAATCAGGCAGTGCTCTCAAAGAAGAAATGTAACTGAACACTTCTAAAGTTGTTTAATCAGACTATAAAACCCTCAGTCCTCACATAAGCATCAACATTTTCAGATGAAATGTCAGGAAGAAATTAAAGACCTGAAATTTCATTGAAAACTATAGCGAAACACCACATCCAGGCTTCCATTTCAAAACAAATTCCCACACAGTTCTTAGCTATGTTGGACAGGGCTTGAAGATTGGTTTGAAATCTAACCAATGAACATTATGTTTAAAATTTCTAAGCACAGAAGCCAAAAAGGCTTCTTCCACAGCCTCCACCATGGTTGGGGAGATAGGACTGCACATAACCCAGGGAACACATTTCTCTGGTATTGTTAATGATGGGCAGCAGTCCTGTGAGCTCCCCTCATAAAACTAACAATCCTTTACCTAGTACTGGCTGAGGGGACATCAACACCGTATAAAAGATACTTTATATAGACACATACCCCATGTGTATACAGAGGTCATATGTATGCACACACTATACTTTATATACTCTATATATTATGAAAAGTTTCATTTGGGCTTGAAAGAACAATGCACATTTGAAAACAGAAAACTGTACATTTTCAAATATGAAACTGGTTAAATGAAGGATGGAGACAACCATCCAGTTTTTCATGTGATTTTACAGATATATTTAACATCTTGCACTAATTAATACATTCTCTGACTCACAAGTGAAGAAATCGTGATCCTGAAGCTGTGACTCATGTTGAAAAACCATTAAAAAAAACCAAGAAAAAGTATCTGGCAAGAAGTCCAAAGCAACAGAGTTAGCCAGGACCATCCACAGGGACAAAACATGGCTAGCCAAGAAATAAAAATTTTTCAAGCTTGTGGAAAAAATCTGCAAGATTCTAGCACCCATTTCACCAATACTATGGTCCTGTAGGCAACTGCTGGTGGCACCAGGACCACACACATCAGCCAGCACAGGCCAGGTGAATGAAGGTACTCTCAAGGCTGGCCGTTCATATAGCACCACATGTGAAACAGTGCACCATTAAGTACTTTAGGATGTATTTTGTGATAACCCATACTAAACAAGGACAGTAGGACAGTATCAACGCTGTAATTTTCCTTACCTGTAGTGTAGCCCGGTATTTTGGTATTTAACCATCTGTTCTTAATGTTCTAGTACCTCTAGTTTGGCCTAGACAGTAAATAATATGTTTATATTGCCCTTTTCCCACCCTGTGAATTCTAGAGTTCTTGGGGACCTGTCAGGAGACTTGTCCAGCACCCACAGTCCATAATATCCGTGATGTGCTGAGCAGGTGGGGTTCTGTGTCACCAACAGAGCAAGAAGCAGCTCAATGAGCCAGGAACGGAACTAAAACACTTCACCTCCAGGTCACTGGTTCAGGTCTGTGTCACACAGGTTCAGACAGCCACTGGCCATTTCCTGCTCTTATGCCCTCACTGTACAAAGCTCTGCAATCCCCCCGAGAGGCTGAAGGCCAAGCAGAGTGAATGTCTCTCTCCAAGTGACAGCACACCAGCAGCACTGTGTGAAATGGAAATGCCAATGTTCTGCTCTGACCTCCACGGAAGGTGATGGATGCCAAAGCCACTGTGGTGAGGCCTATGACCAATAGTTCAGGTTCTCACTGAGACATGACCCACTGTGAAAAGGCCAGCTCTGGTGAGGAACCAAAAGGAGCTTTTCTCCATATTGTAACTTGTATTCTCCTTCTGTGCTCACTCCATGTCTGTCTCCAAAAAGCCTCTTCCCTGGTCATCTGAGAGCTGTCCCAGCCCTGCTCTGCATTGCCCTTGTACCTGCACAATCCTGTCATAGCCAACCCTGTAGCATCCTCCTCAAAGCTCATAGTTGAAAGCATCTCCTCCCACCTCTGACATTCCTCCTCTGCTGTCACTTCTCCAACTCTGGAAACCATGTGAAATATATGCTATATGCTGGACATGATTGGCACTCCAGAACAACACTGAACTCAAACACTCCTCAAAGAGAAGCTCCCCAACAAGAAAGGGCTGCAGAGGACCCAGAGCACAGACAGTGGGTCAGGCACAGGGCAGAGGGCAGCTTGAGAAGCCAACATGGACATTACAACAAATACTGCTTCAGTGAGTGAAAGGAATGCTATGATTGAAGATTGGGAGGTCTCATACAGCAGTGCTGGAGACTGGCAAAGTCAAGAGAAAGGGAGAACTCTGAGGAGCAGCATGCAGAACAGCACACAGATATGGTCAGCCCAGGCTGGACAAGGTGGCTCTGTTCAGCTGCAGGGTGCCAGGGAGCCAGCTGCAGCCCAGTACTCCCAGTTCAGCAGCAGAACAGGGAAGGTGAGGAAAGTCAACAGCAGCCACTACCCAAATAGCACATGAGCCATGATACAACCTGCTACCTAAATCCAAGGCATAGTGCAAAGCACTGCAGCAGCTCCCACAGACACTCCCCAAGAACATGGGACATGGCAGGGAAGGAAGACACAAGGTGAGGAAGCTGCTTGAAGGCAGCATTTCAGACAGGGATGGACAGGGGCTGACTTCACTTCAGGCCTTACAGATCTCAGCCCAGTCACCTTCCTGCAGGCAGTCACTGATAAGTGATGGCCAAACAAGCCATGGATGGAAAAAGGAGATTTGTAGCAGAAGCTCATGGAGTCTCCTTTTTAACAATTCCTTGTTGGCCTCCAATTTAAACTGTATCAAATGCTGTGGGAGAAAAATTCTCCAGCCCTTTTTACTCAGACACAGGTTAGGTACAAAGCCTTCCAACACCATGAAGAAGAGCTCTGAAGCCATGCTCTGAGTAGCATTAACAGCAAAAGCACATTCTGTGCTGTGGATTGTGCCACCCTGAAAACTAAAACCAGGCAGATTCCAGACACTTGACCCAAAACAGAAGGGACATCATCCAGCCCAATGTGCACACAGAAAGATTCAGGTGCAGCGTGAAGTGACTGGTGGGAAAAAAAAAATCTAGGAAAAAAAGGAAAAGAAAAATAAGCTGACAACACCAAACTGAAACTCAACTCCTTGAGCTGTGAGACAATCCAGAAATGTCCTGATTACAGGGCACACCTGTGTCCTCAGCAGAAAGCTTAGCACAGAGGTGCCAGGCAGTGCCATGGGAGAAGTGGTCCTTCCATGGGATGGCAGGGATTTGGGACAACAAACCAGTAGCAAAAATAGGGTTTGCCCAGTCACTGCTGAGGATGGGAATATCTATCCCCCCATCTGAAACACATTTAATGCTGACTGAAGTAGATCACAACTAGTTTCCCACCTCCTGTGATGAGGCTCTAACTCTCACCATTCATTTTCAGCTCTTACTCATCCACTCCCTCCCCAGCTACTTTACCAGCAGGACTGGGAACACTGGTTTCCCCAGCTCTCAGCCAGCAGACCTAAACAAATGACTGAAACAGAAAATTCTGAAGGTGTCACTCAATTGTGTGAGGAATTACAATGATGGTTTGGCAATAAAACTCCAAGACTTCTCTTCAGAAGTCATATGGACATGGGAAGGACAGAGAAATTTGCCCCTGGATAGAGCTAAATATACTAATCTATCATTCTGATGGGCCTTTATGGGCTATGGGCATCCAGGAAAGGATTAAGAGATCATGGAGGTATAAATAAAATGTTACATTTCTGTTCTCAGGGGCATTTGATACTTAGCAACCTCCTTCAGTTGTGAGACTGCCATGGAGAAACCTGAGAAAATCAGACAGGAACTTCTGGTTTGAAGCTGTGGATCAGAGAACAAGCACTGACTACCAAAGTGATGCACAAGAGACTGTGCTCAGAACAAGAAACAGCTCCATGGTTTCCCCAGGAAAAACTAGGATCTCTTATGAGACCATGGGTCTGACACCTCCGATTACCCAACTGATCTTGAAAATGCTTCTGATTTCCTTAGGACAAGTTTAGAGAACAAGTAGAGCATGTCAAAATTATTATTAAACTAAAGAGAAAACAGGAAACCAGCAACAATGGCTGAGGACACTGACTGTAGCTGGAGGCTGGACTAGGCAATACTGCAGTGAGACTAAGCCAGGCTGAGGATATTGGAAGACACAGAAAATTCTGGCCTACAGCTGAAAATCACTTCCTTTTAAGGTGGGGGAAAACTGAACACCATGGACAAAACCACCCTCTGCCCCAGCTGGGTTACTCTCCCAGCTGTAACCATTCCTGACAGAAAAATAATTCAATTAAAAAGAAGTGCAGGATGTTTCCATGATAAGAAGCTTGAAGATCAACCAAAGCACAAACCACTCCACTCATCTCTTGGTGACGTATTTCTCAGCCAGCTGAACTGGTTGAAACGAAACTGGGAGAAGCTGCTGATGGTGAACCCCAGATGTCCAAGGTGTTCCCTGGTGCAGGGCAGAAGAGGTGAGGAGCAGGTGAAGATCTCCTGCCTGAGCCTGAGGCTCACACGTCACTGCCAGGAGCACTAGATCCTCAGGACACCACTGCTGTGTTTAAGCTTCTGACCTGCACAGGAGCCACCCAACATATGAAAGGTTGACTATTTAAAATATGTTCTTATTTATTTTATGAACTCTTCAAACATGCAGCTTTCCAAGCCTTCCAGAAGCACTATGAAGTACCCTGGCTAAGAAAACCCACACCATGTACAGTATTCCAGTGCAAAGCAGAGCATCCTGCTCTAACAGGAAGAATGCTCTCCAGCTTTCATTCCAGTTTGGGCTATTTTTTTTTTAATTCATATTCCAGGGATCTTTTAAAGCATCCTTTTTGTGTGAACTATCACCAGGGCCAGAAGGAAACTTCAGGACAGAAATTACACCCCTCAGTAGCTGGGTGAGTTTCCCAAGAAAACATTTCATCCAAATAAATGGGGCTTCTCTATGTGCGTCTCATTTGTGGTACCCTCATGGAACAAGAGGCACAGCCCCTGGAGAAACTGGGACAACACCATGTGGTGATGGTGGAGGGCAAATACAAAAAGGGCTGGAGGACTGCACATACTGTGGAGCCTCTCAGACAAAATCAGGACAGCACTGGAGCAGATGCTGAGGAGGAACCAGGGCTCTCTGCACAGTGGGAAGCCCAGGACAATGGTCACAAGTCACTTACAGACTGCCACAGACTAGGAAAAACCAGACTAACACAAAAACAAGAAACCAGAAGCAAAATCAAAGGACAGTGGGTAGAACTGGAAGCCCAGCCAGGCAAGATCATGAAGGGCTGATGCAGCAAACACACACCAGCCAGGAAAAGAGATTTCTCCCAGGAAAATGAGGAGCCAGGAAGAGAAACCTGACAAGGTGAGGATTCAGAATATGAACTGGC
Source organism: Catharus ustulatus (assembly GCF_009819885.2). NCBI lineage: Eukaryota > Metazoa > Chordata > Aves > Passeriformes > Turdidae > Catharus > Catharus ustulatus. Next base: position 1,933,916 of record NC_046240.1, read on the forward strand.
CTTGCATTTATTGGTTTGCATAGCCAGATCTGGCACTGGACAAAACTGGGCTGTTTTCTTTCCCACCTGGAAAAGTCTTGACCTCATATGCCAAAAAATCCTTAAGAAAATGAAAAGGGTATTTTCAATGACAGGAAGACTGTGATGGCAGTTGACCCAGAGTAAAAAGGTACATCTCCAGGAAGACAGGAAAGGAAGCAACTTAAAGAATGAAAGGAGTGGTTTTTATTTGGAAATAAAAATTTGGAAGATTAGGAAAACATAATGCAACATTTTCTAGGAGTAAAAATGAAGAAGGTTTAAACGCAAATCTTCTTGAGTTGGATCCCTCTTTCCTTCATCCTCTCCCCCTCCTCCTGATAGCTCCAGGAAGCAGCTCTCTATGGCAGAAAGCCTAAGGGGTGCACAAACAACTGCAGGTGGCAGCAACAGAAGAACCTGCCCCTGCAAGCTACTCCAGCCTCCAGCCTACTCCCAAAGAGGTACAGAATGCCTTTTTGTCATTGAAATGCATATTCACAGAGAATGACCAAGGTTAAAGGAGAGGGACAAGAGCTCATCATCCCAGCCATGCTCTATCAGCTGAAGCTTACTGCAGTGTTCTAGCCAGTGATACAGTGAGGCTCATTTCAGGCTCATTTCCCTCCTTTTCTACTGACTCTGGAGCACAGATGAAAAGCCTGACTCACCCAGGGCCTGGCAGCCCTGCCCATGCCAGGAGACTCATTAAAGGTGCCAGGATTGCATGTGTCAGGACCCATGGGCTGACAGACCAAAATGAGTTACAGGGAAAAATGAAAGAAAACAGAGTCACCACCTGCAGCTCTCAAGTTATTTTGGTGATATTTCATCCCTCAGGAACTATTTTCCTTCAGTGGTAAGAAAAACTTGATGTGCAGCAAAAGAAGGTTGTGCTGGGGGAGCTCTGAGGGCACAGGAGCCGGTGTGCCCCATGGCACTGATGCCACATGCACCAAGCAGAGGAAAGCTTGGGAATCTTCAAAGAACTGTTCCTTGGGCAAAAGCAGGACAGGCAACAAAAAACAAGAGAAAGGAGCTGGGAAGAGAATTTGAAGATAAGCCCTGGCAGCCACACCCTTTGAGGGGAGCAGGATGAGTGACCAGAGGTGCTCAGCTGACATGGAGCTGCCTTCAGTCAGAGAAAGACTCCAGCAAGGGGAAATGACCAACTGCACATTTGCAGAACAAGGAGGATTTGAATCTCCCTGGAGTAGAATGGGGTGACAAGCCTGGTCATGGTAGCTGTAAGCAGAACCCCTCCTGACCAGGCTGGGAATTTGCAGCAACAGTAGTGGAAATTTGGGGAGTGGTGAAGGATGGAGGAGTGGTTGGAACAGGCCCCTGCACCAATTTTCTCTGCATCTAGTGAGCAGTACAGAACAGCCAACTTTTCACTTGCAGCTTCCACAAAGCTGTTTCCTTGTGCTGAATGTCCTTTCAGTGCCTGCTGCACTGGTGCTGCTCTTGGGGAAGCACAGGAGCAACAGCAGCTCAACCAAATAACGAGACACTGGCTCCACAATCCAGCTGTGAGCTGCCCCCAGCATGGTGCCACACTACAGAGCTGCAGGTGCCATGGAGATCATAGCCAAGACCTCACTAAACTGACACATTTTCACAAAACTCCATTTCCCTTCTCTTACAGAAGAATTTTATGCTGAAGGAGAACACACGGCTGAAGGTAACAGTTCCATGGTGAAGAGACCACAAAGCTTGAGAGAAAGAGTGAGCAGGAGGGGAACAGTCCCCAAAATGGACAGATTAAGATGGACGAGGAGCAGAAAATGAATGCACAACCATGGCTGCCCCAAAAGCATCAGGAGGCTGAGAGAGGAAAATCTGAGGAGTGTGGGATGAACTAGTCACTAGCACAAGCTTAGCCCCATCCTGAAACCTCATCTCAAAGAACTGCACCATCCAGTCTGGGGAATTACTGCTGCTGCCTTGGAGGTTTTACTGACTGTTCCATCCACATCTCCTCCTTTGCTCAATTTTGTGTTTTCTCCCCACTGGGATAAACAGAACTTACCACTACTGTTTTAGAAATTATGCTGATGCCCAAACCCTCCAACCTTTCTTCCCAGCAGGCCCACCCAAACGAAATAGGGTCAGAGAAAAGAAGGTGGCACCAGCCCAGCCCACAACTTCACCATTTCACAGTTTAGTCACTGCAAACGAATCGGATTTCCTTGTTTAAAAGTGAGCCCCCAAGCCCAGAAGCCCCAAGGCTCAGAACACACCTCATGCCTTGGGAAAACCAGCTCAACATGCTGCACCATGCCATCTCCAGCCACGGACAGCTTCAAGGACACAGAACTGGTGCCTTCTGTCTCCCACATGGCTGTACCTGCACCACGGGCCCTCAAGAGGGTCACCTCACAAAGCCCTTATGCAAACAATGTGGGACAAGAGAACCCCTGTGCCAGCAGACACATCTTCTCCATGACATAAACTAATCCAACAAAGTGCCCTTATCTGCATGGCTGTAGCCACTGCAGAGTTCTGGGGAACAGCCACTCAGCTCTGGGGGTGTGCCCCCTTCACACCCTCAGCAAAACTACAGCTACCCAGGTCACACACCCTGAGTCTGAGAAGATGGAGGTGTCCAGGAATCATTTCACTACATCAACGGTTTTCAACCTGTCACCTGCAAACTACACTTGTGAGTTCTACCAAAGGCAACTGCAAAAAAACAGCCTTTAGCTACAGGCAACATCCAGCTCCACTGGAGACTTTCAGGGATTCAAACCCAGCTTGAAAAAGCACTGCATGGTGATCAAAAATACTCAAGAGACCTAGCCAGTGATCCCAGCACTGTGAGGAAGACAGTATTTACTGGAGAAGATTAAAGGATGGGGGTTACTCCAGTAACCTGACACACTAGAGACAGGTGGAATTATATTCAGAGCAGCTGGAGCTAGGGCTGAGATACGTCTGCTTGGCATGTGGGACCAGCAGGGGCAAATGTTTCCAGATTGGATCAGGGAATATTCCAAAGAAGACAGAGAGTTGGAAAAGACAGCAACGCAGACTCCTGCATAGCTCACTTCTGCTGTTCCTGGGAGCCATGAGAGCACTTACAGTTGATACCATCAACAGAGTTAAAAGACAGATGTCATTAGCAACCTGCAGTGAGCAAAGGAAAGGTCCAGAGAGACAGAGAACAGCTGCTGCCCACCTCCATGGACAAGCAGCTCCTCAAAGATGGCCAGTGAACAGCACTGCTGTGGCAAGACAGGTAATTATTGCCCAGCTGGGAATGGAGGCTGTTCCTGGTTCTAAGGTGAGGTTTTGGGTAGCACAAAGGAGAAAATGGACAGTCAAGAAACCTGCTACACTTTGCACCTCCAGGACAGTTTGACGTGGCAAGTACAAAGCAAACACTCCATCATACATCAGCAAGAACACAACATTCCCTAAAAGACATCCACTCCATTCCAGCTCCTCCTGGCAAGGCCATACCGTGGCACATGCTGACATAAACAGCATTATTATGTTTATTTCACAAAAGACACCAAGAAGCTATGAGATGTCAAATTGTGCCTACCACCAGCCTAGGCTGTACCTGAACCAGTGACCCAGAGGTGAAAGGCCCGTGCCCCATCATCAGTCTCCAGAGCCGTGTGATCCCCTCAGAACAGCAGGTTCCTGACAGACATTTTGAAAAGGGCACAGCAATTATGAGAACTTCACAAATCACCTGAAAACATGCCCATTATACACTGCATTTTCAGCAAACAGCAGCCTTTACACCAGAAATAAATAGAACAGAGCAGTAGATGGGTGCTGGATGGAAGAACCTTAATTCTCCATCACACTGCATCCCAATGGACTGAAGTACAAATGTAAGGATGGGCATCACCTACTTTAACTGCCATAATTTGCCCACTTGGTTTGTGGACCATTTTGTTGACAGAACCATAAGCGCCTCGTCCAATTTCTCCAAGGTCTTTCAAGTCCTCTGCTGTAAAATCCCAATGTTGTTCAGGGGAAATCTTCAATTTTCCTGATGATTCAATGCTGTGTGTTCTCAGTCTCTCTCTGTCAAAAATATTGGGAAGCAATTTTTCCACATTTTAAATAGTCTTTAAATGTCTCTTTTCAGCACTTGATTAAACATTAGAAGAGAGGGGTTCACAAAGCTACAGCAACAATCTGACTCCACAAAGGATTTTGGTTGGGGTGGGGGTGGAGGGGTGAGGGAAAATGTTAAATCAAAAATGACATACACTTGCCCACAGCTTCAATTAAGGATAAGTTTCTCCAGCTGCAGCATAAAATTCAATATGTCTCATAGAGTCATTCTAAGCACTCATTTACACAGTTCTTTCTACTTTGCACAAAATACATCAGGCTGTGAGTGAGATCTGGTAACATGCAGTACCAAGAGCCTGAAGAGCACTCCCAGCCCCATCTCCCCAAAGCTCCTGCTGCTCTACCCCACCACATCCCAGCACCTGCCTCCTTTCCAGCTGGGATTCTATCAATACAGGCAAAGCTCTTCTGGGTGAACCAGACTTAAGGAAAAGTTTGCCCTTAATGGAGAACTGCAATTAAACAAGAAAATAACCCAAATACCCCAAAATTCAATACATTTAGATAATAATTTAATTTATCCAAAACCAAATAAAGAGCCAATCATTTATAAAAAGCAAGCGAAATTCTTTGTGACATATGAAAGCAAAATCTGCCTGTTCAGGTGTGTCTTCACCAAGCACCAAAATTAACTTTCTCAGGTAAATCCTGCCCCCACTGAAGCCACCAGGATTTGCCCAGGTAAGGAGCAGATGAATGTCCAAAATTTGTGAACAGAAGAGTTCAAAGGTGCCCCCAATGGCTCATTCACATGCAGCAATGCTACCATTGAATTAGCAGGAAATGCACAAGTATTTGCAACACTTTTCATCTTAAAATGCCATGCATAATTTCAGTTTTTCATTAGTTAATTAGCTGATTCACACTTCTTGAGTCATAAAGTAAGCCAAAAGCCCACATTTTCCACTTTCAAGATGCATTAAGAGCAATGCAGACAGTTCCCACTGCAGGGCACACTGATCTCACATGGATTTTAAAGCACACAAGTACTTGTGACCACTCTGTGTACAGGAGATATCTATCAAACTTGGTGGATATTTGATCCAGCCCCCACTGCCTGTCCAGGGTCTGGCCCAATGAGCAGAACACACATGGAGGATTTGACCAAACACATGGAGCTTATTGAGTTTATCAGCCGAGGAATAAACAGGTCACGGCTGATTCCATGCTGATAAATCCCATGCTGGTCACCAGCAGCTGCAAACACCACCCAGCTGGGGACCCAACCATGACAGGGATTTATTGGGATCCCAGGTTTTGAGAGGGCAAAAGGCCAATTGACTGGAGCAGCTACATTTTAAATAGCTTCCTCTGCTGCACTTTGGGTTAGTGCTGCTGCACTGGAGCAGCTGCATGTCCTGAACCCTTGACCTGCTGGATGAAAGCATTTGGGAGCAGCTCCTCTCCCCACTGCTAGGCTGTGTCTGCCATGGTGTTTTCTGCTCTCTAACCTGCCCAGCTGAAGATTTCAATCTGCTGGTCCCTACAGTGCCCCTGCACTGCGCTTAGGAATGATCTGGGAAAGCACCTGATAGTGCTACAACATAGCACAGGTGGGGCTGATGCCATCTCAGAGCTTCTGTGCGTAACAAACCCTGCATTCAGTGGGGTTCTCCATGGAAATTACTTACTAAGAAGCAAGGAATGAAAAAAGAAAAAAAAAGGCAGCAAAATGACAAATAAGAAAAGAACAGAAGAAAAAAGAAATGGAAAAGGAAAAAAAAGAAACATGACATCCACATGTGCCAAGTGTCTCACAGACAGCTTCTGTTGGGAACTGGTTTCTGTCTAACTGCTCCACCATCCTGTTTAGTCAGTGCCATAAAAATAGTTCTTGTTTTGAGGGAGGAAGGGAGGTGAGAAGCACCATGCCAAGGAAGCACAAACAAATGGGCATTTCCTGCCTCACCTCCTGCCAGCTGGTGGGCATGAAGGAGCTTGATCTTTGAGAGCTAAATCCTCTTCAAAAAAGCAGAGGAAAAACGGTAGAGAGATGAAATGCTGAGTTTTCACTGACTGAGCTCCTTTTTCAGCTCTTGTTTGAAAATAACACTACATATTAAAGTTCTCATGGAGTTAAAAAATTTAAACACTGAGGTAATTTATTCAAATAAGCAATTAAACCCTTCTCCTCTCTTCCCTCTGCTTTTCAGACTAGGAAACTTTGCTTTTCTGACCCTACACCAGAAGAGAAAGCAAATTGGAATTCATTATTCCCCTGTCACACAAGCAGCCTGTGTGTCCCCAGCTGTGGTGTGAAAGCAGATCTGGGCCATTGTTCCACAGCTGCAGGATGGTGCCTCGAGCTGCTGGGAAGAAAGTGGGAGCTGGGGGACACCCCCTCCTCCCCAGGGATGCACCAAGGGATTTGCAGCTCTCCAGGGGTTGGGATCAAGACAGACCATTATCATCCACCCCCAAACCCTCCTGTCCTGGAGCTTGGCTTAATTTCCATTATGTATTTATGATGCCATCTGCCTTGTCTCGCAACCACAGCTCCTGCTTAGCTCTTCTCAAATACCCAGGGAAATGGTCAAATAACCAAATTACCAGTTTGACAGAGTGACAGATACTTGAATAGAGGTTCTGCTCATTTAGCTGATTTGCCACATGCAAGCAGGGCAGTTTTCCTTTAAGCAGTGTGGCAATCTCAAGAGTCATAACTGGAATGCAATTTAATGTCAAAAAAACTACACTTTGCATCAGGAATTTTTCCGTGTAAATCAAAAGCCCAAAAGAGTCCCATGCCAAAACCACACAAACTCTCTGCATTGATCTAAATTGGGGATTTTTGGATGTAAATCTGAGTGAGGCAATAAAAACTAAATCAAGAGTGCAGGACACCTATCTGTATGTTTGTACTGCTGCAGATGTATGAGGACATAAATCCTTAAGGTGGACATGCCTCCAAAAGCAAAAAAGCCTGCCTAAACCCTGCACTACATCCTGGTGCTCTGGATACTACAGCAGCCTGCTTCAGAGAATAGCAGGACAAGCACACAGGCCAGGATCTAGTGAAGGTAAAAAGCAGTTAGTGCCCAGTCCTTGGGATTAGTGCAGACATGTGCCTTCTCTTATCATTTTGTTTGAAAGATGTGCAATCCAACCTTCTGTCTAAGGCTGGGAATGTTGGACTGGACACATGTTCTCCAAATTCCCAGGATGTATAAAACAGATTTGTGGAGCTTCATATATGATTTTAAAAAACAATATAAATAGCTAAAGTGGGCTAGATACTCTTCTAGTTAAAAGCAGCATTTCCAAAAGCACCTTAGAGTGACTACAACTCCTGAAAACTCATCCAGGGCTTGAGCTTCCAGCTCCCAGTCTTGCTTTTAAAGATTTCTGAAAAGCAAAGAAAAAAGAGGCTGAGAAGGCTGTGATCCTTGCACTTGAAAGGCACCAATGTGTCGGTCTCACTGCAGATGGTTACTATGCTTGTCACAGCAGTTATCCCAGGGATTAGGAGCACCAAGCAAGACAACAACTCCTCCAAACAGTTGTCCTTTGTCAGAGCTGTGTCCAGCTTGGCAGGAGGCGGGCAGGCGCTGGCGCCAGGCACCGCCGGGCCCGGCACAGGCACGAGGCTGCTTGCCACAAGGTGCACAGCTGGACACACATGGGAAGGTCTGGGATGGCCAGAGGACCCCAAAATCTCCTGTGGAACCCACGGAGACCTTGGGAAGCTCCCAGACAGGATGTGAAAGCTCCCCGAGCCCTGCTGTTAACAACCAGCTACAGGGAGGCCACAACTTTTAAAAACAAGCATTTCCTTGGCATGAAAAAGAAGGATTGTTGAAAGAAGTAGAGAAAAGTTGGTGGGTATTTCAAGCAGAACTGGAAGTCAACAGACAGGAAGCAAGGCCAAAAAGAGGCTGTAGGTAGCTGCCTATCTCCTCTGTTTCACTTTGCAGAGAGCTCTGCAGGACTCAAGCTCAAAAGTTGATATATTCGACGGTACAGCTGACATGAATAAAATCTGCAGAAGCAGAAAGATCCAAGTGAACCAGTTGTGCTTCCCAAGCCTGTCTGCTCAGAAGTCTCTCATTAAAGCTCCTATCTTCACTAGGGTTAATGACAATATATTCCACCATAGGTTTGGTAAAAAGGCTGATATTTTAAAAAATTATTTGCAGTCCATCAGCCAAAGCTTAAATGTAAATCCTAACAAAAAAGCTTCCAGGTAAACTGCAGAGTTCAAATGACACTGTGCAACTTCAGAGTCCAAACATGCTTTAGGACTGTGGCTGACACATTCCTACCAAAGAAAATTGGAGAGGTTTTAGAGAGCTTTGTTTCTTCTACCTCAAAGTCTGTGTCATTTCTAAAACTGTTTCCAGACCCTGCAGGGCAATGCTAATACTGAATGTACCCTGGTGTGAATTTCACTAGAACAAGTCTCCAGAAGAAATGTTCTGTTTCTTTTCCTAGAGGGGTAGAAATGTTGGTGCTGTCACAAAGTTTTTGGATTCTCAAAGGAAGAAATTTTTGCTTTTCATGAACAAACATCATCATTGCAAGAGGGCCAGAACTAATTTGGGTTTGCTCTGATCCATGTAAGCTGTCCTGAGGCTTCAATATATTCAGGAACAGATTCCTAGACATGAAGAAGAGATAAAGAAAATGTGGCAAAGGAAGAAAATAGTTTTGCACCTGTGACCTACCCAGGCTAGAGCAAAGCACATTTGCTCCCTTTCCTTGTGAGCAAGAAGCTGAAATTCTCCTTGGCAGTGCTCTGGCTTTTTAGGCTCCTCCAAAATGTTAAAATAAAGATAATAACAAAAAGCAGAAGATGGCACAGCCCTTCCACAGCTCACATGTCTCAGCCCAGCATGTGCTCAAGGCTGCTAAAAATCTCCCTGGCTTCAATGGGGCTTGACTGAGGCTTTTAAAATGTCAATATCTTGCATTAAGCACCCCTGATAAAACACTGAGTTACAATGGATTTTGATTAACCCTGCTCTTACATGGAGGAAACCTCTCCAACCCTCATAGTGAAGACTGAGCTGAATTTAACTGAGCACATTGATCTCTAACTCATTTTAACTTGGTCATGAACCAGACTGCAGCACAATCAGTGAACCCACCACTGCTGGGATTTCAAAGCTTAAACTGGAGTCAAGAACTTCAGCATAATACTGCAAAACTCTGAGCTAATTAATTTACACAACACTTCTGAGAATGCTGATTCTTTTTATTTCCTCTCCTGGGTCATGGGCAGCTCCCTGAGAGAACAGCAAACAGAGACATGAGGACAGCCATAAGAATCAACAAAACAACCTCAATACAGACCATAAATAGTTTATAAAATCATTACACAGCAATCACCCGATGGAATGACACTATTTCTGAGACAATTTCATTACTTTAAGAGATGCCATTTTTGCAGGATGGAGAAGATTTGACAATGGCTAACAGACAGGAAAGCTTACTGTAGCCTGCTGGAAAGTTTCTGGATGAGGTCCGCTTCTCTCCTTTTGAAACTGAACGGGACAATGTGATTACTACCCAGGGTTGCTTGTGTGTCACTTCAGCCAGGAAAAGTTGTGGAAATGACAGGAAAACATGGTGCTGTTATCACATGACACAATAACGTGCAACACAATACTCAGCTACTCACATTGCTCACTGAGCACTCAGTGGCACAAATCACAGCCAGACCTTTTTTCTTCCAGTTTCGACCTAAGCAACCTCCCCTCCTTGGGAGCAAAGCAGCACCCAATGCTTTGAACTCATTTTAACACATTAAGTTATAAGCAATTTGTTTTCTTATAGCAATGAGAATTATTATTTCCAACTGTATCCTTACTACAATTAGAAACATGCATTATTAACTTATTAGGCAAATATCTCTATGTTAGTGACATGCTACTTTACTTGAGGCACATTGACCATCCCTGCTCTGCTTTTCTTGTGCTAAGGCAGATCTTACTAACAACTTTTTTCCCCTTTAAAAAATTAAAAATCGAGCTTCCATCCTGAATCCACCAATCTAGGACTGGTGGTATCTTCCAGGTGGGCTTGCCATTCATCAGATGCCCTCTCCCAAATAAGTCTGAATGAATTGAACAGCTACATCCTTACTTATTCCCTTCAGAGCCCTACAACTGACAAGAATTAATCACCACTCTGCACTAGGAGACTTCTCTAGGAACAAAAATTGTATTCTGGATCTCAGAGTCCCTTCAAGCTGTCCAGTTCTAGAAATTTTTCTCAACATGAGGGCCTGCTATCTCAGAGCAGTTGGAGGAGCCTGGGTGAGACAGGCTTCTGCTAAGCACTGTGTGGAGAACAAGCCCTGGATCCTTGCACCACTGAACCACTGCAGCCATGGACACATGGCCAGCAAAGGAACCAGGGGCTCTGCTCAGCTTCTTGTGGGAATCACCTGAGAGGGGCAGATAATGAGCACTGCTAATTCAACTATAAGAAATGGTTTAGTTTAAAATACTCTAAAGAAGTGATTTTTCTAATATAAACTTCTGTAGGACAAAAAATTACAATCCAAACCTAGAAAAGTCCAACTTCTCTTTTGAGATTTAAGCTGAACAATATCCCACAAACTTTGGGCTGCATCACAGCCTGAAATAACCTGAAATTCACTGCCAAGAATGCACCTGGTCATGTATTTCTTTCTGTGGCAGACAAGGACAGATAGGAGACACAGAAAGCACCTGACTGCAAGACAGAGACTGCTGATTTAGAGATGCAGCTACTTCAATGTGGTGACCAAAAGAGTCATAATAAGACCAAGTAGACCAAATTTGACTTTTATTTAAAATGTCCCCTCTCTAATACAAAAGATTTGTGCAGACAAGGTGAAGATTCCCAGGCTCCAGTAGTGTGGTAAGATTTTCCATGCTGGCCTCCTCCATGGTGGCTGCTGGGGCACGGTGCTCTCAATGACCCTTCAGAGACAAGAGCTGCTCTGCTGTAAGCTCTGCAAGGATGCTAACAGAAAACTAAGGGTGCAGTAAGGAGCTAAATCTCTGTTCCTAGACAACCACCTTTCCCCTTCATCACTGGTGTGAAATACCCACCTAGAATATCAGAGAGAAAAGAACATACGCTGCTTTATAGCAAAGCCCCTTGTGCTCCTCAGAGAGGACAACCACCTTCACACTGCTGGAGCAAGAGATTTCAGGAACAATCACTTCCAGCTGATCCACACTTGTCTCTGCAAAGGCACCACTTACACCACGCATGAAGGATCATTTGCTCACCTGGATTTATTCCAAGCTTATCTTAGGAAGGAAGGAAGGAATTAAAACAGGCTCAACAAAGAAGACAATTTGGCATTGCCATAATCCACTGGAGACTGGCTTGGCCATTTAGATTTAGGTTGGCTATCCCAGTGGGTGGGGCACTGAACAGGCTCCCCAGGGAATGGTCACAGCCCCAAGGCTGCCAGAGCTCAAGGAACATTTGGACAACAATCCCAAGCAGAGGGTGGGATTTTTGCAGGGCACAAGGCCAGGAGACTCAGTGATCCTTGTGGGCCCTTTCCACCCCAGTTTATGCTATGATTTTATGATTTGCTCTCTCTTTACTGAAGTTTCCCAAAATGGAAAGGTGTTTGTGGTATGAGGCAAGAACATTCATCTGATATCAAGGATGTCTGTAGTTTTCACATACACAATACACAGCAAACCCAGACAATTTAAGTCACTTTCAGAAGCCTGTTTCCCAAACAAGCAGAATAGCAAAACCAGTTCAGCCCCACAGGCCAACCCCCACCTCCATCACATTCACCCTGTCCACCACAAGATACTTTCTTTCCACGACCATTCTGTTCAACAGCTGATTTTCCTGTGTGCATCCTGTTCATTCAGACACAAGGTCCTCCACAGCACAAGCTGGAAGTCACTCCTTTGTGCAAAGAATGAGGACAGAAGTCGTCAACAAAGACCTGAGGTGATGCAGTCTCCGAGTCTGAAGGCTCTTCTCTCTGTTCTCCATTCCTCGATGTGTACAGAAGATAAAAGCAATGACTGATTCCTTCAGTTGGAACCCACAAAGCACAAGAGTTGACTCACTTTTCTGTAGCCAGGGGAAAACAAAAGCCATTTTACTACAAGGTGGTGATTGAAGTCTGCAGAGATAAAAGATGTGCCTGAAAGGCAGAGGATGCTCTGAAACGTGGCATCCCAAGTACACAGAGCAGCAATGAGCAGAGTTTATTCCGAGTGCTGCGGTTTCCTGCAGCAATGTGGTTTTCCATCTGGAGTCCAATGAGATATAAACTGTGGTGGTCCATGCCTGCCCCTCTCAGATTAACTGTGACACTGACAGCCCCTCAGGGTCAGAGCCCAGCTCCACCAGCTGCTCAACACAGCAGAGACACTCAGGCACCAAGCTCAGCCCAAAGCATAAGCCATGTTCTACTTTGCTACTTGCAAATAATTATTGAACAAGATATTTATCCAAAAAACGGGTGTACACACAAACCTGTGTGTACACACAAATATATTTATACAAACGTATTCAGAGATGTTACCCATAACATTCCACTTCATCCCATTTTCCTCTCCAAACATCAGCATGTTCTGCATAGGAAGCCAGCAGTTACTGGACTTGCCCAAGGAAGAGGGGGGAACAAGGGAATTTTGGGCTCTCTTCAGCCTGAGGACTCCAGCCACGTGCCAGGACACCAGTCCCTAACACAGGATGTGAGGATGGGACAACTATAGCCCCTAGCCCCATTGACCTCAGATTAAAAAAAAAAAAAAAAAAAGGTCAAGAAACAGATCAGATTGATGGGGATAGAAGAAAGGGAAAGAACTACAGAAAGCCAAGAGGGCATTCCATACTCTCAGCTTAGAAAGGTGAGCAAAAGCATCTCCTGCTCCCTTGAAAAATTTTTATGGCAGTCAGTTCCATCTGATGGGTTTTCAGAGCCTGCCTTGCAAACTGATGAGCTCAGACACAGCAATGCCCAGTTCCCTCCTGGGCAGGACAGCAGCAGTGCACTCAGCTCAGAGCATCCCTGGGACACTCTGGTATGCAGGAAACACACAGGTGGCTTGGGATCATTTTGATCAAAGAGCTCCAGTCCCAAGGACTGCTCATAGCAGGAGGGAGAAAGGGAGAAATTTTAGCACCTTCTGGCTGTCAAATGGAATTCTGTATCTTGCTTTTACCATAAAAAGTTACTGGTGAATAATCAATCAGATCATTTGAATGCTCAGAGATGGCATCACATCTCACCCTCTCTACAAAGTATGAAATGCGAGTTTTAGAAGAGCTTACAGAATTTTCCAGATTAAATGATAAAGGGACAACCACACCAGTCTTAAAATACTCTGACAATACAATAGATCCAGATACTATTTATGGAAAAAGTCCAGCATGAATGTAGCTGTGGTCTCCCACTTTCTCATGAGCCCTCCAAAGAATACTGAGGTATTTTGGTGTCTGAAGGCTTTGAAAGTCTCCACACACCAAGACTTACAACCAGTTTTCCTAGAGCATATACACAGCTGTCCTTGCAGGTGGATGCAGCACCTCAAAATAAAGGTAAGGAAACAAGGGGAGAAAATTTTGCTTCTGGCAACACAACAGATGAAGGCAGAAGCTGATACCAGCTCTGAAACTCCTCAACCTACCTTCCCTGCTTTGAAACAAGCACTGCAGCAGTTACATCCTGGTGTAAGTTGTGCAGCTGTGCCAGGAGCAGAGGTGTCCCCTGGATGTGTGAAGAGGGCTGCAGCTCGGGAATTCCCGGGGTCTACTGGACACTGATGGGACAGCTCTGCTCCTGCCAGAGCCAGTGCTACCTTGGAACCATCAGGACACAACCAGAAGAATTACATAAACCAAAAATAAAACCACACCAAATCCTCTGCAGCTTGAAGCCCTGAAGTGCTTTCCAAGAAAGGCAGTGCCAACCTCATCTCATGCATAGCAAGTAGAATGGGGAAAATTCCAATTCTTCATGGCCAGGATGACAGACTTCCCTAAATCGCCTTCCTCAGCAGACTACACAAGCTATTATCCAAGTACTGACCTTGTATTCAGGTTTATAGACCTGTGCTTTTGGAACCAAGCTGACTAAGAAAGGAAAATGGTGACCCCCAGCTCTCCTCCAGGCTCCTGGAGCAACTTGTTCCTGTTCAGGCTGCAGACACTGGGCTTTTGCCATGAGCATGGATGGAGTCAAGGATGGTGCCTTGTACATGTCCCAGGGAAGGACCCGGCCAACCACAGGTCACCCATGGAGCCATGTCACTGGATGAAGGGGAGGCAACACAGCTCACCAAAAGCCAGGCATGAGAAGGGAAGTCTAGAGGAAACTCCTGCCCAAGGGAGACATCCTCAGCTTTGCTCTTCTGTCCAGACACTATATACCCCAGCAGATCACACTGATGGAGATCTCATGTTGAATGAAGTCAAGTGCAGTTTGAAAATGAACATTTTCAGCTCACTGCTCTATCTTTCTCATTCCCACTGACCCAGAATGCTTCACCTCCCTCCACACCATTCAACTCAGTAGAAAAAATCTGGTAGCCAACTCAAAACCACGACTCTTGAGTGACTTACCCCAGATACCACCTAAAGTGTCCCTGAAAAAGTGAGGACAACACTATTAAAAATACCTTTAGAGGTAACACAGCTCTGCCACTACCCCATCCCACCTTCTTTTGCCCAACATGCCACAGAAAACAGCCCTGAGGAGGCAGCCCAAGCATCAGCTGTTGCACCTTGAATTAGGAACTGCAGGACGTTTGTGCCTTGATGTGTGAGACATTTGTGTCCCAGCTCAGTGGTCAAAGATGGCTGTGTTGCCATGAGGACCCACAAGGACAGGCACAGAAGCCTCCAGCCTCTCCCACCTTGGATAACCCAATGTCTCTGCCACCAGAGCTCCTCTGCCACCTCAGTACCCAGCTGCTGTCCCTGTCTGGGTAAGACTGGTCAGGTCTCAGGGCTCTGGAAGGTGACTTGCCACCATCACTATCCTCTCACACATCACTGCTCTTCCCACCATGGAGGGGACAGGCCTATCCCAAGCCCTGGAGAGGGGTCCTGTTATGCATCACACCGAGAGGGTCAAGGTTGCAAGGTCCAAATTCTGCCCCCAAACGAGCAGCTCTGACCATGGCTGTGTGCACAAGAACCAGGACAGCAGCTCCCAACCATGCCCAGATGGGACAGGTAACACAGAGCTACCTGTGGATCACAGATCAGAGATCCCTGTTGAACTCTCCATCACAAGCTTCTGGCCTAACTCTTCCTCTTCCAAAAGACAGTATGTCCCAGTTTCCTACCCACAGGATGGGGAATGCAGAGATTCATGCAACAATTTATAAATGCACAGCTCAATCACTCAGCACCTGTGAAGCACTTGGAACCCATGGGAGTCAGGTTGGATTTGATTTAGACACCCAAGGATGGCTCACTAGTTTTGAGAAGTCCTGAGGAGCCCAGGTCCCTGCAGTGTGGCAGAAAGGCCACAAGGTGCTCAGCACCCTTGAAAAATTCATGTGAAATAGCTGAATGGAGATAGACAAGGTCCAAACTCTGGTTCCAGACACAGAAGGCCTGAAGTCAGAAGCTGAGTGCTGGGATATCAAACTCTTACAGAAATAACGGTCCTACCAGGGCAGTGAAACTCCAGGGGATGTGGAAGCTGCTAGAGAAGTTTAACTTGGAAGCTGCAGACAGCAAAATGCTCCTTTGCAGAGAGGATTTGCACTTAAGGAATACCAAAACTTAGAAAGTTTTAAAAAAACAAAAACTAAAACTAAAACCAAAAACAAAACCAAACAAAAAAGGAAAAACAAACAAACAAAAAAAAAATCACAAAAAAAAAAAAAACCAACCAAAAAAACCCCCACCAGACCTTAAAGCAGCTCTGGCAACACCTTCTCAGAAGCAGTGACCTACTTGAAGCCAGAGATACTCGAGTCTGTTACAGACACATAATCTCTGTCATGCAGAGATCACTGGCCAAATGAACTTGTAAAGTCTTGGAAGGAAGAGAAATGTTAAATACAAGGCAAAATTCATCCATTTTCAAAAAATGCTCCTGAAAAATCTACAGAAAACTCATTGTTACAGCACTGATGATGTTTGTATGAAAAGTGAAAGCCTGGTTACCAAAGGCTCTCTCAAACACTGAAATGTCTCTGCTGAGGCCTTGGAGGTTGCATTTTACTTGTGCTGACTTGAAAATACAAGTGATTACATCCAGATTCTTCAACTTTCAGGAAACAGGAAAGATTCAGTCACAGAAAAAAACTCAAATTCCTGGTACCTTTGACTCGGAATTCTGCCTCCAAGCCTTCCAGGCAGCAGTCCCTGCCACAGGAAGGTATCACACAGTAGAAAGGTAACAGAAATCAGATGTGCAGTGACAATTACAGAAATGAGGAAGAGACAGAGAAATATTTACAGGAAAATTCACCAGCAGTAGGGAACATGCCAGATAAGGATGTTCCCCTTTGGGGTTTAAGTTTTGGTTTTTTGGTTTGTTTTTTGTTTTTGTTTTTTTTTTTCAAAAATTGTAGGAACACTCTCACGTTACTTCCTAAAAAACTCCACCAGCTACAGATCCTGACCCCACATGCCAGAAGGGTATGGGAAAGCCTAAGAGCAGATTAAAAGAGCAACAGACACTGCAGACAGCCTTTGGAACAGCCAGGAAAAAAAAAACAAAACCTTTCCAGGAATAACAGTCCCTGAACTATACAGAAAAAAAGGAAACAGCAGAGTTGGATATGCAACTGGACCTCCACTGGCTTTTGAAGAATCCAGCCCTGACAGTTCAGTAGAACATCCAGCACACTCTTGGGGCAGCTTTCTGGAAAGTCTGTAACTCTCCAGGTGTCACAAGGAGAAGCTCCATGCAGGACAGCTCTGGAAAGCTTAAGTCCCAATAAATCCATGAAGACACTCACAAGCTATAGGGAGACTGTGGAGTTCAACTGGACACCAGACACATCAAACATCAAGTTTGTACATGAAGAGAGAATATTTAATTTTGTCACCTTTCCAGGGGAAACTGCAATACTCTGGTAATCAGGTTCTCAAGAGGTGAGAGTCAAGAGACTTCCCAGCCAGCAGACAGAAGACTCAAGAAGCAGCATGCTGTCAACTAAATGCCAAACAATATTGTCTGTGCTTGCCCATTTCCTAGCAGGTCAATCTAAATCCTCTAAGTCAACATCCAAGTATCACTGCACAAGCATACAAAGCTTTCCAGAAAACCAAAAATCTCATCTACAGCCAAATGGTTCCCACCTTGGTTTCAAGAGCAATGGGCAGCACAGCCCAGCCAGAAATCCTGCCATGCACAGCCACAGTCACACCTCACCACATCACTCCTGTTAGTGTGATCTGAATCTCTTTTTAGCAAAGGCAACCAGCTACAAGCAGCTCTGTAAAGCTTCCACATAGATAACAGAGTAATCTAATTTTGTTTGTGACCTAAATCCTACTTGGACACAGGACAGATGAGGTAAAAGGTGGGATGCTTTCCAGTTGGTATAATGGGTTGGAATTTGAAGAGCTCACCCTAACCATGGCTTGTGTCCTCCAGCCTCTGCAACGTCTGCTGCAGGGAAAACAAAGTTAGCAGCTGTTAATCTGGTCTAAGTGACAAAGTCAGCCTGAACTCACAAGAGCTGTGGGTTAACCTGGCAGGTCTCCACAGCCTCGACTGCTCCCCAGCCTGCACAGCCTCACTGACTCTGACCAGGCATCAGCCATGAGTAAAATTCTTACCTCTTTTCTAGACTGCATCCTTTCAAGTATGAATTATATTCCCCAACTACTGTCTGTAATTCAGACTCTAGTCTGCCTTGCCCTGTCACATGTAAAATTATGTTTACAACTGTGCTGGATGCCCTACAGACAGGCAGGAAACATACCATGTCTAGATGAAAATCTCTTTGCACTTCTCAAGCAGATTTGTTGGCAGCAGCTCCAGCTGAACCAAACAAGACACTCCTCCACCACATGCAGTCACAGAACCAGAATGGACCTTCCTTCCAAACCCCTGCCTCACTTTCTGCTGCTCAACACACCACCTCAGGCAGAAGCAACAGGACACCCCCGGATCAGTGGATCCAAACCACAGAACTCCAACTTTCATGTGAGGAATTAACCTCTCTGTATCTTCAGATCCACCCATCTGGCCCTACAGGGCCTGTCCATGACAATCCCAGCAGTGTGGAGCCAGTGCTCATTTCTGGAGGACACCCAGCCTGTTGGGCTCCACCAGGCTGAGAAGTCACTTGGTGAACAGAAACACACTCTGTGTCAGGAGCACGTCCGGGCAAGGAGGTCTGAAATATCCAGTTCAAATCCAAAGTCTAGAAAAGGTTTCTAGTCTCTTGAGGAAAAAATCATTCCAGCATCTCAGGGAAGAAGGCAGGAGACAGAGATACATCAGCTGCGAGACAAACACATTACAGAAGCGTGCAATCAGAAGATGTCAACACTGCTTTTGAGGAACAGTATCTGCTGTGGACACAGAAAGGACACGAGGACAATTTGCTGCATCCAAGCTCAGCCAGCCTCACCACAGAGAAAGCAACCAAGCTAACAGCATCCATCTCTTTCAAACAGAAATGGCCATTACAGCTTGCAGCCTCCCAAGAAAGCTTTAGCACAGACACATCACTATCAACTCTGGCACTTGAAAAGCTATCATATCCAACCCAAAACATCTGCAAGCTCTCAGACCTAGTAATACCATTAACCAGTCCAGGATCCAATCCCTGCCAACAACTGAACTCCCACAGAGAAAGAGTAGCACCTGTCTTGGACAGTGTTGACAATCACTTGCACAAACATGAAACTTCAGATGTCACAGACTAACAATGAAAGCTCTTCTGTGCTAGACAGGAACCACTGCGACTTCCAGTGAATCCAAGACAGAAATCTGCACAGATAAACACAGGAAAGTCAAATCCCTATAGATCGTTCATGGTGGGGACTTGCTAGCTGAGACTAAGCCCTTTATTTAACGGACTAACAAGGTCAGAGAAATGAAAGAGACCCAGAAGGGTTTCTGCAGAAAATCTTTATAAGAGTTTGATGATGTGATGAGACACAAAAAGTGAGTATCTAAATGTGAGATCCAAAACCAATAAGAACACTCTATTTCAGAGAGGAGAGAGAAGGAAAGAGGAGGATTTGCTGGACAGATCACTCAAGATTTTAAGAATCATCTAAAGTATGCTATCAAATTTCTCTTATATTGTAATTACCATTAATAACTCATCAGAAATATGTTCCTAGCTTGATAAAAGCCTGTTTGGAAATCCCCAGCATAAAGAAGCTCCCAGAGCCCAGCAGATATGTCCTGGGGAAGCAGAAGGCACTGAGCTCCAGGACAGAGGCAGTGACATGCAGAGCCAAGCAGGAGTAGCCTGTGACAGGGACAATCCAGAGAGCCCAGGCAGCAGGGAGGCTGCAGGTGCAGTTTCTGAGATTTGACACTGACAAAACTCCTGAGACCTTAGAGAAGAAAAATGTGGGACATCTTTTGAATGCTTGCTCTATCTGCCACAGGGACTGGCTACAGAGCAGCACTGTCCAGCTAGATTGGTGGATCTGAGGATACAAAGCTGATCTTTTTTGGTACTGATGTATCCTGGTATTTAATAGAGTCAGGAACAGCTCTGTGTCACACTTGCTCTCAGACTTTGGACAGGGATATCCTGGGGGCTAAACTGGCTAGAAAACTCAGTGAGACCTAATCTGTGCAAAACTCCTGTTGCTAAAATGATAGTCCTCAACCTTCATCTGTTTTAGAGTTGAAAACAATTTTATCACAGCTATGGCTTTCACAAATACCACAAAAACAATAAATTCTAACAAAAAATAATAAGCTGAAGAGATAGAAAAATAACAGTGAAACAGTCTAGACACTAATTGTAAGTGTATTTAGCATTATCAGCTACAATACTCAATTCAATCAATTCTGGAAGGCATTAGCTCCAGTGTAAACCAAGAAGATCCCAATTTAACCTTTTTTTAAATTCTGGGAAAAAAATCTTTTACAGTGACTCATCTTGAGAGATTTAAACAACCTACAAATAACTGGACTAATCAAATTGCATGTAACTAACACTGGGTGTTGGCTAATTCATTTCAAAGTTGTTCCACTAGTTGTGCCATTGGCTTTATACTCACATGTGTGGATTTTGGAAAGGAACTCCAGAAGTATTTAGAGTAAATCTTGCTGTGGACTTGAAAGGTGGATTTGCAAAATTTAACTTCAGCGCTTTGCGTTTACCTGGGAGACAACGAACATAAAGTAAACTTTTTGTCAGCACAAAATATTGAGAGCATCTGGAAATAAACAGAAAAAAATGACATATCGTAAGAAAAAGATTTTACATTTTACAACATTCGCAAATCATAGCTTGTGTTAAGGACACGGGGATGGTGACACAGAGTCAGCTCTCATACCAAGGTCTTCCCCAGCTCATTCCAAGGCAGTTGCCAAAGCAAAGCATCCACAGCATCTCCTGTGACAGCTGGAGCACCTGTATCACCTGCTAGGGCTCCAGCAACCACAGCACCTCCAACCCCAGGGCTGAGCACCCTCCATGGACACCCATGGGGCACAGAAACCCAGCTTGCCACACACAGCCTGGGCACATCACCAGACCTGGGGAAATGGCACTGAAGAGGGAAAGGGCACCTTGGGATGTCTTTTATGTGACACTCCAAGCACAGGATGGCTGCTGGGGCTCCTGACCCTCCTCAGGCTAGCAGCAAATGGACATAGCCAGGCTTGAGGGAGGATGGATATCTGTGCACTCCTTCTGCCAAGTGAACTGCCAAGCAGAGAGCATCTGAGGAGTGACCAGGTGAGGGAAAGCTCTGCAGCCAACTGAGGAAGCAGAGAGAAACACAAAATAAATAAATAATACTGTGGGAGGGGTCTTGGTCACTGCACCAGCCACTGTTTCTGTATTTTCCACTGAAGGTGAGATGAGCTGCTCAAGCAACAGCAGGATCAGGACTACAAAGGCAGATTTCCCTCCCCAGCCCTCCCACTGGGGTACAGAAGCGCCTGTCTTGTTCCCATTTGCCTGCAGGAAACCTGCATTCCTCCACACCAAAACACCTAAAACGAGGCCTCTTCTCCCCCCACCTTCCCAGGAGCCCAAAACTGAATCCCCCTGCCAGCTTCTCACTGCCCGGGTGATGTCTTTGTGTTGGAAAGGTCCTTAAAGATTAACTCATTCCAAGCCCTGCCATGGGCAGGGACAACTTCCACTAGGTCATGTTGATCAAAGCCCTATCCTAACTTTGAATGATGAGACAACCACAGCTTCTCGGGCAGCCTGTGTCTCAGCACTTCCGCTGTAACAACCCATCTCAAGCTGACACTAAGGACACTCAGCAGAGCACTTTGTACCTCGGCCTGTTGAGCAAAGCACGCAGCTGAGGACAGGTGTGCAGCAAGCAGAGGGCTTTGTGTGAGTGCACAGCCTGGCACACCACCACACCAACCCCTGACCAACCTCCCACACCTCTTCTGACTGCTCCCCTGAGGGCATCTCCCCCCCACACAGAGCAAAACCACACTGAGTGTTCGACTGCAAAGGGTCTGGAGGAGGCGATGCTCATCTCTGAAACCTCCCCTGCCCCAGGGCTGCACAGGCACAGGGGTGGTGCTGGGCAGGAGCCCATGGAGAATGGCCACACAGCTCCTCGCTCGCTGGTTCCACCATGGCAGCACACATCTGCCCTCAGACGGGGTCCAGGGATTGCTTCCATTATCCTTTGTGTCTGTTCCATTCACACACCTGACACTCTGTCAAGGGTGGTTAGTTGTTTTGTAAGATTTTCCCTTTCTCACAGCAATGTTTATACAGCTCAAGAGAACACAAAACCTGAAGTGGCCCAGGACTAAAATTGACACAATTAACTACAAACCCTAAGAAAATCTCCTCACAGCCTGCTCCTATTTACCATTTGTAAACTTTATACACAAACTTGCTTCCTGTTTTTACTCAGGGACAGAACACTTCATAACACAGTTAAATATTGGTCTATTGATTTCTACCTCAGTAGGTTTCTAAGGATGGTTTCAATTATGTCGATCCACCATCTGAAGCTAGATTTTCTACAAATCCAACAAATACAGAAGCTTAGGTTGCCCCTGGGAAGCAAACAGGATGGTTTGTTTCAGCTCAGCTGATGAACTAGGAATGCGACCGGGAAAAAGGAACATCCTGAGAAATGCCAGGAATTTCCATCCAGCACAGATCACATGGAAACGTACTGTAAGTGAAACAACAGACTCAAACGAAGCAAAGTCTGAGGAGAGCCAAAGCAAACTGTGCTCCCCAGCAGCCTTCCGTAGCTTCAGCTCTGGACTCCAAACCTTGAGTTTCATCCTAAAAAAGACTTTTGACTCCATGTCTCTATTCCTTGGAGACACATCATTCTAACTGGAGGCAAAAGAGCCCCTTCAGATGCAGGAGTTTTGCTGTGATTTTGCTATGCACAGGTTCATTACAGACCATCCTGCCTCACTACAACAAAGGTGTGTGGAGGTTATGGTGCTTCTGGAATTCACTAATGCCTGTCACTGCCCAGGCTGTGCAACCAAAACTGTCTGAAAATGTGCTGCAGAAATATCCATCCTATATAAATTGTCTTTTAAAGGTCCTGCTAACTTAACACATAATTCTAATAATTGACCATTATTACATCTACTTCTCTGAGAACTTTTAAAGTAAAGATTATGGGAGAGTGAATAATTTGGAAGAAACGAAAATTAACTCTGGAATAGATAACTTTTTCACAAATCAGGGCAATCCTCAACACCAGACCTGAAATTATGAAGTTTCTTGACTTATGGTCTTCCCAATTGTGACTATTGTATTTGTCCAGTTGCATGTTAATGGTTATACCAAGTCCAGATCATATCTGAAAGCAGAATGGTCTGGACTTTGGCTGAGCAGAAGTGGCAAGTACTACCTTATGTTTTGAGGGAATCTAAACAGGATTGTATCCTATGTTAGGCTGCTCTCCAAGAAGAAAAAAGACAGCCAAAAATAGCTTTCCCGTTGCAAATAAGTTAATCTACCCATAAGGATAGCAATCTTTACTCCAAATCATCCCAGCCTTAAAGTGGTAATGGTGTCCTCAAAACAATTTTTAAAAGGATGTCATCATTCTACCACCAGACCTGTGCATGGAACCAAGGTCCAGAAGTGATGCCTTGGGTCCCCAAATGCACAGCCCTTGGCATTGCATAGAGACCACAGCCAGAAGACAGTGGGAAAAGCACCTACACAACAGCCCCACAGAACTTCAGGCTCATAGCACCCCTTGTTCCTTGCTGCACTGGTGGATGGGTGATAGGCCAAGGACAGGATTATTTATGTGCTGCTATCCGTCACCAGAATTAATCCAAGCACTTGGCTCTGCAGTTAAGTTCTCATCACTGTGAGGCCCCTTTACCACCACCACAGCCAACCAACCTCACACAACAAGAAACAGCTGTCTAGCAGATCACATGCAGGCCAAAAGTATTCCTCCAGAGTTAGATTGTGTACTTCTATTTTTACTTCACCTAGGACATCTATGTTTTACAGAATCACAAAATCATTAAGACCTCTAAGATCACCAAGTCCAACCATCACTGCTGCACCACCACCTTGTTCACCATCAAACCACAGTCTCAAGCACCACATCCACATGTTCCTTACACTTCCATGGATGGGACTCCACCACATCCCTGGGCAGACCCTTCCAATACCAGACAGCTGAAGAAATTGTTCCTAATAATCCACTCTAAACCTCTCCTGGCACAGCTCGAGGTTGTTCCCTTTCCTGTCCCTGTTCCCTGGGAGCAGAGTCTGACCCACCTCCTCCTGTCAGGGAGTTGTGCAGAGCCACAAGTTCCCCCTGAGCCTCCTTTTCTCTAGGCTGAGCCCCTTTCCCAGCTCCCTCAGCTGCTCCTGGTACTCCAGACCCTTCCCTAGCTCTGCTCCCCTTCCTGGACATGCTCCAGCCCCTCAAAGTTTGTCTCGTCACGAGAGGTTCAAAGTGCCTCAGCAGTGCCCAGCATAGAGGATTGTAACTCTCCTGGTCTTCCTGGACACACTGTGGCTGGTACAGGATACCCTTGGCCATTTCTTCAAGCCTCTGAGCCACCTCCTGTTGGAGAAAGCAATTCTAACTTCTTCCTATAATTTCCTCATCACCATTCCTGCATGCCAACGCCTCAAGAGCACTGCTTACCATGTTCAGGTTACAGAGAACAAAATATTCCCTCCCTTTTCAAGCAGTAAGATTTTCAAAACAGCAGTAGTTTAAGAGATTTTTTCCCAAGGTTTCTATCTTGCAAGGGTACAAACTGATCCTTGTCAAAATGTTTCCCACTCAGTTCAACTCTGCAGGATCAATCTCTTGTTGCC
Source organism: Catharus ustulatus (assembly GCF_009819885.2). Taxonomy (NCBI): domain Eukaryota; kingdom Metazoa; phylum Chordata; class Aves; order Passeriformes; family Turdidae; genus Catharus; species Catharus ustulatus. Next base: position 1,958,428 of record NC_046240.1, read on the forward strand.
ACAGGCTGAGCACAGATCACAGTGTTCAAGTGAGTCACAGTGCTCAGGTAAATATTCTCTCTGGTCAGATGCTGAAGTCACTCTCTGTTTGTGGAGTGATGATACACCAGGAATCAAAGCTGCACTCTCTTTCCTTACTGTAATCAGGAAAAAAAGAGATACAACCACAGAAACACAAGCTGTGACAAACAGCAGGAAGGAATGTCATTGGATCCACAATGAACTGTGCGATCTTTCCACCTCTCCCTTGCAATATTAAAACACATCAACAAAATGACAGAGGAAACAGGGAAGAATGGATTATTTACTTCTATTTGGAAACAGAGCTGAATGCTCGAGGTCATTTTCTTAATAGAAAATTATCAGTTCTGATTTCTTCCAAGGTAATTCCAAGCAAAGGTAGTGCAAACTCTAACGCAAGACAGGGAAAAAAAATAAAAACAAAAACGACAGATCTCTCCTCTTCCAACAGCTTTAAATAACCAAACTGCTGTATCTTGTCTGCTAACAAAATGCCTGCTTTGATGTAGAGACAGCAAAGAACATTTATCTGTGTTCAGAGCTGCAGCCCTGCAGTTGCTGACATCCTGAACGCTCCCAGGATTTCCAGCTGGTTATTCCTGCTGCTGCTAGCAGCTCTGCTTGCCCGCAGACCCTTCCGACCTACCATCCTGCACTTATATTTCCTTCCTTTCCAGTCTTACTCGTGGGTCTACTCTAACACCAGCACAGCTAATTTCAGACTCAAGTAGGTTTCCAGTCTCACATTCAAGATAAACTATTTTTCAAGAAAAAAATGACCAAATTTTGAAACAAAACCCGAAGAACTTCAGTGTATCATGCAGTTCTATTTGAGGACTCTGGATGAAAGAAGAGGCCTGGGGTTTGAGTTATTAGTTTTAAGAGCTGCAACTACAGAAATTCACTTTAAAGGGTACAAATATTTTCAGTGCATCCGTTACTGACGTTTTCAGTCCTTCAATGAAACCTTCAATTTTGTATAATCCGAGAGTCAGCATTCAAATCTGAAATGATGATTTTGCACTGCAGGAGTAAACTAAGTATGCTCATTTTTATAAGTCATCTCATTAGAAAGAGGATTTAGCCATACCTCACCCACAGCCCCAAGTGTGCTTCCAACTAGGGAGTATAAACACCCAAGCCTAGAGCAGCCAGGACTCTGGAAGGATTACTGACCACTGTCTTCATGAACACACTCCCATGGCAAAACAATCATACTAGACAATATTTTAGTGAGATATCTGCATGGTTTGGAGATGGGAGGCAGCTCACAGCTGCACCAGCAGACACCCACCTCCATGACTGGCAATGCAGGATATGGGCTACCTCCAACAGCACTTCCAGCATCTATAAATACCTCCACCACAATGCCTGGTAAAGTAGGCTAAGCTTAGAGGGCAAGAAATTGCAATCGGATTAAGATTAGTTCCCTCAGACTGGCAACTCCCAGAAGCAAAATCTGAGAATGAAATCTCTGGACTCTCTAAATCCAAAACCCACTGAAAGCCTTTAATATTATCCCTGATGCTACCTTGCATGGAAGCACCATTTGTATAAATAGGGTTAAAACTCTCTGCTCAGAACAGAGTGCAGCACGTGAGTCAGACAGCAGCTTCCAGTCCAAACTGGGATTCAGGCATTTTCTAGCTGGAGAACAGCATTTAACACATGGTTCACAGTCACAGCCCAGTGTCAAGCCTGGTGAAACACTGCTGGAGAGGACCTGGAGGGCTCAATTGCCCACACAGCAGGTGCTGCCAGACCAGGAGTCTGTGTCTGCTCTCACAGCAGCACTTTGCTTCACCCAAAACATTCCTGCAACCTGTGCCTGAGGCAGCCATGGCATAACCCTGCAGAGCTGAGCCTGTCACAGAGCAGCTGTCAGAAACAAAGGGTGACACTGCCCTAGGAAATTTATTATACAGCACCTGGAGCCTCTCCTGGTGAACAACAATAATAAATTATGCAAAAGGCCATGCCAGGTACTTTTTCAATATGAAATAGCACAGCAACAATTATAAAATATACCACAGGAAGGAGGACTGGGGAGGGGGTTTGGTTGATTTTATTACTTTACTTTTTAATTTTAGGAGCCTGGATTCAAGAGTAAAAGCAAGAAAAAAAGGGCCCTTGAGGCCTTTACTTAAGGTAATTGGAAAGGATTTCATTTCTTTGGACAAAGAAACAAGCATGTTTCCATCATCCCTCTAGATACCTTAGGCCAGCAAAGTGGCAATGCCAATCACAGCCTGTGTCCCACTGGCTCCAATAAACACCCTGGACCCAGACACCAGACTGAATCCTAGAGTCACAGATTCACAGAATAAGAAATCCTCCAGAGGCAGGGGAATACAAATAGTTACATGTTGCCTGTCACCAACTAGTTAAACAGCTAAAAAGAATAAGCCAAGAAGGTGCATGTGTGAAAATATTCAAGCTTCACTAACATGCACAAATAAAATGTTGGAAACAACCTGCACTACAGTGAGGAGACTAATACTGGAGCAGGTTTCTAACAGCCTTCAGCTTTTTCTGGGGAGGGATAATGCTCTGACCCCAGCACTGGGCTGCTTTTCCCTTTGACCACTATTTCCACAAGAGATAATCCTTTACATAATACAAGCATAGCAGATTTTTATGTCTGGATCCAAAACTCTGCAATATATAGGGTTTCTTTTTTCCAAATACTACCAGCCTGACATCTATGCGTAACTAAAAATACACCAAGCCAATTTTTCAAGTTTGGATCTGCTTCACATGAACTGGTCTCTTGCTTGTGAGTGCCCACATGTGTTGTTCTGAACATCTGATCAGTATCTTCACAGCCTCAGAGAGCAACTGAGCCCTTCTGAAAATCTGGTCTCAGCTGCAAGGCTCTTTCTGCACTGTTACACTGGGAAAGATTTTGATCTGGATCTTAAGAACACCTTGGAACACATGGTACTAATAGGCATTTTTGCTTAGTTCTGCTGAATTATAATGGAGGTGTGTAGAGTTGCTTAAGCAAGAAATCAAATCACAAGTCTACAGAGCATATGAAGATAGACCTATCTGATCTGTTTTTGTACTTCTGGACAATCTGGATTTCAGAAAAAGATGTTCTAATTCTAGGGGTAAGGGCTAGATCCAAAGACAAAGAGCACAAGAATAGCTGCAGTGGTCCATCAAACACATCATCTTGCCCTTTATCACAGTACTGAGATGTCAACGAAAAGAGTGATAACCAAAGCTGCAACATCCCTCCTTCGGATATTCTCTCATCTTCCAACCACTTCCAGCTCAAGGCCCTCCTCAGCCAGCCATGGTACTTCTGTATTTAATGACTGTTGCTGGGTTTCACTTCCCCAGTCATATCCCAATCTCATCATCTTGCGAGCACCAGACCCCATCCTGCCAGGATGGCAAAAGCTCACCCAACTCCACCCAACACTTGACTGAAGTCTTCAGACTCAAAGTCAAGCTGAACAACATGAACCCAACACAGTAGCTCAGTTATATGCAGGTTGTCAGAAGAGACACAACCTGTCACCTATGGCTGGTGCTCTGTCACCACCCACTTTCTCCCCTTGTCACACAGGGCCTGCCCTGACACTTGCATTTGAGACACAACCTGAGTTTGCTGAATTTCCATCACTCTGTCCAGTGCAGCAGCAGCACAGATTTCACCATGACCACACAACAGGTCTGGGTGTACCCAGTGGATCCACTCCCTGTCTGCAGGAGAGCAGATCCTCGATGCCACAAGGGATGTACACAACCTATCACCAGCATACCACCACTATGGCCAGGACTGCCTTGCTGCCATGTCACAGCTCATCTCCCAGCATTTAAATTGTTCTGCTTTCCAAGGAACTGGAGAAGGAAAACTGAAGGAAAATTCATATAGTAAGCAAGGAATAAAAAAAACAAAAAAGGAAAAAAAAATCTAAAAAAGTTCACTTAAATGAACTTTGGTTCATTTTTATTACTTTGTTCAAACCTTTCCTCATGCTGAAATCCAGCAGGAACATCCACAGGCCAGTTATTTCTCAACACCAAAATAACTTAATGAACACTCAGAGGCTTTGTTAAACATCACACCACGGCTCTGTGAACACCAGTTTTTGGGCTGATGTTTTTCTTACCAAAAAAAAAGTCTTGTGCACTCATAAAAATTCTGGCTTTGTACTGTCTTGTGAAGCATTCAGTACAAATTAGCAACACCCTGTAGCAGGACAAGCACAGGAAGGAACTACTGATCCCCACTGCTGAGACATGTCAGGCATTGTCTAATAACTGATGTTTCCAACAGAATTTACAGCTTTAATAGCTTGGCAGCATCAAATCCTCTTCAGAAAGACACATGTTGATGGCACTCTTGCCCAACATTGTCATTCAAGTGACAAAACACACAGAATGCCAGGAATGAGCTGGTGCTGTGCTGCTGTTCTGACAGGAGCGAAGGCAGCAGGTACCAAACCTTTTTCACAACTGCACTAAAGGCTGGAGTCAACCAGGGATTTGGGCACAGGGCCGCTGCCTTCAGGAGCTTGGTAGATTGCAGGAGGTTCTACAGCTGACTGCTCTCAACAGCATTGTGGATATTTACTTATGTGGCAGAAATCTACACTTTTCTTGTTAGTGAAGTTAATACTGAAGTGTGACAATTCAACTTCTTCCTGGAGGAAGAACCGCACAGATGGACACAACTCTGACTCCAAACCAACAGTCAAGGGATCTGCAGCAAGACACTTCTGCAGCAATGAACAACAGACTGGCTTTAGAACATCAGCTGATGCAACTCTAGACAAAGACCTTGCATCCTGTCAGTGAAGAGAGAACAGATCTAAAAAGACAAATAATATTTTAAATAAAGACCTTAATATAGCTATTCCTAAGGCAAGTAAACACTGCAGAAAGTGAAAGTACAGAAATGAGGAGCTGCAATCACGTTACCTGCAGAGCAGGAAGCTGAGGGTTTTGTGGTTTTCCTTTTCTGTATGGTTCCAGATGAGTAAAAACCCAGTGTTGCCAGCCAGGACAAACCCAAGCCTCTGCAGAGCTTGGCTCCAGCACATGGATCACAGTTAAGAAGTGAAACTTCTGTAGAGAGCTCTGGTGTCCTTCCACCACGCAGCTCCCCCAAAGGGTTTTGTTCCCCCAAAGGACACAAACCCTTTATTTCCACAGCACGGGAACTCCTGCTGCCTTTTTATTGCTCTAGTTTTATAACTGAAAAAAAGAGTGCTTTTTAATATTTCGTATGTATATTGCAGCACTATTAACAGGCCCTGACCATAGGAGTGGTGGTCTCGTTGCAATGAAATTACACTGGGAAAGGATCTTCATGTAAAAGTCTGGGAAATAAATTTCAAACAGTTTTGAGGTTTGCAACCCTGATAGAAACAGAAAAGAGAAGCGTCCCTGACCCTTTAATTTTCTTTATACAGACTTGTCAGCAAAACATAAATGGGAAGGAACTACCCCTGGGAACAGTCCTTCCCACAGACAAGGCAGAGCTGGGCACAGGCAGGAGCCCAACACATAGAAACAGAGAATGGCTTGGGCTGTTGCCTGGGCAAGGAATGCCATGGGAGAGGGACCTCAGCCAGGGGAAGTTCAGCAGTGCATCCTGCTGCTCCACAGAGCTGCATCCCAGTGCACACCAGAAGCTGCAAGCTAAAAGCTGCTCTCTTTAGGCCAGCAGGAGGTCAGTTCCATTGCATATCTCCCTCCTCCTTCACCATTTATTAATACCCTGACTGCTTACTGACAGGGTTTCCCAAATCTAGGTTAGCAGATCATCAACACAGGTCATGCCTCACCTGACAGCACACAGTTTTGCCAAATTATTCACTAAAGCAAAGCTGCCATCCTGAAATGAGACTTGCTGTTGTTTTCCCATGAAAGGGCTGCAGAGCACTGAGGATCAAATCCTGCCACTTCTCAATGGTTACAAGAGAAATTCAGACACCTGTGTTACATTCCTTTCATTTACAACAAGCAGAGAATCTGCAAAGCATCTCTCTCCAGTAAAAACCTTTGATCTTCCAGCACTGAGAACAGCAACTGCCTTTTCCTTCTCAGCACAAAATAACCCCCACCTTCAAATTAAAGATGGTCTTCTGGAGAAAAAGAAGTGGAGGCACAGCAGAAACCATCACTTAATGGGAGAGAACAACAGGTACGGGCCAGGTCCAGGCCAGATCCCTCCTGCCCTCTGTAAGTGCCACCGGTTTCATCATCAACAATTACTGAGCACTTGAAAACAATAAATTAACCCCCAAGAGCTCCCATCATTCTCATTAATAGCTGGTAAGAACGACCTACAGTAATTGCCTATGAAAGAGAAAGCTAAATGGGTAAACGCATTCATGCTATTGTCATCCCTTCCTTCAAAATACTTGTGACATTTGCATGGAACACAAACAAAGTCAGCAAACACGCTTCCAGCACTTTAACAAGTGGTTTAAAGAGAAAACTACAATTAAAATATACTCTGGGGTAATTAAAGCAAACACACTGACACTGTTTAGGAGTTAACAGTATTTTTAATGGAAATCTTTGCTGTAAACTGCTTTTGCCAGGAACAAATGGGGTTTGCTCTGTCAAAAGAATCTTCTTGAGTGCTTTCCTAATAGCTCACTTCTTAATCTGCCTGGTTAAAATCTACAGAGGAAACAAGCCATGGGCACCCCTCAGCAGCTCTCTGGGCTGACACACGGTGCCCATCCTGCAGCACAGGGAGCCTTGGCTCCAGCCATGCCTCTGCCCACAAGAAGGTCCCAGATCCAGCCCTCACAGCCCATCAAAGGCTCCCCCAGTCCCACTCCTCAGGCTGGACAAGGCCTCTTCCCATTACCTTATATTAGACTGAACTTCTTGACAAAGAGTCTCATCTTTACCTGCACGGGTTTTAAACTAACAGAGTGCAGGGTCAGCCTGGACATGAGGAAGAAATGTTTTGCCATGAGGGTGGGCAGGCCCTTCCACAGGGTGCCCAGAGAAGCTGTGGCTGCCCCATCCCTGAAGCGTCCAAGGACAGGTTGAACAGACCTTGGAGCACCCTGGTCTAATGGAAGGTGCCTCTGCCCACGACAGGGGGGTGGAATGAGACAGGCTAAAAAAGATCCCTTCTATCCCAAACCACTCTATGATTCAATGACTAACTCCAGGAACAGCCAACCGATCATGTTTGACACAGACTTCCAAGGCAGCAAACCAGGTCAACAGCCCCAGCAAGAGAGCAGGCACTCACTCTTCCCCTTAGTGAGATATGAAACCTTCCCTGAAATAAAATTCGGGCAGTGAACAACTTCGAGTGTGCAAAACAAGACCATCCATGCTCAGATGCACAACAGTAGCTGTTCCTAGAGAAAGAGACAATCACAACTCTTCAGGAACTCCCCAGCTACAAGAGCATCATGGGCACAACCCCTATTATCAACTATTCTTGTGTATCTTCTGCATTTCTAAGGCAAACTGTGATGCTCTACCAAAGAGGTGCTAAAGTATTGGTTTAAGGCTTTTTCTTAATGCCTTTCAGCCTCCTGGGTCTGACCTAGCTGCATTCCTGCCTCCAGGCATAGGAGTCAGCAAAGTGAATTTAATGGAAACATTTACATTTTACAGCCTTCCCCGGGCAGTCCGCGGCTGCCTGTAGGGTGCAGGGAGCTCACGGCATGGCAGATGAGAAACCACCAGCACATCACTGCTTGCAGGGCAAATTGCACTGCAGATTCCAGAGCTGGAAGCACACATTTTCACTCCAAAACTGTCAAGGTCAGAAAGCCACAGTGATGCTGCAGGGATTTTTATCACCTGCTCTCTGGAAGCCCTTCGGCGGCAGCCTGGCCCCACGCTACCAGCAGCTGTGCTCTGCAGTCCCTGCCAGCAGCAAAGCAGTTCCCATGTTCTCCTACACTTCCAGGTAGCCAATACAGTGAACAGGGCTGGGCACAAAGGATTCACTGGTTATCAGTCCTCAGCTTGTGGCAGCCTCAGAACCCCTTAACTCCTGAAATGACAAAAACAATAAATTCCCTTCCCTAAGATCCCATTCATCACCAGTTTACTGCAGGGGCTACTACCAGTTAGACCCAGCTGCTGAGCTCTGGAAAAACCTCATTATACTGCAAAATCTGCTGATGACAAAACCTTTTTATTTCCTTTTTTTCCTGTGGAATATGTTTTATTCAAGATTTTTTGTTTGGTAGCAGACTTCAACCCTTCTAACACTCCATACCTGACAGCAGATCTCCACTTCAGCTGAAAAGCACTGCTGGGGAAGTAACTAAATTCCTGCAGAAGCGTTTACAGTCTTAACATGCCAGACAACTGTGAGTTGGCAGAAAGTCTGACACAAAAGCAAGCCATTGCCCTTAATAAATATTAATTAACCTTCTTGGGCTGCCATAGTTCATATGAACCATGGGGTGCCAGCTGTTCCCAGCAAGTCCCATCTCTAACTCAGCCTCACCTGCAGAGCCATTAACACAGCTCCATCATACAGTCACCAGCAGGTCACTGCTCCCTTGTGCCCACAGGCCATTTCTCCCCATCCAGACACCTCCAGGCAACAGCTCCCTGGGGCAGATGCTTCCCTCCCATCTCTTTTCACACCTCAGCTACTGTCCTCTCTGGTATTCACCAGAAAGGTCTATAAATCTATCTCAATACCCTCCACAGAACCCTAGCTTGCAAAAGAGGTTTGAAATTCCAGCTTCAAACACCACGTTTCCTAAATATCTCTATATGCCGAGTTAATAGAAAGGTATTAAAGAATAAATAGGTGTTTTCCAACTCTGTCCCAGGGGACTAATTCTGACACACAGGCTCACTCTGTGCTGGAACATTGAAGCCTCAGCTCTTCCAAGACAGAAAAATACCTGTCTATGAAAAATAATGAACAAAGGATTTTCTATATACAGTATCTCAGAAGCACTATCTCTGAACAGCAGTCACAAAATATACTGAGATAAAACCCAGAGACACCAACTATTTAAAAAACATTAACAATTATCTTTTCTGATAGTAGAATTGCTGCAACAAATTTGTATATGGAGTAATAACAAAAAAAAAACTTTATGCAAATTGAAAGAAATGCAAAAGCACAAGATTTCTACAATTCTGATTTATCTTTTTAAAAAAAAAAAAAACTAAAAACTGAAACACACCATGCCACCCTTATGTGACAGGCAAAGCAGAAGGCACAAATCTACCTCAACAATTGGTGGTCTTTTAAGAAGTCTTAATTGAGTTCTTGCTGCACTAGCACTGTGAGAAACAGTGGTTCTCTCAGGAGTAAAAATTGCATATCTGGTTAGTTGCAAGAAAAAGCAAATTCTCAGTACCAATACTGATAAAAAAGCAAAGATAATGCTAAAAAAAGGCACAGTTTTCTCTCTTTGTGCTTTTGCACAGAAGCTTATCTGAAAGCCTAAAGTAAGAGACCATTTCTCATTCATTCACTCAAAGGAGAGCACCAGCATTAAGAATCTCCTTTTATCTTTCAACATTTACTCTAAAATCCTAAATAAAATAGATTTTTTTCTATCAAACTTTAGGCTACAGTGCTTGAGTACAGAGCAGTTCCATCACTAGGATCCAGGGGACAAACACTGGCATCTGGCAGGAAAGGAATGGACCAGGGTACCATATGAAGTAAAAAACTTTAAGACTGAAAAGATTGTTTTGTTCCCAGAAAGCTGAAGTTTTGAAGTAAATCTGCCCATATTAAGCAATATTTTAGAACAGATGCTCCAGCTGCTCATGCCCAGGCAATTTCCCATGGAAGCCCAGCTCTCCAGCACTGCCACCACAGCAAAAGACCAGACCTGGTCAAGCACAGCATTCCACACTTTTATTAGACACCTTCCCAGAGTAGGGGAGGATACATACAGTGGCTTTTTGCAAAATTCCCCCACAGGTGCTGCTAATGACAGTTCACCTGTACAACAGCAACCTGGGCAAGCAGCACTGCTGCAGCCCACTCTTCATCCTCACCAGCAGCCAAGCCAGACTCACAGAACCCCAGAACAGTCTGGGTGAGAAGAGACTTTTGATCTCATTCCACCCCTTGCCATGGGCAGGGACACCTCCCACTATCCCAGGTTGCTCCAAGCTCCATCCAGCCTGACCTTGGGCACTTCCAGGGATCCAGGGGCAGCCACAGCTGCTCTGGGCACCTGTATCAGGGCCTCCCCACCCTCACAGGGAATAATTTCTGCCCAAGCAAAAGATTTATTTCTAATTTCACAGATCACACCAGATAACCACACTGCAGACAAGGGTACAGATCCATTGCTTGTTATAAGGAGCAGGTCATGGCAAAGCTCCCAATCTTTGAGCAGTGACAAGGACCTGACCCACCAACACTTGGAAGAGGCAGGGATGATCCAGCAGGCTCTGGGATGCAGGCATACAGCAATGTGCATGAGGAATTTAGCACCACTGCACTCTCAGGAAACAGCAACCTTGCTGTTTACCCTTTTACCAGGGTAAATAACTAGGGGCAAACACAATATTTCGCTGCTAAAGAAATAAGCACCATAAAATCTCTCAATAAAAATTCCCCAAGTGTACTGGATTTTGAAAGTCTGTGTAAAAAAGCTCTACTGGTGTGCAGAGGGCAGGCGGGCCCTCAGCCCAGAAGGAGCCTGAGAGTCTGCCCAGCTAATCCCCGCGGTCTCACGCTGCGTAACAGAAGACTGTTGCAAAAATATCAGCCAGCAGCCCCAACTCAGATCCAGCTATCTTCTTCCCTTGCCCTTGTCCCCATTAACTCCTTCTCCCTCCAAGCTTCCAGGAAAAGGAATGTGTGCACCAGCCCTGCACACAGACTATCCCACACAAAAGCACCAAGAGTCCCCTCCTGGCCCCACAAGGTGTCCCAGCACCACAAAGTTTTCCACCTCTGCAGCACACGCGTGTGGCCGATGGCCAGAGCCAGCACTGCTGCCTGCCTGGCCCATGTTCACCTCAGAGCAAACTGACCCACACTTAGTTTATGATGCTGCAACTTCTCCACTACAGCAGGGCTCCCAAGTTTTTGGTGAGAAGGTGGGATGATAACAACACCACCTCATTAGTGGCACCAGATATTAGTGGCTGGCTTCTTTTTCCTTCTGCCTTCACTCAAAGTCAGGATTGAAACTCAAGAGAAATTTTCTTGTTCAGACGTGGTTGTTTATTAAATCTTATCTATAATACAGAGAGTTCTTCAGCACTTCTAGTTAAGAGTAAGAAAATGGGGGTGTATCTAGCTAGTTACAAGGCCTTTTAAAGGCTAACTATCCAATTAAAAACTAACATCTATATTATTTATACTTTTGACCCAATAACCAAACACCTGTGACCCGCACTGCAGGATTTTCTATCCAACCAAAAACTACTACTACTTGAAATCATGAAGAAGAAGGATTCCAACAGTGGGAGCTGCATGACCTTGTATCAATGATGCAAGGGACATCTCTGCTCGTGGCACCAGCACAGCTTAGGCCTGCTCCTGGTGCTGCTGCCCTCAGAGGCATCTGAGAAGAGGGGAAGCTGAGGTGTATCAACCTGGCCTTGCAGCCCGTGTTTTCTGCTCCCATACAAGACCATCAGCAAACTCCAGAGACAATGTGAACTCCAAAGATACCTCAAATAACATCCCATCAGTGGGAACAGAACACCCATATGCTGGAAAGGGGAGAGGAGGCCAGTTCCTTGCCTAGCCCAAGGCACACCAGAGCAGGAATACCATCACACCCTAAAACACCTCTGAGACACAGGCATTACAGAGGGAGCAGCACCTGCATGTTGAAGATGCCACATCCACAGCTACACAGTTGCCATGAAATCACCGAGGTGTGGCAACAGAAAGAATATATCAGCTAATGACTGAAATTGTCTATTGAAAGCCAAGAGTGCTAACAAAAAAGAGTTGGATATGCTTATGCATGAGGTAGAAAGGGGTAACTAGTGGAGATAAAATATTAAACTGATCATAGAAATCCCCGGGGACCTAGCTAGCCAGTTCCCTTAGTGGCGGGGGAAGGGCATTAGCTGGGCTCTGGCTGCTCCCAGCAGTATGTGTGTGACCATGCAGTGCAGACACAATTCTTTCACTGTGTTGCTATATATTACATTATTTTCTTTCTCTTCTCAAAGAGGTTTCCTCTTTAAGTCTTAACATGGACCTGATCATATGAAACCGACAGTCATCTAAAACAACTGCCATACTCGGGATTGAATCATCAAGGCTGGAAGAGCAGTTGAGTCAATGCTCCTGTTGGGCAGTAAAGCAGCAACAGCTCCTGAGAGCTTGGATGAACATGACCCAAACTTGCCCTTTACCAGCTCAGCCTCCATGGAAAGATCTGTGTTGGCTGCTAAACCCACAACTCTTGAACACACTGTATGAAGGAAGATGTTAACCTCAGTCTTATAACACCCTCCATTTCTGCATTGCTCAACAGCAAGGACATCAACCTGCTGAAGAATGTTTTGACAGAGCATTACCTGTGTTTGGTTTGGGTCTCAAGGAGTCAGGACATGCCAGCACAGGATTGTTCTGAGAACACTGGGTAGTCAGAGCTCTGCTGCCCAAGTCAGAGTATCACTCAGCTCTGAGAGGGAAATGCTACACAAATCTTCCCAGAAAGCTGCTATTTACTATGTGGAAACAACACTGTGGACAAGTGGCTCCTGGACTGTGTCCCAGGCCCTGTGAGAGCAGCACAGTGCCCTGGTATGGGGCAGGGTGCCGCTCAGACTTTTGGCAGTTCACGATGAAGCAGGCTCCTGCTGCCAGTTCAGTTCCAGGCTCCCGTTCAAGTCAGTCCTGACTAAGGCCCGTCTATAATAAAGCAAATTACCAGACCTAGAAACACTGCAGGGCTTCATTGAAATAAACTGTGCATTCACACATTCTGAATTTCCCGTATTTTTGCAGGGTAGGAAAAAAAGCAGCCATACTGATAAATCAGACAGGGAATGTTTTCAACTCATAGAAGATTCCAAATCATGGCCCTGATGGGGAAGCCAGTTAAGCTCTCCCACATGACCCTCCAGGAACAAACGGGCCTCAGACACCAGCTTCTACCACTCCTGTCTCAATCTTTGCCACTTCCACACTTGCTGAGAAGATCCTTCTCCCATTTGCTCAGCTGCAGTCCTCATCAGCAGGATCAGAAGGGATGAAACCACAGAAACAGGTCAGAGTAAATTTTGGTTCTTAGCCCCATGGACATCAAGCATTGATATGCAGTGGCAAAGCTTAACCCATAAAAAGCCTATCTGGTCATGTATGACTCTGGCATAACCAGCCGGGCAGATAAGCTGCAGGCTACTTCTCCAATTTTTCTCAAAAATAAATTAATTAGAAATACATTTTAAAATAGATTTTGCATTTCCAGGAGAATGCTGTCAGGTTTGTTCAGATATTCCACAACATGTGACTCCAGTGCAGAAAGAACTCAACTGCTAAGCTGCTGCCTAAAGCAGTACATATCTAAACCTTTGCATCCAACCCTTTCTTCTTCCAACAGAAGTCAGAGCTCATTCACAACTCCTTTGTGCAAACTTGCATACATAACTTACAGCTTAGTGTCACACTTTCTAGTGGCAACAGCTAGGTTATATGAGATCAGAAAGCTGACCTCTTCCCCAAATCATAAAGCAAACCAGTTCTAAAAGTTGACATGCAAATATTCACTTTGCACATGCTGATTGCTGCAGCTACCCCCAGGGCAAAAAGGACCATGAAGAACATCTCCTCAGCTCTTGGCCAGTACTGCACAGAGCTGTTCTGACCATCCTCCCCCTTCCTATTTTCTGCCCATGCAGGTTTCTGAGTGGGACAAGAGGAAACGAGGATATCAAAGGTAGGATGAGGTTTCCAGAGTTTGGCATGAGACCAAGTCCTGAACTGAGTGTTCAGGAGAGGAACCGGTCTTCACAGGAAAACTCGGACATGGTCCCACTGCTCCCCAGAAGAGATTTCCAAACACAACGCTTTCATCTTAGTCCACAACCCCTCCCAGGTCAAACACAGCCATATGTTTTCAAAGGAAACTGTTTTATCTCTGTCCACAAACCTCTTCAAAGTACAAACACTTTGCTTTCTGGTCCAAAAGCAAAGTGATAGCTAATTCACTTCAGAGAACCACTTCCAGAGAATTAGGTCCAAAGCAAACCACACAACCCTTTGGGTCCACAGAAAAAAAATAAGCCTAGACAAAAACAGATAAAGGATAAACTCCCATTCGGCTCAGCTGTCTGCTCCCAACAGCTGTCCTCCTTACACCACAAGGCATCTCCCGAAGCACCTCAGAAAGATCAGATAAATTATTCAAAACACAGACTAATTCCTGGCGCTTGGACTCTTTGTTTGCTCCAGGACCAGCAGAGCTGTCTGCTTCCTGGAGGGCTCACCCTGCCTCCAGTAAAGGGCAAACACCAAGGCTTTGATTTGCAGAAGAGGAAATCAATTTAGCAGCTAATAAATACACAATTTGTGCAATACACATACACCCATCTCCCTTGATGTTCACAGGGAAGTTAATGGGCCATACCCATGTCACTGTACCATCCATGTGCACAGCAGTTCAGCTCACCTGAGAGGAGAAACAGGAGGGAGATGGGCAGCAATACTTGGCAACACCGTGTTGTATTTCCTCACTAACAGTAATAGCAGGGATCTCACTACCGCGGGTACAGCCTGAGGTGTCAAGGTCACACATTTTGGAAGATGCTCTGCAGCATCACATGATACTCCTGATGCAAATCCAGGCCAATGATACCTCACATGCCTGCAAAGGATCTGTGCAGGCATGGAGCAGGCACTCAACAGGGCTGCAGAGAGCTCCACTGGGACCATGCTTAAACCTATGATGTGATAAAAATCACGTTTGCACCTTTCCACCTAATCACGAGGAGACACAGACATGTTATACCCGCATAAGCTGCAGGACTAACTTTGAAGAAATAGCCACCTAAGCAGACCAGGAAATGCACATCACGAGGAGCTTCAAGGTTTAAAGCTTCCCCTCAAACGAAAGCAAACCCAGTAAGATTCCGTAAGAACCAGACTAACATAACATAAAATTAGAATGAGAAGTTTAGAACCAAAGTCAGTACCACAGCCTGTCCAGAACACCAGTACCAAAATGCAAATGTTCAGGCTGACAAAGTTTCACTGGTGAGGCTGTGGCAGCTCCACTGCTGAGGCAGAGCAAGTTCTCAACTCTCCCTTCCCTCCTTATCATTATTTCTAAATGTATTTGGTTGCCAAAGTTTATCAGTCGTCTTTTACATCCTTTGGTTTAAAACACATACTTACTGTACTCTGAGTTTACTGTATTAAATCACAGAAATCAGTTCAAATCTCTCCTGCAGTCTATCCTTCCCCTCAGCTTCAGGGTCTCAGAAAAAAGGTCAATTCACTCAGACACTTCCAAAGAGGGAAGTCAGGTCCTGAGCTGGGACCACTCATGAGGCAAGGGGACAAACAGCGTTCAGTATGGGAAATACCTACAAGCTGAACAGATGGGCTGTGTATGCTAAAGGTAGGTGTATGTAAAAGGCACAACCACACCAGCTCTTGTAGACAGTTCAAGACTGCAAGACTTTGAGAGGTTGCACATGAGGTGCCACCTGCAGTGGCAGTTTTCCAAGCATCTCATATATAGTTTACATAAACCCACTCAGTAAACGTCAGTAAGAGACCTGTAACAGAGGTAACCTGTCCAACAACTCAGGAGCAGTACAAAGAGGTGGGTGGGGATAGAAAACAGGATGCAGAGTCACAGCAAAATTATTTTGTCTTGTTCAGACATTAACATCACCACAAGTAAAAACCAAAGCTCTAAGGCTACACAAATCCTTTCTGCAATTCTGTCCCAGGAGAACCACAGGAAACCCACTCTCCCTGCATTTCACACTTTATGAACAATGGCTTAACCCCTCAGCACCTTCAGGATAACTCCGAGCACTTTCTTTCTCATTGATTTTGGTAATCAAGTATTTCAACATTTTGACAGCCAAGTCAGTGCCAACTGCGAGGGGTGAGCCCCCCATTCAAGTTCCAGACATCCTCCAAAACAGAGGGACAATGAACATGCAATAGCTGTTCCATTCTCAGCCTAGCAGAGACACAGTATTCAAGTTATCTATGAGCTGAACTGAAGAAACACAAATGAAGTCTCTCTTCAGGGATTTATCATGAGTAACTACTGCACATTAAGTAAACCAGCTATAGTAACACACCTTTTTGAAAGACATTTTTCCATGCTCAACAAGCACTGCACTGTCATTTACCCATTGCTAACACATTCCTTCTGCAATCAAACAAATCCACAAGATGAAAAGAAACCCGAGTACCCAGAAGACAAAAGCCCTTTGCAGGGAACACCAGCAGTCTGGAATAACACGGTGGAAGATTCACATTACTGAAGGCATTGGCCAAGGGAGCAGCAGCACAACTGCACAGGAGAACCAAAAACCAGTAATCAACCAGACTGATATAAAGCCACTTTAAAAATGCAATAAATCCTAGGCAAATAGACTTAAAGACAGATTCTTTTGAACAAGTGTCATCGGAGGGACTCAGCTTTTCACAGAAGAAGAGATGTTATAGCCCAGCAACTATAAATGACCAGGATCAACAAAGGAATCCCCAAAACATTTGTTCATCTCTCCAAAGCCAGTAGACAACACTGTACAGTAATACAACTAATCCATCCTGACCAGAATATCCATGAAAAAGCCCATATCCCAAGGTGATACTTCTTGAACCCCAGTGAAAAGGTTCAACTGCCAGTATCAGGCAGGTTTTCCTCACTCTGCTGCTGTAGCATAGCAATCCCCACCTTCCTGAGTGGATGTTGCTGTCTCAGCGCAAGGCAGAAGGGCAAGACACACGTGCACATCTAAGGAGGCACTTAAATACAGTAAAGCTCTTTTTAAATAAGTTGCATGAGAGCAGGGAACATCACCAGCACCTTTCCAATGCTGGTCCACATCAGTGCACTCCAGTCTTTGAGAGGATGCCAGAAGCATCACATCCATTCAGAGATTTTTATATCTTCTTTATAAACATCACTTGAGTAGAGCTTGGAGATGGATATTTGCTGCCAGTTCCTACCCACAGGGCAGAACACTACACAAACACCCTACACTGCTTCTTTCCCTCACAGTTTTCCTTTTAAGTCTCCACAGGCTACAACAGATAGCAGACCTCCACATTTTCCTTCATATAAAATCTTATCAAACCTAAATCCAACAGAAGACATCCAATTTCAAAGTTGCATGATGCTAAAACGCTGTTTATGTGTATTTGATACATGCAGAGCTTGATGTGGTTACACAGTGCTTCACTGCATACACACAAATTCAGTTTCAGGGACTCCTCAACAACATGAAGTTTGGAAAGTACACATTTTGGCTTTTTCTCCTTCCTCACAAAACCCATCTTTCTCTTCCAGGATAACTCATTTTGACAGGCAACAGTGTGACTTCCATACCTCCCGGCTTCCTCAAATCATCATAAAATAACTAAAAAGGCCTCCCAGCATCTGAGGAGACTAACTCAGTGCTTTTGGGCTGCCCATTTATCAGGAAAACAGACATCAAAAACATCAGTTGATTAAAAGTATAACAAAATATAAAGCCAAAATGCAAAACCATATGCTCATATACCAATACAATCCTTATGCCAAGATTCAAACATAAAGCAGACATGGCCAAAAGGCCATACAAGAATAAATTGGGGGCACAAATGAACTAAAATACACTGATTTGCTCACCGCACAATTTTTATCGTTCTTAACAAATGCAAATATGTCCAAGTAAACATACACCCATCAATCTGCCAGAGTCAGCCTGCACCAGTGCTGTCTGCTAACACACACAGGTTTGATAACTTCACTGAGGGCAAGAATGGGGAGGGGAACAGCTCCAGTCACTCCCTGCACTCACCAAGGCAGCAAGCAACAGAGGAGGACACAGGAACCATGGCATCTCTTAGTGAATTCCCAAACTGAGGATCAGTCTGGTCACAAACACACTGCTTCTGCCAATGCTGTGTGTGGGAGCCATGATTTCTGCACTGACACAGTGCACATCCATCACACACCTATACCAAACTCTCCTAACTGCAGGGACGAAGTCCATCACAGCACTCATCAATTCTGTCACCAGTCAAATATGAACAATTCCTGGTCTCTCAAAAAGCCTCCCAGCAGCTCTCTTCTGCCAGAAGGAGAATGGCACAGGACAGAGTTTCCTTGTAAATAGGAATTGATCAGCCAAGTTCAGTAAGCCACTGATGTCATGAATGGCACCCAAGGTTCATCACCTCATGCACTAAGACACCTCTTAACAACCTCCCTGTCCAGGCTCCTTGCCTCACACTCACAAAGGACTCTCTCACCAGAGCAGACCTCCTGCCATCTTTTGCTAAAATGGCTGGAGTCAGATGATAAGGGCAAAGACACCAATGAGGGAGCAAACAGGACCACATACATGTGAAGGAAACTGAGAATCCCAAATTCTGGTTGAACTGGTCAGGAATTCCCACACAACACACCTGAGCCAAGATGTACACTCTGAGAAGACATATGCAGTAACTCTGCTTTGCTGTTTAAAGATGCCAGAGCACACCAGGCAGTGAGTGTTTGGAGAAGTCCCAGTTGCCTTCAGTCTTCCTGAGTGCCCACTACAGCTGAGCTGATTCCATAACCATCAGTTTTAAGTGCTTCCAGTTCCTCTTTGGCACTGTAGTTAGGATGAGTGACTCCACAGGTTGTAATTAGAATCAAAATTCTCCTTATGCCTTGGAATAAACTACATTTCTAGATTTCATTCCACCATTCTTCAAATTATCATCTTCTGAGTAATGTTAGCAGTAATGACTATTACTAATTTTGGCAATGAGAGAAACACAAAATTGCTTCAATTACAGTTTGGGTGCTGTTTTTTCTTTAAATCCCTGCCAAAGGTATCCTACTTCCCACAGAATCTGTTTCCTCCAGAAAACATCCAGGACACTAAATATTCAGGACTGCTCCTGAACATTAACATTACACATGAGCAAGAACGACACCAACTCTACACACCAGCAGTCACCAGCATCCAGACAGACTTCAGTGTGCACACAACAGACATTAAAAAAACTATGGAATAGAATGTGTTTTAATATTCAGAATTCCAGCTCTCCTTTGTCTCCAACCTGTGCCTTGAACACACAGCACCATGAACTGCACTGGCCCAGAGACTCTTTGGGAAGAAATGAAGCTCCAGGTCCTTTGGCATGGACAGCTGATCCAGGTAGCCAAGACAAGACATGAGAGTGAAGCAGGGGCACGCAGAATAAGGGTGAATAACAAATAATAAGGCCTGAAGCAACCCCTTGCCTGATCACCAGGCTTGAGGGCCATGGCTGCACAGTCAGCCCAGCACAAGGACAGTACAGCGTGCCTTCACTTCTGTATTGTCACCTGGAGGACTTTAGCCTGTGTGAATCAAAAAATGGTGTAGGATACAGAACTAAAACCAAAACTGGGTGGCCTGTAGAGACTTTCTGGATCTGCTGCCCTTGCCCTGAACATCTATGTGATGGGTCTCAATTTCTCTGAATACTTCTCCCCTGTACCACCATCCTCACAATTCTTCCCTACCCCCAGGCCTGATGAATGCCCTGACAGCGGACACTCCTTATGAAACTGCCAGCCTTGACACCAAAGCAGAAACCCACTGAGAGGGACTCTCACCTCAGGTGTGCTTGCCCAAGCACATGGCCTCTGGGCAGGGTCTCCAAAAGCAACAGACTGCTGCCCAGGGGAGCACTGTCACAGTCCTTTGGCATGGGAGTTCCACCCTCTCCCACCTTCCTTGCAGCAGCAGTTGCACAAGCCAGGTCAGAGTGTTTCTGTCTGAAAATTAACTGAGCAAACCTTTTTTTTTTCTAGATATAATTACTTGTTTCCAGCTTAATGACTTCCCTGCTCCACCTTGTCATGCTGTTTAAGTCAATTATATCAACACTCATGCAGTCCTACCTACTCTTCTCCCCACCCAGCAATGCATTCCTGCACCTCCCTTCCTCCAGTGCCAGCCCAGCCCCACTACAAGCACAAGCTGGGCATCCCAACTGCACAACACTCAACACTTTTGTGGCGTTTTCTTTGTTCAGCTCAGCTTGCTTTGGCACCAGCAGGAACACGATGTGGGCAAGACCACTGTGCATCTTGGTGAGCTGCCAGAGCTGACCCAGCAGCCTGCACACCACCTGCAGCCACCTCCAGCTCCTTCCCATCCCACCCAGGTGGTGTGGCAGCACAGGTCCTCCTGGGACAGAGTTTCTTGCAGGTTCCAGGAACCATCACAGTCACAGCAACCTGCTGCTCCAGAGCCCAGCCAGGATCCCACACACAACTCCTCCTGGGACACCTAAACACTCACCTGGTTACCTTAGGAAAAACCACCAGCACTTGGGCACCATCGCACTGGCCCATGGTCCTGAATCCACTTTTAAACAGCCACTTTAAACCAGAACCAACTGCCCTTCCTCCACTGGAGAGAGCATGCAGATGCTACAAGCTCACAGGGCATCACAGGTGCCAGGGTGTAAAATCAACTCTCAGCCTTGGAAGATACAGGTAATTCTGAGCAACGACTCAAATATGAAAAAGGGATCAGGTACAAAACAATGGGTAACTGAGGGTTGTAACTGCACCACAATAACAAGGCTTGCTCTTATTAAATCACAACTGCTTTGGCATATCATGGTCAAGATTTAATCCATGCATTTAATTCACAAGGTCTGGGATTCTGGTTTTTGAAAGACAGATAATACTACCTTGACAAGGCCCAAAAGGTATCCTTCACACAGGGGAAGCCACAAGGAGGCAAAATTCACCTTTTTACACCAAATATACCAAACTCTTCAGTTTAACCATCAGTTCTCTGCCCAAACAAGTCCCCACCAGTCTCAGCACAATCCATACCAGGAAGATAGAACACAGAATATAGCAAATAACTGTGAAAACATTATTCAACAACAGTATCTGCACTTCTGTCTGAGACAGCAACTGTTCCTTTTTTTCTGGTCCCAAAACAGGGTAAACTGCTTCTTTAATATTACCGTCCAGGTATTTAATTTAAAAAACCAAACAAACCAGCATTGTACCACCTCAGCCTAACAAGGCCTAAAACGTTTTTCAAGCAGAGAGTATTTTTCACTGGTCCAACTTCAAAGGAGAAACTCAAAGGGTTTGCTGAGGCCTTTCTGCAAAACAAATATCCACCGTTTTTGCAAGGCTGCTCAACCATCAACAAGTGCCGGTGGGAACCAACGCGACCCGCTGCAGCACGGTAAATTTCCATCGGAACGGAACGAAACTAAACCGCAAGTTCGTGCTGAACTGATTTTACTTAAACGCTTGTCTTGAGAGAAGCCCACACCGGAGGCGGAGGGCCGGGGGAGATCGCGGCTGGCCAGGGCAGTGCCGTGGTGCCGCAGCCCCGGCCCGGCCGCACCGCGGGGCTGCTGCGGGCACGGGCCGCCCCCAGCGCACTCGGTTCCAGCCGGCCCCCCCCAGAGATGCTGCTGCAGCCGCGGCCTGCACCGCTCACCCGGAGCGGCCGCAGAACCGTTCCCCGCCGGGAGAGGCCGGAGCCGCGTCCAGCCCGGCCTTTGTCCCGGCGGCCGGGGCCGAGCTCCGGGCAGGCCCTGCGCCCCGGCAGCCCCGGCGGGCAGGGCCAGGGCCGCGCTTCCTCCCGCCGAGCGCGCCGGGCGCGGCCAGGCCGCCAGCGGGGCAGGCCCGGAGCGGGGCCGCCAGGGCCGGGCCGAGCCGGGGCCGGGGCTTCCCGCGGGCAGCGCCGCTCCACGGCCGCGGCCCAGCGCGGGGGGCGCGAGCCGGCAGCGCCCAGGGGTCCTCACGGCCCGGGCAGGGCGAGACCTGCGGCGGCTCCGGCCCGGCCCGGCGCTGCCCGGGCCGGCGGTGCTTACCCTGCATGCTGCTGCTGCTGCTGGCGGCGCCCGGCCCGGGCCCGCTCCCGCTCCCCCCGGAGCCGCCGCTGGGGCTGGGAGTCGCCATTGTGCGCGGAGCGGGAGCAGCGGCGGCGGCGCTGCGCAGGGCCCTCCCCGGCAGGGCAGGACACACGGCCCCGCCGCCCGTCCGCCCCCGGCTGGGGCCGCGAAACCCCTCCCCGCCGGGGCCCCGCGCCTGCGGCACCGCTGCGGCGGGGCGGAGGCGGCGCTGCCTGCCAAGGGGGGACGGGGCATCCCCGGCCGGTTCTGCGGCTCCGCTCCTGCTCCCTCGGGCCGGGGGGCATCGCCCGCAGCCCGTCAGGGGACCCCGCACCGCGCTCGGCCCCGCCAGCCCCTCAGCCGGCGGCGCCCAGACATCTGCTGTCCTGTCTCACATCCCCTCGGGGGCCGGCAGTCGGCCCGAAAAGCTTTATCCTATTTCTCATCTTCGCCCTAGGATTAGGACTTCTCCTACACGGGCAGCCCCTGGCTGGCCCCTGGCAAACTTCTCCCGGCTCCCTCAGGACCACAGGGCATAACTCCACAACTCCGTGCTCTCCTGGGCACCCAGGGCATTAGCCTCTTCTGCCACCATCAGTCTCCCCCTCATTTTCTTTCTTCTCTTGGCCACTGCTGTTCATGCCAGCACATGTTTTTTGATCATTCCTCTTAACTCCAGCAAACCCACACTCCCAGTCATAGGGGCAGCACATACCATGAATTAGAGCAGTGAAATTGTTGTCCAGAGCTGTGGGCCCTCTCCAGCCTGCTGCATGACATAGGGGAGTCCGTTCACCTACAGGAGGCCTTGTGTCCTCACCTTTGTACTAGAAACAATACTGACCCCCTTTATGAATGGAGATGGGCTATGGAAAGAGCTGGATGTCCCATGTATTAGAAATATGAGGACTGCTGCTCCATTGCCCCGGTCACCATGGAGGTGATAATAGCCCTGAACACACACTGGAAAAGCCTCCAGAATCTACAAACTATCACCCTTTGAGCAGTGGGGGAGGAAGTCAGGGCAGGAGCTGCTTCTTCATCCTGCCTTCGTTTTTTCCTTCGTTCTTTCCCACTTCAGCTTGTATTGATTCCTTTTGCCTCATGATAAGACTAAGATTTTTGTTTGCTCATATGATTTGAACTTAAAAAAAGCATCTTCTTCCATCCTAGAGTCTTCTGGTTCCCTGCTCAGTTGTACAGGGTCAAGGAGACAGGCTGGAATAGTCCCTGGGGCACAGAGGGAGCCCAGCCTTCTGCCCAAACCCTGCTCTGCAGGGAAAAACTCACATTGGGAAGCTCACCTTCGTCAGGAAGTGGAAGAAGAGGTCAGAACTGGTCCTGACCATTTCCTGTTTCTGCTCCCAGCTCCTGATAGTCCAGCAAATTCAGCTCCCTCCCTGCCAAGGATGCAGCTTTCTTTTGCCTTGGGGAGCCCCATAACCCTTCTCACACAAGCCAAGATCCCAGTAACCTCTTTGCTGGGTTTGAAGTTAGGCTGCTGTTCTTCACTGTCCCATCTTGGCCTCTGCCCTCTCTGGGGACATTGCTGACTTTTCCAAAGCTGCTTCTAGTCTGGCCCCTCCACCACTTTGGTTAGAAGAGGAATGGGAGTCACTTATACCCAGAGCTTCAGCAAGCTTGCTTGCTTCCTTCCTTCCTCCCTCCCTCCCTTCCTTCCTTCCTCCCTCCCTCCCTTCCTTCCTTCTGCCCTTCCTGGGTGTGGCTAGTGTGAGCACCATGGGTGGCAACCATCAGTGCCAGCACCTAAAAGCGCCTGTAAGAAAGCCCACAGCCACACACCAGGTGAAGGTGTGCCTCTCTCCTCTCCTCCCATATCCCCATACAACTCACACCACCAGAATCCCAACCCTATACCTTCACCAACACAACACTGGAGAGCATTAGGGATGGCTGCTCCGTGAGAAAAGTGCAGCATAACATGGTGGATGGGCAGTGGCCTCCACAGCCACTCCACACCTGGTGGCCGGACCTGAGCCAGGTGAGCAGTGCAGTCCCATGGCAGTGACCAGGCTCAGCCTGGGCTTCAGACACATCTTCTGTGATGGGCAGGGCTGATGTTCGAGTTCCGAGGTCAGGGTCTGGCTCACAGCCCCAGGACACAGCTGTACACAGCAGCAACACAGCTGTAATGTAGCTTTGTTAGCAGCCAAAGTAAGAGCTTTGGCTAAAAACAGCTGCCAGATGAATGAGTGAAGAGTGTTTCACATACATACATACATACATACATACATACATACATACATACATACATACATACACATATATGGCTTCTTCCATTTTTTTTCCAAATGCTCCAAAGCCACCTGATGGCGATTAAACCACTTGCTCTTACTAGCAAATTGATCTTAAATGCTGAGAGTTAAACTTCTTTTGGGAGGCAGGGGCAGAGTGTGCAGTTTGAGTCCTGACACAAAAAACATTCCCATCCGTAGTTCCACATCTTTCCTTTCTTTCCCCTGTTTTGCTTAAGCCTTCTCTTCTGCATTAATCCCTGAGGGCAAGTCCAGGGTTAACACCATGCAGTCTTTGATCCAGAAACCAGTGCCTACTGGCAAGCACTGGCACAAGGTGACTTCCACTTCTGCTGTGTGCCCCCTACATGCGGTTTGCTTACAGTTAGCTAGTCATACTTTCCCCTCACTGCAAATCTGGGAGGATCAACAATACCTGTTCTGACACTTTTTTGAAACCTTTCCTTAAAGACCTCGCACAATGGGGATTGTGCCATTCCCTGGCAGTCTGCTCTGGCACACATCCTAACATCATCCATAAGCCTAACTTCAAGGGTTTGTTTTTTTCTTTAATTTCAAATCCTTTATATCCTGCCCTCTTCACTATGGCCATAGCCTTCTTCAAAATGACCCCTTGGGCACTTGATGATGTGCAATGCTGAACTGCAATGTTTCCCTTCTTGTCCTTGCCTCAGCTTTCTCTTCTATGCATTACATCAATTCATTTCCTTTAGCCTTCCTTCATGTTTTCTATGCCTCCCAGCATCCTCACTGACCTCCTCTGATGTTTTCTCTGTCCATCTGCATTTTTTGAAGTACAGCATCCCTAGCTAGGCATATTACCCTAGCTTGCCTTGGAGGCTGCAGCTTGCATGCTCCAAGATGGCATTTTCTTTTACAATTGGTGGTGTTCAGTTTGCTCTCCATTACACTTGTGGGCTTTTGTTTTGTTTTGTTGTGCAGTTTTTGTTTTCTTTGTTTTTTGGTTTGGTTTGGGTTTTTTGGAAAACTGCATCCACCCAGTTCTCTCACCTGAACCCATGTTGCTCACGGCTCATAAAAGTAATGCTGGAAGTTGTACCTGTCAAATATCGTCCTGGATATTGCAGGCCATTTCTCCATCTAGTGCTGAATCCTACTGTCTGCTGTCCTCAACAGACTGGAGTAATTAGCAGGTTTAATAAAGCAGTCATGGGTGTTAACCATCCAGGCTGTTAACAGAAGTAATTAAAAAGATCTGGCATCAGAACGGACCCCTGCAAAAATCTTCTGAATATGTACTTCCATTTTCACAAACACTGATAATTAGCACTTGAGATGCAGTGATCTCACCAGTTTTACACCCACCATCCCCTTATATCTTCTTAAGAAGGGGTCAGGACAGCCAATGTTAAAAACCTTCCTAAAGTCAACGTATGTGACATCTGTTACTCATGACTTTATTCCTAAAACATTGTGCCACACCAGGACATGAGAGTGGTTTGTCAGCATTTCTTCCTGATGTGCCATTCTCTCTGCAACTGGGACATCATCCACCCCTTATTCTGTACCATTTACACTGTGCTGGATCTTTCCAACTATGTTATATACATAACACATATATATTCATATAATTCTACATGAGCGCAGGTGTTATTTCAGTAGTCACTGGCCATCCCCACCAAGATGTCTGTTGAGTTCAGTTAGTCCATGACTGGTGTGTCTGGAGCAGTCTGTACTCACTGTCCTTGGTAGCTATGACATATAGTGGCATTGTCATTCAACAACCAGTATTACATATGAAATTCAATCTTACAGACTGTTGTCTGCAAAAAATCAAATCCCCTGAGGTCCATATCATGTTTCCCTGTCCCTCTGCATTACTCACCTGGTGCACCCAGGTCCTTGAGTAAAAACAATCCCAGGGATGGGTTTGCCTTTGCTTCAGAAATGTGTCCTCCAAAGTTGGTCAATCAGGGAACACGGGGCTGTTCCCATTCTCAGGAAGGTGGGCTTCATCCTTCTCTGCTCCTGGCACCTGACTCACCAATCAAGGCAACTAAACCCAGAGCCCTTTTGGCAATACCAGCTGTGCAACCATGCATTTATCTCCAGATGTCCCTATTGGAATTGCAGTCAGGTTTCTGCAGCCAGGAATACACCAAAGGCCCCAAACCTTTCACCTGCCCAACCAGAGCCTTTTAATCACTTTTGATGCAATCTAATCTATGACCGTTCATGACACGATGACGAGGGCCATTATAAAATGGGTCACTGTGGTGGGTGGCTATGGCTGTGTTGTAGTGACATCTCTGGTACAGGCCCTTGGGAAATGTCACAGCTTGGCTGCAGGGCCCATCCCTGCTGCCTCTGTTCTTTACAGGTGGAGTTGCCACAGTGAAGATAAACTCAGACTCTATGGGGGTGAGAAGCAGATACAGAGTGTCATAAGGAGGGAAGATGTTTTTTCTAATATCGGGGAATAAGTAGCTCAAGTTCTACTCAAGGATAGTAAAGGTTCTTGGCCTCCCTCTCATGGGAGAAGTCAGTACTGCCTTCTGCTGACAAAGCCTCCTGTGTCCCTGCAGCGGGTGGTTGGAGGAAGTGCTCAGGATAGTTGGTAAAGCTTTAAAGTGAACAGCCTCGACCTTTTCTTTGCAATAAACACACCCAACACTGAAAGACCTTTTTATATCTATGGCAAGTTACAGCCTGATTGCTTTTGAATTCCATTCAGCTCAGCTGGCCACTGCATGATGCTATGCAGTGATCCTCATGGGTCCCTTCCAGCTCAGAATATTCTGTGATTCTGTAAATTAGAGCAGTAAAGAAGGCCACAGCTGGTAAACCAATCCCTCCTTCCAACCCTATCCTCAGGAGAGACAGAGGGGCCTTTTGCCTTCCCTTGTTCTTGTGTCACTGACCTTTGGTCACTCACAGGATTGACAAACCTCCCATGCCGTGCGTCCCAAGTGCCCATTAGAAGCTGCTTTCTGCCTGCCCAGCCTTCCCTTCCCCTCAGCAGAGTCCTGTCCCGTGCCACACAGGGCCCTGGATGTGTCTGTCCAGCTGTTTCTCTGCTTCCTTCCCAGTCTCTATCAGTCTCTCCCATCTGCTCTCTCTCCTCCTGACCATGCAGCCCTTGAGATGTCAAGGAACAGCCCAGCTGTGACAGAAACTAGGTGGGCTTAACAAATTTCACAATAACTTGTGATCAAACAAATTAAAGAGCCAAAGACTTAATCACAGAATAATTTGCATTTTGAAGATCAGCTAGTATGGTTAGAAAAAATGGGCAGTGACTCATAATTTTGTTTCCCACACAAAGAAGAACTGGTGTGCTTGAAAAGCTTGGCTTCTTTTATTTTCCTATGATATTATGGTAGTAATTATTATGCTAATGAAAGACATGCTGTCTCTTACATTCTTCTTACACTTTTTATCACCACTGTTACTTTTTAATCCTTGACATTTCCATTTTCTGGCCCAAAATGAATCCCCTTCTGTTAGAAAATACATTCAAGAGCCTGTCCTTGACCTGGAAACAAGGCATGAAGGTGATTCATTACTAAATTTCTGCTTCTTTTGAGATGAGGGGTAGGACTCTCACAAAGACAACTTTTAGTTCTCTGTGGCTTTATTTGCAGTAATTTCATCTCTTGTAACCTGCTCAAGGAAAGACTCGGTTAAAAATAAGAGGAGAATTAATCCTCTCCGCAAATGTGGAGACATTTACATGTTGTCCATGTAACAATTCAGCAAGACCTGATTCTGTTGGGTGCTGAGGAACTGTGTGATGCTGATACTGAAATTGGTGGGAGACATGATCTCACAGAGATTTGGTTTTGGTAAATATCAAATTTCTAAAGGACTCACTTTCAGTTCATCATTATCACTTTCTATCATAAATGATCCGAGAACGAAGACACAGTGCTATTCTTCTGAGCAATTTCCTTTTTGGTTCTCCAGACTACACAAAATGACTGAATCTCTTAAACACAAAAATAATTCGGAACCATTACAAAAATCATAGAATGGTTTTGGTTGGAAGCAGGCTTAAAACTCATCTCATTTAGCCCCCTGCCATGGGCAGTGACATCTTCCACTGTTCTAGGGCGCTCCAAACCCCTGGGACACTTCCAGGGATCCAGGGAAGCCACAGTTTCTCTGGGAACCTGTGCCGAGGCCTCCCCACCCTCACAGTATCGCCGTGCTGGCCGCGCCGCCCCGGGCGATGGCGATTGGCACCGGGATCAGAATCGGGATCGGCGCCGGGGCCCGCCCGCGTCCCTCCCCTCTGTCCCGCCCCGGCCATGGCGGCGCGGCTGTGGCGGCTCTGCAATGTCCTTATGGCCGCCTTCTTCGGGCTGGCGGCCGCCGTGCAGGTGAGGCCGGGGCTCCCCTCCCGTCCCCTCCGCTCCCGTCCTGCGGAGCGCGGCCCCGGCCGGGCCGGCGGCTGCGGGGTCTCAGTGCGCGCCTCCCGCTGCAGGTGAACGACCCCGACGCGGGGCTGTGGATGGTGAGTCCGGGCCGCTCTTCCTTTCCCCTTCGGCACCTCCTGCCCCGGAGGTTCTGGCGGCCCCAGCCCCGCTCTGCTCACGCCCGTCCGATCCGGGGCCGCCGGAGGAAACGTCCCGGCTTCAGCTGAAGAGCGGGCGGACACCGGGAAAACGATGTCTGTACCTCAGCGACGGCTGGAATCCGACCTTGTTTCCAGGATGTGCCTCATTTCCCCCCAGATCTGCCCCTGCAGAGCATCGCTTGTCTGTGCAGAGCACCCCGAGCTGCTCCCGCTCCTCCTGCCGCGTTGTGCCCGTGGCCCTGTGCTTGCCTTGAGTCTCCAGCGAGAGCCGCCTTGTGCCGCTCCCTTCAGCTGGGCCTCGGGGAATCGGGGAGCGAGCCCCGCTGCTGTGCCCGTCCTGCCCTGGGGACAGTCTGTGGGCGACAGGAGCCGCTGGCTGGGCTCGGCTGCCCCTGCGTGCCCTGGGGTGTGTCAGCCCCTCTGACAGCGGCACGGAGCGTTTGGGGAGCTCAGGGCCGGGCAGGACCCTGTCCCCTCAGTGCTTTCCCCGGAGGATCGGGATTCAGGGAGAGGGCTCTGCAGTGGTTGGTCAGGCAGCCAGTATTCCGTAACCCAGGAGCAGAGGAATAAGGGCTGGCTGTGAGCTGATGGGCCGGGATTTTGGGTGGTGATGGTGAAGATGAGCACTAGCAGGGCCAGGGCATGCTGGAGGGTGAGAGACTGGGCTCTGCTCTGTGTCTCTCTGTGACAAACTGCTGCTGCTGCTGGACGTTTCTGCTTCCTGGCCTTGCTAAGTTTTGCTACCGAGTAGATTTATATGTCATTAACAGGTTGTCTACTTAGTGCCAGCTGCCCTGACACTGCTTGTCAGCATCAACCCTTCAATAACAGGTATGATACTGGTGTACAAAACAGTCTCTGCTCAAATTTTGCCCTCAAAAGGTTGTTGTTTGGCTTTTTTTTTTTTTTAAACTGAACCACAGGTTAAAATCAGACTATGTGGAAACTACCTTCTGAGGGCAAAGAGCTGCAGGACCTATTTCTACAGAAGCTGGTCATTGTTTTAGTGCTGGTGGCTGGGCATGCTGCAGGTGAGGAGAGGAGCCCAGCAGAAAGCTCAGCTGCTGGGATGGGCCTGCCTTTGCACCCCAATTCCAGCTTAAAGACCAACTGGAGCAGCATCCTGGGAGCATGCTCTGAAACCTGGTTCTATGTTGACCTTAGCACTTTAATTGACTTTGTTTTGTTGTTGTAAATCTGTGGTTTTGTTTATCTAACTCATGCAAGAGCAGCTGAGCTTTGCACAGTCCGTTGAAAAAATAAGGTGCTAAAGGTCTTGTTCAGTGCCAGGTATTGCAACTGCCCCACAGAGCAATGGGCAGCAATAGGAACATTTGAAGGCTGTGTTTACTGTGGGGGCTAATGGCAGTTCAGAGGATCATTCCGATCAAAATTGTTTCAGGACTTCAGAACACAGGAAGGATTTTTACATTTTAATTTAGTAGAAATAATTTTAAATAAGGCCATTTTATATACACAAAGTGACTGTATCTGTTCTGGATGAATACTTATGCTGAATAAACTAAAATCACATTTAAAAAAGAGAAACTTCAGGAGTGCACAGTATTGTTACAAATGACACCATTGCAGTCTCTTGGCATTTTGGCTATCTTAAGCTTATAAAGTGGCAGCATTCCTAAGTTCAGAATTCATGAGGGTTGATTGCTTGTGGTTTTCAGTATTTCAGGGGAGGTTTACTGTGTAATAGGTGGCATAATGGCATTTGGCTGGTCAGGATAATCTGCATATTAAACTCATAGTTAGGGTTTTCCTTTTGTCAAGATCTGTGGAAAATAAAGATTATAATAGCACAACTTTTGTAAAACTGTAGGTTTATGTAAATTCACCGAGAGGTATTTGCCATTCAGGTCTGTAGATGATCCAGATGGGTTTACTTCATGCTTCATGATAGTGACTGACAGTCTATTTTTTCCCCCAGATAATGGTGTTTGGAGGAGCCTCTGTGACCTTCATTCTGCTGGCTGCATTTTTGGGACCATTGCCTTGGCTTGCTCTTTGTTTGCCCATGCTCAAGGAAACATTTTTCATGAAGAGGAAGGCAGGTAAGCAGTGGGTTTTTTTTGCCCTTGCCCAAATCCAACTCACCAGACCATCTCCTTCCGATGTCCCCTTCCAAAACTTTATTTCCTGGGCTGTTGCAGTGAGTGCTGTTGGTCCAGAAGAATCAGACCAAAGAGGAGGGACTACAGTGCTCCAAACCAGTCACTGTTTCCCTGATTGTGGCAGGCAGTTAGATTTACTTGTCTGGCACAAGCACAGTGAAACAGCTTTGTGCTCTTTTCCTGGAGCTGTAGGAATGATAATCAATGTTTTAAAAACTCTCAGGGCAATGCCAAATGCATGTTTATCTGGCATGGGTTGCTGAGTCCTCCAAGGGATTGAGGACAAGGGAGAATTTCTCACTTGGACATTCAGGAGTTGCCTAAACAAGTAGGTGCTTGCAGAGTACTAAGGTGAAGCCCTGGCAGCTTCTTTGTGCCCAGTCACAGTCTGGAAAACTGGGATGTTGCTTTGCTCTTTTTCAAAGAGAGAAATATGCCTGCTTTGTCTATGTTGATTAGAGAAATGTGCTGTGGAATATAAGTCCAGCAGTAGAACAAAACAGAGGCAGGAATTTCTGCAGCTGTTTAGCTGTCGTGTTGATTTGTAGATGTATGGTGTGAAACAAAGTTATTCTTTGTAAATATCTTTATAATTATAATCCTAGCAAAATATATTGAACTTCTCCAAAGGAGCAGCCACTACTGTTTTGGAGGCAAAATATGTATTGTCGGAATGTAGACATCTGTTTGTATTATTTTCTGACCTGTTTTCTGTTTGGCTTTTTAGAGAGTTGTTTGGTCTGGTGATTATTACAGTATGGATGAGTCTTTGTCGCAGTTCAGCAAAGTAAGTTTTATTTTCTCTTTTTTAATAATCCATTCCAATGTTCATAGTTAGTGACTAGCTCCTTGAAAATACACAGTTGATTTTGGTAGCTTGTTTTCCTGTTCCATGTCACTCTCTGAACCTTCCAGATGCCCAAGCAGTAGCAGCTGGTGCTACAGCCTGGAGGACTTTTTTGGGGCAGGGGGGAATATAATCTCTACACAAAGCACTTTTTCTGGCCCCCTGCCATAATGGGGGCATTTTCCCTTTGCTTAGGTGCTTCTTTTAAGGTGCTTCTTAAAAATTCCAGCTAGTTTATGTCGCCTGAGTTGTCAGAAAATTCTTTGTGCCTCTCCATAAAAGACTCTGGTGACACATCCATAGGAGCCCCATTAAAATGGCCAAAGGCTCTGTGCTGTCTTTCCAGCTACAGGCAGATGTGAATGTTATGTGGTAGCTGTAGCAGTGGCCAAGAAGGCCAAGGACATCCTGGCCTGTTCCAGCCATGGTGTGGTCAGCAGGATGAGGACAGTGCCTGTCCCTTGTGCTGGCACTGCTGAGGCACCTCCAGTCTTGGGGTCAGGTTTGGACACCTCACTTCAAAAAGGACTTTGAGGGACTGGAGCATGTCCAGGGAGGGGAACAGAGTTGGGGAAGGGTCTGGAGCACTAGGAGTCACCAAGGGAGCTGGAGTGGCTCAGTCTGGAGAAAAGGAGGCTCAGGGGGGACCTTTTCGCTCTCTAAAACTCCCTGACAGGAGGAGGGTGCAACCAGGCGAGGGTCAGGCACTGCTGCCAGAGAACAAGGGACAGGACCAGAGGAAACAGCCTCAAGCTGTGCCAGGGGAGGTTGAGATTAGATCCCAGGGAAAATTCCTTCACTGAAAGAGTGAGTAAGCATTGGCACAGGCTGCCCAGGGAGGTGGTGGAGTCACCATTCCTGAAAGTGTTAAATAAAACCCGACTGGATGAGGCATTGCACCAGAGGGTTGAGTTGGCATGGTGGTATGCAGTCCAAGGATGGACTTGATGATCGTGGAGATCTTTCTCAACCTTAAAGATTCAGTGATTTGAAGTAGCTCTGTTGGATTTGTTCTGTTACAGGAATCCTCTGGGAGGAGTTCTCTTGGCTGCTGCAGTCATCATTGCCCTCTTCCCCTTTGTTTCGTGGCTGTACATTTATGTGAACAAAGACATGCGAGAGTCTTGGCCAACGCACTGCAAAACAGTGATGTAATGGGGTGGGAGAAAGTCTACAGTAATTATGCTAACCTTACTTGCCTTTTGGTTTTGCTGCTTAACAAAAGATGAGTGTCAGATTGATAGGACCCAAGAATACCTGGCTGCTTCCAGCAGTGCCAACTGAGATTTGGTAAAATGTTGAGGAACACTCAAATCTGAGTAGGGAATTTTTCTATGGAAACTGTTCGCCTTGCTGCTTCTTGTATTTTCCAAGCAGCATTGATCTAATGTCTGTTGATGGTATATTCAAGATGTCATTGCATCCCTGGATCACTCTCCAATAGTTTGGGAAATCTACTACTCTGTAACATAAGGGAAAAGTAAAGCAAATACTATTTTACTAAATGACTATTTACAGCCATAGAACTTTCAAAAATGTGCCTGGATAATCCATTTCAAACTTACTGGAAAAGTGAACAGTCTGTATTTCTGTCCTGTGCTAAAATCACATGTAGAATATATCTGAAAAAAATTATTTTTGCTATTATCTTTAACTGAAAGTCACTGGTTTTGCTGAGTAATAAAACTATTTTTTTAAAGAAAACTCAATGAAAGTCTCCGTATCTTTTATTTTCTGGGAGATGCATGTTCAAGCCTGTCACTAACATATGTGGGCATGTCACAACTCTGCTGCTTACCTATTTTTTCTTGGAAAGCAGGACCCA
The DNA here is from genome assembly GCF_009819885.2 of Catharus ustulatus. Lineage (NCBI taxonomy): Eukaryota > Metazoa > Chordata > Aves > Passeriformes > Turdidae > Catharus > Catharus ustulatus. Next base: position 1,992,054 of record NC_046240.1, read on the forward strand.
CGCAGCAGCCCTGCAGCAGCAAGCATGTCCCACTATCCATCCCGGAGAAGGAAGCACAGGTGGATACACTGGACTCAGGAGGTGGCTGGGACAGAGCCAGGACAGCTCCAGGGGTAACACACAACACCTTTATTTAGACAGGTGTCAGGGTTTGCTCTCTCAGCACTGCTGCAGGTGATCTCAGCTGTGCACACAGAACAGCCCCGGTGTCTGCAGCATTCCCTGGTGCAGCACAGATGGGTCTCCATTCTCCTTAGGCTCAGCTTTTTCTGACGATTACTTCAGTCTTTTAAAGCAATGTTGGAAGAGTGAATTAGGCTACAGGTTGGATATATTCTTCCAGACATGAAACCTTACTGTAATGTTCACAAAAAATAAATAAATAGAGATGTGGCTGGGCAGATACAACTCTGCATGCTTTAATGCTCACTGAGAGAACAGCAGTTGAGCTTTTTTTGAACAATATTCATTATATGGTTTGCATCTTTTCACAGTAGCAATCCAGTCCGGACTGGGTGTTTGAAATCAGCATTCTGCATCCCAGTATTTCAAGTACAGCAATTTCACGATTACAAGCTGCACCATTTTGACTAAAATTTTGGTCCGAACCCAAAGTGCGGCTTATAATCAGGTGCGGCCTATATATGGACAAAGAACAAAAAGTTGCTGTTTTAGTTTGGAGGACAGGTGTCTGCTGAGAAAGGCAGGAACTTCTCTTTGAAATGGAGAATGTAAACCCCCTCCCTCCAAATTATTAGAATTTTGAAATCAAGGGGCTTTCAGGCAAAGATATGGGAATTAGGAATAACAGTTCTTTACTAGGAAAATTAAAATAGAAATACAGTACTACAAAGAAACAAACTCCAAACCCTGACAAAGTCAGAGTACAACCTGACACCCGTCAGGCAGGGTGTTGGCAGCAGTCCCATTCCATGGTGGCTGCATCCTCCTGCAGTGACAGATGTGATTCAGTTGGAGCAGTGCTCCTGTAGCAGGTGCAGTTTCCCTTTGGAGGTCCAGTGGTGATGTGGAGAAATCCGGTTTTCCTCTGGAGTCCAGTGGAGAAAGGGGCTCCCTTAGTGTCCCCAAACCTCTGTTTTTATCTTGGTAAGAAATGTTGGGCTCTTCCCCCTGGCTGGAGCAACTCCCAATGGGATGCAGTAATTTTATCAGTCCCACAGTGGGACTCAATGGCCATTAGCAGAAAATGACTGGCTGGAGGAAGGATGGGTTGTGAAAAGATAAAGAACAATGCCCTGCCTGGTTTCAATGGATGGCCCATTAGCAGAATATCTGCTGTTGAGATAAGGATCACTGCCCCCACCCTCAACAGATGGTGATAGAACAGATACCTTTTATCACACTCTGTATTGTAACCTGCGGCTTATAATCAGGTGTGCCTTGTATATGGACAAAGAATGAAAAGTTGCTGAAACCCAGAAGTGCGGCTTATACTCAGTGCGGCTTATAATCGTGAAATTACTGTACTGACCTTCTCTAGTCTCCCAAAAGAAATCAGGCACTCTCTTACAGAAACATAATTTCTAGAATTCTGTAGCCAAGAGAAAAACGCCTGAACTAAAGCAGTAAGGATCAGCCATGCGCAGCTTTCTAAAAGCAAACAGCTGAATCTCCTATGTTTTTGTCCAAGTCCTTCCTGAAGAAGAGCAAGCTGTATTTGCCCAGAATTTCAGAAATGCATAACTCTGTCAGGAATCCTGCCCCTTCCCTTCAGTACCATTTTATCTTCATAGACGTAGACAGTTCCAAAGGCGTTGCTGTCTGGCGGGGTCTCGATCATGCCCTCCAGGGTGAGGTGATGAACTCCGTGACAGTCCAGGCAGTAGGCGCCGTCGTGCAGGTGCCCTGCGAGGACACACACCACACACCGGTGCGCGTATATCACCGACAGGGCAGCCTCGTAATTCCATGCCAGGCAAACCCCATTGGAAGCCGAGGGATGAAGGGGCACGTGAGCTGCAGTCCAGAGGGAAAGAAAGAAAGAAAGAATAAAGAGAGTTAAAGTGTAACAAATCTGCCTCATTGCTGGGAAGTTCAGTGATCCAAGTGAGTACAGAAAGCTCACCCCCAGAGCGAGGCATGTTTGCTGTTCTGCTCTTTCATAGGTTCCATCTGTGCCTCACCAGACCAATGACATGTTTTCTGCAGCTAACATACATGGGCTAGCTAATTTTTTCCCCCCACTTGTTTCCATGGGAGTATACACCCCCCATCAAATATGGAGTTGGAACTACCATTGTGATTGTCTATTTATCCCCCTCCATATCCACCTACCCATAACTATAACTTTTTCTTGGTTTTCATCAGAGAACTTGAGGACTTCATTGAACCAGTCCAGCTGGGCTTGGCTAAATCCTCCATTAAATGCTACAAAATGAGGTTCTCTGAGCCCTGCAATGAAGGAAAAGGTTAGCCACAAATGCATATACCTCACATGGTTCCTCTACTTGCCTTATGTAAATCTGCTGATGGTTGGTGTACTCTCAGAACCTTTGGGGGTTTTTCTTGCATTTCTTGGATCAAAACTCCAGCCCCCTTGCACAAAGAAGATCATTTTTTAGTGTTTTCAGGAACTTTGGTCACACTACACAAACAGGGGTTGAGTGAGCCCCCGGCATGGGACAAGGTGGGCACAACTCAGTGCTCTGCAACAGCCGCTTCCCCAGCAGCTGCGTGGTGTTCGATACCGCGGGGCAGACATCACAGCACATCCCCAGCCCAGAGGCACCGCGGTAGCACCGGCTGTGCGGAGGAGCATCTCCTGTGCCCGCCTGCGGCCGCACTGACAGCCGAGAGGCGGCGGACGTGGGAGCGATGGGGCATATGCTTGAGCATCCCGCTGTCAGCACCAGGAGCTCCGGATAGCAAAGGTTCGGCCGCCCGCGCCCCTGCCAAGCCGGAGGTACCTTCGGGGCTGTTGAGGTCATCGTTGGGGTTCTTCTCCCGCAGCACCCGCAGGGACTCCTGGTAGCGGAGGCTGCCGCGGTCCGCGCCCAGGGTGCTCACGTCGTAGGCGTCGAGCACGACGAGGCGGAGGCGCGGGGCCGGGCTGCAGTGGTAAGCGTGGCACTCCGTGTCCGCGGGCCCGGCCGAGCCCCCCGCGGGCCGGCTGTACAGCCCGGTCTGCACCAGCCGGGCCCGGCTGAAGTTGTAGAGCTCGTGGTTGCCCCATGTGTGATGCACCGGCACCGAGAGCTGCCCCAGGACATCCAGCACCTGCTGCAAGGCGCTCTCCGCCTCGCCGCGCCGGACGTTCTGCCCGTCGATGCTATCACCCAGCTGCAGCACGAAGTCTATCGGTGGGCTCTCGCCGGCCCACGCCCGCACTGCCTCCCGCAGCAAGCGCAGGCTGTTCCGGTAGTAGCGCCGCCGGTAGCCGCCGAAGTCGTACCCGTCCTCCGCATCCGCGAACTGGATGTCAGCGACGACCCCGAAGGCGAGGCGCGGCGCAGGCTGCATGGCGGCCTCGGGCGGGGCGGAAGGGGCGGCGCGGGCAGCGCCAACATGGCGGGGGCGGCGGCGGAGCTGTGGCGGCTCCGGGCGGGCGCGGTGCGGGCCCGCGCGGGGCTGAGGCCGCTGGCGGGCCCGGCCGTGCGGAGCTGGGCGCTGCTGCCCGTGCCCTGCAGCCGCCCGCTGTCGCAGCTGCCGCCGGGCCGCGGGCCGCGGGCGGGCTCCCAGAGGCGGGTGAGTGGGGGAGGGACGGAGGGAGCGCGGGCGGCGGACCGGGCCGCTTCCGTGCCCTGAGGAGTCACCGAACAAACCCCTTGTCCCCGCAGCTCGTGTCGTGGCGGTCGCTGGCGGCCACCGTGGTGCTGGGGGGAGGGCTGCTGGCCGGCATGAAGGTGATGAAGCGGTACAAGGAGGAGGGTGAGTGCGGGGTGCGGGAGGAGCGCCGGGGGTGACGCGTTTCGTGTTCGGAAGAAGCGTTTTTCGTGTTTTTCATAGGGGTTTGCATTCAGATGTATTTTACCTGCTCGGGCATCGTCACTGTGTCGCAGAAAAAATTCGAAAATTAGAAGCAGTTCGAGGTTCAGTGTTAATTTATTAAGTTCCTAGGTTGGAGCAGTTGTGTTTGACCGCACGCTGTGCCAGCCCGTGCCGTGCAGAGCTGGGTGCTGTGGGCTCGCTGGGTTCCTGCAATGCAGCCCGTGAGCTTCGCCCTCTCCTGCAGGAGCTGCCTGCACGTTTCCTTTCCACGGATTTACTGTTGAAAACAGAGGTATTGCAGCTTTTAGGGTATGTTCAGTTTTCAATGGATGCTGGTTTCACTGTTTCACAGCAAGCCAGATATCTGTTTTTTTTCCCTTTTTAAGCAAAAATGCAGTCAGGTAACAATGGAAGATAATATCATGTTTCAAAGGGCTTTAGTGATATATTTGATTTTGTCCGAAAGAAACGCTTTCTGGAAGGCATGTGCACATTGGGTTTCTGCATGGCAGGCGCTGGTGGATCTTGACGTGCCCGTCAGCAATGTCTGAGTCACTGCTCCCAGGGCTTGCCTGGGAAGCACTGTGCATTGTGTCATGAGTGTGCTTGATTCCCACTTGTGTTTTGTAGAACTGGAGAAGGAACGAAACCGAGGCATTGGGAAGCCGCTGCTGGGAGGGCCCTTCTCGCTCGTCAGCCATGAGGGACAGCCCAGGACCAGCAAGGACTACATTGGCCAGTGGGTGCTGATCTACTTTGGCTTCACTCACTGCCCTGACATCTGTCCCGATGAACTGGAGAAGATGATTGCAGTGGTAGATGAAATTGGTATGGGAATTCATTCGTTGTAAGGGGTCCATAAACAGGGGTTTTGGGAAGGTCAGGTTTATTTTGATAAGATACCACAAATGGTGATAACTGGTAATATTTTTTTTTTAATGCTGCTGGCTATTATTCAGTAATTGAATTAATTGCTAAGGGGTACATAGGTCAGTCCCTAGGGTCTGACGTGACAGCAACGATATTTCCACAGCAGGGGAATTGGGAATAAAAAGATGGTGGCAGGTTACAGGAAATATATTGCACTCTAATTTTGCAACGAAGTGACTGTGAGGTGTGCTAGGATTTTTTTCTTTCTGTTTTGTTCATCTGTATGAGATTCTTTCCTGAAGCAGAGTGGCTGTGCTGTGGAATGGAGGAAGGAGGCAGGCTCTGTGTTAGCTGTGTTTTCTTAGCCTGCAGACACTGAAGAATTACTGAACAGGGTTAATAGTACCCCCGCATGGGGAAATCAGACCAAAGTGAAAGACTTGGCTGGAACATGAGGGAAAGAGCCTGGTTTGTGTTTTCATTTTCCTCCTGCTCCACCATCCCAGTGTGCTTTCCTTGTGTCAGCCAGTGTTCCAACACGTGCATCACACCACAGCATCTTCTGCAGCACAGCCAGTCTGTCGTCCCTGCTGAGAAGGGCAGGGCCTCTGGCTGGGGGGCTGGAAGCTCCCAGCACAGACACAGAGCATTGCATCTCACGGCATTTGCTTCCTTCACAAATTACACAAATAAAGCTGCACAAAATTGTCTTTTTTTAGTCACTTGGGGTGGGCTTGGATTGATGTTACATGGCTATGAGCTTGTTTGAAGGAAGATGAGAGATGATACCTGGTTTTCTGAAATAAATAACAATTGTTAATGTCACAGATCGAATTCCATCTTTGCCTAATCTGACCCCACTCTTCATCACCATCGATCCTGAGAGGGACAGCCAAGAAGCCATTGCCAGATATGTTAAAGGTATTCCTGCTTTCTTCCTCTGTGTCTCACAGCATGCAGTACAGAGCACTGAAAAAGAACCTCTTAAAGGAATTCTTTTCACTAAAATGTGCAGATGTCTTCTTTCTCTCCAGAATTTTCTCCAAAGCTGGTGGGATTGACTGGTAGCAAAGCACAGATTGACCAGGTGGCGAAAGCGTACCGTGTGTACTACAGCGAAGGGCCCAAGGATGAGGACAATGATTACATAGTAAGTAAAAGGAGCCTTTGCTTACTGAAAGACTGTGCATAAGAGCAGCGTGTACATTTTAAAACCAGCTACTGGATCTTTACTGAAGCTTCATGTGCAGTGGTATGTTAAGCTGTCAGAACCACAATGCCCTCCTACAAGCTCAGAACCTTACCACAGTGTGTTCTAAACAATCTCAGAAATGCAGACAGTAGCACAGGAACTAGCAAACCTGACAATAGTCGTATTTCTTTCTGATCTGTAACATATTTGACTGGCTCTTTTCCTTTGTGCTCCAAAGTCGCTGTGATTTCTCACTTCTATGGCAACTGAACGGCTGTGTTTCAGTCCTGAGAAATCATGCTTCCAGCACCAGAACTCTGTCTTTTCTGACAAAGATGTTGTCACGGTTAGGTGCTCAAATAAATTTTCGGTGGAGTTAATTTTGATATAAATCCAATTAGAATATCCGGGATGTGCATGGGTGAGGCTGCGTCAGTGCGCCGGCAGGGGGCGGCCCTGTCCCGCATGTCCCTGTGTCCCACTGCCTGTCCCGATCCCGATCCCGCGTGTCCCTGTATCCCACTGCCTGTCCCGATCCCCATCCCACGTGTCCCTGTGTCCCACTGCCTGTCCCGATCCCGCGTGTCCCTGTATCCCACTGCCTGTCCCGATCCCGCGTGTCCCTGTATCCCACTGCCTGTCCCGATCCCGCGTGTCCCTGTATCCCACTGCCTGTCCCGATCCCGCGTGTCCCTGTATCCCACTGCCTGTCCCGATCCCCATCCCACGTGTCCCTGTGTCCCACTGCCTGTCCCGATCCCGCGTGTCCCTGTGTCCCACTGCCTGTCCCGATCCCCATCCCGCGTGTCCCTGTATCCCACTGCCTGTCCCGATCCCGCGTGTCCCTGTGTCCCACTGCCTGTCCCGATCCCCATCCCGCGTGTCCCTGTATCCCACTGCCTGTCCCGATCCCGCGTGTCCCTGTATCCCACTGCCTGTCCCGATCCCCATCCCACGTGTCCCTGTGTCCCACTGCCTGTCCCGATCCCGCGTGTCCCTGTGTCCCACTGCCTGTCCCGATCCCCATCCCATGTGTCCCTGTGTCCCACTGCCTGTCCCGATCCCGCGTGTCCCTGTGTCCCACTGCCTGTCCCGATCCCCATCCCATGTGTCCCTGTGTCCCACTGCCTGTCCCGATCCCGCGTGTCCCTGTGTCCCACCACTGGTTCCGATCCCGCATGTTCCTGTATCCCACTGCCTGTCCCCATCCCACGTGTCCCTGTGTCCCAATCCCATATTGCCTGTCCCAATCCCATATTTCCTTTCTGAGCTGGTGTGCTGTGATTTTGTGGTGTCTCTTACCAAGTCATGCTGTGCTCTCTTGCAGGTGGATCACACAATAATTATGTACCTCGTTGGCCCTGATGGTGACTTTGTGGACTACTATGGCCAGAATAAGAAGAGTGGTGAGATTTCAGCTTCTGTTGCTGCACATATGAGAAAATACAGATCCTAAATCAGAAGGTCTTCAAACATTGCTGTGAATGTCACCTGTGGGTTTGGCTGTGATTGGACATTGGAGTTAAAGCAGGAGCACACAAGTGTAACATCCTGTCAAGCAGGTCTCCTTTCTTCCAAATAAGAAAGGCATCCATGTTTCTGCAATTTCCCATGACCAAAAATCTCTACAGAGCTTTCCCCATGGATATAATTTCCAACAAGGTCTTGGGCACAGAATGAAATTTGGGACTTCTCTGAAACATTGTTGGGAGCAAAGGATGGAAAACACTTGTCACTTGGGAAGAATGTGCATGTTGCTGGTAAAATATTGCTGGTTAAAAAAATTGCTGCTCTGGGAAGAACAGTCACTGCAGGAGGATTATTTGATGCAAAGCCATGGGGCCATGGTATTCTCAGAGGAGCTCTGCCCTCTGGTTGCTCTGCACTGTTTTGCCTTCTGGGAGAGGCAGTTGCACTATTAGAAGCAGAGAAGCCTTAAGAGTGCTTCTTTATCCAGGTTAAGAAGGTGAAGAGCACTGAAAGAGCAGCTTCCACACACAGGACCAGCCCTGTAGCAAGCCTGATCATTTCATCTGAATGCAGAAAGGAAATCTATTTTTCTGGTGATTTTTCCAGGTGAACACCATTCACTTGTAAAGAAAAGAGAATTGGGTTGTAAATAGGTTTTTGTTCTGGTGCAAATGATGGTGTGTGTAGTTGCTCTGCTTGTGCTGTGCTGAGAGGGGAAGTGGGGAAAGTGGAGGGGTCTGTGTCCATGCACAGGGCTGGCAATCAGATACATTCTATGCAGTGCAACATTTGGAAATAAAGATTGATTTTATAGGCAATATATATTTTTATTTTCCTTAGTTTGACTAGAATATCAGCAGAACTTTGTATACTGGTCAAACTTCATATTCTTACTCTGCTTTCTTTTTAGAAAGCAGTACTTATTTCTAGTCATGCACATCAGGAGCTGAATGTCCCTTTTTAAGCTGAACCTCAGAGAATGGCCCACCAGGGGACAAACCAGAACAGTTCTTGGTGTGAGTTCCAGAGAGTCTTAGACTGAGCACAGGTGTTCCTGCAGGTAGCACTGGTGTTCTCCTGAGTATGGGGGTTGGAAGACAACATTCCTATCCAAGGGAAGGTGCAAAGCGTGTGGAAAATTCCTGTCATTCCAGAATTGCAAAAAACTAAACTTCGCCTGTTTCAGAGCAGTGATATCTCTCACACATTTTTAAATATATTGGTTACTGGCTCTCTTCCATGAGTTTCACCTTCAGGTCTATATTTATTTGGTCCCTTGTGATCAGGGCCCATCTCTGCCACATCTCTTACCATCCTGTGGCTGTGTTCTGCACAGCAGCCTTTGTCTGCCCTTCTCAAGGTCTCTGCTGTCACAGCAGGCCTCTATTTTAAATATTGCAGCAGTGTGTTAGGGCCAAATACCTTTTCTGCACAGAGGAGAGTCTGGAAAATCATGATTATATGAAGCAATGGTAAGTAAAAATACAACAATCAGTTAAAGCACCTGCTCAGAAGAAAGAATTGGTGTTAGAGCTGAGCCAAGTTAAAGCAGAATTTGGACAAGGCAAACCTCTGTCCCAAGGCTTTGCAAAGTCAGCACATGAGCTGCAGCCTGGGAACAGTCACCTGTCACACTGATTTCTCTAAAGCTCATTTGCAGCTGACTTGTACTGCAGAGACAAATACAGCATTCCTGCCTTCTCCCTAATGTTTTGGCAGCAGTGTCATGTCCTTTGCCTTGTTGTTCTGTGCCCTGAAAGGCAGAACCAGCTGACCCAGGAAGCTTATGGCAGACTGGGGGGAGTGTGGCAAAGGCCCAGGAAGATTTCAGATGGAGGGATGTGTCCCTTGTCTCATGGCAGTGGGAGCAATGGATATCCTGCTTTTTTTTCAGCCTCACAGTTTGACCATGCCCATCACTTTTCCCTTGGCTTTTCCAGGAGAGAGATTTTCTTTGGAAGTGAGGAGTTTATTTTTGTTGTGTGGTTGGTTGTGGGGTTTTGTTATTTGGCATTTGTTTTTTTCTTTATTTTGAGTTTTGTTTGTTTATTAAAAACCCAAAAATGCTGTTTAGGTAACTGTTAGGATTTCCCTTCCCTGTTCAGTGACAGCAGGGAGCACAGATGTGTTCCCTGTGTGTTTAGGAGGCCAAGGGTTGTGCTAAGTGCTCCCTGGGAGGAGATAGAGCTGGTCAAGGAGGGAAAGGGGATGTGCTGGAGGTGCTTGGAGATGCTTTGTCAGTGGATATTAAATGTTTTTCCAGTCCAGTATTAGAAATGAAGCAAACTCCCTCTGTACTCATTGTACCCAAATTCCCTGTATCGCCAAGTGCAGTGCCCAGCCCACAAGAAGGGAGCTCAGCTCTGGTGGGGAAGGTTTGTGACAGGGCTCATCTCTTGGGGCTGTGCTGGGTGCTGGCATGGGGCTGAGCTGGGCCAGGCTGCCCAGGCTGGGTCTCCTCTCTGGAAACTTTACCAGGTGACAGATTTCATTTGGGAACCAGATTTGTTGGAGTCTGGTGCTGTGCAAAGTGAGCCTGTGTTGCCCAGGGACCAGCGGGGACCCCTGGGTATGCCAAGACAGGGGGAAGACAGAGCACAGTCCTGGCAGGGGCCAATCCACAGAGCTCTGCTGGATGTGCCCACAGCACACCTAGCCCTGGCCTGCTTGTCCTGGAAAATACCAGTGGAAAAAAAATAGCCTCTGAGGGGCTGACATCCATAACCCCAGCTGAGGAGCTGCTGCCATCCCAGGCTGGGGACCAGTGACAAGATGTCTGAGGAATGAGGATTGGCTCCATTTGTCTAGCCAAGGAAGGCAACACATTCCTCATGTGCTGCCTGCATAGCCCATGGAGGAGCTCAGTTAATGAGTGATACTTAAGCCAGAGGGGTGAAGCTTGGCTGTTTTAGGAATGTTCTCAGCACCAGCATGGGCAGAATCAGGGCCTGAAGAGCTGCAGAGATTGTGACCTTAAACAACTGCAAAAACCTGTGTTGCATTTTCAGTCTAGATCATGGGAAGATTTAGGTAAGAAGGACTCTCAGGGGTCTGTGGTCCAATCTCCTGCTGCAGTCACCCAGTGCCACTTCATCTTCGTTCACAGCCTGAAGAAGAAAGCAAGTCTTCCTCATCCCCAGCTTGGGTCAAGGTCCTGGGTGGATGGAGATACTGTTGCTCTTTCTCCCCTTCTCTCCAGTGCCTTTGAAGACATCTACGTTTTCTGAGCCTTTTCTCACCCATCAGACTTGCATGGTCCCAGCACTGATCTGGCATTCCAAAGACATGCTCCCATCAGCCACAACCAGGATCTGGGATAAATGAAGGCTCTTGTGGTCCTCAGTGAACTGCAGGATGGAGCTGGAGGCCGAGAATTGAGTTGGGCTCTTCACCACCTCTGTAAATCAATACATGTTTTCAGTCAGGTAGAACAAGTGATGCATGGACTGCTGAGGAGTCAAACAGCTGGGAACAGCATGTCCCAATGCATAGAGATTGCTGGTTGCAACCAGGGCTTTGCAGCCCCTGCTGCTGAAGCACTGTACTCACCTGGAGCTTCCAGGAGCTGTGGCTCCAGCACAGTGTGTGCTAGGGCTGTTCAGGACCTCCCCAGCCCTGGGGCAGTGAGTCTGTACTCAGTGAAGCAGATGTGCTGCTCTGTGCTGCAGGGGGAATGGCCACAGTCCTTACTTTAGACATGAACTGACAAGCCCCTCACTTTTACTGGGCTGCTCTTAGGTTTGGTGGTCTAAGAGAAAAAAAAAACCTGACTATTTGCCTCCTGGAAGACAATTTTAAAGTTTGGTTTGGTTCAATTGGAAACTGATGTTTTTTTAAAGGAAGTTATGCTGGAAGTTATGCTGACTTCTAGTAGCTCTACCTTAGTTGTACATGTGGTTGGGAGTGTGAAGATTTGTGCTGGGGAGACCTGGGCAGGAATGATTGCACCTGTCTCTGTGCAAGAGCCAGCTCATTTCATGTTTTAAGCTGTGTATTACTAGTTTAATAAAGCAGGTTCCTTCAGCGTGCCAGGGAACTTACTCAGCTGCAGCTTACAAAACCTCCTTGTTCTCCCAAAGTTCTTTGTGCAAAAATAGATAGACACCAACCAGTAAATCCACCTTTAATTTGCAGGGGTATATTGAGCTATGAATGTGCCCTTTTCTGAATGAAGGGCAGCAGTAAAAGGTCCCTGGCAGCACCAGGATGGGATGAGAGAGCCTTGCAAGGCAATGTGGCTCAGGGTGACAGCACCCTCGTGACCTTCACCTCAGGACAGCTCCATGTCTGCAACGATGCTGGCAGCACAAAGCAACAGATGTACCTGCAGCTGCTATGGGTCATTCCTCAGTGCCACTTGTTTTCCTGCACTCTGCTCCTACCTGGGCACCTGAACCAGCAAGGAAAAACCGGGACAGTGGCTCTCACTGCCTGAAGGTTCTCTTTGTTCTGCTTCCACAGCTGGGAGTGGGGACTTTGCCAGCAGTGTGGCCAAGAAGGCCAAGGACAGCTGGGTCTGTACCAGCCGTGGTGTGGCCAGCAGGACCAGGAGAGCGACCATCCCCCTGTGCTGGGCACTGCTGAGGCACCTTGAGTGCTCTGTCCAGTTCTGGGCCTCTCATAACAAGAAAGGCATTGAGGGGTTGGAGCGTGTCCAGAGCAGGGAACAGAGCTGGGGAAGAGTCTGACACACCAGGAGCAGTTGAGGAAGCTGAGAAAGGGGCTCAGCTTGGAGAAAAAGAGGCTCAGGGGAAACTTCTAGCTCTGCACAAGTCCCTGACAGGAGGGGACAGCTGAGGAGGGTCAGGCTCTTCTCCAGAGACAGGAGCAGAGGGAACAGCCTCAGGCTGGGCTAGGGGAGGCTCAGGGTGGACACAGCAGGAATTTCTTCACTGAAAGAGTGGTCAGGCACTGGAAGAGGTTGCCCAAGGAGGTTTGGAGTCCCCATCCCTGGGGGTATTCAAGGAAGGACTGGACATGGCACTCAGTGCTCTAGGCTGGGTGACAAGGTGGACATCGGTCAAAAGTGGACTTGGTCTTGGAGGTCTTTTCCAACCCCAATGATTGTGTTGGTGAGGTCCAGCCCTCTTGCCTTGAGCATGCCTGGGAGCAGGGAATGTCTTTTCTGAATTGCAGTGGCAAGTTGGTGTCAGGACAATGCCCCAAGACTGCTCATTGGTCTGGTGTGCTTCAGCTTTTTGCTCTCAGCACATCCACTGTACTGAGTTCAAAGGGCTGATCACAAGGGATGTGTGCTAAAATAAGCTTTTCCCTCATCCTCCAGGCTTAGGGGGATTCTAGGAATTTATGGTTCATGAGATATGTGGCTGTGGTGTCCATTTTTAGTGACCTTAAATGAAATTAAGGGCAACATGAAACATGTTTTTCAAAACACTAGTGACAGCGACTCTGCTGCAAGCCCACAGGCTCAGTTCTCATTGAGCCAACACAAACAGGGACAGCCACTGTCCAAAAGACAGGGTGACATCCCTGTGCTGTAGCAGCAGCTGCAGGTGTCCCAGGGTGCTCCAGCTCAGAGTGGTGCTGTGGGAGGTGGCAGGAGCTCTTTGGAAAGGGTGGAGGGGGCTTCTGGCTTCACACAAGTCTTGTTGGCTCTGTTCTGCTGAGGGAAGGCTGGTCCTGCAGCCTTGGGTGAATGTCCATGAAGTGCAGAAAGCAAACAGGGGTTGCTAAACAATGGCAGATGACCAGAACAGCCAGACTGGCTCAGGTTGGAGGAGACCCTTCTTCTCCTGTGCCAGGAGCTCACTCCAGCTATGCATGAAGGCTCCCACTGTTCTGCCAGTTGCATGGCTGCTCAGTACCAACCAAACAGTGTGTTTGGGACTGGGAGACCTCCATTTAAAGCACACTTTCCCAGTATCCTTCTCACGTGGAAATTGCAGTCTGAGAACCTCCTTAGCATGGTGTAATGGGGCTTCTACAGCTCCTTTTGGCAGCAAGGGGAGTGAAAGTTGCATTTGAAGTGAAGTTGTGGGCAGCCAATTTGAAGCTAAACTTGTGTAGTGTATTCATGATTTGACATTCATGAACAGTACACCCCAGCCAGATGTGGGTGTTGTTTTTTCTGATTAGAAAGAATTAGATCTTTCTCTAATTTGTCGTATTTGTCCCATTGTATTTCAGTCATGGCCTCTCATCCTGTCCACCCTGACCCATGCAGTGGTGTAAGCCACAAGAATTGCCGTAAGTGATCTGACATGAATCCTCACCCTCTTTTTCCTTCCCGTGGCCTTGCTCTCCACTCCCATACAGAGCTGGTTTGGGTTCCTTCAGCCCTGTGCAGCACTGCCCAGGCAATCTGTGAGCAGGAGCAGTGAGGCAGGTCCCGTCTGTGCTATCCTTTGTTTTACATACTGGTGAGAGTGAAGTGCTGGCTATGGTTGTAGCTGGCAGGAGAACACATTCTCAGTAAAGGAAATTTCCACCAAAGAAAAGTCTACAAACTACAGCTAGATCCCAGAGTTACTAAAATTGGGAGAGAAGAGCAGGTCCTTTCTTTACACACTGTATATGGCAAAAAATGAACATGAATTGGTGAGCAGGCGGGAGAGTAGATCCCTTCCTTCCAAATATAGGGAAGGGGCTGAACCAGGGGAACTAAGCTGAGCCCATAAAAGCTGTCAGGGAGAAAGCCCTTGCTGGTGGCTCCTGATGTCTTGGCCATGCTCATAGCCGTGCTGTGACTGACCTGAAGAGGGACACAGGGCTCCTACCCCAGGTGCTGTTCCCTATGCTTGGAGCCTCGCAAGGCTATAGCACTGTGGTGGGAATTCTGCTGTAGATTCCCTGCTGGGCCATTCCTTGGGCAGGGAAGGAGTGGTCTCTGGTGAACTTTGCTGGCCCTCAAAAGGCACAGTTACTTGCTGGGAGAGATGTTGGGCCTTTGGAGAGGCTGCAGCTTAGCTGAAGTCTGACCTTTGACTCTTTGTCTTTCAGAGATACGAGATGCCAGCCAGTTCCTTCCTGCTTTCTGTTGACTGATTGTTAAGGTGAGGATTTGAGGCATGAAAACTAACAGCTTGCCCAGGCTGGCATGAGCACAGGCTGGCTTGTCCTGTGCTCCCCTTGGGCAAGTCCCTGTTTTTCCCCCTCTATGAGCTCATTTAACAAGCCACAGCACATTTCCATTCCTGCCCACTGTGGCTGATCACCAGAGGACTAGGACAGGTTCCATGTTAATAGAGAGTAGGGGAAGTAATAAATTAAAAACCAGAAGAAAAATAATCTTCAGGGCTTCACTTTTTCTAAGGACTAAAAGAATCCTTCAGATCTGACCATGTTCCTGGGGAGCCTTCCCCTTCCTTTGGACATGGATCTCCTTTCCTTGGGGCCATGAAGGACGGTAACTCTTCTTCACTGCCCTTGTACCTTCCAGCTTGGAAAAGCAAACAACTCCCTCAAGATCTCGCTGCACACACCTGCGAGCTGGGAGGGCTGAGCTTGGAGCAGCCAGCTGGGGGTGAATGTTCAGCTCCACTCTGCCCTAAGCACTGCACAGGGGACCAGCCCAGCAGGGTCTGTCTTTCAGAACCATGAACAGAGACGCTGGCATGGAGATTTTTGGTGAGGCTGCACCATACCTGCGCAAATCCGAGAAGGAGAGAACAGAAGCCCAGAACCAGCCATTCGATGCCAAGACCTACTGCTTTGTGGCTGACCCCGAGGTGGAGTACACCAGGGGGAGAATTAAAGCTGCACAGGATGGGAAGATAACTGTTGAGACAGAGGATGGCAGAGTAAGTGCATTCATTCTGGCCCTTCTCCCAACCCTGCTCAGGGACCCAGGGCATCTGCTGGGGACAAACTGAGAAAGCACCAGGCTAGCTCAGGCAGGAAATCTGCCCTGCCCTCCCCTGTCCTCTGACTGGGACCAGCACAGTCTCCACAGCAAAGTATAGCTCTGGATGGTGGGATAAAAGAATTCATTGGATAATTATTCTTGGTTTGGCTCTAAAAATCAGGCAATGCTCTAAACCAGGTTGGATCATAGCCTTGCCAGTCTTAACTTAGTTTTTAACACTTTCTCAGCTAATGCTGTGATATCCACTCATAAATTCCTTCCTTTACTAGTAGCTGAGCAGACAGATGCCTTGCAAGTCACCTTTGCATATGATATTGTTGGTGTCACTGGCTGCAAATTTTCAGAGGATCATCCAAGGTGTTAATCTTCCAAAACGCTGAAATGTCTTAGCAGCTTGTGTCCCGATACCTTTTGTAAGAATAACTGCAGCAATTCAAAGAACAACCACAACCAACATCTTGGCAGTAGGTGCTACAAGGCTTTTAGAAAGCAGTGGCTGAGCGAAGCTGCTGCCAGCTGTGAACATCTGCCGCCCTCACAATATATCCATGGGCTCTGGCTGTGTGACAGGATGGTCCCCCATGGTGTGAGCCCAGCTGACTGTGCTGCTTGGTAGAGACAGAGCCTTTCTTTAATTGGGAATGGCCACAGGCAGAAGTGGAACAAGTGTGTCCCAAGGATGGATTTGCTGTTGATAAGTCTTGTGCTGTTTGTGGCTGGCCAGCAGATGTGCCCCAGGCTCCTACAGCCATGAGTAGCAGAGATCTAAAGTTCATAAGCAGTGATAATGTGTTGAAAGGTCTGGTCCAGCACAAATCATGTCCATGTGATCATAGCAATTCCAGTAAATTTACATCCTGTCAATGTACCAGTGTTGTAGAGTTCCTGGCTGGCTGCAGTGTTTGCTCTGAAATAGCCATTTCTTGCTTAGCACAGTTAAACAAGAACAAAACTATGAATCAGTGCAGTCTTAGAGATGTTATTGCTTCTCTGTGGTTGTGGAAGGACTGTCAAGAGTTGCTGGACCAAGGTTTGCTCTTTCTTTCTGAATTATAGACAGTTGCTGTCAAACCTGATGATGTGTATGCCATGAACCCACCTAAGTTTGACAGAGTTGAGGATGTGGCCATGCTGACCCACCTGCATGAACCTGCTGTCCTCTACAACCTCAAGGACCGCTACAGCTCCTGGATGATCTATGTAAGTTCCTTCTTCTGGCAAAGGAGGAAATACAGGAGCTGGACTTCAGTGACACCTCTGTTTTTGTCCTGCAGACCTACTCGGGTCTCTTCTGCGTCACTGTCAACCCCTACAAGTGGCTGCCGGTGTACAACCCCGAGGTGGTGTTGGCCTACCGAGGCAAGAAGCGCCAGGAGGCCCCTCCACACATCTTCTCCATCTCTGACAACGCCTATCAGTTCATGCTGACTGGTAAGCTTTTCTATTTTAACAGGACTTGGAGTAAAAAAATGTGTCAGGGCCTTCTGCCAAGCACCATTCCTTATTGCCATGGCTCAATCACCTTTGCCATCTCTCGCAGAATGCTTGGTCTATGTAATATTGCAGTTTATCAGCTTGGTTTTTGTAATCAACCCTAACTGATGCAAAACCAGCTCCAGACAGTTTTCCCCATCTCCTGAAATGTCTTCTTCATTTTTGGAGCACAGTGACGTTGTGCTGCACGTTATCTGCTCTAAGTACTAAGCTAAGCAGCCTTACAGGGACCTCTGCAAAGGGCAGTAGACTTGGACAGGACATGCTGTCTGGGAAGTCCCTGGCAGCACACCTGCATGTAGAAACAGCAGATAGATCCAGAAAAGAGCTGGTAGAAATATTGTCACCAAAACACATGAATAAAGTCCTGTCTCATATTTAATAGTATTAAAGGTAAAGAATGGAAAAGACAGAAGCAAAAACAAGCACAGGATGGGCAAAGGACAAGGAGAAAAGACAAAAAGTGGCATATAGGGAGGGGAAGAGATGTGGAGAGTAGACCATGCACCTTTTCAGTTTGGCCTGCAGAGATTTTGTTTCATTCCTCCTGATGGACAGCAGGTCACAGTTACCTGAGAGCCAGCACTTTCCCTACGGCTTCTCTGACTGCAGGTGTTTTTCCCTTTGACAGATCGTGAAAACCAGTCTATCCTGATCACGTAAGTGCATCTGCCACTTTGGACTTTGTTTCTGACAAGATGTGGGCAGATTGTTCTTCACTCTGAGCTTTCTTTCTGCAGTGGAGAATCTGGCGCTGGGAAGACGGTGAACACCAAGCGCGTCATCCAGTACTACGCGACAATCGCCGCCAGCGGGGACCCAGCCACCACGAAGGAGTCCCAGGTGAAGGTGTGAGGAGAAAGGGCTTGATGAAGGGCAGCTCAGGATGTTATCCCTTGTGGCTGTGGACAGCACTGGTGACACACATTTACTTCAAAATACCTCAAAATTACCACAACAAATATAAGCCATCAGAGCTGCCACTGACACTGCCAAGGTGTAGCTTTACCTGGACTGAAACCAGGTCTGCAGGATAGGTGCCCAGGAAAAATCAGAGTCTCCAGTTTCTTGACATGGATTAATCTGTCCCTGTGACTGAGACCTGAGAGCTCTAACTGTGGGAAAAATTCTGAATAAGAGAAAAATGAGCTATTTGTTGTTTACCCCCAGTGCTGGTTCTTGGCACTGGAGTCAAGAAGGTGCTGCAGTAGCACTGTAGAGCTGCAATGAGATGCACATGGCTGCACATGTAATCATGCCATAGAGGAATTTCATCCAACCACATAGCTCATGGTGTTTTTCAACAATTATTCAATTATTCCTGCAGAGTATGCTCAAGGATCAAATCCTCAGTGCCAACCCACTGCTGGAGGCCTTTGGGAATGCCAAGACTGTCAGAAATGACAACTCGTCACGCTTTGTGAGTCATCCTGTGTCTGTCCCTCTGCCTTTCTGTGTTTCTAATGCTCTTTGCCTGCTTGTTAGCTGTGACTGTGGGCCCCTTGGCTTGGAAAAATGTTCTTGCTGACCAATTTCTTGTTTTTTTTATGAAATGCTGATGTGTTAGCAGCTGTTTCATGCTCACATTGCTGCAGCAAGGTGCTCCCCTTTATCTACCTTTATATATCAAAGCTAATCAGACTGTTTTGGTGATGCTCTCACTAGGACTGAAGAGATAAAAACACTTTGAGATTGCTGCACTGACCACCACCTTTTGTCTGCTTGCCAGGGTAAATTCATTCGTATCCATTTTGGAACCTCTGGAAAACTGGCCTCCGGTGACATTGAGACCTGTGAGTAACTGAGGGGGCTGACAGCCTTGCTAGAACATAAAGAACATGAAAAATTTTTAAAATGTGCATACATGTTACAGACTTGCTGGAAAAGTCAAGAGTCACTTTCCAACTGAAAGCTGAGAGAAGCTACCATATCTTCTACCAGATCCTCTCCAATAAGAAGCCTGAACTGCTTGGTAAGGACAGCCACCACCTGGTGACATTGAGTAAAGTCAGTGTGGGAAGCATTTCCATGTGCCAGCTCAGTGACAGCTACCAGGGCACAATGCCTGTGTCACATGCCCCCAGGTGCCCCTTTGTGAGTGCCTCAGGCTGTGCAGAGCAGGGATCATGGGCTGATTTACATCCTCAGCATTGCAAAGTGGGCCCTGCCCAGGCTCCCCCAGCTGTACTTGTGTCTCTGCATTACAGGGTCACACTAGGGCTTTACTCCATCTCCACTGGTCCTCCCTGGGTGGGTTCTAACACAAACTGTGTGCAGGTGAGGTGAGGTGGCCAATATTCTCTGCCTCACACCTTGCTGTTCTCCATGATGTGGAAATTCCAACTTAGATGGGCCAGATCCTGTGAATAATATTCAGTAGAAAGGTAAGCAATTCTGGGTGCAGGATGGGCAGGTACCCTGATCTACAAACCATTTTTCTGAGCTTTTCATCACATGAACAAAGGTTATTTCCTGTTTCCAGTGCAGCCCATCTGACCTTTTCCCCCTTCCCACTGCCACAGCACTCCCTACCAATGGACCCACATCTGACCCTTTTGCCACACACCCAGCTACTCTACTCCTCCTCAGTCCACGCTGCCCATCCTTCCTAGCTACCCACAACATTTGCCAAGGTGGAGCTCCTGCTCCCATCCTCTCACTCTGTGTGTGTATCATGTATGAGGACAAGTACAAATGAGCCTTATCTAAAAGCCTCTTTCTTAAAAGCTGTTTCTGTGCATGGCCTGTGTTCTGTGTCTGCTAGTGCTGAGTGCCAGGCTCTCAGTTCACAACACACTAAACTAGAAGCCAGGAGAAGGCAGATAAAATGCTTTATTGTATATTTCTGGTCTCTTAATAGAAAACCAAGAGTTTGGGATGCAAAAGGAAGGAGAATTTGTGAAACCTTGTGAGCCATTGTTCCATCTTCCTTGGCAGGCTCTGGCTCTGACTCCTGTGTTTGCCTTTCAGAGATGCTCCTTGTGACAGCCAACCCCTGTGACTACCCCTTCATCAGCCAAGGGCAGATCTCTGTGGCCAGCATCGATGATCAGGAGGAGCTTGTTGCCACAGATGTGAGTACAGTTAGCAAGGAGAGACAGTCTCACTTTTCCTCTCACCGCTGTTAACATCAGCTGATCTCTCTGGTGTGCAGGTGGCCATTGACACTTTGGGCTTCAGCCCCGATGAGAGAATGGGGATTTACAAGCTGACAGGGGCAATCCTGCACTATGGGAACATGAAGTTCAAGCAGAAACCACGTGAGGAGCAGGCAGAGCCTGATGGCACAGAAGGTAATACCTTCATGGCTGGGAGAGAACTCTTTCCAACTGTTTCCATGTCATTTTTTCACTAGAAATGGAGGGAGTCTTCCAAGAGAGATGCAGTTGTTCCTTGATAAGTACAAAAAGTAGGTTTGATTTTCAACTTGCCTCCTCAAGTAGCAGCCCTTTCTGCATCCAGTTTATTCCTGATGACTCTGCTGTAGGACCCTATGCCTGGGACACATCACTGTAGTGTTCTCCAGTTTCTGGTTACACACACGCGTTTTTTCTGCCTGGGTGACATTGTGGAGAAGTGGCTTGATAGGAAAAACTCTGTGTTGTCCCATCAACAGTGCACTCATGAGTTTCACCAGATCTTCTGGTGCTGCTGTAGCCACTCTGTCATGTGGACCACTCCTACAAGGCTGTTCAGAAAAGTAAATGAGAATGTTAGTCAAGATTTGTGGATGGGGTAAAGCCAATCAAATTGCAAGTTTCAGAGTGAGCTCTGGCTGGTTCCCATGCCCTGTGTGTGTCCAAGCTAAAAAGAAGTATTTCAAGTTATTATTTTGTTTTCCAGAGGCTGACAAAGCAGCATATCTGATGGGCCTGAACTCAGCAGACTTGCTGAAAGCTTTGTGCTATCCCCGGGTAAAAGTGGGGAATGAATATGTCTTGAAGGGCCAAACAGTGGATCAGGTGAGTGCCGAGGAGCAGCAGGGACTGTCCTCTCCCTGAGGAAAAGGAGTGAATGCAGGTCACAGCTGAGAATGGTTGGGGCCACTAAGGCCTGTTAATGCAGTGTATGTGGGCATGGTGAGGGCTGTTTTGTTCTGGGGTGCACCTGCAGTGCCCTGACACAGCTGTGTGACCCTGTCCCTGCAGGTGCAGCAGGCAGTGAGCGCCATTGCTAAGTCTGTCTATGAGAAACTCTTCCTGTGGATGGTGATGCGCATCAACCAGCAGCTGGACACGAAGCTGCCAAGACAGCACTTCATTGGGGTTTTAGACATTGCTGGCTTTGAGATTTTTGAGGTTTGAAGTGCTCTCAGACTTCTGCCTGTCTCTAAATGCTTTTTTTTCCATTTTGTTTGTCTTCTCAGACCTTTCCTCCTCCTCGCCCCAGTGCAGCCCTCAATAGAGGGGCAAATCTGTCTGAAGCTGCTTCTGCCTTTGTAGATCCATCACCCACTTTGTAAGAGAAGGGGCATGGCAGAAGCATAGCCATGAAGCTGCTGTCTCTCTGCCCAAAGAATCTGTATTTAGGGACATTAGGGCCACCCAAACCATGGCCAATGCAGGCTGCAGCAGCCATGTGCTGCACTGCACAACTTTTTTGTAAGCTTGGATACCCGGGGTACATTCTTTACCCTGTTATCAAACCCTTTTGAGACAGTCTGGCTGACCTTGACATGACATCTCTTTGAAAAAATTTGATCAGAGGCAGTTTAACTCTACTAACACACTTACTCAAATATTAGTTTAACAGCTTTGAGCAGCTGTGCATCAACTTCACCAATGAGAAACTGCAACAGTTCTTCAACCACCACATGTTCGTGCTGGAGCAGGAGGAGTACAAGAAGGAAGGGATTGAATGGGAGTTCATTGACTTTGGCATGGACCTGGCTGCCTGCATTGAGCTCATTGAGAAGGTGAGTTTCTTAAGCATCTTGTGCAATCACACAAATTGGATCTCTAAAGGGTTCTTGAGAGTGTTTGCACTGAGTGCCTTCAA
The DNA here is from genome assembly GCF_009819885.2 of Catharus ustulatus. Classification (NCBI taxonomy): domain Eukaryota; kingdom Metazoa; phylum Chordata; class Aves; order Passeriformes; family Turdidae; genus Catharus; species Catharus ustulatus. The sequence continues at coordinate 2,013,851 of NC_046240.1, forward strand.
TACTATCTGGGAAGCTTTCAGATCTCTTCACCACCTCTGTTTCTTTAAATATTACCCTTGTGATTAATTAATTATCCACTGACTGGGAATGTATCCCGTCTTCTAATAAGACACTGATTTTATCCTTCCTTCCTTCCTCCCTTCCTGTCCTGTATTTGTGTATTGGTTCTCTCTCAGGTTTTTTCTCAGTTAAATTCAAATTCCAGAAAGTTTCATGTCTGGTTGCTTTTTTGTTCCTTTTGAGTAAGAAGTCACTACTGTATTCTGAGAAGTTACTGCACAGTTTTTGCCTGACTTCTTTTGTTTTGCACACATTGTCTGGGTAGTTGTATTAAAAAAACCCTGTATATTAAAATCTTATGAGTTCTTTTAAGGATCTTTCCAGCTGTTCACAAAAAATCTTGCTTACCTGCTCCTCCCAGGCTAATTCTCTATAAAATACCTCCAGTACTTCAATTTTAGCCATGTCTTTCACTCTGTATTATTACAGCTTGAATTCATCTTATTTGCAAATGCCATTTTTTTATTCAGCCCATGGGCATCTTCTCCATCCTGGAAGAGGAGTGCATGTTCCCCAAGGCAACTGACACCTCTTTCAAGAACAAGCTCTATGACCAGCACTTGGGCAAGTGCAGCAGCTTCCAGAAGCCCAAGCCTGGCAAAGGCAAGGCTGAGGCCCACTTCTCCCTGGTGCACTATGCTGGCACAGTGGACTACAACATCACTGGTTGGCTGGAGAAGAACAAGGACCCTCTGAATGAAACTGTTGTGGGGCTATATCAGAAATCATCCATGAAAATTTTATGCCATCTTTATGCCAATTTTGCTCCCATAGATGAAGGTAAGCTCAGAAGATTATGCTTCCAGTTTGAGATTTCCTACTGTACTTCTCACCTGACACAGATCAGTGCTGAGTCAGTGCTGTGTGTTGGATGCACAATGTCAAAGGGATCTGCAGCAGGTCCTCACTGGACTGTCATCTCATTTTCCAGCTGAAGGTGGTGGGAAGAAGAAAGGAACCAAGAAGAAGGGCTCTTCCTTCCAAACTGTCTCTGTACTCTTTCGGGTGAGTGTGTTCTCTGGCAGAGACTTTCACACCTATGACAGCCACATTTTTATTTTAAGACAAGAGGCAAGTTTTTCAGTAGCAACCATTTACTTTGCTGATGCCTACACAGGATTGTAGAATATTTACTAGAAGAGTAAGGAGAAAGTTCTGAATTTTTTCTTTTCAGCAGAATCAAATCACTTTGAGAACTGAGATGCTATAGACATTAGGAATTGTCTCTGTGTTGCAGGAAAATCTAAATAAGCTGATGTCTAACTTACGAACAACTCATCCTCACTTTGTACGTTGCATCATTCCCAATGAAACAAAGACCCCAGGTAATTAATAAAATGTAGAATAGAAAGGGACAGAAAGAGCAATGCTAGAACAATCAGTATGTCCCCATGCTTTGTCACAGGCCTGATGGATCACAAGCTTGTTCTGCACCAGCTGAGATGTAATGGTGTTCTGGAAGGCATTCGGATCTGCAGGAAAGGATTTCCTAACAAGATACCCTATGGGGATTTCAAACAAAGGTCAGTAATAACATTATTGAATTTTTATTTGAGTTTTTATTTCATTTGAAAGAAGATTCTTGCTAAATACAGTTGAAGGGAAAAGACTATTTTAATATTAACATGCATGGAAAGCAAAATACATATCTAATAATATGATCTGTGTGGGCAGTGCCCACCCAGCTGCCTTCCTTAATACTGTATGCCAAAACCTATTTTTAATTCATTCCTGTAATCTGAATGTTTGGATATGTGCTTTAATTCTCAAATTAGGCACAAACATGTTTCAGCAAAAATACAGAGGGTGGTCTATGCACATCCTGTGTTTAACTGCTATCTAGTAGAGCTTTGAAGAGTGTGGTTTAAATAACTCTGACTAGAATGGTTTTACAAAGAGGAAATTATGTTAAATCCAATACTACTTCTTGATGAAATGCTAGGTTTGACTGACAAATAGATCTGCAGTAACAAAAGGGACTCCAGCAGGAAATCCAAGTTAGTTCCTCATGGCCCTCTCATTTTGTCGTGGGTTAATATTTCTACATGCTAACATTTCTACAGCATTAGTAGATTAATTTATAGATAAAGTCCCATAACCAAAAATCTTATCTTGGGAACTGCTGCAAATAAAACATTTATAAAGGCTTGCTAAATTCAGGGCAACCCAGCTTGTTGTTGGGGTCATCTGCTTGTTGTGTTAGAGCAAAGCCAAATGTAGGGTGAGATCTCTAAGAACAAAGCAGTCAGAACTCTGTGCAGGGTGTGCTAGAGAGCAGGACACTGAGAAGGGCTGAAATGGTGTTTTGGGCACTAATTGAAGGCATTGGCCCATTAGTGTGGGAGGGCAGATTTGTGTATCAATGCTGAAAATAGGTGTGGAATAATCTCTCAGTGTAGGATTAGGAAGTCCATTGCTGGATAGAAAGTGTAATTCTGGGTTACATGGTTCAGTAGGAATGTGAGAAGCTGGATATGGTTCAGAAAAGCAGTTCCCCTACTCTTAAAATCCATCCATTTTTTGAATTTACAGCTAACCCCTAGAGTAGTGATAGTGACTGTGACACAGACGAGCAGAGTGTCTCAGGTCCAGAGAACAGACTGTCCATGCCTTCAGTCTCAGTGAGGACTGTAACACATCCTTGGAATCCACTGCTATGTGCTGCTTTTCTTACTACTTTGCTGTTTGAGGCTGGAGGTGTGAGTCAGACTCAGCCTTCCTCTGTATCTCCAAACTGACAGCTGTTCTTGTGGCATCCTGTGCACTAAAATGCTACCGATGGGTAAGCTTTTTTCTTTATTTTATCAGATACCACCTTCTGAATGCCAGTGTCATTCCAAAAGGAAAGTTTGTTGATAGCAGGAAGGCGTGTGAAAAATTGCTGTCTTCCATTGAGATAGATCATACTCAGTACAAATTTGGACACACTAAGGTAAGTGTTTAATTTTGCCGTACGATAAGAAAACATTCATTGCATTGAAATGTAAACCCAGCAATGAGTGTCTGTTCTTTGGCTGCAGGTGTTCTTCAAGACAGGCTTGCTGGGTGTCCTGGAAGAGATGAGAGATGACTGTTTAGGACAGCTGATCACACGGACCCAGGCTTTGTGCAGGGGATACCTCCGGAGACTTGAGTTGAAAATAATGTTTGACCACAGGTGTGTGTCCTCTGCCAGGTCTGGTTGCTCAAAGATGGGCTTTATTCACAGTACTGATGGATCACTTTGGTTTCAGGGAGTCCATCCTCTGCATCCAGTACAACATCCGTGCTTTCATGAAGGTCAAGCAGTGGCCCTGGATGAAGCTGTACTTCAAGTTAAAACCCCTCTTAAAAAGTGTGGGAACTGAGAAAGAACTGGCCATGATGAAGGAAGAGTTTGAGAGAACAAAAGAAGAACTGGCTAAATCAGAGGACACGAGGAACAGACTGGAAGAAAAAATGGTGGCTCTGGTGCAGGAGAAAAAGGACCTACAGCTGCAAGTACAAACTGTATGTAATTTAAATAATTTTTTGGCTCTTCAGATTGTATCAGTTTTTTCTGAGTGTTCAGGAAAGGGCTGAAAGGAAATTCTGTTATTTCATGTACCAGCCACTTAATAAGCAGGTGATTTCTGCAAGTGTCAGTGCCAGTGTGTGATAATGAAACACATTTCTGTTCTCTATAAAAAGGAAAATGAAAATTTGGCTGATGCTGAAGAAAGATGTGACCAGCTGATCAAACTAAAATTCCAGCTGGAAGCAAGAATAAAGGAGGTAATGGAAAAGCTGGGAGATGATGAGGAGATGAATGCTGATCTGTCAGCCAGAAAGAGGAAACTGGAGGATGAATACTCTGAGCTGAAGAAAGATATGGATGAACTTGAGTTAACATTGGTCAAGGCTGAAAAGGAAAAGCATGCTACTGAAAACAAGGTGATGTTTATTTCTGCAGTGTTTAATAACAGTTACTCTTGTTAGGCAATATATGGGCTATAAAGATACAGTAAACTTGAATGCTTACATCCTGCTATGTAAGGAGATCTGTGGGCCTGTTATTGAACCTGGGCACTTCTGTTGTGCAGGAAAACCAACCCATAAGCATGCAAAAACGCATTAAAATTAAAGTTTGGCATTGCTTTGTGACTTCTAAAGGGTTGATATGTAACAGAGAGATTGTAGAGTGTGACCATACAATGGTAAAAGCCTCTTTGGGAGTCTAACAGCAAGTTCATTGTGTTCATTGCCTATGTGAGGGCCAAAATTATTAGTGACCTTTCAGTATTTTGCCTTACAATAGGTCAAAAATCTGACTGAAGTAGTGACAGGTTTGGATGAGACTGTTGCAAAGCTAGTCAAGGAGAAGAAGACCCTGCAAGAAGCCCAGCAACAGGCACTGGATGACCTGCAAATAGAGGAGGACAAAGTTAACATCCTCACCAAAGCCAGGATCAAGCTGGAGCAGCAAGTGAACCACGTGAGCATGTTCAACACAAGGAGAAGGAACAGATTCTTTAGTTGTTCCATCAGTCATGTTTATATATGTTTATGTTGCAGGTTGAAGGATCTTTGGAACTTGAAAGAAAAGCACGTGTGGACCTTGAACGAGCAAAGAGAAAGCTTGAGGGAGACTTGAAACTTGCACAGGAAACCATAGTAGATCTGGAGAATGACAAACAACATTTAGATGAAAAATTAAGGAAGTATGAGAAAAAATAGTGAAAAAATTTATTATTTGACTTTAACTGGACATATATTCTTTTAATAAAAAGAGCATCTCTTTGACAGGAAAGACTTCGATTATAATCAAATGCAAAATAAAATTGTGGAGCAGCGAAATTCAGGTGCTCATTTGCAGAAGAAGATCAGAGAAATGCAGGCAAGAGACTTTATGCACCTAATTCATCATTACTGTTTGCTTGTTTTAAACTGAAGTACCATGAATAATGCTTGCCCACAGTTTGGCTCTGTTAGACACAGAGGAAACCTCTAGTAACTTCTCACAGCAGTCACCCTTGTATCCCCCCACTACCAAATCTGGCCATTCAAACCCAATGCAACAAGAGAGCTGTGATCTAAATCCAGAATGAGGTGATCCATAGGTCCTTTCCTGTCAGTTAGTCTTTACCTACAATGCCAAAACAGTGAAATTCAAAGGAAGTTTGTTTTGCTTACAGTCTCCAAAACAAAGTTCTTGGTGTTCTACTGTGACAAATACGCAGTAACCTAAGCACTGAATGACTTGTTCCCTATTTAATTCCTGATGTACTATTCCCTCCTGTTCCCCAGGCCCGTGCTGCAGAGCTGGAAGAGGAGACCATGAGTGAGAAAGCGACACGAGCAAAAGCAGAGAAGCGTTGTGCTGAGCTGGCTCGGGAGCTGGAGGAAATCCGTGGGAGCCTTGAAGAGGCTGGAGGAGCCACCACTGCTCAAGCAGAGCTCACCAAGAAGCGTGAGGCAGAATTCCAGAAGATGCGCCGTGACCTGGAAGAGGCCACGCTGCAGCACGAAGCCACGGCTGCTGCCCTGCGCAAGAAGCACGCGGACAGCACAGCTGAGCTGGGGGAGCAGATCGACAACCTGCAACGTGTGAAGCAGAAGCTGGAGAAGGAGAAGAGCGAGCTAAAGATGGAGATTGATGACTTGGCCAGTCGTACAGAGACCATTACCAAGTCCAAGGTGTTCCTTTATAACTTAAATACTCAAATTACCAATATTTCTATATGATGGGAACTTTGCAAACTCACACTTTCCACTTTCTTATTCTCTTTCAGGCTATTCTGGAAAAAAGGTGCCGCACCCTGGAAGATGAGATGAGTGAGATGAAAGCCAAACTTGAGGACCACCAGAGGAATGTGAATGAGATGGTGATGCAAAAAGCGCAGCTCCAGACAGAGTCTGGTAAGGAAGGCACAAAGATGTGCTGAAAGGATATTTTTTTCTCTTCAGTAGCAAACAGATTCTCTCATGTGTACCATTCCCTGACCAGTTTGTTGTAAGGTCACTGAGCATGGTGCTCAAGGGGAATCTTAGAACAAAACTGAAAATTTGAGAAAAAATGTAAAGTGTCTCAGGAAAAAAATCTGGAAAAGACAATATTGGAAGGCTACAAGAACTACTGAGCGTTTTGGAGATGATGCATAAGCTATAGGCACCTTTACAAGAAAGGGGAGAGCTGTACTTCAGCCCCCAGGACAGAGGGTGACATGGAATAAATGTTTTCCAGTTACTGTAAATCTTATGAAATGAAACTTTCAGGTTTATCTCTTGCATTACAAGGCCAATTATGCAAAACTGCTACAGCATTTTGTGTCAGTTCAGCCAGTGTGACAGCATAAAATCCTACTGCTTCAAAATGAAAATTGGGCTTTAAAAGAAACAAGCAAATTTTTGAAAGCATTCTTCTTCAGGAAAAAAATAGCATCTAGTGGATGACAACTGTAATAAGGGATACAATTAGAATTAGGGAATCAGGTAAATTTAGATAAAGAAAGAACAACAACAAAAGCATTTTGAAGGATTGAAATATATTTTTCAATGGTAGATATATGTACATAATGGGAGCAACTGATAAGGTAAGCAGTGCTGTGTGATTCCACTTACTTATTATTATTATTATAGGTGAGTGTTTTCAGGATGCTTTATCTGGACAGTGTTGAGAGCTTTCCCTCTCTTGTCACAGGTGAACTATGCCGTCAACTCAAAGAGAAAGAAACCGTAAGGTTGCAGCTGTCCAGAAGCCAGCAGGCACTTACACAGCAGATGGAAGAACTCAAGGGACATCTGGAGGAAGAGATCAAGGTAGTGTGAACTACTGAGCACCTGATAAGGCTTCAAAATTTATCAGGTCCTCAGTTTCATTTTGGGAGATTTTAAGTATTGCCTATAGTCCAACACAGTAAAATTAGTCCGGGGAAGGACATGTAAGCACTGTGTGCAGTAAGTTCAGTAAGGATGATTCTGGCATGCTGAAAGTTGCTGTATTCTTTCATGTTTTTAAATTTTAAAGCCATGGTCTATGTGATTTCTTTAGCTTCTGTAGACAAGTTACAGCATATGCCAAGGTGAAAGCACCACTTTCGGTCTTTTCTAGTGATAGAATTGGTGACAGGTAAAAGCAGCTTCCTGAACACTTACAAAACTTCAGCCTTTTGTCTTCTGTCCACGCTGCAGTGATGATATTTCAGATGACACATGTTACTGGTCACAGTAACAGAAATGCCTGATATTGTGGGTAATTTTTAGGCCAAGAATGCCCTGGCCCACGCCCTGCAGTCCGCTCGCCACGACTGTGACTTACTCAGGGAACAATATGAGGAGGAGCAGGAGGCCAAGGGGGAGCTGCAGCGAGCCCTGTCCAAGGCCAACAGCGAAGTGGCCCAGTGGAGAACCAAATACGAGACAGACGTGATTCGGCGCACGGAGGAGCTCGAGGAGGCCAAGTACAGAATAGATGACCCGACATGTCCAGATTTATATTGGGCAGAACATAGACCCACTTTTAGTAGCCTAACCTAAATTTTTTTTTTGGGGTTTGCATATAGTATTAATTAAAATGACACATGTAACCTAATGATTTTTTAAATTGTATTCTTGTTTTATTTGTGTGCTTAAGGAAAAAGCTCTCTCAGCGTCTCCAGGAAGCCGGGCAGCAGGCAGACATGCTGAATTCCAAGTGTGCCTCCTTGGAGAAGATGAAGTTTAAGCTGCAGGGGGAAGTGGAGGATCTGACACTGGACATAGAGAGAGCAAACACATCAGCAGCTGCCCTGGACAGGAAGCAACAGAATTTTGATAAGGTGCTAAATGAGCACAGTATCTTTCAAATGTAGCTTTTCAGAAAACCAAATTAACACTCTGTACTTCAGTCAATGCTGAAGTCAAGGTGAATCTAGGGTCACTAAGGCATGACAATAGGAATTTGTCCTGGTTTCAGAGACTGCATTATTTATCTAGTACAACATGTAGTCACAGATAAAATAACATTCCCAGTACCAGCAGGAAATGAAACATAATAGCCTCTCCTATGAGGAAAGGCTGAGAGAATTGGGATTGTTCAGACTAGAGAAGAGAAGCATCAGGGTGACTTAATTGTGGCCTTCCAGTGCCTGAAGGGAGCTACAAGAAAGATGGAGAGAAACTGTTTACAAGGGCCTGGAGAGACAGGACAAGGGGAAATGGCTTCACACTGACAGGAAGTAGGTTTGGATTGGATATGAGGATGAAATTCTCCCCTGTGAGGGTGGGCAGACCCTGGCACAGGCTGCCCAGAGAAGCTGTGGCTGCCCCACCTCTGGAATTGTCCAAGGCCGGATTGGACAGGGCTTGGAACAGCCTGGGGTAGTGGAAGGTGTCCCTGCCCATAGCAGAGGATTTGGAACTAGGTGATTTTTGATGTCTCTTCCAACCTAAAGCATTCTGTGATTCTATGATGTCTTCCAGGTCATGGCAGAGTGGAAGGGGAAGTATGAGGAGAGCCAGCTGGAGCGGGAAGCTCTCTCTAAAGAAACAGGCTCGCTGAACACAGAGCTTTTCAAAGTGAAAAATGCCTATGAGGAAACCTCAGATCAGCTTGAAACAATCAAACGGGAGAACTCTGCTCTCCAGCGTATGTGTTTGGCTCTGGTTTCCCATCAGCTTTCACAGACCCACCACAGCAAGGTGTGCTCATGAGCACACTCATGGCTGCAGGAGGGCACCAAGTGACAGCACTGTCCTTCCTGTGCCCTCCATCTCAATGCAGAATATCAGTGTCTTACCAAAAGCTGTCAAGCATGTTTGTAAAGTGATTAAACTAATAAAGCAAATGTCCTGGGCCTCTCATGTGCTGCAGACCTTGAGGTGCCATTCCCAGGCAAAGGTAGCGACTGGGAGACTGAGCACCTCTTGAAAGTGAGTTTTACAGATGCACTGAACACAAGGACTACACAGGTAGTTTCAGACCCTGATGCCATATCTGTAGATGTAAAACATTCAGGGCTCTTCTAGGCTCTCTGCAAGGAGGGCTGTGAAACCACACCAATGCCCACTTGGCCTGCATGAGTTGGTTGTGTCTGGTTTTATCTGTACATACTTACAGACGTGTACCATGCATATTTATGTGTGCAGAAGGGATGCTGACTGCAGCAACAAAGCCTGGAGTTCAGCTCCTCTGGTTGATGCCATTTTTCTCTCACAGAGGAAGCAGCTGATCTCACAGAGCAAATTACTGCAAATGGCAAAATGATCAGAGACCTTGAGAAAGGGAAAAAGCAAACTGAAATAGAAAAAAATGATCTGCGATTAGCTCTGGAGGAGGCAGAGGTGAGTTAGTTTAAATATTACTGTAAAAAGTAAAGAGCATGCTGAGCCGCTTTCTGCTCCCTTTTCTAGCAGTAGCTGTGTGCAAGGTTGATTGCCACAAACTTTAGGAAGTTCTGTGAAGTCATTGAGTACCACCTCAGTAATCATGTTCTCTGAAATGTTACCTTCATCTTGGTTTTTTCCCCTTTTTCTTTTGAAGGCAGCTCTTGAGCATGAAGAAATCAAAATCCTTGGTGTCAACCAAGAGCTGACTCAGATAAAGTCAGAAATCAGCAGAAAGATTGCTGACAAGGATGAGGAGATCAACCAGCTAAAAAAGAACCATGAAAGGATTGTGGAGACAATGCAGGGTGTTTTGGATGCTGAGATCAGGAGCAGGACTGAAGCCCTGAGGCTGAAGAAGAAGATGGAGGGAGACCTGAATGAAATGGAGATCCAGCTGAGCCGTGCCAACCACCAGGCTGCAGAGGCACAGAAACACCTGCACAGCATCCAGGGAGCTCTCAAGGTCTTGCTTTACCTTCTGGTTGATTTATTTTTTAAGCACAGTATATGAGAAATTTATTAGGAAAAAACTGACTCTTCAAATACAGGATACCCAGCTGCACTTGGATGATGCTGTCAGAGCCCAGGATGACCTGAAGGAGCAGGTGGCCATGGTGGAGCGCAGAGCAAACCTGCTGCAGGCTGAAATTGAGGAGCTCCGGGCAGCCCTGGAGCAGACAGAGCGGTCAAGGAAACTGGCTGAGCAGGAGCTTCTGGATGCTGCTGAACGTGCACAGCTCCTCCACACACAGGTAGTTTGCTTTGCTAAGACTGATGTGTTTTGGAGTCCAGAGATTGATGAAGGAAGAATGAATAGTAGTTGATGGTCTCTGTGTGTAAGAGACTAAAGACAGACACTCAAAGCCTCTCTCTTTCTCCTTTATAGAACACCAGCCTTTTTAATACAAAGAAGAAGCTTGAAACTGATATGGCACAACTCCAAGCAGAGATAGAGGATGTTACTAATGAAGCTAAAAGTGCTGAAGAAAGAGCTAAGAAGGCAATGACAGATGTGAGGATGTTACTGTGTTTTTCACTTTGAATTTTCAAGGCTTCCAGTGGCATTGCTGCTAGGAGTTAATGGAAATACTCTTGTCACACGCTGGACAAGGAGCCAGTCTGTGGGCCTGGTTAAAAGGCTTTGTGCCAGAGGAGGGTTAGAGCAACAGGGAACATGTCCTGCTGACAGACGGAGCTGTTGCCCTCATAAAGAATTAAATTCACATATAGTCAGTTGAAAACAAAATAACTTTCTTCAGTGCTGCATGAAAACACAGTCTGCAAAGAAATCCTGCAGTATTGAAACCAGTAAAGCGGCTAAGTTATCTGAATAGTTATCTTTGCAAAATCCTATTTAACAACAATAAATTTCCATTCAAAATTGGTGCTAAATCCTCCCATGCAAGATCTGTAAAGCTCAGCCAGGCAATAGGACTGGTGTGTCATGGAACTCAATCTGCTAATGATTTTTGATGCAGAGGAGCAAACCAAAATCTTAGATACATTATGTGGAATTAAAATAGAAAGAAAAATTTTTGACTTGCTCATTAAATGGAATAAAAATCAAATACAATTTCAGAATCATTAGGATTGGAAGGGACCTCTGGAGATCATCTACTCCAACCCCTCTGTTCAGGAAGGGTCACTTGCTGCAGGTGACACAGGAACATGTCCAGGCAGGTTTGGAATGTCTCCAGAGAGGGAGCCTCCATGCCCCCAACCCATGCTCTGCCACCCTCCATGGAAGAATCTCTTCCTCATGTTGAGATGTTCTTGTGTTTTAATGATTTCTATTCTGTTTGAATAAAAGAGAAAGAAAACATTACAATAAATTATACATACATATACATATATATTTATCTAAAGCTTCTAGTGCTTTCTAATTTTTCAACTTAGACCTTTTCAGATATTTTGCTGCCAAAGCAATTTGTTGAATTCTACATCAATTGTAATTGTAATTATATAATTATAACATTAACTATAATGTCACTCAGTATTTCAGCAAAGTGCTTAATTGTATTGTGTAGGAGTCCAATGTTTGAGAGCAAAATAAATCTTAGTGTTAAATAAGATAGATTATTTTAACCTATTTTGTGCCTTTGTGGCAGGAGGTTGTGGCAGTAGCAGGGCAAGCACTGAAGCACAGCACTCAGCACACCCCAGGTGTGTTGAGCACAGAAGTCTTTCAGCTGTGCCATGTTCTGTTTCCAGACTCTGCTGTTGCTCTGGCTGTTTTCCCCCTGGCACCCAGCTGTTAGTGAGGTCATAGTGGGACCGTGCAGTGAGACAGAACATTTACCCTTTCTGTCATTCCAGCTCTGTGCACAGTAAGGCAGACTTTTCCCACCCTTTCCCCTACTATTTCCTGTCATGTTTTTGCTATTATCATGTCATGGGGAAAAAAAAAACACAAACAAAATAGGGAGTGGGGCAGCAGGAATGGTCAGCAGTCAATCCTTTGCTGGTGCACAGTGTGTGCTGTTCTTTCACGTTGTTTCAGTTTCTTGTGTCATCTCCCTTCCAAGGCAGCAAGGATGGCAGAAGAGCTGAAGAAGGAGCAGGACACCAGTGCCCACCTGGAGAGGATGAAGAAGAACCTGGACCAGACAGTGAAGGGCCTGCAGCACCGTCTGGAAGAGGCTGAGCAGCTGGCCCTGAAGGGAGGGAAGAAGCAGATCCAGAAGCTGGAGGCCAAGGTGGGTACCAGCACTCTCTGTGTCTCCAAGTCCTGTGTGGGGGCTTAAGCCAATTGTTGATTAATTCACCAGATCCGAGAATTAGAAGCTGAACTGGAAGAAAAACATAAACAATCCTCAGAGGCTATGAAAAACATCTGCAAATATGAACAGCGTTACAAAGAGCTCACTTTTCAGGTGGGTAAAAAGAGAAAATAATTCTGATATTTTGCCTCCCAAGGATGTAAAATTGTATATTCTTTTTCCACAGTATGAAGAACAAAAGAAGAATATGATAAGGTTACAAGATCTGGCAGATGAACTGCAGATGAAAATCAAATCCTACAAAAGACAATCTGAGGAAGCTGTGAGTCATAAAATGAAGCAAATACTTACTTACCTGTTCATAGGACTGTTGAAAAGTTGCCTCTGTGCCCCTGCATGTTGCCAGATGGTTTTAAATTTTTGTTTTGTAATTTCAGAGTGAACAAGCCAATACTGATCTCTCCAAACTGAAAAATGCACTGCACAGGATAGGCGAGGCCCTGGAAAGGGCAGATATTGCTGAGAGCCAAGTAACTAAACTCAGAGCTAAGGCCCAAGAAAGCCCTGCTACAAAGGTAAGGCTTTACTGCAGATGTGCTGTTTGCTCAAAATGAGTCTAGCAGCAGATTTGTGCCTTGCCAGTGGTACAGGCATCATTTGGAAAGGACAGCTCTGGACGGAAGGGGCTTTTAAAGACAGGCTGAGTGGATTCAGGTTGTCTAGCCTGAAGAAGAGAAGGCTCTGAGCAGACTTTATTCTGCCCCCCTTAAATGGATTGTATAAGAAAGACAGCGAAAGAGTCCTTACAAGGACTTTTAGTGACAGGGCAAGGGGTGATGGCTTTAAACTGAAACAGGGTATGTTTATGTTGACCATAAGGAAGAAATATGTATGATGACAATAGTGAAACACTGGCACAGTTCCCCAGAGAAGTTGTGGATCCCCATCATTGGAAATATTGAGGCTCTGGTTGGATGGGATCTGAGCAACTTTGTCTAGTGAAAGATGTCCCTGCTCATGGCAGGGGTTTTGCATTAGATTACCTTTGAAGGTCCCTACCAGCTCACACCATTCTGTGAGCTGGGATTCTGTGACTCTGTTGTTTCTGGCTCTGGTGCTGAGCTTGAGTCTCCTGGCCAGTTTCAGCACATTTGTTTCAGGTTTAAGGAGTTGCCTCATAAAGTCAAAGTAATGAGAGTCAACCTAACTGTGAACATTTCTAGAACAGCACTTCTCTGAAGCTCAGGAAGAACTAGCATTCTGATTGAGAAAAGAACAGAAGCTCTGTGTCCTTAGCTGAACTTCCTGGGGAGTTGTCTATCTCCAGCCCAAGAGTGGTACAAGATCTAGAGCTGCCTTTCCTAGTGTGGTCTGAGCAGGTGTAATGCCTTTTGGCTGCACTAGACTAGCTTAGTTTGTGGTTGAAAGTAAAATACTCTCAGTCCATGTTTTGGAAGAGTAAGTAGTGCCTACAGCATGTACCCAGGAAATGAAGAACTTTGGCTTCAGGCTGCCTTCTGCAGAATCCTCTTTCTCATAAAGCATTTTTGCACTAAAAGACACCCTATGGAGAATCTGCTTTCCCCTGAAGGATCTGGCCTGGGACTCAACAGACAGTGTTGGTTCTTCCAGAAGCTGATCTGCAGCTTTCAGTGAGTCACAGAATCACACACAGTCACAAAACCAGGTTGGAGAGGACCTTTGAGATCTTTGAGTCCAGCCTGTGACCCAACACCACCTTGTCAACTAAAGCATGGCCTGAGTGCCCCATCCAGGCTTTGTCAAACACCTCCAGGGATGGTGACTCCCCCACCTCCCTGGGCAGCCTATCCCAATGCCCAGCCATCCTTTCTGTGAAGAAATTCTTCCTGATGTCACCTGAAGCTCCCCTGGCACAGCTCAGGGCTGTGTCCTCCTGTCCTGTCACTGTTCCCTGGGAGCAGAGCTCACCCCCCCGGCTGCACCCTCCAGTCAGGGACTTGTAGGGAATGATGAGGTCTGTCCTGGGCCTCCTCTTCTCCAAGATAAACATGCCCAGCTCCCTCAGCTGCTCCTCACAGCACTGGTGTTCCAGACCCCTCACCCCTTCTCTGGGCACACTGCAGCACCTGCACATCGCTCCTGAACCGAGGGGCCCAGGGCTGGACACAGCGCTCACGGTGCGGCCTCACCCGTGCTGAGCACAGCGGAGGAATCACTGCCCTGGTCCTGACACACTATTCCTGATCCAGGCCAGGTGCCATTGACCTTCTTGGCCACATGGGCACACTGCTGGCTCATGTTCAGTCAGCTGTCAACCAGCATCTGCAGGTCCCTTTCTGCCTGGCTGCTGTCCATCCACTCCGTCCCCAGCCCTTAGTCCCCCTGTAGTGGCTGTTGTGGCCAACACTGACACTTGGTCTCCTTGAACCTCTTATTGTTTGATCTGGCCCATCAGTTCAGCCTGCCCAGGCCCCTCTGCAGAGCCCTCCTACCCTCACCCTAACCCGTACATCAGTAAAAGTTTGACTCAATGCCTGCCAGGCTATCTTGCCAACACCCCAGGGGATGCACTAGGATGATTGACTCCAGGTTCCTGAGCAAAGTCTCCTGACATGAAATAACCTTATAGAGGGAATGCTCAATATCTAATTGATTTGGAAACCCAGACAGAGGCAAGATTTCAGGTGTCTTCTATTGGATATCCCCAGGTGAATGCTGGTTGAACAGACTTTCTGCAATATCCTGTGGGTTTAGATCCTGCTTTGAGGTGCCTGATACTCCCTTGCACCTAGGAGCTATTAGAAAATCCCAGAAAATCCCACTTAGTGTGAGAGAATTCACGTATCTGCTTTGCAGATTTTTTTTTTTTTTGCGCGTGTTTTATCATGTGTTTGCTTTGGGTTGTTTTCTGTGTGCTAGAGAAGAAATGGAATTTTCTGAAAGCAGGTAACAGAATGTTGGTAAAAACTTGAAACTTTCTTCTCACAAGACTGGGGCCTCGTTGTAAGGGGGGAAGGGAGATAAGAAGTTCAGAGATTGTAAAACACTCCAGGCCAGTAATGCAAGGCTTAGACCTTGCTGCTTTTTGCCCCTCTTAAGATGGAATAAGCTTAGCAGGGCATGAGCCCTCATTTTGCCAGTGGAATAATGGAATTAATCTTTTCTTCATGCTTCAGCTGTGGATGGAGGCCATCCTGGTGTTACCAGCATAAATTCAATTCGCACAGTGGTTTTAAGGGTTCCAGACATCCCTGCATTGGCTCAGGCTCCACTTGCACATCCTAGCTGGATGGAGCACTGAGATGGATTATTTTAGGGATCAGAAGACTCATCTTGGCATGTGTAGACTAAACAAAGCCTCTCCTTTCTAGGCGGTGTTGAAAACTGAAAAATGAGCTTCCTCTGGGATAACTACAACTTCCACAAAGTCTCTCTCCAGCTATGGAAGTAATTTTTCTTTTGTTTATCAACACAAACATTTTCTGTTGCTGCTGCTGTGCCAGTGTCAATAAAATAGATACCTGCAAATTCAGATGCTCCAAATGTGAAATTTTGTTACTAAATTAAGTCAAAACTGAGGGTTTGAGTCTCACTACTTCTGTGACCAGTTTGACCAATTTTTATCCTGAATTTAAAACCTAGAGGTTTGACAGGCCTTTTGCTTTCCCAGGGGCTGAATTCTGTTTCAGCCCCTGTGGCCTGGAAGCAGCACATTCTCAGGAGACCAGCTGCACCTTGTTCTCCGCAGCTCATGACAGTGCTGTGCTTCAGGGTGCAATCCAAAGTCCTGCTGTGCTCCTAGGCCATGTCACTGACCCTAGCCCAATGTCCAATGCCTGGTTACTCAGTGCAATACTCTCCTTCAGGAGCCTGCAGAAAAACAGTCGTAACTGTTTAGGAGTAGCTGTGCAAAATCTGCTAGGCAAGTCTGGGAACCCTTACCAGCCTGTCATTATTCATTCCAGAGCATCCAGGCATCAACATGGCAATTATTATGTAATCCTCCCAGCCCTCTTGCCTGCTTTTGGTACAAAGTTTGCTGTTTGCTCTTGCCTCAGCTACACAGTTCCTGGTTCTTTGAGACTCAAAGTGCAGGGGCAGAGCACAGCAGCTCCAGAAGCCCCTGCAAGGCTCTGCATGGATGTGACTTTAGCAGGACAATCCCCACCTTCACTGCACTTTTCTGCTGGCAGTTTCCATTTCACAAAGTGGAATTCACTTTTGGTTTGTGCTGGCTGTGACTCACGACAGGGTTGGCTGAATGGCAGTGCCAAAGCCTGTCTTTCCCACCCAGCACCTGGAGTCCCCGGGCTGACTCTATCCAGGACTGTGGTGCTTGTGTTGGTATAACACACCATGCATGTAGGTCTGGCTGGTTTGGAAGGGAGGATCCTGAGAGCATGAGGGCAGGTTTGGGCTCAGGGCCTGCTGGTAGCAATGGAGCTCTCTGGAAAGCCTGCACTGCCAATTGCATACAGTAAGAAATAAAACAGGTAGAAAGAAATGCACGTCCATGGGGCACAAATCCTTGCAGCTTGAGTTTCTGCAAAGAAGCTTGGCCTGTGCTGAGCCATGATGGTCCAGGGCAGCACAAGGTGAGCACTGCAGTGCTGGGGATCCTCAGAGAGGCACACAGCCCTGTCCAACACCCCAGTCACAGAGCCTGCCACAGCACAGACCACTGGTTAAGTCACCACCAGGCAAGGCGATGTAGGAGGTGACAGTGGGCTGGATGGTCAGGACAGATGGAGAGATCTCTAAAGCCAGGTATTGGAACTTGTGGTTTATTGTAAAAGGGCGTGGGTGGAAGGGCCTTGCCTGGAGCTGCCAGCTGCAGCTTGGAGCAGGGCAGTAAGAGAGTAAGAGAAAGAGATAGGAGGGTGGTAAGAGAAAAAGCTAAGAAAAAGAGTTCAGAGAGCAAGGTTCCCATTACAATACAATAAATCTTCTTCTGTGTTGAATATTCTAATTTTCACAAGCCAATCTAATACAAGATACAAATCCTATAGCATTTACCTACAGCCTATAAGAATCATTACATTACCATACTGTGTTACACTTTAAACCTTAAAAACTACTCTTTGGACCCCTTCTGCCAAGCTAGCAGAGTCTTCTCTGACCTTTGGACCTGCTGCAAGCAGAGGGAATTGTTCAATCAAGAGGGGATAACTTTCAGCCAGCCATTCTATTGTTTTCTAGTTATTTAGTAACTAAGGTTTGGTATCTCAAAGATGGCTTTCATTTCAATCTCGCTTATAGTTTCCATATTCTCAAAATCTTTTGCCAGGCAATCATATTTATAGGGTTTTCCTGTTTCATCCTCCCCAACAAGGTGATCCACAGGAGCCTGAACCACAGCATATGGCACCAAATGGGGGGTAAAGACTGACTTTATCACCAGCCTGACTTTGAAGTGAGCAGCCAAGCATGGACTTGTGTGCACAGTGCCCACACCCATTGTAATGTGTTCTGACAGACTCAGGGGATGCCCAACAAACACAGAGGTGCTGGCAAATCCAGACTTAGGAGGATGACTTATTAGGCTGCTGGAAAAATAATTTGACCATACATGAGGAGATGGGGCTCTTGTCTGCTTGATGGAGTCTGTCTGCAGCAGTGCTGGATGTGCATGGGAATGCCCTACAAGACTGTGACTGTGCCAGCTGGCCTCCCTCCAGGAGCCAGCATGAGACTGACCCCCAAGAGTGTGGGACTGCATTTAGTGGCAGCACTTTATAAGCTACCCAATACACACACAGTCCCCTGACCACTTGTTCCTGCCTGCTAACACTGCTGCTGTGTATTAGTCCAGCTGAATATGGAGTCACAAGGGAGACCAGCTTGGCTGGTTGGTCCAGCCAGAAAACTCTTCTGGGAAAGTGGTGATCTTTTTTCTGACAGTTTAATCTGCAACTTTTCACAAAGTAAGGTAAATTAAACAGATATAAATGAGACATTAAAAAGTGGAATGGAAGAAATCCACCCTAGAAAGAGGATGTTAAAAGGATGGGAATAAGTTGGGGAGGGAAGTTGTGATGGGAAAACAGACCTCTAAACATTTCTGGTGCTGAAGAACCACTCAGAAATGGAGAGCTTCAGGTGGAAAGAAGTAAATACCCTCCTGGATGCAAAGGATTTGTATTTCATGCATGCTTTCAGCAAGTTGTTTGGACCTTTACAGTAGTCTCTGGTATCTCTCTCACTGTCAGGGGTGTGGTTGAGAATAAAGCAGGCAGCCCCATACCCTGAGCTCAGGGGCAGATGCACACCCTCAGGCACAACCTGCCCAGCTGGGCATTGCTGATGGCACTGAGGACTGGCCCTGCCCTCCAGAAAACTCACAGCTCCTTCTGCCCTCTCCTGTGCTCCAAGGCCACACCAAACTGCCCCTCAGCCTTCACAAGAGCCATTGCTGGAGGAGGAGATGAGGCTGAAAGGAGCTTTGGAGGAGGCCCCTACCAGGAAGATCAGCCCATCACGTGTCTCATTTCATCCTCAATGTCAAAAGCCCAAAATAATCCCACTCTCCTAAGACTCCTGTGCAGGGTCGTGCCTGTTTGTGGGGATGATTTGCTTCCACGAATAGCGCCTGAAGACATTCCTGGGCGGGTAGGCTGCCTTCTATGTGGCAGTGCAACGTGCTGCCGTGGAGGAGCTGGACACGTGTGCTGTGTCCCAAGGCAGCAGCTGCTATTCTTACCCCAGAGAGACCCTCTGCAGCACAGCTCCATTGCCAGCTGAAAGGTTAAACATCAGAATGGGGCCCACAGTGCTCTCCCTGCTCATAGCCTGAATCCAGCGTGTTCCCATTTGGAGCCTGTGCAATGGCCCAGTGCCAGCCCTGCTCCATGGCCATTCCCTGCTGGGATGTGCTGTCCATGGGTAACAGCGCAGCTGCCCAGCAGTCAGTCGGGGCTCCTCAAGGTGGATGTGGCTGGGGCAACCCTTCTCTCAAGGTTTACCCTTGTTGGGTAAACCAACAAATTAATGCAATGCCTGTGAGCCCAGAAGACCATTTTTGCTTTGCAGATCAACAAGAGGCCCCAGTTCATTAATCCCTTCCGTGGTGAGGAAAGCAGAGGCAGGGCTTGATGCAGGAACAGCAGCATTGCAGAAAGTCTTGTCCCCTCTTTTAGCCAAGTGGAGCAGGAACAGCCTGTTGAACATGTTCAGATGAAATAGAACTGGGCCCCAATGCATTAGGTGTGAGCAGCTGAACTTGATATATTAATTAAAACTCTTGTTGCAGAAAAAAATTGGTAAGAGGCAGTGTGGAAAACTAAGCCCAGAACTGAGCTGAGGTTGAAACAGTGCTGGGGAGTTCAGAAAGGGTCTGGGAGGAGGAAGAGAGGAGATGGATATGTGCAAGGTGATAAGACAGAGGATGTAGGGGTGGAAGGAATGAAAACAGAACAGTTTGGGGATTAAAGGTCAGGAGAAATCTGAGGGGAACTGCTGGGAAACATTACACTGGTAATCTGCAAACAACTGACTCATACTCAACCTGTGAAATTCTTTGTAAAGCTTAGTTCTGAAGAAATAATTTGCTGTATTTTTTCTGTTGTTTCATTACTGCTGAGAAGATACAAGGCTTGTCACTCATGCCCAGACACAGTGCTGAGCAAAGCCGTCTGCACTGCAGGGAACAAATCGTCAGGCAGCATTTCCCAAGCCTGGGAACACAAGCTGTACTGGGAGGACAAAGAGAAAATCCAGGCCTTCCCAGAGGGCTGAAGACTTCAGGGGCTACTCTCAGGTGGAGCCTGGAAGCCCCCAGCATGGCCAGACCTCTGCTCCCCAGGCAGGGAAGGCAGCTTGGGTTGGAGTCCAGCAGCCTCAGGAGCTGCTTTTCTCTCTGGCAGAGGGAAAGTGGATGGGAGTGGTGAAAAGTGGTCCAAGTTTTGAGCTGTGGCCCACCCCTCCAGGACCTGGCTTGTCACTCTTTGTGTGGCCTGTGTTTTATATGTGGCATATGTTTTATATAGGATCATTCAAGAAAAAAAACCTGGAGCTGCTCTGCTTTGCACAACCAATTTGCCCTTCAGAAGCAGCAGTATTCTTCCCTTGGCACATGAGATGAATGCAAAGAGCAATTAAAGAAATGTTTAGCCTGACACACAAGGGAATCTGTTTTCCAATACAAAATAATGAAACAGTTGATAAATTTTCTAAGGATGCAAAAGGAACTTTTCTTCAAGAACGAGTTAGTTTAGAAATGACACTAGAAGATTCTGCTGTGTATCCTGTTTGCAACTTCACTACAGTGAGTGTCACTCAGAAAATTCTCTGGTAATCCACTGGGTTGTCTAAATCTTGAAAAGTCTAATTTTTCAAGTGAGCAGATTTATAGAAATTCCATACCAGTTTATTTCCATTTACAGCACTGAAACCTGCCCAGAAGGAGGATTTGTGCATCTGTCCCAAATGAGTGCCAACTGAGGAAGACACCACCTCATTGCTGTCTTTTTTAGGATGCAGTTGCTGCTTGTGCTAATATTATGCACCTAATCCTAGTTCTCCTTCCCTCCCCCTTTTGCCACTTGGTGTCTTTTGACTTTGTCTTACCCGGAGGCGTCTTAGCCTGCCCACCCCACTCCCCTGCGCTGTAACAGGAGCTCCTCAGCTGCTGTGGTGGGTGACAGAAAGGACATCCTGAATGTCACCTCCTAGGTCAGCTCTTCCGCTGGTGTTTGCTGGGAACAGGAGGAGTCCTTAACAGCACAACTCAACGGAGACTTCTCATCCCAAATGAAAGTTTGCTGCTTTATCTGTCTCCCCACTGCTCTCTGAGCTGGGCTGTGCCACTCTCGAGTCTCACCCACTGTCATTGAGAGGAACCCAATTTCAGAAGCATGCCCAAGCACAGCTGCTTGTCTGTTCCCGTGTGACATCACGTTAAGAGAGTTGATAACACATCAAATGTGTGTGTAAACAATGAACAGATGTCTGTAGATTGCACGTTATGGAACACCTACCACAGTTTATCAGGGTCTGGGCACCAGTCACCCACCAAGTTGATTTGGTTGAAGTAGGGCAGAGTAATCACCAGTAGTGACCCATGACATGCAGTACTGACTTCCCTTCATCTTAGCTGTAATGTGTGCTCAGAGGAGCAGCACATCCATGCAGATCCTGCTCATACCTGGTACCTCCATGGCCCTGAGCACCTCTCAATTGCTTGTCAGGGCACCAGGGACCCCAATCGCCAGAGAAGGAGCTGCAGTGACCTGTCCCCAGGCAGAAGCAGACACCTCTTTCTGTGTAAGGCACCTGAGCTGATCTACAGATCCTCGACCCACAGCAAGAGGTTTCCTACTGAAGCAGAAGCTGAGCAGCTCTGAGCCCTCTCCAGTCTCCTAGGGCTCACTAACAGAGTGTGCAAGGGGATCCCTGATATCCCCTGATATTCCGGGATATCTGCTCTGTCTCATGACCATTACAGGCTCCACGTGGGGGTACAAATAGGTCACTGAGACCTGAGAAGGCCAAAGGTTTCTTAGGCTTCATACAGAGATAGCAGGAATGTGCTTGTGCTTCTGTCTCCTATTACTGGCAGGGACACACAGAACACATTGCTGTTTTCAGTACAGTTTTCCATGTGTAAGTTACTTGATTTTTGTTCCATTCACACGACATTTTTCACCATCTTGAACTGGTGTTTTTTTTCTCTTGAAGGTGCCACCACCTGGGTGGAATGTCATGCAGAGGCTGGGTGTCTGGGGAGAGCAGGATGATGACAAACGTCTTGGTTGTGAGAGTCTGCCTGTTCCTTTGGACTCACCCAATACAGCCATTCAGAGAGTCACACAGATCACGGAAGGGTTTGGGTTGAAGAGACATTTAAATTTCACCTAATCCAATCTCCCTGACACGGGTAGGGACCTCATGCAATCTTATTTCCTTCAGTGTTGTGTTATTGTCAGAAATAGCCCACAGAGGTGATGTTACTGCTGTATCATAAACATATTTTTGAAAAATCATGCTGGGTAACTCAGAATGAAAAAAAAATAGTATTTGTACCACACCCTTAAATTCCTGTGATGGACCTGGAGAAATGCTTACCAGCATACAGTTACCACTGAGAATATGTCCAGCCTGTAGTAATGAGAAGACTCTCCTGTACTCTGCCTGCCTTGCTGCTCCTCACCTGGCAGGGCTCCTTCCAGATGTGGTGTGATGCATTTTGCTGCCCCAATGAGTTCCACAGATCTCTGACTGCCTGAAGGTCATGCTGCTCTTCAAGGACTGAAAGCAACCAAAGCCAGCAGCTGCTGCTGAGGACATCTCAGCTGATGTTCATGAGAAGCAGTGTTATGGATTTGGTGTTCTGGAGGGATATGCTTTGGCAAGTGGCATGGAATTACCTGTCTGTTAATTGAATGAAGTGAAATAAAAGATTTCACTGATGGCCATGGCTTCAGCTGCATGGGAGTGGCCACCAGGATACACTCCCAGCCAGAGGGGATACATGGAGACCTCCCCAGCCAGAGGGGACACCTGGATATGTCCTCTGCCAGAGGGGACAGCTGGACATGTCCCCAGCTAGAGGGGACACCTGGAGACTCCCCCAGCCAGAGGGACCACCTGAACAAACCCCTGTCAGAGGAACACCTGGAGACTCCCCCTGCCAGAGGGGACTGCTGGACACGTCCCCAGCCATAGGGGCCACCTTGGAGGGCCGTCTGTCTCAGGGAATCACAGAGCATATAGCCTGACAGTAGCTCCCAGGGGTAAAGACTACAAAGAAACATTCCTTTTTTTGCAAAAACTCCAAAACTGCAAAACCTTTGCCCATACAGGCCGTTCTTGTGTTTCCAGTCCATGAGCTTGATGAGTCTGAACAGGCAGGAGGGGGAGGTTCTCAGTGGCCAACACACAGCACCTGCAGGAACTTCCCCTTGCCCTCCCCAGCCTGGCTGCTGCCTGGGTAAAAAGTGCCTTCTCACTCCTTATCTCTCAGTTAACTGCTGGGTTGGGTCGAACAGAATACCCATCTTAGGCCCAGGCAGAAAGGGAGCAGCTGTCTGATCACTGTCTCAAGAAGGATCTATTTTCAGCACGACTGAATCCTTTCTCCTCCTTGGGGAATGTGCACCTTAATGATACTGCATTGCTGTGCAGCACAGTCTGTATCCAGAGATGGCTTCCAGCCTGCCTCTTCCCATTTATCTCTGCCCTTTGGTTTGCTTCTGGTCCCAGTGAAGTTCACCCTGCAGAGATGGAAATAGAATTGACAGAATATTAATGGTTCCCAGGAAACATTGCCTTCCTTTTTTTTTTGGTGCTTGCACTTATTTCAACAGATTGCTTCCTGGACAGAATTCTCCTTGCTGTACCTGGATAGAGGAAACATGGCAAAGTTTCTCCTGAAGTAATTTTTTGGGACCTAGAGAGTGAAACTACAGTGAAATCTGTGTGATCCATTTCAGATTAGAGACTTCTTGCTTATTTGCAAGAAACCACTATACCATTGTCATATAAATGATACCATGGTGAAAGAGAAGAACTGTATAAATGAAACCAAATCCAAACAGATGCTCAGTAGCTTAGACTGCTTTCCAGGGGTGCTTATGAGAGCTGACCAAACACTTCACTTTTCATGAGCTTTTTGTCATACAGTACAACATGGAGTGCTGGGTTATTTGCCCAGTCTTTTGTATTGCATTTGCTCCTGTCTCTTCTTCCAGCCTCCACAAACATAGTGTCTTTCCCCTGTAGACATTGTCTGAGAGTTCATATACTACCTGTATTCACAATGCATGCTTTTACAGTTGCCATTGCTTTAGCTCTAATTTCCACCAAAAAGTTATTTAAAAACAGCACTCAAAGTATTGAAAAAGAAGGTCTTGTTCTCTGTCCTATTTCATTAATGCAAAAGAGGAAAAAAGGAAATGGGGGTGAGTTTAGAGCTTTCAAGTTGTTGATATTTTAACATTTTATCTTGTTTTTATAGCTTAATTAGCAATACAGATAAATGTGTCAGTAAGATTTGGGTCTCTGTGATTCTGCAATTGCTGAGGCCCATTAAACATTTCATGTTTTTTGTGTTAAGGACAGTGTGCAGATGAGTACTGGTGAAGCAAAACCCTGATGTCCATATGGGACCCAATAACACAAAGCAAGCACAAAGCCTTGAACCTGGAGAGGAGCAAGCCCAGGCACCAGTACATGCTGGGTGCTGACCAGGTGAAAGGCAGCTCTGCTAAAAAAGAACCTGGGTGTTCTTGGGGACAGCAAGTCGAACATGAGCCAACAGTGTGTCCTTTCTGTGAAGAAGGTGAATGGTGTCTGCATTAGGAGGAGTGTTACAGCAGGTTGAGGGAGGTGGTCCTTGCTCTTAATTCAACACTGAGGCCACATGTGGAGTGACGTCCAGTGCTGAGCTCACCAGCATAAGAGAGATATAGAACTACTGTAGAGGGTCCAGAAAAGGGCCAGTAAGATGAATGAGAGACTGGAGCATCCATCTCCTAAGGGAAGGCTGAAGGAGCAGAGACTGTTCAGCCTGGAGAAGAGAATGAATGATCAGGTGAATCATTTCCATGGAAATAAATACCTGGAGGTGCACAGAGGATGGAACCAGGCCCCTTTTAGTGGTGCCCAGTGACAAGACAAGAGGCAATGGGCACCATCTGACACACAGATTTTCACCCTGTGAAAATCTGGGAATGCTTTTTTCCTGTAAGAGTGACTGTGCACTGGCACAACTTTCCCAGAGCTATTGTGTAATCTCCATCCTTGGAGATATTCAATAGCCATCTGGATTAAAGAATCCCTTTCATTGCTGTGTTCTACTTCACAACCTTCTTCTGAGATTTGGACCATTTTCAAAAAAAGGGTTTATGTTCTACCACTGGACTATGGGGACCTACTGACACTAAGTTCAATCCTCAAATCACTGGTAAGTGTCAATAACTGGAGACACCTCAACTCACTGACTGCTTCCCATTCAAGCTAGACTTCCCTCAGCTTCCTGCCCAGAGCTACCTGGCTGTGTGCCTCACTCCTGCCTCAGGGTGTGCAAACAGCTGGGTGCACACCCTGCACAGCACAACAGCAAAAACCTAGAAGAGCTCTCTGAGTAGAATGGCTTTGTTTTTGGCCACTGGAAAGGCAACGTCCCCAAAGTCAGGTGATCTCAGCTAGAATCATAGAATCATGGCTCTAGGTGGGGTGGGGGGAAGTGTACTGCCTACCAGGGCAGGGCCTGACCTGCCCTTCCCACACACACATCCATCCCAAAATATCTCAGGACATTGATCTTTCCAGTCTCTCACACCTGGTTATAGGAAAGTCCTGGCTAGCCAGGACTGATGATAAATCTTGAAGAGTGGCTGGGCAAATTCTTCCCTTCTTCTCAGTGGCCTCAGGTGAATCCTGTCTGGCCGAACAGACTTGTGAATGTCTAAACTCAGCTGGTCACTGACTAATTCCTCCTGGATTGCAGGGAGTCCATTCTGCTCCCCTACCTGACTAAGAGCTTAAGGGGCTGGTTGCCCTGAGGATAACCATTCTTTCTGTTGATGACTGAGGCAAAGAAGGTATTAAGTACCTCAGCCTAAATCTGACAGCATTTAAATCAGCTCACATGACTGTGTTCTATTCCTAAAACAAGACCTGTCTCTCTCCATCACTACCAGTAAATCCCCTTCCCCTCTCTCCATCAGCGTTGTCCAGGCATGTCTGCCACCCCCAGTGCTCTGGTATACCCGTGGTGTTTCAGACTAAGTGTGCAAGATATTTGTAATGAAATGGAAGTGCTGGACTGAGGATGTATCAGGTAGAGAACATGTGGGAATGCATGCTGACATGATGTGTTTGTGCATACATCACATTATTTTTATAGGTGTTATTGAAAAGAGGAGGTTTCTACCATTTGTAAGTAGGTGTGCTGGTTTCAATTGGAAGGCATTTAAAATCACTTATTCTTCCTAGGGTTACAGGCATTAATTAAGGATAAATTAAGTTGCCAGAAAAAGCAAGGAGCATCTTGCTCACTGGCACTAACCTGCAGATCAGAAGTCTCAGCGGGTATAACCCATCACAGGGTTCACAAGAACAGTTTTCAGGGAATCTCCCACTTATTTGCAATCTGAAGTGTATGCAAAAAGGCACACAGGCACATGCCTCTGTGTGTATGTGTGTGTGTGCACTCTTCCTGATACCCCTAAAGCTGCCTCACATCTGGCAGAGCCATCAACTTAAAAGCCCAGGTAGAAGCCAACTTCTTCCTGCTGCAGTGTCTGGCTGACCACCCTGCTGTGCCTGTCACCCTCCTAACCTCTTATACATCTGCATTTCTGCTTTCAAGGTTAAACGAACAGAACTGCCAGCAGGTTTTAATAATGCTAATTTATCTTTTAACATCCTGTTTTATCTATTGTACAACTGAGGTAGCTGCAGCACAGACATACCAAGCAATCCATCCCAGGTTGTGCAATGAGTCGGTGGGAAAGCCAGCAATAAAATCCATAAGTCCTGAATCCAAGTTCTTTAAGTGCTTTGACTAGTCCAGATTCTCTCCTTAACACCCTTGGAAGATTGTTTATAGGAGATGTATTCATATAGCCACTAAGACATCAAAATTTTCTAATTATATCTAGTCATGTCAAATGACAATTATGCCCTTAGTTCAGTTTGCCAGACAATGCTTTACCAAAGAGGGTTTGCCAAAATATTTTTGACCGAAGAAAGAGTAGGCATCTGTAGCATCTGCAGGCGAGATCGTATAAAACGTCCCTGCACCACGTCTGCCCTGGCTCCACAGAAAGCTCCAAGGTAAGAGGATGGGGTCTGCAGGCTGGCAGGAAGGGGATGGCAGCCTCATGTGCCACCACATTCCTGCTGCCTCCCGTGCTCCTGTCCAGGAGGGGACTCCATTATAAATCTGTTTTCAAGGCACCTGCATGTTTTCACTTTTGATTTCTGTGCAGCAGCAATTTGGGAACTGCCATTTCTGTTTTACAGTTCTGACCAGCTGCCAGCCCACAAGCCCCACAACTGGTGTCACGAGAGGTAAGAAGCTGATTTATTAATTCTTAGGGGCAGAGACAGATCCTTTGGGGTGGGGTGTCAGGAAGGTTCACTGGTTCACCCTATATGCAAACCTGGTGGGATTGCAGTAGAAAGTGGTAAGGATGTCCAAGGCTGTGTTTAAAGCTTCTGGGCACTGATGACAGAACAGAAAATCCCCAAGGGGAAATTCCTCACTTCTGCTTAACCGACCTTACATAAATCAAGATGTGCTGCCTTCCCATCTTTGCTATGGCAGGAGGAGAATGGGACCAGATAAGCACAGCAGGAAAAAATATAAAATCCTGTATTCTGCTTAAGAAAATATTCATTATTAAATCATCTGACCATACAGACCTTCTAACCAGCTTCGCAGAGTGTCAGAATTCTCAGCTTTCTTAGATATCCATTTTCTTATTCCAGATAAAAATATATTTATTACCTGAAGAAGAAAGCTGAATTCTCAGCTTTCTTAGATATCCTTTTTCTTCTTCCAGACAAAAAAATATATTTATTACCTAAGGAATAAAGAGGGAATAAATTTTACTAAAGTAGCTAAAGGATTTTCAAGTGCAGTTGGCTAAATATAGGTACCTAGATGTTTAATAAGTCACTTGAAGAAATACTTTTTTAAAAAACTTTTGAGAACTCATGTATTCCTAGATTTTTTCAGTAAGTTATTTGAGATCTTAGTATAGTCCTGGAAATTGTAATTTCAATGATTGAATTTTATTTAAACCAAGTCAGAACTTTGGGGCTGACATTATTTAGGTATTGTAGTGAAGGAGGACAAATGCATAGAGAAAATTAATAAATTAATTGTGGCATAAAATTAAAAGGTCACAAAGCCTGCACTTTTTTTTTTTGTGTGTGTGGAGAATTTTATTAGCAAAATTTATTAATTACCCTCTACCTTTCCATTACCATTAAATAGGTAAATGTCCCATAGGTGTCCCAAGACTGTAGGTCACCTACACTACAGTTTTTCAGAAGTTTTCTTTCACTGTTAATCCTTTTAACAATTTCTTCTATTTTCATTCCTAATAGTGATGTCTTAGTAAATCTTGTTTAACAAATTTACTCTTTTCTTACAGTATTCTTAATACACCAAATCCACAGTTTTGAAAAGTTCATCAATGAACATTTGAAGATCTAGACTACATCCATGAAATCCTCTTATTTTGACATAAAATTAAGTTTTTTGTTATCCTGTGTTAAAATACCCTGAAGTATGAAGAGACACCAAGGCACAGGATAAAATTTTCCAAATCTTACAGGATAAATAATCAATACCATATTTTTTCTCCTCAGAGTCAACTGCTGAGTCATCCTCAGTAAAGTGCAAACATGGCCTCTGGAGACGCCGAGATGGCTGTTTTTGGGGAGGCAGCTCCTTACCTCCGAAAATCGGAAAAGGAGAGAATTGCAGCCCAGAACAAACCTTTTGATGCCAAATCATCTGTCTTTGTGGTTCATCCCAAAGAATCTTTTGTGAAAGGGACAATCACGAGCAGGGAATCAGGCAAAGTCACTGTCAAGACTGAAGGGGGAGAGGTGAGTCAAAAACAGTTCTGAAGGAAAACATTTGCTTCCCTCACTGGGTTCTTAGCTGGTATATGAGGATCTTTTGTTTCCTTGGCAGACCCTGACCGTGAAAGAAGATCAAATCTTCTCCATGAACCCTCCCAAGTATGACAAAATCGAGGACATGGCCATGATGACCCACCTCCACGAACCCGCTGTGCTGTACAACCTCAAAGAGCGTTACGCAGCCTGGATGATCTACGTAAGTGGCAGCAGCAGCAGCTTCCTCTGGGCAGCCTCAGGAGCTGCTGGGCCAGGCTCAGGGGAAGCCAACGTGCTGTGTCCCTTCCTCACAGACCTACTCGGGTCTCTTCTGCGTCACTGTCAACCCCTACAAGTGGCTGCCGGTGTACAACCCTGAGGTGGTGTTGGCCTACCGAGGCAAGAAGCGCCAGGAGGCCCCTCCACACATCTTCTCCATCTCTGACAACGCCTATCAGTTCATGCTGACTGGTGAGTGTTTGACCACCCTCACAGCAATCTAACCAAAAAAGCCTTGCTGGTCTCACTGGATCATATGACAAGCCAGCTGGAGCCACCAGAGAGCATGACTATGAATTTGTTCGATCTCTGTGGCAAACAATTTCAGGTGAAACTGACCCAGGAGCACATGAACTTACCATAGTGAATTATTTGTACTTTATGGTACAAAATTCTACACTCTCCTACTGCAGAAATAGTACTTGACTCTGTTTTCTGCATTTTTACTGATAAGAAAGAAAAAGTTATTTTTTCCTGTGTTTTGAACTTGGGTAGGTACTTTAGTTTCATTTCTTCTGGAAAACTGTGTGAAGGGCAAGGCAAGTGATACACATCTTGTCTCAGGTCCAGATGCCTCTGCCTGTTCAGTATATACATTTGGGCTTATGCTTAATAGTGCTAGGACATAGACAGCAATTGGGTAGTCTTGGACTTTCTGAAGAATCCCCAACTTTGGTTTGCAGTTTTACTTCTCATTCAGCTCAGCATTATCCAGGTCAGCTGCTAACACATCTTTCATTGTTCCACTTTCGCAGATCGGGAGAACCAGTCCATCCTGATCACGTACGTACACCCCCTGCGCGGGTCCCTGCAGGGCTGCCCGGTGCCAGGGCACCTCCTGCCTGACCATGCACCCTCTGCTTCTCTCTTGGCTTTGGCAGCGGAGAATCCGGGGCCGGGAAGACTGTGAACACAAAGCGTGTCATCCAGTACTTTGCAACAATTGCAGCCAGTGGAGAGAAGAAGAAGGAGGAGAAGTCATCAGGCAAAATGCAGGTGAGTCAGGAAGAATAGACTGAATGCTTGGCATGTCCTTGCCCTGTCAACTAAACACAGTCACTGAATAATTCCCCTGCAGGGAACGCTTGAGGATCAAATCATCAGTGCCAACCCACTGCTGGAGGCCTTTGGAAACGCCAAGACCGTGAGGAACGACAACTCCTCACGCTTTGTAAGTTCTTGCTTTGCATAAAATCTCTCCCCGTCATGGCCTCACAAATGATGCCTGAGCAGTTCTTCATGCAAAGGAGACATCAGCAGAACATATTCAGGCTGACTTGCTGCTGCTTCTGCTTAACAGGGCAAATTCATCAGAATCCACTTTGGGGCCACAGGCAAACTGGCTTCTGCTGACATTGAAACTTGTAAGACATTCTCCTGGACTGCTTCCATCCTTTCCAAAATTCCCACATCCATGTACATTCCCACAAGTGCCTAACTCTTTCAATCTCCCTGGGCAGATCTGCTGGAGAAGTCCAGAGTCACTTTCCAGCTCAAGGCGGAAAGGAGCTACCACATCTTTTATCAGATCATGTCCAACAAGAAGCCGGAGCTAATTGGTAGGAGACATCACTGAGCTTTTGAGAGGAAAATCCCTGAACAATGTTTAACTGATTTACAAGATTAATTAAATTTAACCCATGAACACCTTTGTTTTTAGAAATGCTCCTCATTACCACCAACCCATTTGACTACCCTTTTGTGAGTCAAGGTGAGATCACTGTTCCCAGCATTGATGACAAGGAGGAGTTGATGGCAACAGACGTAAGTAATGCACAGAACTGGTGAAGAGGCACAGGTCATACATCAGGTAACATACAAATATTTCACTTCGCTCATTGTATTATCAGAGTGCCATTGACATCCTGGGCTTCACTGCAGATGAGAAAACAGCCATCTACAAGCTGACAGGGGCTGTCATGCACTATGGGAACCTGAAGTTCAAGCAGAAACCAAGAGAGGAGCAGGCTGAGCCTGAAGGCACGGAAGGTATTAAACTCAATAATTAACCCTCTACGTATGTGGAAGACAGCAAAAGTTGTTCACTGTTCACTGACTTTAGATCCCAAGGAAAACAATTATCCAGGAAAAAGCAGCTGTCCCTTGTCCTCAGTACATGGAGTTCCTGATCTCAGGATCTATATAACTTACACTGTCAACAATTAATACTTTAAACTACTTTGAGTCTTTATATTCTCAAGAAGTCAGGAGTTATGGATGTTCCTTAATCCTACCTTTGCTGGAATATTGCTTGCAATTGTGAAACAGCCCAGTGATTCAGATCTAACATGATAGGAAACCATGTT
Source organism: Catharus ustulatus (assembly GCF_009819885.2). NCBI lineage: Eukaryota > Metazoa > Chordata > Aves > Passeriformes > Turdidae > Catharus > Catharus ustulatus. The sequence continues at coordinate 2,045,101 of NC_046240.1, forward strand.
CCCATGCACATTCACCTATCAGGTGCTCAGGAAAGTCAGCTGTGAGAGGTGTTATTTCATTCCTTTCCTTTGCTGGCACAGGACCTACAACTCCTGTCCTCAGTTCTGTGAGCAATGCCTCCTCTTGTTAGGGCAGGTGGGGAGCACCACTGGTAGCAGGATGAAGCCAAACAAGTTTTATTGAATATCAGAAACAAAAGCTCAGAAAAGGCTGTAGGCTATGGATCTGGAGGAGAACAGACATGTTCTCTCTGTGTTCCACTCTAACTGTTTTGTGGTTGTGGTCACCTGAATGTAGATCAGTACCAGACTGTTGTCACTGCAGCTCCTGAGCTGTGTGTGTACTGCACACATTTGAATAGCAAGCTTCAGTTTTCAGTTTTGTGCCAGGATATTTTTGAAAACTTCATTACTTTCTGCATGCTGAAGTGAAGAATTTAAAACAGAAATTCTTTTAGGAAAGCCCAATATGCATAATGGCAAGTGTGATGTTACAAAGATTCCCTCTACGAGAGTCTATCAAAGGTTTTCAAAGAACAGAAATCTGAACCTTTCAGCCTTTAGGGAATGCCCCAGAATTCAAAGCCTATTGAACATAAATATTTCCTTTTTCCTCTGACTTTTCAGTTGCTGACAAGGCTGCCTACCTGATGGGTTTGAACTCAGCTGACATGCTCAAGGCCCTCTGCTACCCCCGAGTCAAGGTGGGGAATGAATACGTGACCAAGGGCCAAACAGCACAGCAGGTAAGAAACATGTAACCTGTAACCATGTGTAGACTGAATATCCTTTTGATTCTCCTCTGCCCTGTATTGTAACTCCAGATTTTTGGGTTTTTTTTCCTGTAGGTGCACAATGCTGTGGGTGCCCTGGCAAAGGCACTCTATGAGAGAATGTTCCTGTGGATGGTTGTTCGCATCAATGAACAGCTGGATACGAAGCAGCCCAGGCAGTACTTCATTGGTGTCCTGGATATTGCTGGCTTTGAGATCTTTGATGTAAGTAAGATTTGGTAAAAGCTATTTGGAAGTGACAACTGAATGTTCATAATACATTTTTAAAGAAAATATATCATCACATGATTATTCCTATTTGTCTTTTTTAAGTAAAAAATGACCTTTCAAAGAACTTGTACTATTTTAAGATGTTCAAAATCAAAGGTACAAAATGGTCAAATCAAAAAAGTTCATTGTTCATATCATCAGGGACAAGACAGTATAAAAATATGCAATTATGATAGGTTTTTCTCCCTGTAACTTGGTCTCATTTTAAACAGGATATATAATTTATCTTTGGATTTTGTCAACTAAAAATTTTTCCTTGTGGACGATTAATTTGATAATTTTCTCTTTTTCATAATGTCATAAAACAGACTGAAAAAATGCATGAGAAGTCAAGTTAACTGCATTCTTTAATTTCAAATATGAGGTCTTGCAATAATTGCTGCATCTTTAAATATGCATCTTTCTTATTTTATTTTCAGTTTAACAGCTTTGAGCAGCTGTGCATCAACTTCACCAATGAGAAACTGCAACAGTTCTTCAACCATCACATGTTCGTGCTGGAGCAGGAGGAGTACAAGAAGGAGGGGATTGAATGGACATTCATTGATTTTGGGATGGACCTGGCTGCCTGCATTGAGCTCATTGAGAAGGTATCCTTCCTGTTCAAATCAGTTACGTGCATGGAATCACTGTAATTACTTGGTCTCATTTTCCAAAGAGATCTTCTATGTTAATGTTTTTCTTGTGCTGGGTAGCCAAGAGCTGGAGCAGCACTCCAGATGTTTCTTCTCAGAGCTGAGTAGAGGGAAAATATCAACTCCTTTGAGCTGTTAGCAGCACAGTGTAGCTGGGGATGAGATGGTGGTTTTGCTGCAATAATGTACTGTTGGCTCCTGTTCAACTTGTCCAACATATCTGTGTGTGCTCTGAGTTCCACTGAATAAGAAGGTAGTGCTTCGATTTTACAAAGCACATTGGCAACACAAACAAAATTAATTTCTATTTCTTTAATGAGTAATTTTGTGTTAAAAAAATGTAAGTATCAATGTGATCAATCACACTTTCTAGAAGAAAATGGAATTAAATAATAGTGTTTTCTGATTTGTATCTCAGTCTGTGTTCCATTACTGTGCCTAGGTGAAGGTCATTATTGCCCTGAAAATAAATTACCATCAGTCTCCCTTGTGATTTCTCTCAGCCCATGGGCATCTTCTCCATCCTGGAAGAGGAGTGCATGTTCCCCAAGGCAACTGACACCTCTTTCAAGAACAAGCTCTATGACCAGCACCTGGGCAAATCCAGCAACTTCCAGAAGCCAAAACCTACCAAAGGCAAGGTTGAGGCCCACTTCTCCCTGGTGCATTATGCTGGCACAGTGGACTACAACATCACTGGCTGGCTGGAGAAGAACAAGGACCCTCTGAATGAAACTGTCATTGGGCTGTACCAGAAGTCATCTGTGAAGACCCTGGCTTTACTCTTTGCCAACTATGGTGGAGCAGATGCAGGTTGGTTCTTTGAATTCCATGTTTTCGCTGATGTACAGCTTGCAAAAAGGAATCAAAGAAGGCAAAAAAAATTAAAAAATAAAATCTGTTTTATTTATTTTCTACTTAGCCGAGGCGAGTGGTGGTGGTGGTGGCAAGAAAGGTGCCAAGAAGAAGGGTTCTTCCTTCCAGACTGTCTCAGCTCTGTTTCGGGTACAGTAGAGAAGTCACTATTTCTTCCTAAGACGAGGAGTAAACCCACCAATTACTATGGCTAGTCTTGTTTCAGCTTGGTTCTGTTAAAAGATTATTAAGTTCTTGGGCCACATTCTGCTAGGAATAAATCCAATTAATCTACTCATACTTCATGTATGCACAGTTTTTCCATTTGTTTAAGTCTGCGATTCATCTCACCTTATCCTACAAAATAAATGTATAATCTAGACATTGAAAACTCTGCTTGTTGGTTTAGTCCCTTTTGCTTTCAGCAGGCAAAACTCAAAGGTTCTATGTAGTGTGCTCCATTTCACCCAGCCTAAATGCCTACTGCAGAATGCTTCCCAGTACCTCTTAGGGGTACTACTTTATCTGTCTGGGTGCATCCAATGGAAGATGGATATCCTTTCAAATGAAGGCATTCCACTAGAGTCAGTGAAGTGTATTAAAACTGTATGTTTTAGAGTATAGTCTTTCCTACACATTACTCAGAAGAACTTTATACACTAAGTTAATTACAGCAAAGATCTGTGGAAAGTCAGAAAAACTGGTGCAGAGAGCTTGAGTTCAGGGTTCTGCTAATTTTTGTACATTATCTCATTTCAGAGGACTTGCTTCTTACAGCAGAAATTACATTTGCTAATATCAGATTTTCTTAATGACTCTCCAGGAGAATTTAAACAAGCTGATGACCAACCTGAGAAGCACCCACCCCCATTTTGTACGGTGCATCATTCCAAATGAAACTAAAACACCTGGTAAGAGACTTACATATATATTGAAGGTTTTTCAGTACGGTGCAGCTCTTCCCCACTGTATTACAGAACATGGCATGTATTTGTGCTCTGCATTGCCAGGTGCCATGGAGCATGAGCTGGTGCTGCATCAGCTGCGCTGTAACGGTGTGCTGGAAGGGATCAGGATTTGCAGGAAAGGATTTCCCAACAGAGTCCTGTATGCAGATTTTAAACAGAGGTCAGACTTCATCCTCTTACTGGATCACCTTGTCCATTTTAAATAGCTTTTGAAATCCAACCTTCCCCTCCTGAGCCTAAAACCTTCTCTAAAATTTCAGTTTAACAAGTGCTGTTTGTTCTCAACAGTTCTTAAGACTCTTTCTTGCCATGTACCTGCCAGATGGTCTCAACAACAGACCTCTTCATATTCAGAGAATCACTTAGGTTGGAAAAGACCCTTAGCATTCTGGAGTTGAAAGCAAGTCCTTCCATTTTCTTCCTCAGATACAAAGTATTAAATGCCAGTGCTATCCCAGAGGGACAGTTCATTGACAGCAAGAAGGCTTGTGAGAAATTACTTGGATCGATTGATATAGACCATACTCAATACAAATTTGGTCACACTAAGGTAAAAGATCTGTTTACTTCAAGTGCCATGTGGTTTTGGTTTGCATGGCTTGATACTGACACCCAGATGCTCCAGATAGTACATGAAATGATCCAATAGAGTATAAGAAATAGTGTAAAATAAATCAACCAGATTCTTGATTACTCAACCCATGAATAAACTGAAATTCATGGCCATAGGATGATTTAATTAAGGGTTAATCAAGTTCCTAATTTAGGACAAACTTGTAGAATAAAAGAATCAAGAGTGAATACAAATAAAAGAAAAATGTCTGGCTATTATAGTTCCTCAACTGCAAGTAACGAGAAGCTTGGAGTTACAAAAGAGTGTCTGCCACTACATATATTCTTTGTGGTTTTGCTCTTAACTTCCACAGAGTTTGTCATGGGGGACAGGATATCAGGTCACATTAAACAAGTACAGACAAAGCACCTGTTTTCATGTTCTTACCTAAGGTGTTCTTCAAAGCTGGGCTGGTGGGCCTCTTGGAAGAGATGAGGGATGAGAAGCTGGCACAGCTCATCACCCGCACCCAGGCCAGATGCAGGGGCTTCCTGATGAGAGTGGAGTACCAGAGAATGGTGGAGAGGAGGTAGATTTCTTCAAATAAGGTTCACTGTACTTGGCTTATTCTGTCATCATGGTGAAAATATTGAATATTATTTCTACTTATCTTTCAGGGAATCCATCTTCTGCATCCAGTACAACATTCGTGCATTCATGAATGTCAAACACTGGCCATGGATGAAGCTGTTCTTCAAGATCAAGCCTTTGCTGAAGAGTGCAGAGTCTGAGAAGGAAATGGCCAACATGAAACAAGAGTTTGAGAAAACCAAGGAGGAGCTTGCCAAGTCTGAGGCAAAGCGGAAGGAACTGGAGGAGAAAATGGTGAAACTGGTGCAGGAGAAAAATGACCTGCAGCTGCAGGTTCAGTCTGTGAGTACCACCAGTGGGCTTTATCCTAATTCTACTGTGACTACCAGGTTGATATTTACAAGTAGATTTTCAAGCCGAATAGAAATCTGATTTTAGTTCAGTATAATTGCAATTCTTTCAATGGTGCTCTCAATGGTATAACTAGCTTCAGAAAGGACTGTGAGGTATCTGTAGTCAAAATATTACTTGGGAGACACTTTTCTATGATGTATGCTTAGATATTCTTATGATTATGCACTTTGATCCAATGTTTGATATTATGAGATAATATTGGATTCTATATCCTGTACAAATATATAAATACTCATGTCTTCAGGGAGATTGAAAAAGATTTAACTTGGTTTTAGCTTTTAAAACTCGCTGTATCAAAACTAATATAAAATCAATTCTATATTATGTGTCATTCTGTTGGAACATGAATCAAATTTTAAACTACAAAACTGCTATCCAAGACCCTGCACTATGAGGGTTAAGTATTTCAATATTCCCTCAAAAAGGAATATCCCTAAAAATGTCACTTCCTACCAGGAAGCTGATGCTTTGGCTGATGCTGAGGAAAGGTGTGACCAGCTCATCAAAACCAAAATCCAGCTGGAAGCCAAAGTTAAGGAAGTGACTGAAAGGGCTGAGGATGAAGAGGAAATTAATGCTGAGCTGACAGCCAAGAAGAGGAAACTGGAGGATGAATGTTCAGAGCTGAAGAAAGACATTGATGACCTTGAGCTAACACTGGCCAAGGTGGAGAAGGAAAAACATGCCACAGAAAACAAGGTATGAGGTAGAACTTGTCACTTGCACTCTGGAAAAGATTTGTCTTGTTATGAAGATTTTAACACCATTTTCTCTCTGTGCTTGCTCTTTTCTTCTCAAAGGTGAAAAACCTGACTGAGGAGATGGCAGCCCTAGATGAGACCATTGTGAAGCTGACAAAAGAGAAGAAAGCCCTCCAAGAGGCCCATCAGCAGACCCTGGATGATCTGCAGGCAGAGGAGGACAAAGTCAATACTCTGACCAAAGCCAAGATTAAGCTGGAACAGCAAGTGGATGATGTAAGCACACAGACCAAGAGCAGGAACAGGACAGGTATGGAGTCCAACCTGGCTGGCAGAGCACTGATGGTCTTGTTGTGTTTAGCTGGAAGGGTCCCTGGAGCAAGAGAAGAAACTGCGCATGGACCTGGAGAGAGCAAAGAGGAAACTGGAAGGAGACCTGAAGCTGGCCCAGGACAGCATCATGGATTTGGAGAATGATAAGCAGCAGCTGGATGAGAAACTGAAGAAGTAAGTGTGGCTCTGGGGCACCTGAGTGCTGGCCTGCAGCACTTGTCTTTTTTCTTTGAGCTCTAACATGGTTAATTTTGCCCAAAGGAAAGACTTTGAAATCAGCCAGATCCAGAGCAAGATCGAGGATGAGCAACTTCTAGGCATGCAATTTCAGAAGAAGATCAAGGAGTTGCAGGCAAGTGTCTGTTCCTTCCCCAGCCTTGCTCAGGCTCAGCTCAGGCAGGAGGAGGGCACAGGTGTGAAGGGTCCCTGCTGTTCTGCAGGCGCGTATTGAGGAGCTGGAGGAGGAAATTGAGGCAGAGCGAACCTCTCGCGCTAAAGCAGAGAAGCATCGGGCTGACCTGTCCAGGGAGCTGGAGGCAATCAGTGAGCGCCTGGAAGAAGCAGGAGGGGCCACAGCAGCTCAGATTGAGATGAACAAGAAGCGTGAGGCAGAATTCCAGAAGATGCGCCGTGACCTGGAAGAGGCCACACTGCAGCATGAAGCCACGGCTGCCGCCCTGCGCAAGAAGCACGCGGACAGCACAGCTGAGCTGGGGGAGCAGATCGACAACCTGCAACGTGTGAAGCAGAAGCTGGAGAAGGAGAAGAGTGAGATGAAGATGGAGATTGATGACTTGGCCAGCAACATAGAGTCTGTGTCTAAAGCCAAGGTACATAATTATTTGTATTAGGAATTTGATAGCAATGTGATATTTTTCTTTAATCTTACATTATTTAATTTTTAGCAGGTTGTATTATAAATGATTTCTCCAAATCCTATGTTTGGAAATGTGGAAGCATGTACAGTCCCAAGATATGTCAACTGCATCTTCTGGAATTATTTTCCAGCTAAAAGAAGGCAGGATCAAGGTGTTTACTCATTTTCTTATGTGAAATTGTTATCTAGGCAAACCTGGAGAAGATGTGCCGCACTCTGGAAGACCAACTGAGTGAATATAAAACAAAGGAGGAGCAGAATCAGCGCATGATTAGTGATCTTAGTGCTCAAAGGGCTCGTCTGCAGACAGAATCTGGTACTGCCCTTCCATCTGTACTTTGGAAATGAGAGAACCCCATAAATTACTCTCTTGGCTATTAAAATGTTGTCTCAATTGCAAACTTTTTCAGGTGAATATGGTCGCCAGGTGGAGGAAAAAGATGCTTTAATTTCTCAGCTGTCTAGAGGGAAACAGGCTTTCACCCAGCAAATCGAAGAACTGAAGCGGCAACTAGAAGAAGAGATAAAGGTGAAGATACTCATGTTACCCATGAAATAAATATTTGACATAATATTGGTTTTCTTGAAGTTTTCAACACTTCAAAAGGTGACCCAATTAAAATTTCAAACTATCCCCTTAGATCATGCAATCCACACTTGCAGTGAAGAACGCCTGTGTTTTTATCTGGCAGTCAGTTAACCACTTTCTCTTTGGGATGTATATCACTGTAAAAGATCCAGTAAGATAAATTTCCCAGGAAACACCTACTTCTTATTGCCATATTTTTACCGACCACCAGGCCAAGAATGCCCTGGCCCACGCCCTGCAGTCTGCTCGCCATGACTGTGACTTGCTCCGGGAACAATATGAGGAGGAGCAGGAGGCCAAGGGGGAGCTGCAGCGAGCCCTGTCCAAGGCCAACAGTGAAGTGGCCCAGTGGAGAACCAAATACGAGACAGACGCGATTCAGCGCACGGAGGAGCTTGAGGAGGCCAAGTATGTGAGCATTGCGTGGAAGGTTGGCATGCACCAATGAGGGAAATTTAAAGAAATCACTGAGATTTTCAAAGGCAAAAGCCTAATAGAGGGTTGAGCAGTTATATGAAACAGAAAAACACAAGAAAAACAGGCTATGTGACAAAGAGTCCAGGAGAAAGGATGTGTACAGGATTGTGCAAACTGTAGAGGGATAGGAATACTGCAGAGAACCTGTGGCTGCCCTATGCCTGGGAATGTTCAAGGTAAGGCTGGAAAGGGCTTGGATCAACCTGGTCTAGTGGAAGGTGTCACTGCCCAGGGCATGGAATTAGTGGATTTTTTATGTCCCCTCCAACACAAACCATTCTGTGACTCTAGTTCTATGAAGACCTTGGGGAAATGAAACAGGAAAAAAAAAGAGTGGTAGAGATAGGCTTTGCACCATGGGCATTAGGACCAAATACTAAGAAGTGTCTCAGTGCACTGCAGAATATGATAATCAACATCCACCTTAATTTCAAGTTAAGAACTGTGCTTACCTCTTTCCAGAAAGAAGCTGGCCCAACGCCTGCAGGATGCAGAGGAACATGTTGAAGCTGTCAATGCCAAATGTGCCTCGCTGGAAAAGACAAAGCAGAGGCTGCAGAATGAAGTGGAGGACCTGATGATTGACGTGGAGAGATCCAATGCTGCCTGTGCTGCTCTGGATAAGAAGCAGAAGAACTTTGACAAGGTCTTTTGGCCTCCAGCACTCCTGGCCAGAGCATGCCCCCAGGATGGCCACAGCCCTACTCACAGCCCGTTTCTCTGCAGATCCTGGCAGAATGGAAGCAGAAGTATGAGGAAACGCAGGCTGAGCTGGAGGCCTCCCAGAAGGAGTCTCGCTCTCTCAGCACGGAGCTGTTCAAGATGAAGAATGCCTATGAGGAGTCCTTGGACCATCTGGAGACAATGAAGCGGGAGAACAAGAACTTGCAGCGTAAGTCCCTGGCCCTCTGCTCCTCACTGCCCTTTCTCACAAGCTTGTCTCTCTGCCACACTTAACGGCTCTGGGCCTGCAGGGATAAGAACATGCCTGGCCCCTTGATGCACCAGAGCCTTTCTCCATTCAGCTCTGTGCTTGAACATGCTGCTTTTCACCTTTCCTTGCAGAGGAGATTTCTGACCTCACGGAGCAGATTGCTGAGCAAGGAAAGGCGATTCATGAGCTGGAGAAAGTCAAGAAGCAGATTGAGCAGGAGAAATCTGAAATCCAGGCTGCTCTGGAGGAAGCTGAGGTACATGACCATAATCACTGGTGTCTGCACTAAATAAATGAGGAAATAGAGATGAAAAGGCCTGAATTCCCCTGTGCTCTGGTGGGGGAGTCAGAAAGCTGAGATCTCAGAAATATCATTGCCTAAAAAGCAAGAGGTTTATCAATGCTAACAATGTTTGTGTCCACTTGTCCAGGCTTCCCTGGAACATGAAGAGGGGAAGATCCTGCGCCTGCAGCTTGAGCTGAACCAAGTCAAGGCTGAGATTGACAGGAAGATAGCAGAGAAAGATGAGGAGATTGACCAGCTGAAAAGAAACCACCTGCGAGTTGTGGAGTCCTTGCAGAGCAGCTTGGATGCTGAGATCAGGAGCAGGAATGAAGCCCTGAGGCTGAAGAAGAAGATGGAGGGAGACCTGAATGAAATGGAGATCCAGCTGAGCCATGCCAACCGTGTGGCGGCAGAAGCACAAAAGAACCTAAGAAACACCCAGGCAGTGCTCAAGGTCTGTTCAGCAGAGCTACAGAAAAAGAAAATTGAGATCTGTGACATTTTTGTCACTCAAGTGCACGCTGACACCTGGCAATTTATTTTCTCTTTCTCTCCAGGATACCCAGCTGCACTTGGACGATGCTCTCAGGACACAGGATGACCTGAAGGAGCAGGTGGCCATGGTGGAGCGCAGAGCAAACCTGCTGCAGGCTGAAATTGAGGAGCTCCGGGCAGCCCTGGAGCAGACAGAACGGTCAAGGAAAGTGGCTGAGCAGGAGCTTCTGGATGCCACTGAACGTGTGCAGCTGCTCCATACCCAGGTCAGGGCAGGGAACAAAGAGCTGTGTTGACACTGACCAAACACAGAGGGCTGGAATTTACCAGAGGACCAGCAGTATAAGAAAGGCCTCTCTACTGCTGTCCCAAAGGAAAGGCATCCTTTCCCCAAGTCCATGCCTGACATTTTGTAAACAGCCATTTTGACAATAATTCCACAATAAGAAGTAGAAGGTGGAAGGGGAAAGACTTTACTCAGGTAGAAGGTTTATTATGTCCGGTTTTAAAATTCACCTCTTGCCATGTCCTTCCCATTGCACAGAACACCAGCCTGATCAACACCAAGAAGAAGCTGGAAACAGACATTTCCCAGATCCAGAGTGAAATGGAGGATACCATCCAGGAAGCCCGCAACGCTGAGGAGAAGGCCAAGAAGGCCATCACAGATGTGAGTTGGGCACTCCTGGCATTGCTGATGGTGAATGTGCTCTGCCCAAAATATCTCCAGCCCTAAAATGGCTTTGACCCTTTGCTCTGACCAGGCGGCCATGATGGCAGAAGAGCTGAAGAAGGAACAGGACACCAGTGCCCACCTAGAGAGGATGAAGAAGAACCTGGACCAGACAGTGAAGGACCTGCAACTTCGTCTGGAAGAGGCCGAGCAGCTGGCACTGAAGGGAGGGAAGAAGCAGATCCAGAAGCTGGAAGCCAGGGTGTGTAGGGCTGGGGCTGTGCCTGAGTGAGCGTGTCCTTGGAGAGACATTGCCAGGGAAGCTGCAGGGATGGGCTTGTCCTTGCAGGTGCGGGAGCTGGAAGGGGAGGTTGATGCTGAGCAGAAGCGCAGCGCTGAAGCCGTGAAGGGAGTGCGCAAGTACGAGCGGAGGGTGAAGGAACTGACCTACCAGGTAAGGCAGGAGGTCTCCTGCTCTGACAGGATTTCTCACAGTGAGTCACATTCTGCAATACCATCCCCAAGGGGAATTGTTACCCTTGCATGATGGAGGACCATGAATTGAATCTCTATCCTGTTTGCCAACCTCTTTAGTCTGAGGAAGACAGGAAGAATATTCTCAGGCTGCAGGATCTGGTGGACAAGCTGCAAATGAAAGTGAAATCCTACAAGAGACAATCTGAGGAAGCTGTAAGTATCTCTCTGAGTGCTTGGCAAGAATCACTTTCCCAGAGGGTAGTTTGGCCATTCAGGAGACAAATGTAAGAAATTTAGAAGATGCCACTTATGCATAATATTGTTCCTCAAGTTCACTGAAAGGCTCATAAAGCAGATTCACCTTTGAATACAAAAACTATGAGCCCTTAAAAAGACCACTGAGGAGGGCAAATGCACATAGCATTTTTTGCATTACCACAAAGCAATCCTGTAAGGAGTCTTATGATTGATATTGGTAGTACAATATATAAAGAAATTTTGGAAATGCCTTATTTTTAGAGTTTTGTTAGCAGACAGGGAAGGTGTTGGAAGTCCCCTCCCAAACCACTTTGCATTCCACTTTTAGAATAATGCAAGGAACTTTTGACTTCTTCCAGGTATGCAGTAGTCAGGGATGAACTGAGGGAAGTCCTACAGCTCCTGAATATATGATTGTCTGAACACAGCTTATTCACTGTGGAAACAGTCGAGTACACAGTTGGGCTTCTGGTTCAGTTGAGAGGATATGTGAGAAGGACTATGAGCAGATTTCATAAATCTCACTGTGAGACTTTGTACAAACAGTGGTTGGTGGAGTTTAGAGGTTTGTGACTTTGCCCAGGCCAAGGCAAAGGAGGAATGAAAACCCCAAATCTCAAACTTCTCACTACCGACTCCTTCCCCTCCCAGGAGCAGCTGTCCAATGTCAACCTGTCCAAGTTCCGCAAGATCCAGCACGAGCTGGAGGAAGCCGAGGAGCGGGCTGACATTGCAGAGTCACAGGTCAACAAGCTCCGAGCCAAGAGCCGGGAGTTCCATAGGAGGATAGAAGAGGAAGAGTGAGAATGTCCCAGCAAAGTGACCAGAGGCGCTGCACAAAATGTGAACCTCTCGGTCACTTTGTTTCTGCCATGAGTCTTTGTACCCACCTCAGTGTCTAGCGAATAAAGACTGTAGTAGCTTCCTCTGCATACACCCTTTGATCAGTGCGTGGTTTTGTTTTTCTTGGGCAATTGCATTGCAGAAGAAGTTTCCTTACTTTTCCTCTCTGGGACAAAGGGAGAAGCTGGTGCCAGTGCTGGATTGAGGATCTGCAAACTTAGAGGTTGGAGAGACTCCTGAAAATGCAGCCTGTGCTCTCTCCTGTCTCCAGCAGCTCCTTGTCCAGCTCCTGCCTTCGCATCCTCCTAATGTTCCTCCCACTGTCCATGCAGCACAGCTTCTTTCCCACGGGAGAGTCAAGAGAGGGTGATCCTTTTCCTTTTCGTACTCTTGTTTGGGAAGCTGGACCTCACAAACCCTAAACATCAATTTCTGAGTGAGTCATCAGAAGCTGCAGTGCACTGCACTGTGAACGATGGACAGTTTCTTGACAGAGATGATTTTAGGCCCAAAGAGCATGGTTACAAGACACCAACAGTGTCCCTACACTGTGCCATCTCCCTCATCCTAGATTTCCTCAGCTGCTGCCACCAGCTGCTGCCAGTTTCTCTTGAGTAGGCAAACAGTTAAGCTTGCCTGGGGCCAGGTGCTGGAAGGACTCTCAGAACTCTCCCTTAGTGCCCAGCTCTCACACACCACATGGCTCCAACACACCTCTTCACCTCATTGACCCAAATGTCAGCCTCATCACCCCTGGAGCTATCACTGTCAGTCACTCCAGCTGATTCCTGGTTGCAACAGTCTTTGATGCAGAGCAGTGTGGTGTGAATGAGAAACATATTTGCAGCAACTGGGGTGTGAAGTGTAGTTGGCACAGAAAGGAAACAATGTGTGGACAAAAGGAGCAGGGGTGAGTGTAGGCAGTGACGTGTAAAGCTTGTGTTAGTTCACAACTTTCTACCACTGCCCGCTGTAGAAGTGCTGGTATTCAGCAGAAGAGGTTTGTGCTCTATGGAACATTGAACCCAACAGGATCACAATTTTTTCAAGGGAAAGCTTGCCTGTGGAACTCCTTGGGGTTATGGGAAGTAATAAGAATTGACACTGTGTGCTTGGTCTAAGCTTCCAGAAATCACTGCCAGAGGCTTTGCATCCATATGGATGCTCACACCGAGGGAAGTTGAAACCAACCGCTCTGCTATTTTTTTTTGTTACAAACATGACAGCAATATCCAAAGGGCTCTCACCTTACCTGGCTCCCAAATGCAGCATCATCAGCATATGCCCCCTTCCTGGAAAGTCTATCATGATTCCAGTGTCACTGATAAGCATTGATGAGCAGAACCAGTCAGTGCTGTCTGTGGGGAGAAATGGGAGATGATTCTTTAGGAGCAGACCTCAGCTTTCAATCACAGACATTAAGAAAGCCACCCAATGCCCTGCAGAGATGCCAGGCTAGTCCTCCCTTCCCATGACATTGAACAACTTTTCCCAAGGGCTCCAAATCAGACTCCTAATGTTGTTCCTCCCTCCTCCTCCCCTGAAATCTTTCTCCTTGCCTCATAGTGGACACTGTTCTGTCACTACAGCCAGGGTCTCTCGGTGTGAATCTTTGCCTGCCCAAGCCCACCTTGAAGCTGACTGTTCCTCTTGGGAGCAGTCCCACCTGAGGGCATTTCCAAAGCTTCAGGTAGGTCTGGTAGAGTCCAGATGGCACACAAAATCTATGAGTATCTCTGTTAGCTACAATGGCTGATACAAGCATTAACTTCAGAGACTCAGGGACAGGTGCACACCCTCAGGCAGAACCCGCCCTGGGGACAGCTGGGAACTGCTGATGGCACTGAGGGCTGGCCCTGCCCTCCAGAAAACTCACAGCTCCTTCTGCCCTCTCCTGTGCTCCAAGGCCACACCAAACTGCCCCTCAGCCTTCACAAGAGCCATTGCTAGAGGAGGAGATGAGGCTGAAAGGAGTTTTGGAGGAGGCCCCTACCAGGAAGATCAGCCCATCACATGTCTCATTTAATCCTCAATGTCAAAAGCCCAAAATAGTCCCACTCTCCTAAGACTCCTGTGCAGGGTTGTGCCTGTTTGTGGGGATGATTTGCTTCCACGAATAGCGCCTGAAGACATTCCTGGGCGGGTAGGCTGCCTTCTATGTGGCAGTGCAACGTGCTGCCGTGGAGGAGCTGGACACGTGTGCTGTGTCCCAAGGCAGCAGCTGCTATTCTTACCCCAGAGAGACCCTCTGCAGCACAGCTCCATTGCCAGCTGAAAGGTTAAACATCAGAATGGGGCCCAGAGTGCTCTCCCTGCTCATAGCCTGAATCCAGCGTGTTCCCATTTGGAGCCTGTGCAATGGCCCAGTGCCAGCCCTGCTCCATGGCCATTCCCTGCTGGGATGTGCTGTCCATTGGTAACAGTGCAGCTGCCCAGCAGTCAGTCGGGGCTCCTCGGGCTGTATGGGGCTTTGTCTCTCTCATTTTAACCAAGAAATGGAAAAGACAGGCTGAGCTGTAGCTCTGGAAGTGCAGCATTTCACAGGTGCCATCCTGGAGTCCCTGCCTGCGTGAGGATGGAGGTCCAGCAGTGCTGCAGGGGCCATCCATGTCCCTCAGCTCAAGCTGTGCTTTCCCAGCACTCATTTAGGGAAGGTTGTAGGGCCCTACACTGCAGGTCCCTCAAGTGCCCGGGGAGAATCAGGGCTGCAGGAGAATTCCTGGCCGGGCTGGTGGCTCTGGCATGATAGCTGTGGAGACTCAGCCCTGCCTGCACCCTGACTCCCCTGGCCCTCTGAGAGCTCAGGAAAGCCATGTCCCAGCTGGATACAGTCACCGTGGGCGATCAGGCAGAGGACAGTGAGCCCAGGACATCAGCTGGGATGGTGGCTGTGAGGAAAAGCGAGTGACCTTTTGTTCACTGTTAGGGAAGAGTGTGTAGACGGGGGATCGCCCTAGCCATGTCCTTGCAGTTTTGCCGTGCTTGTGAAACTGCAAAGAACAGAAACTGCTATGCCCGCGTGTCTTGCGTTCCCCCCAACTATGTCCTTGCAGTTTTGCCGTGCTTGTGAAACTGCAAAGAACAGAAACTGCTATGCCCGCGTGATAACAAATGCTTGTAGATATTGCAGCGCCAAGGTTACGGAGAGAACACTGAAGAAGAATATCGTGAACCTTCGTCAACGACCACCAAGAAGCAAAAAAAAAAGAGGCGGCCCCCGAGCAACAGGCTGAGCAAGCGCAAAAAGGCACCGGAAGGAGAGTTCGCGGAAGGGGGGCTCGACAGGGAGACGAGAACTTAAAAGGGAAATTCGAGCCGCGAACGGTGGGACAGTTAAGGAGCACTGACTCCCCTGTCACCCAGCGCTGCATCTTTGCTTTCTCTTTTCTGTACTAATAAATTGGCTATATAATTGACTTAAATAGCCCATTGTGCTCATTTATAACAGTGGCTGTGCCTTTCCCCTCAGGCCTTGGCTGTTGCTCTGACAGCACAGGCCGCATCAGCTTTCTCCTCAGCTTGGGCCTTGTCACCTGACACTGCAGGACAGATAAGTTCCTTCAGGGATCCTTGGCAGGAAGCCAACAGCATTATTCCTGGTGAGGGGAGCAGGGAGTGCCGGTCCCACGGCCCCACCAGGCTGCTGTCAGTCACAGGGAGCTGCCGGGGCAGCGCTGACCAGGCCCTCTGCTCCAGGCACCCAGTGCCAGGGGATGGCAGCCTGGAGCCATCGAGGGCCCAGCTCTGGGCTCCCTCCACTGCAGACCAGCAATGAGATCTTGCTTTCTATGTGTTAGCCTTAGTCAGTAGAGGATCATAGGAACATGACCTATGTTCACAGAACACTTTATGAGTTTTAAAAGTGCTTGGAGGAATTAATCAGTTAAAATTCCACCATGAGCTGTTAACTGTTCAGAGACTGCATTCTGCTCAGGGACTCCATAAACATAAATTACTGGAGGTAGAAGAGTTATGTCTAAGTGCCATTCTATACTGATGATCCTTCCTGAGCATCACTTTCAAAGACAGGAACCTGGGCTACATGAACCTTTGATCTCACAAGTACAGCTTATTTTAGATTATGACAGAGTTTCCTGCAGGGATTAATACCATGGTCCTTCTTTATTTCTTTTTCCTTCTCCTTCCTTCCTGCTCTTTTAGTTACTCACTGCTTCAATTACCTCTTCCTGTCTGCCAGGTTGCCCACCCCACTCACCTGCTCTGTAATAAGAGCTCCTCACCTCCTTTGGCAGGGGGGTAGAAAGGGCATCCCGAGCGTCACCTCCTTGGACAGGTTCCACTGCTCAAACCTCTTCCGCTGATGTGTCTGTGGAGACAGGAGGAGTGTGAATTGCATTGCATGAGTAGTGTGCACTTGAAACTGTCCTCCTCTAATCCCAGATTATGGGATATATTTGCCTCTCATGTTCAGTTATTCAGTTTTTTTGCCTCTCATGTTCATCTTAAACTCACTCCAAGATTTCCAAGAATACCACTCTCTGGGAACCTACTTGGAAACAAATTTATAATTGAAGTTCCCCCTAGGACAGTTGCATTCACTTTCTTTGACATGTAGTGGAGGTAAATCACAGCTGCATTAAGATCTACAGAAATTAATTTCTAACTAGAGCAGAAGGGACAGCAAGGCCACCAGAGCCCCTCCACAGCCAGCCCGTGACATTCAGCTTATCTTCACTTAGACAGAGAAATTTTTGTTCACATTTGCCATGGTAAAGGATGGGTGGCCTATTCTTTACCTGCAACTTTAAAGTCATACCAGTTACGGTCCTCAGTAGCTCTTCCTTGGAAATCATGTATTGATTCCAGCAATTGCCTCAGCCTATTTCTTCAGACAGATTTATCAGAAACATTAGATCAATGGCAAATTTCTTAAACAGATATCACATCAAAATTATGGGCTGAACATGTTCTGCTCATAACACTGAGCATGTTTCAACATTGAAAACATGAACCTTAATGGAGTGATACTGGATTGAACACCAACCTTTCAACATGGAAAATGTGCTCTTACCCTCTCCAGGGCTCAGTGTCCAGTCATATCCAAGCAGAAGTATGGGGGTGAGCAGTGCTGCTACAGAGCAGTGCTCTGACATTTCTGTTTGCCCTCTGCTAACATTCCTGAAAGCTCTCATTTTACACAGAGGGCAGCAGGAAAGCTGCTGCAGCAGGGGCTGAGAATTCCCTGTCAGACTGTCCATGACAGGCTGCAGAGAAAACTGACCTATCTAGGCAGGCCCTACCTTAATGGCAGCAGGGCCGACAGCAGCATTTGCAAGCTGAAAACCCTGCAAGGATTTAAGATCCTATTTTTTTGGCAGTGGGGGGAAATAATGAGCAAGTAATTGAGACCCCTTCCTACACCACTGCTCTTTCTAGAAGAGTTGTAAGCATAGTTCTAATCTACATGATTTTTGTATCTGCCACTGTCAGTATTTCAGTCTCTGCTGTTTTGTTCTGATGGTGATGTACTTTTTACCTCAAAATTGGTATATGCTAACACCCGTGATTGTAGAATTCAAATGCTGCCATTTATTTTGGAGAGATAGTATTCCACTATGTATGAATTACATAGTCTGTCAAGAAAGAACATTAGACCAGAAAGTGATATTCTAGCAGCTAAATGTTTTTAAGGCAGAATCAAGGCACTGGACAAAATATTTTTTAATCCTTTTCCTAGAATATAAAGACACTGATACTAAATACTCATTTCCTAATAGAAGTAAATTTAAGCAATCAATACTGAAACCACAACCTTTTTTTTTGAATGATTGCTGCAAATCCTAGCCGATAACTAAGGGGAAGACTTGTCAATGACTGCCATTCAGTATTCTGGACATAATGCCAACAGTTTAGCAGACACAGGAAAAATAAGAGATGAAAGTGGTGTCTCAGTATCCTAAAGATAAATAGCTTGCAGAAGTAAAAGCAGAAAAAGAAATCAAAACAATTGCTTCTCCTGCTGCCTGTACTCTCCAAAATGTGATGGTGTCATGAGGTCTCCATTTGCGTTGGAAAAGACCTCTCAAATCAGTATGTTTAGCCATTACTCCAGCACTGCCAAGTCTACCACTAAACCATGTCCCCACACATCTTTTAAATCTCTCCAGGGATGAGGAGTCCACCACTGCTCTGGGCAGGCTGTTCCAGGCCTTGACAACCTTTTCAGAGAAGATATTTTCCCAATATCCAATCTAAACCTCTCCTGGTTCAACTTGAGGCCATTTCCTCTGGTCCTGTTCCCTGGGAGCAGAGCCCAAGCCCCCCAGCTGTCCCCTCCTGTCAAGGACTTGTGCAGAGCCACAGGTTCCCCCTGAGCCTCCTTTTCTCCAGGTTGAGCCCCCTTCCCGCCTCCCTCAGCTGCTCCTGGTGCTCCAGACTCTTCCCCATCTCTGTTCCCTGCCTTGGACATGCTCCAGCCCCTCAATGTCATTCATGTTTATGTGGTGTCTAAATCTGACCCCAGGACTGGAGGTACAACTCAGAGATTTTTGCAAGATACCTGTCTGAGTGTTCATATGACCAGGAGTTTTAAATCCATAGAAGGAAATTTTTCAAGTGAGTTTGCCTGTGAAGATGAATATGACTTCTTGAACTTTTCTTGTTGGTTCACACACGTTCTAACTGGGTATACATTTCTTGTTCCTCTTTGGGCAGAAAAGAATATCAGTGGGGGGTCTTGAGACTCTATTGAAGTGGAGGTCAGCAATTTACATCTATGTTTCATTTTCTGTTACTCCAACTGGACAGGAGGTCCTGGTCAGCTTGGTCCATGGAGGAAGGAGTACAGGACCTAAGAAGAAAGCCTGAAGGTGGTTGGTTCTGTGACAAGGACATGAAGATACTGGCCCTGGACTTTCCTTCTAACTAGACAGGTTACAAGGCTGCTGCTCCAAGCAGCAGAATATAGAGTGAGGTTTCCATGGAGCCACAATCTCAAGAGTTTTGACAGTACTCAACATTCACAGTTCACCTGTGTTCATGAATTCTCTTTTCCTCAGAGCTCCCCAGCTCACACTCACTGAACACAAGGGAGGGGAAATCACATTGTAGGGACTTACAGAAAGTGGGATAGGATCTGTTTTCAGCATGCTTGGATGTCATCATACCAGCATTTTGCTGACACCTTATGCCTGTGCAGGACCATCTTTATACAGGGATTTCTCTCATTCTGCCTCTTCTGAGTTAGCTCAGACCTGCAAGGGAGCCTACAGGCTGAGCTCATAGTTCAGTACAGGGTGGAGGATGGGTTGAATGCCAAAAAGAGACAGAAAATCTGCAGAACCAGTTGAGCAAGTCTCTGGGAAAAGAATTACAATTGCAAATTGCCTGTCTGAAGGTGCTGGTGAAGAGCAAGCCAGGGCTTTTCACTCTCCAGAAGGAGGTGGACTTCCCTAAACATGATGTCACTCCACTCCCTGGAGGAGGACTGAGCAAAGACAACCACCTGCCCTCTCCACTGCACCCCAAGCTCTGCCTGATTGCGAAGAGAATTCTTTTATCAGGAAGGAGACACTAGGATAATTATATTTCATTCTGTAACGCAATTGGTTAAGTTACAAGAGAAAATTAGCAATCATCCTAAAGAAAATGAAATGGAGAGTGTTTTGATAATTTCACTAACGAAGGGGAATGCAATAAAATTTTCCAAGGAGGAAGCACATGGTAAAGAGTCCCGGTGTCTTACCCAGAAAGCAGCTTGTTGTGAGAAATTTGGAGTCATTGGAGGGGGAGAACACATCTCTATCTCCATTCCAAACTATTCTAAAATTTCCAGGAAGTGTGGGATGCAGTAGGCTTCCAACAATGCATGAGAAACAGCTGATGCCCTGTTGGGTTTCTCCTGTGTTATTGTTACTTACTGTAAAATTTAAGGATTGAGACCAAGAAAAAAACTATTGGTGCTGCCCACAAAAAGTGAGTTGAGGGAGGGGTGCTGAATTCATTTGTCCAGTAAAGCCATCAGCCTTGCTGCACTGTAGTTCTCTTGGTTTCCCCATAATCCCTCTTAGTGCCACAGGATATCATTCATCACCTGGCAGTCCTGTGATATAGTAATTGATTCTTTCACTGTGTTTGGAAGCTTCACAAGTTCATCTATGAGTTCCTTGTGATTTTTGGATATCTGTATTGGAGGAGTGAGAGGGAAAGAAATCTGCCATGACACTACTAGCCTGATGACAAGGGTCTGAAATCAGCTTCACCATGGGAAGAACACTTAAGATGAGAAATGACAGAGGAATAGCTACAAATACGGGAATTTTACAAAGAAGAAGGGGAATGTGATCAGAATTACGGAGGTAATGTAGGACAGTGTGGATCACAGGAGCATAGTCATGGGAGAGTATGAGTCTGTGTAGAATACACAGGCGAAATGAGAAGGATTTATGCTTTATGTCAAAGTGCTCCTTGCTTGTGCAATGCTCCACTGTGGGGCTGCAGACATCCTGTCAGAGACGAGAGGAAAATAAGGGATGTATGTTGCGGTAGGGTCTGTTAGGGACCACCTGAACAAGACAAAGTAGTGAAGGGATTTCTACAACTAGGTGAAACTCAAGTCTCCTCAGTCTAAGGTGAAACTTCTCCTTAGAGAAGTTTTCAGCCATGTGGAAGTTTTCATCTGTTGTGAGGGCAACAGCACCAGACAAACTCTGCCAGAAATTCTTAGGCAGTGCTGATGCCAATATCCCAATGTAAATACTGGACAGGCAACACTGCGTATTGGAAGCAGGGATGAACTTGTGATAAATATGATCCCAGATGGCACCTCAGGCTGCAGCAAACACATGATGACTGGATGAAGGATCCAGTGGAAAGCTGGGAAGATAAGCAACAGAATTAGCACTCTACAGTTTGTAAGATTGGAATTCACTTCATTTAAGGAACTGCTAGTTAGCACACACTTTGCAGCAGTTGTGACAGAGAAAAGACTGCTCAGGAGAGATGTGCTTTATAAACACAATCAGATTGAATTTTGGGGCTATTTTAACCCTTCATAGGATGCTACATTACATGCATTGTCATAGATCCATTCTCAAAGACCTTTATTTTCAGCTATGTCCACAGCTGTATTTGAAACAGATAAGTCAACACTGCTTTTCTTTCACACCCTAATTAGTGATTTCTACAAGATGACAATGAGTACTAGAACCAAAAATAATATCTGTCCATACTGTAAAGAGCAGTTTTAGTCTCCTATGGATGTTACATGAGTTGCTTGAGCAGTGTGGTAGCTTCCTCGTATTAGCAGTTGTATTTCTGTCCTGAACGGACAGCTGCTGAGAAATTAGGAGATTCTTGGTGAAGAGCCTGAAGCAGGAAACTTGAGGAACCTGAATTCCCTGAACAGAATGAGCATGGAGAAATTTTAACAGAGGACTTCAGTGCTGGACATGGCAGGAGCTAGAAGGAATTCAGCTTCCCAGTTTTCATCTCTCCTGACTGCAGTAGGTTTAGTATGCATCTGCTATTCATCCAAAGAAGGCAAACAAGGCTATGGTCAGTATACGTTCCTCAGAACTAGATGACTCATCTTTCTCCAAGGATTTGTGAACAGCAGCTGAAAATACAGAGAAATTTTGCAGGAGGTCCCAATTCCTATATGAAGTATTATTTTGTGGAGGGCGCATTATTAATCAGATATAAAATGCTCTCTACATTACTGCATTGCCCCAAACAAGAATTCAAAATTTCCACAGTAGTTCTCTGGTAATGAGCAGGTCTTCTTCCTAATCCATATAAAAAGGTTGGCCTTTTGAGATATTTCACTGTCCTCACAACACATTCAGTGAGCTCAAGGATGGGCTCTGGGTTTGGCTTCCAATCTGGGGCCCTAAATGTGTCAGAGGAGTCTTGGAAGGTACTCCTACAGCACAGGAAATAATCTGATGTTGAATATTGCACTGGATCACGGGCATTGTTTTAGTAACCACTTCACTGTGATATTCCTTGAGCAATTTCAATGATTGAAATGCAAATGATCAGGAGAAAAATATCTTTAGATCTAGAGGATCTGAAAAAGTCTAAATGATTAAGATCAAGTGTGGATGTGGCACCTGGGGACAAGGCTTAGGGGTGGACTTGCAGTCCTGGGATGCCAGTTGGACTGGTCTTTTCCAGACTAAAAAATTCAGTGTTTCTATGATACTGTGATTATACCCTTTCCTAAAACTGGACCAGTAAGTCTCCTGGACTACCAGCAAATCTCTTTATCCCTCACCATGAGCATTACACACCCTGCTGCCTCTAATGCCCTGGTACAGAAGGTGCTGTGTTTCTGGGACTGGGAATGTGTAAATACACTTATTTTGATGGCATAGCAGTGCAAGGATGAGGTTTTATCAGAATGAATAGTAGCTGGAATTGTACGCCAAGGTTTGCATGATTGGCACAAGCATGGTATGCTGGTTTTTGGGGAGTTGGAGGTAGGGAGGGGATAGGGGAACCTCTGGAACTTCAGGTTTGATAGAGAGAACTTGTTATTTATGCAGACAATCAAAGGTGCAAGTACACATCAATTTCAAGTGACAGATGTAAGACTGTCAAAAGTGAGAAAGCAAAGTTTCTTGAGAAATTATTTTTAAAATTAAATACACACAAACTCATATATTATCTGTGCATGCACAAGCATATATTTTATTTTGATGTGATAGTGCATCTCCCCTTCCTACTCAGGTCTGCTCTACACTCTCAGGAGTTCCCATAAAGCCTTGATGAGTGTCCCTTGACTCTACCAAGAGCACTTGCATGGCTAAGGTGTGAGCAGCAGTGCTGTATCAGGAACTCCTGTTGCCTGGCTAAGGTGAAGGATGAGAAAGGAAATAATCAGTCACTTGCTGAAAGCCTTGGAACTTTCTCTACCTAAATTGCAGCCAAGTAGAATGGTACCATTGTTGCTGGAGTTTTGGTAACTCTAGTACCATTGCTACTGGAATTTTGGAAGCACCAGTAATTACTGACCTGGATTGTGTCCAGGATGGAAATGTATGGATGATTAAAACCAAACATCTTGCAGCCCTATAAACAGCAGGCCTTTGTGAGGCACTTTGAGCTCTCCTGGACTGCAGCAGGCTGCAACCAGCATCTCCCGCAGAGCGGGGTCACGAACTCTCAAGTTTGTGAAAAATGGAGGACTGATTTTCAAAAAATTCAACAAAAGTTGAATCACCAGACCAATATCCTCCACTCTCTGAGGCTCACCTAGCACCCACTGAAAAATTCCAAGACATTTGAAGTGAATATTTCACTGACTCAGAGGGAACTTTTAACAGGTGAAACCCTTGAACATTTACATACACACCTTTGTGTCTGCGTGATGCATGTGTGAGTTCATTTAAGCACTCTAGAGCAAGTATAGTTTAAATGTTGCTATCTGGGTTCTATAATTAAGTCACTGTTGAAATTATAGTAAATCCTTTTGAATAATTTTGTGAATGTCAAATTAGTCAATGATTAAGTCCTGCTAAAACCCTTTAGACACCAACTGTTGACCAGGTCTGGTATTATGATTGGATACAACTGCACCTAGACTCTGTCAGGAGTTTAGAAACCAAGGGGCCCTCTGTGAACCTCATAACTCAACAGGAGGATTTTTCTTATGCTTTTTACCCTTATCATTCGCATCCCCAGTTGTCGGGGAAATCATTCTAAAGGAATTCTTAGTCAATTTTTCTTGATCTTTGTAGCAAGTAATAGAGCAAACCTCACCATCAAACTTCATTGTGCTTTTGCAAATTTATATTGAACCCTCTTTCACTAATGTCTTTGATGGTGATACTTTAAGCAACCCTAACTCATTTGCAACATTTGATTCCTTAACAGTCAGCTCAGGAATCTATTCAAGAGCTCCATATCAAAGTAGGGATCAGGCTCCCAACTCACTGTATTTCAAATCATTTCAGCTATTGAGAGTGTCTTATACAGAAAACTCAGCTGTAATAGATTTCTACTTCCTGCTTTTTAGAAAATACCACCAAAAAATGGCTCCCAACATTATCTGCTAGTTTTTGACATATTTTCCCTGTTCCTCCCAATGCATATGTTCCTAAAGCATCACAGACGTTGTCATCACCATTACATGACTGAAAAGTTGTGGTATAAACATACCAAGGAAACTACTATGGGTCAAGGAGCAAATCACTGAGAAAGGCAGCAATAGAACCATGCAAGTTCTCTAAGTGCCTTGAGTAGTCTAGATTCTCTCCTTAACACTCTTGACAAATTATTTATAGATGTATTCACGTAGTCAGTAAGATATAAAAATGTTCTAATTATATCATTCAAATCAAGTGACAATTATGCCCTTAGTTTGACAGACAATGCTTGGCCAAAAAAGGTTTGCCAGAAATGTTTTGACCGAAGAAAGAGGGACCATCTGCATCATCTGCAGATGAGACACTATAAAATCTGCCAGAGACAAGGCTAGCCTGTCTCCGCAGAAGGCTTCTAGGTAAGTGCATGCATTTCATGAGCATGGAGAAAGAGGACAATATCCTTGCAATATCCTGTTTAATTTCTTCTGTCTCTAACAACCTTTTCCATGAGGGAGTGCTCATGTGAACAAAAACTTTCAGTGTGATTTTGATGCATGTCTGTATTTTCAATCTACAGTATTTTATGGAATTCTGTTCAGCCATAAGAAACAACTGCCATTCCTATTTTACAGGGTTGGCCATATTCCAGGATACAAGCTGTTATCCAAAGGTAATACACTGAATAATCCATTCCTAATCTATATTCTAGGACAGGGCTTTTAAAAAGCGGCACGAATTCTCTTCATAAATCCTCTTATATTAAACCTGAATTTGCTTAGGCTTGATAGTTGGAAATAGGAAAGATCTAAAAAATGCAGTAATTTTTCATTTTTAATAGAAAAAGTAACCCTGGCAGTAAGAAAGTAATCTCTTAAAGACTCACTGCTCATAATTAAGGACCAGATCAGAGACTGATTTTTCTATGACTGTAGATTCTTTTATGTGAAAAAATCAAACCTTGTCAGAATTCAGGGTGTCTTACTAAACTGTACTCAATATTCAAATGTTCTATTTACTGTTACAAGATCTACACATTGTAGAAGTCTAAGTCTTACTCATAGGTTCAGACTAGGGTACTTTTAAATTCAAATCACAATGGATTTAATTGGTTTCTTCCTATGAGCTTATTTTAGAGACTCAATAGGAATTTATTTGCTAAAGAGCAAGAAGCTTTCTCATTGGTATAGATTGTATTATTCTTCCTGATGACCAATAACTTTTTTTTCTCCACAAGACACCTCTGCTGACGAGCTTACATTACAGTGCAAACATGGCCTCTGGAGACGCCGAGATGGCCGTTTTTGGGGAGGCAGCTCCTTACCTCCGAAAATCGGAAAAGGAGAGAATTGCAGCCCAGAACAAACCTTTTGATGCCAAATCATCTGTCTTTGTGGCTCATCCCAAAGAATCCTTTGTGAAAGGGACAATTCAGAGTAGGGAATCAGGCAAAGTCACTGTCAAGACTGAAGGGGGAGAGGTGAGTCAAAAACAAGGCTGAAGGAAAACATTTGATCCCCACTTTGAGCTTCTAGGTGGTACATGTGGATCTGTTGTTTCCTTGGCAGACCCTGACTGTGAAGGAAGACCAAGTCTTCTCCATGAACCCTCCCAAGTATGACAAAATCGAGGACATGGCCATGATGACCCACCTCCACGAACCCGCTGTGCTGTACAACCTCAAAGAGCGTTACGCAGCCTGGATGATCTATGTAAGTGGCAGCAGCAGCAGCTTCCTCTGGGCAGCCTCAGGAGCTGCTGGGCCAGGCTCAGGGGAAGCCAACGTGCTGTGTCCCTTCCTCACAGACCTACTCGGGTCTCTTCTGCGTCACTGTCAACCCCTACAAGTGGCTGCCGGTGTACAACCCCGAGGTGGTGTTGGCCTACCGAGGCAAGAAGCGCCAGGAGGCCCCTCCACACATCTTCTCCATCTCTGACAATGCCTATCAGTCCATGCTGACTGGTGAGTGCTTGATTTACTTTGAGCAGTTCTTGAAATCATCTATCTCTAGAGGGAAATGGATGTAGGGTATTCTCTGGAAATATGGTGCCACACTTAAAAAAATGGTGTGTGTGAAAGTAATAGAAGATTAATGTGATTAACTCTAATGGTCTGTGAGAACTGAGTGTCAATACTCCCATTAGAATCACTAAAGACCTGAACATTACCTAGAGGGTGCCAATTCACTGGAAAGAAATCACCTGTTCTGTAGTGTAGACCTTATGCCTATAATGGAATCTTATATAAATGGATGGTTTTATGTATCTTAATCACTAAGTTGGTCTCAGACAGACAGTACAGGGTACAGTTAAATCACACATACCCTATAAATGATGTGCATAATATCAATTGAAATATTCAAGCATCAGTGTTGACAAATGAAACAGAGATCTCTACTTTAAACAGGTATGTAAGCCTCACCTGAGACACTTATTATGCAAGTAGATTTCATTATGTAGATCATGGCCATTACATGGAGCCTTTAGTGATCTGTGGAACTCCTGGACTGATCTGTAGCTGCATCTATAAATGAATTGCACTGTATAATGAAAAGTATATACAGTAACTTCATGATTATAAGCTGCACCTGATTATAGGCTGCACTTCTGGGTGTTGGCAACTTTTCATTCTTTGTCCATATATTAAACTGCACTGGATTATAAACCACACTTTCATTCACAGCGAGGATCTGCGTGCAACTTTCACAAAGTTGTCGATTAGTAACAGAATCGTGGGATCGCGGGGTTTACTGGCTCAGCTTGGGGCTGTGCAGGCTCAGCTTGCCGCAGCCCCACCGCCAGGGCCAGGGAGTGGCCCCGCTGCCCCACTGCTGGGGCCGGAGAGTGCCGCAGCTGCCCTGCTGCCAGAGCCAGAGGGGCTCCAGCTCAGCTCAGGGTTGCTTCGAGCTCGCACTTCCAGGTTGGCAAATTTCTGAACTTCAACCATATATTGGCCGCACCTGATCACAAGCCGCACTTCCAGGTTCGGACCAAAATTTTAGTCAAAATGGTGCGGCTTATAATCATGAAATTACTGTACGTATAACATATCAAAGAAAAAAAATACAACTTTTAGCATTTAAATTGAGCAACTTCAGAAATATTTCATTCTGCTTTTTCCACTTCCTTTCATCTCATTTTCTCTTCCTTATATATACATTGAAATAAAAGGTGTGCAGGATTTTAGAATATCTTCTCTTGTTCTTTTTTTAGACACTGGGAAATGCAATCAGAATACAAAAATAAAAAATGAATGTTGTTGATGTATAATTGCAAGAATGCAAAATTTCAGTATATATAGGGATTAAAAAAACAGAGGTGAAAAAGGGTGAAATAGGTTGGTCAGATGTTTCTGTAATAAATGATGCCTCCAAATTTCCATAAGATAATGCAAGAAACTTCTAGATTCAGAAAAATTTACATATAATAAAATTACAACCTCAATATTTTGATTACCTCTACTTGCCTATTTAGACAGAAATAAGGAGCTTGATGAAAAGACAATGTCAGGAAAGGCACAAGACTTCTGAAGTTTCTCTAAAGTGACTTCTTTACAGAACCTTTTGCTAATACCTGAAGTACTGCTGATAGCATCAAAAGTACCCAGTAGAATTCTCTGGGCAGTTCATGCTATTTTGTCTTCCTGGATCCTCTGGAAGCTTCAGTTCTTATTTTTTTTCTAATTCTTGAATTTCTTATTTCTCTTTTGTTTTCTCTTTCTTACCTCTGTCTCTTCACAGATCGGGAGAACCAGTCCATCCTGATCACGTACGTACACCCCCTGTGCGGGTCCCTGCAGGGCTGCCCGGTGCCAGGGCACCTCCTGCCTGACCATGCACCCTCTGCTTCTCTCTTGGCTTTGGCAGCGGAGAATCCGGGGCCGGGAAGACTGTGAACACAAAGCGTGTCATCCAGTACTTTGCAACAATTGCAGCCAGTGGAGAGAAGAAGAAGGAAGACCATGCATCAGGCAAAATGCAGGTAAATTAGTAGACACAAGTTGGGATCAATGTTGTCCTTTGTTTCTGATATGATTTTTGGAAAGGATAATTAGCCATAATTATCTCCCTGCAGGGAACGCTTGAGGATCAAATCATCAGCGCCAACCCATTGCTGGAGGCCTTTGGAAATGCCAAGACCGTGAGGAACGACAACTCCTCACGCTTTGTGAGTTGTTACTTGCAACAACTCTCAACACCAGTTTGAATATTATTGATGTCCAGACTGGTAAAATAAGTCTCAATTGACTTTCCTGCTGCTTTCAGGGTAAATTTATCAGAATCCATTTTGGTGCCACAGGCAAACTGGCTTCTGCTGACATTGAAACTTGTAAGACACCCTTCTGGCCTGCTCCCCTTCCCTCCAGCCTTTTCCACTTCTTGTTCTTGACTGTGTCCTACCATCCTTGCCAGATCTGCTGGAGAAGTCCAGAGTCACTTTCCAGCTCAAGGCGGAAAGGAGCTACCACATCTTTTATCAGATCATGTCCAACAAGAAGCCGGAGCTAATTGGTAGGAAAGATCACTCACTTTTTTTGAAGGAAAATCACTGAGCAATAATTTATTTTGTTATCTGGAAAATAAAGTAAGCTTGTTTTTCTCCTTCTGTTGCTTTTAGACATGCTCCTCATTACCACCAACCCTTATGATTTCCATTTTGTGAGTCAAGGTGAGATCACAGTCCCCAGCATTGATGATCAGGAGGAGCTGATGGCCACAGATGTGAGTAACTTTACCAAATGATCATCTGTGGATTTGAGCCCTGGTATATGTACATTTGTGTTTCTGTTGCCAGAGTGCAATTGACATCCTGGGCTTCAGTGCTGATGAGAAAACCGCCATCTACAAGCTGACAGGGGCTGTCATGCACTATGGGAACTTGAAGTTCAAGCAGAAACAGCGTGAAGAGCAGGCAGAGCCTGATGGCACTGAAGGTATCAGCAGATTCAGCAAGCTTTCCAAAAGAGATAGCCTTAATTACAAAAGGACTTAAGCAGATTTCATGCTTTAAATGTGTTAACTAAGAATAAGAGTAGGTGCTCCATGACTAGAGGCCAGTTGAGGCATTCATCTCATGTAATGATACCTGTACTTTCTCCTCTGTGACTACTATATAATAGATGCAGTGTACACTGACAGGAAGCCAGGAGACTTGCATGTCAAATGCTGTAACATTGCTAATCATACTTAAGTTGAAATATACCTTGCAACCTTTGTTATAGTATGGAGCAGTGAAATGGTTCAGTCTAATGAGACACAAGGCTGTGCTCTTCTTCACCCTCACCTACTGGAGAGAACTCTGATGTAAGATGTGTACTTCATTAGTCTCTGTCACACCAGGAAGGACAGTCCATACCTCCATCTTTCTGAGTGATAAATCCTCCTGCTATACAACTAGAAAGTTTGAAGTTCTGCACTGACACCTAAAAGACGATAAAGGCAATGAGTTCTCTTGAAGAATGTTTGCAGAAACTGAAGTTCAGAAAGAGTTATAGACTGAGTCCTGAACTCAAAAGGAAAATTAGCTTTGTAGCTTTGACAAATACTGTTGTCCAACCTTGTGGAGAACACTATGGAGAACAGTCAGTCAAGCACCGACCTCTAGGAATTTTTTAATATCTACTCTTCTGTCTTTTCTGGTGTTCAGTTGCTGACAAGGCTGCCTACCTGATGGGTCTGAACTCAGCAGACCTGCTCAAGGCCCTCTGCTACCCCCGAGTCAAGGTGGGGAATGAATACGTGACCAAGGGCCAAACTGTGCAACAGGTAGAAAAAACAGGGTAATGTGGAGCATGCTGTGATGGTTCCCATAGATTTTCCTCTGCTGTGTAGAGTAACCTCCAAAGCTTTCTCTATGCTTTAGGTGAATAATTCAGTGGGTGCCCTGGCAAAGGCTGTCTATGAGAAAATGTTCCTGTGGATGGTTGTTCGCATCAACCAACAGCTGGACACGAAGCAGCCCAGGCAATACTTCATTGGTGTCCTGGACATTGCTGGCTTTGAGATCTTTGATGTAAGAAGCACATCTTTCCTAGCATTTTTGTAGAATTATAATTGAGAATTTTGAAATATATTTAATAGAAGTGAGTATCTCTTTACACTTATTCATAGGGCTTTTGGAAACATGTTTCTAATCCTGAAAAATAATAGAATAGAAAACTAATCTTCTAATTGCTCTAAATTAGAAACCTCTCTTTTCGAAATACAAGAGATATCCTACAGAGACAGCAAAGGAAAACTACACAGGAAGAGAAACTTGTTTTTAAAATATAAGACATAATGAATTAGGATTGCACAAATTGCACCTTGGTAATATTGCTGATTCTTGAAAGCATTGTATGCCTTTTTATGTCTGGCAGTACAACAGCTTTGAGCAGCTGTGCATCAACTTCACCAATGAGAAACTGCAACAGTTCTTCAACCACCACATGTTCGTGCTGGAGCAAGAGGAGTACAAAAAGGAGGGGATTGAATGGACATTCATTGATTTTGGGATGGACCTGGCTGCCTGCATTGAGCTCATTGAGAAGGTATCCTTCCTGTTCAAGTCTAATATAAATTGGGTGTTCTATGTTTGCCAAGAGAAACAATTAAGAAGCATGTGAGAATATTTTGGCTTCTTCAAACATATACTGTGTGGGAGTGGCAACAGGGTAGATGTGTTTTTGGAGATCATTACTCAGATATCAGGACTTTTGGTGACTTCATTGCCAAATTACAAAAGACGGTCTTTAAGTACTTACCAGTAATTAAGTTTTATGGAGAGGATAGTATTTCACACTGTCATATCTATAATAACTTTATCAGTAAAAGCATTTCCATAATTTTGAATGAAACAGTAATACTGGAAAAAGTTGAGCCTAAGTCGATTTTCTCTGACTTAAAGTCAGTATGGGAACAGCTTCCTTTTCCGACTTCAGCAATTTTCCAATCAAGAGATGTCTCCTTTCTAATCTGTTTCTCCCTCTCGTCTGTTGTAATTTCTTCCAGCCCATGGGCATCTTCTCCATCCTGGAAGAGGAGTGCATGTTCCCCAAGGCAACTGACACCTCTTTCAAGAACAAGCTCTATGACCAGCACCTGGGCAAGTCCAACAACTTCCAGAAGCCCAAGCCTGCCAAAGGCAAGGCTGAGGCCCACTTCTCCCTGGTGCACTATGCTGGCACAGTGGACTACAACATCTCTGGCTGGCTGGAGAAGAACAAGGACCCTCTGAATGAAACTGTCATTGGGCTGTATCAGAAATCATCTGTGAAGACCCTGGCTTTACTCTTTGCCAACTATGGTGGAGCAGATGCCGGTCAGTAGTTTTGTGGAAACTACATTTTTAATGTGGGACAACTGCCACGGAATTAAAGCTATAAACACTAAACATTTAAAGTTGCTTCATGTTAATTTTAAAGTAATTTGGTTTTTTTTTTTTTTCCTTTATTCAATTCACAGAGGCTGGTGGTGGCAAGAAAGGAGGCAAGAAGAAGGGTTCTTCCTTCCAGACTGTTTCAGCTCTATTCCGGGTATAGTATTGCATCTGTTATCTCTGAAATGTGAAGAAAGGGGTGAGCTAATATTAAATTTGAAAGAGCTATTTTAAATTACTGTAAAGGGGGTAAATTTCTTTTGAAATTCCACATCAGGTTTTCCAGGGTAAATTTTAAATTGCACATATGTCCAGAAATGAGTACTTAGTCTTCAAAATTATGGAAATCCACTAATTTGTGGTGGTTTTCTTATTATTGTTTTTATTAGCAGATATCATTCAGATCTTCTTATTTTTTTTGTCTTTGGGTAAGACTAGAATGGTAATATTAGTATTCCTGCATTTCTGTTGAGGAATTGAAAATAATTTCCAAGGAAATAGTTATCCCATTGGAATAAGGACTAGAATGGTAATACTATTATTCCTGCATTTTTGTTGGGGAACTGAAAATAATTTGCAAGGAGATATTTATCTCATTGGAAGAAATCCCTATTTTTTAAAACTTAAGTAGATTGACTTCTGAAAGCAGAATGTGAAAAATCTAAGTCATTTACTCTTTGTGAATTTATGAAATGATATAGTAGTTTGAACCAATAGCAGCACTGTAGTATTTCAGTCTAAAAATGGTGCTCAATAACTTCAAATAGAGGAAACATTTTTGTTTCTGTAGCTTTATCAAAATGCTCCAAAACCCAGCTTGAGAAGTTGTAAAATCATAACCTGGGCTTTGTGCACCGAACACTCAATACCAGGAAACTCACACTGGTAACTGGTTCCTCTAGGAAAATCTGAACAAGCTGATGACCAATCTGCGGAGCACTCACCCCCATTTTGTGCGGTGCATCATCCCAAATGAGACTAAAACACCTGGTAAGGTGCTCAAGCAGAAAGATCCTTGCTCTGATACACCCATTCCCCTCTGCACTGCAATCTGTGCCATTCATTTGTGCATTGACAGGTGCCATGGAGCATGAGCTGGTGCTGCACCAGCTGCGCTGTAACGGCGTGCTGGAAGGGATCAGGATTTGCAGGAAAGGCTTCCCCAGCAGAGTCCTCTATGCTGATTTCAAACAGAGGTGAGAGCACTGCACTTGTCAGCATCATTAAAAGCAATGTTGGTTCACTCATGGGTCCATTTTAGTTGTGTTTAAATTTTAAAAAGAGTTGGTAGGGTTTAGTGGCTACTATGTGTTGCTTGGAAAAAAATAGCCTTATCTTCCTCTAATTCCACAGATACAAGGTGCTTAATGCCAGTGCCATCCCCGAGGGACAGTTCATCGATAGCAAGAAGGCTTCTGAGAAGCTCCTTGGGTCAATTGATGTGGACCACACCCAGTACAAATTTGGACACACCAAGGTACAAATGCTCCCATTCCCTGTGTCCCTGGGCTTTGCTCTACCTGACAGTGATGTGCTGCAACATTCTCTCTCTCAAGGTGTTCTTCAAAGCTGGGCTGCTGGGACTCCTGGAGGAGATGAGGGATGAGAAGCTGGCACAGCTCATCACTCGCACCCAAGCCAGGTGCAGGGGCTTCCTGATGAGAGTGGAGTACCAGAGAATGGTGGAACGGAGGTACACCTTCCTATTCTTCAGTTAGTCACTCAGCGTGGGGGAAATTGTTAACACTCATCAGACTGAGAATATTCATTGTACTTTTTAATTCTGCCTCAGGGAATCCATCTTCTGTATCCAGTACAACATTCGTGCATTCATGAATGTCAAACACTGGCCATGGATGAAGCTGTTCTTCAAGATCAAGCCCTTGCTGAAGAGTGCAGAGTCGGAGAAGGAAATGGCCAACATGAAACAAGAGTTTGAGAAAACCAAGGAGGAGCTTGCCAAGTCTGAGGCAAAGCGGAAGGAACTGGAGGAGAAAATGGTGAAACTGGTGCAGGAGAAAAATGACCTGCAGCTCCAAGTGCAGGCTGTGAGTTTATCTCCTGTAGTTTATCACTCAGAAAACGAGACTATACATTCAGACTTTTCTTTACAAACAGAAGATCAGATTATAGATGACCAAAAGTCATAAATTTCAGGAATTATCCATCATATATTTGTGAAGGTGAGGAAATAAATTCTGGCAGTGATGTGGTAAGCACTCTCACAGCCAGTGCTAAGATACAGAGAGTTTCAAGTGGAAGTCAGTGCTCTTGTCTTCAGAGGAAGGAGACAAATGTAGATCCTTGACATTAGGTAGAAAAATGAATTAATTTTGCGGCAAAATGCAAACCACACTTGAAAGTGGTACTTGTGAAAGCAAGTGTGGGAAAAGCCATCCTCCCTTTGCTTGGTAACTAGCAGTTAAGATCCTCCTGTTGCTGGAGCTGAAGGTCAGCTTCAGCTGCCGCTCAGTGATAAAAGAGGAAGAGCAGAGAAAGTTCAAAACATTAGAACACAAAAAATTCTGTCTCCTCACCAGGAAGCAGATAGCTTGGCTGATGCTGAGGAAAGGTGTGACCAGCTCATCAAAACCAAAATCCAGTTGGAAGCCAAAATTAAGGAGGTGACTGAAAGGGCTGAGGATGAAGAGGAAATTAATGCTGAACTGACAGCCAAGAAGAGAAAACTGGAGGATGAATGTTCAGAGCTGAAGAAAGACATTGATGACCTTGAGCTAACACTGGCCAAGGTGGAGAAGGAAAAACATGCCACAGAAAACAAGGTATGAGGCAGAACCTGTCACTTGCACTCTGGAAAAGATTTGTCTTGTTATGAAGATTTTAAGCATTAACCATTTTCTCTCTGTGCTTGCTCTTTTCTTCTCAAAGGTGAAAAACCTGACTGAGGAGATGGCAGCTCTGGACGAGACCATTGTGAAGCTGACAAAAGAGAAGAAAGCCCTCCAAGAGGCCCATCAGCAAACCCTGGATGACCTGCAGGCAGAGGAGGACAAAGTCAATACTCTGACCAAAGCCAAAAGCAAGCTGGAACAGCAAGTGGATGATGTAAGCACACAGAGCAGGAACAGGACAGGTATGGTGTCTAACCTGGCTGGTAGAGCACTGATGGTCTTGTTGTGTTTAGCTGGAAGGGTCCCTGGAGCAAGAGAAGAAACTGCGCGTGGACCTGGAGAGAGTTAAGAGGAAACTGGAAGGAGACCTGAAGTTGGCCCAGGACAGCATCATGGATTTGGAGAATGATAAGCAGCAGCTGGATGAGAAACTGAAGAAGTAAGTGTGTCTCTGGGGCACCTGAGTGCTGGCCTGCAGCACTTGTCTTTTTTCTTTGAGCTCTAACATGGTTAATTTTGCCCAAAGGAAAGACTTTGAAATCAGTCAGATCCAGAGCAACATTGAGGATGAACAAGCCTTGGGCGTGCAACTGCAGAAGAAGATCAAGGAGTTGCAGGCAAGTGTCTGTTCCTTCCCCAGCCTTGCTCAGGCTCAGCTCAGGCAGGAGGAGGGCACAGGTGTGAAGGGTCCCTGCTGTTCTACAGGCCCGTATTGAGGAGCTGGAGGAGGAAATTGAGGCAGAGCGAACCTCTCGTGCTAAAGCAGAGAAGCATCGGGCTGACCTGTCCAGGGAGCTGGAGGAGATCAGTGAGCGCCTGGAAGAAGCAGGAGGGGCCACAGCAGCTCAGATCGAGATGAACAAGAAGCGTGAGGCAGAATTCCAGAAGATGCGCCGTGACCTGGAAGAGGCCACGCTGCAGCACGAAGCCACGGCTGCTGCCCTGCGCAAGAAGCACGCGGACAGCACAGCTGAGCTGGGGGAGCAGATCGACAACCTGCAACGTGTGAAGCAGAAGCTGGAGAAGGAGAAGAGTGAGCTGAAGATGGAGATTGATGACTTGGCCAGCAACATGGAGTCTGTCTCTAAAGCCAAGGTACAGTGTTACTGTCATGTTACTGCCCTATTATACATGCCTTAATACATGCTTTTGATTCTGATTGTATTTTGCTATCCCATCCAGTTGCATTGTTTTTCACCTTGAGAACAGAATGCTAGAACTTACTGGTAGTCCTCTTTGTTTACATGCCTTTGATGCACAGACCAACCTGGAGAAGATGTGCCGCACACTGGAAGACCAACTGAGTGAGATTAAGACCAAGGAAGAGGAGCATCAGCGCATGATCAATGACCTCAATGCTCAAAGAGCTCGTCTGCAGACAGAGTCAGGTAGTGCACCCCTATACCCTCTGGAATGGAGCAACTTATGACCAATGATAATGAGAAATAGATTGATGCTTTACTCGATCTATTCTCTGTAAACTGGTATACTGTTCTTAAAAGTAATATTGATTTAATATTGATTTTAAATGATAATCTCTCTGAAAACTTTCTTAGGTGAATATTCACGCCAGGTGGAAGAAAAAGATGGTTTGATATCTCAGTTATCCAGAAGCAAACAGGCATTCACTCAACAGATTGAGGAACTAAAGAGACATTTAGAGGAAGAAATAAAGGTAAGGTTACCTCCTGTAGGGGATGGATTTTGGTTTGGGAATCTGTTTTCTTTAAGGATATTTCCTACTCTCACATAAAATCAGAATGTTAGCTGTATCATCTTAATTTTTGAGTTATCAAGCAAGCTGAGAAATTTTACCTTCTCCTCTGGTGTGGAAATCTGAGGAATACATCCCCACCAATGTAGATACTGAGACAGGGAAAAACAATTTAATGAGATTTATGATGACACATATTTTACTATCTCATTAATTTTCCCAATCCAATTGTCGCCACAGGCCAAGAATGCCCTGGCCCATGCCCTGCAGTCTGCTCGCCACGACTGTGACTTACTCAGGGAACAATATGAGGAGGAGCAGGAGGCCAAGGGGGAGCTGCAGCGAGCCCTGTCCAAGGCCAACAGTGAAGTGGCCCAGTGGAGAACCAAATACGAGACAGACGCGATTCAGCGCACGGAGGAGCTCGAGGAGGCCAAGTATGTAGGGACAGGCAAAGAAGAAAAGTAAGACTGAAAATGTCAAAGGTGACAGTGCAAGAGAAACATCACAATATTATGAGGAATAAATAATGGATTTGGGGAAGAGCAATAGAAAACGAAAAACTTTATCCTGTAATGTATTTAGTGATATAGTGAAGGTGAAGCCTAAGAACAGCATAAATGTAGCACTTAACACAGAGTGACTGCAAGATGCAACATGATTAGGCATACTAGAGTAAAAAGCAGACATTGGCACCCAGTACAAATGTGAACTGACATGATGTTTCCTAGGAAGAAGCTGGCCCAACGTCTGCAGGATGCAGAGGAACAGGTTGAGGCTGTCAATGCCAAATGTGCCTCGCTGGAAAAGACAAAGCAGAGGCTGCAGAATGAAGTGGAGGACCTGATGATTGATGTGGAGAGATCCAATGCTGCCTGCGCTGCTCTGGATAAGAAGCAGAAGAACTTTGACAAGGTCTTTTGGCCTCCAGCACTCCTGGCCAGAGCATGCCCCCGGGATGGCCACAGCCCTACTCACAGCCCGTTTCTCTGCAGATCCTGGCAGAATGGAAGCAGAAGTATGAGGAAACACAAGCTGAGCTGGAGGCCTCCCAGAAGGAGTCTCGCTCTCTCAGCACGGAGCTGTTCAAGATGAAGAATGCCTATGAGGAGTCCTTGGACCATCTGGAGACAATGAAGCGGGAGAACAAGAACTTGCAGCGTAAGTCCCTGGCCCTCTGCTCCTCACTGCCCTTTCTCACAAGCTCGTCTCTCTGCCACACTTAACGGCTCTGGGCCTGCAGGGATAAGAACATGCCTGGCCCCTTGATGCACCAGAGCCTTTCTCCATTCAGCTCTGTGCCTGACCATGCTGCTTTTCACCTTTCCTTGCAGAGGAGATTTCTGACCTCACAGAGCAGATTGCTGAGGGAGGAAAGGCGATTCATGAGCTGGAGAAAGTCAAGAAGCAGATTGAGCAGGAGAAATCTGAAATCCAGGCTGCTCTGGAGGAAGCTGAGGTACATGACCATAATCACTGGTGTCTGCACTAAATAAATGAGGAAATAGGGCTAAGGAGGCCTGAATTCCCTTCTGTTCTGGTGGGGGAGTGCAGACAGTTGAGATCTCGGGAATATCATTGCCTAAAAAGCAAGTAAGAGGTTTATCAATGCTAACAATGTTTGTGTCCACTTTTCCAGGCCTCCCTGGAACACGAAGAGGGGAAGATCCTGCGCCTGCAGCTTGAGCTCAACCAAGTCAAGGCTGAGATTGACAGGAAGATAGCAGAGAAAGATGAGGAGATTGACCAGCTGAAGAGAAACCATCAGCGAGTGGTGGAGTCCTTGCAGAGCAGCTTGGATGCTGAGATCAGGAGCAGGAATGAAGCCCTGAGGCTGAAGAAGAAGATGGAGGGAGACCTGAATGAAATGGAGATCCAGCTGGGCCATGCCAACCGCCAGGCTGCAGAGGCACAAAAGAACCTAAGAAACACCCAGGCAGTGCTCAAGGTCTGTTCAGCGGAGCTACAGAAAAAAGAAAAATGAGATCGCTGACATTTTTGCTACTCTAGTGCATGCTGACATGTGGCAATTTATTTTCTCTTTCTCTCCAGGATACCCAGCTGCACTTGGATGATGCTCTCAGGACAAAGGATGACCTGAAGGAGCAGGTGGCCATGGTGGAGCGCAGAGCAAACCTGCTGCAGGCTGAAATTGAGGAGCTCCGGGCAGCCCTGGAGCAGACAGAGCGGTCAAGGAAAGTGGCTGAGCAGGAGCTTCTGGATGCCGCTGAACGTGTGCAGCTGCTCCATACCCAGGTCAGGGCAGGGAACAAAGAGCTGTGTTGACACTGACCAAACACAGAGGGCTGGAATTTACCAGAGGAACAGCAGTATAAGAAAGGCCTCTCTACTTCTGTCCCAAAGGAAAGGCATCCTTTCCCCAAGTCCATGCCTGACATTTTGTAAACAGCCATTTTAACAATAATTCCACAATAAGAAGTGGAAGCTGGAAAGGGAAAGACTTTGCTCAGGTAGAAGGTTTATTATGGCAGATTTTAAAATTCACCTCTTGCCATGTACTTCCCATTGCATAGAATACCAGCTTGATCAATACCAAGAAGAAGCTGGAAACAGACATTTCCCAGATCCAGAGTGAAATGGAGGATACCATCCAGGAAGCCCGCAACGCTGAGGAGAAGGCCAAGAAGGCCATCACAGATGTGAGTTGGGCGCTCCTGGCATTGCTGACGGTGAATGCAGTGTGCCCAAAATATCTCCAGCCCTAAAATGGCTTTGACCCTTTGCTCTGACCAGGCGGCCATGATGGCAGAAGAGCTGAAGAAGGAGCAGGACACCAGTGCCCACCTGGAGAGGATGAAGAAGAACCTGGACCAGACAGTGAAGGACCTGCAGCACCGTCTGGATGAGGCCGAGCAGCTGGCATTGAAGGGAGGGAAGAAGCAGATCCAGAAGCTGGAAGCCAGGGTGTGTAGGGCTGGGGCTGTGCCTGAGTGAGCGTGTCCTTGGAGAGACATTGCCAGGGAAGCTGCAGGGATGGGCTTGTCCTTGCAGGTGCGGGAGCTGGAAGGGGAGGTTGATGCTGAGCAGAAGCGCAGCGCTGAAGCCGTGAAGGGAGTGCGCAAGTATGAGCGGAGGGTGAAGGAACTGACCTACCAGGTAAGGCAGGAGGTCTCCTGCTCCGACAGGGTTTTCTCACAGTGAGTCACATTCTGCACACACCATCCCCAAGGGGAACTGTTACCCTTGCATGATAGAGAACCATGAATTGACTCTCTATCCTGTTTGCCAACCTCTTTAGTCTGAGGAAGACAGGAAGAATGTCCTCAGACTGCAGGATCTGGTGGACAAGCTGCAAATGAAAGTGAAATCCTACAAGAGACAATCTGAGGAAGCTGTAAGTATCTCTCTGAGTGCTTGGCAAGAATCACTTTCCCAGAGGGTAATTTGGCCATTCAGGAGACAAATATAAGAAAGCTGGAAAATGCCACTCACCAATAATTGAGTTCTTCAAATTCTTTTAAAAGATCAGAAATGAGACTTGCCAATGAGTCTGAGTCTCAGTCAACTTAGGATAAGCACATAGCATTTTCTGCATTAGGACCACAAGGCAACCTTTAAGTAGTCTTATGATTAATATTGGTAGTACGATGCATTAAGAAATTTTGAAAAATATTTAATTTTAGAATTTTGATAGAAGACAGGGAAGGAGTTGGAAGTCCTGTCCCATACCACTCTGTGCTTTGCTTTCCCAATTGTACAAAGAATGTTTGCCTTTTTCTAGGCATGTAGCAGTTAGGGATGCCCTGAGGGAAGTCCTACAGCTTCTGAATTTAAGATTTTCTGAGCATGGCTTCTTCAATTTGGAAACAGTGCAGCATAGAGTAGGGCTTCTGGTTCAGTTAAGGCAATTTATGAGAGGAGCCCTCTTATAATCATTGTCTCTTATAAATTCCTAACCCCACTTAAGGGTCTTCAGGTGTAATTGAACATTTGATTTTACAGCTAAAAAAATCAAATTTCCAGCTGCCCATTTTGCTGCCTTCCCATATTCCAAAGCAGAATAATTTCCAAATCCCATTATGCATCTTCTACAATGGATCTTCCTCAAACGATGATAAGCTACATGTGACAGTGACATGTGAGCAGTGGTAGAAATGGGATGGAGACTTGTGCCTTCCCCCAAGGGAAAAGCTGCTTCTCAACAAAGCCCAAGTGCAAGAGGAACTAAACCCTGCCGAGGGCTCCTCACCATTGACTCCCTTTCCGTACACAGGAGGAGCTGTCCAATGTCAACCTGTCCAAGTTCCGCAAGATCCAGCACGAGCTGGAGGAAGCCGAGGAGCGGGCTGACATTGCAGAGTCACAGGTCAACAAGCTCCGAGCCAAGAGCCGGGAGTTCCATAGGAGGATAGAAGAGGAAGAGTGAGAATGTCCCAGCAAAGTGACCGGAGGCGCTGCACAAAATGTGAACCTCTCGGTCACTTTGTTTCTGCCATGAGTCTTTGTACCCACCTCAGTGTCTAGCGAATAAAGACTGTAGTAGCTTCCTCTGCATACACCCTTTGATCAGTGCATGGTTTTGTTTTTCTTGGGCAATTGCATTGCAGAAGAAGTTTCCTTAATTTTCCTCTCTGGGACAAAGGGAGAAGCTGGTGCCAGTGCTGGATTGAGGATCTGCAAACTTAGAGGCTGGAGAGACTCCTGAAAATGCAGCCTGTGCTCTCTCCTGTCTCCAGCAGCTCCTTGTCCAGCTCCTGCCTTCGCATCCTCCTAATGTTCCTCCCACTGTCCATGCAGCACAGCTTCTTTCCCACGGGAGAGTCAAGAGAGGGTGATCCTTTTCCTTTTCGTACTCTTGTTTGGGAAGCTGGCCCTCACAAACCCTAAACATCAATTTCTGAGTGAGTCATCAGAAGCTGCAGTGCACTGCACTGTGAAGGATGGACAATTCCTTGACAGAGATGATTTCAGGCTCAAAGAGCATGGTTACAAGACACCAACAGTGTCCCTACACTGTGCCATCTCCCTCATCTTAGATTTCCTCAGCTGCTGCCACCAATTGCTGCCAGTTTCTCTTGAGTGGGCAAACAGTTAAGCTTGCCTGGGGCCAGGTGCTGGAAGGACTCTTAGGACTCTCCCTTAGTGCCCAGCTCTCACACACCACATAGCTCCAAAACACTTCTTGGCCTCATCAACAGAGAGAACACTCAGCTTTGGAGGATTTTCCCAGAAACCTCAAAGGCCATGGGGCTCTGTCTATACACTGAGTCAAACAGTTTAGTGGTAGCTGGGGACTCTGAACTTAATTTGGAAATAATTTCTGCAATATCAGCTCATGAAATTGCACTGCTATAGCTCTGTCCCTTTCTTTAAATGTCATAGCCAATAACCCCATCTCCATGTTGCAGAACTCCTCGATGTAGTGAGAAGTCAATGAGCCCTACTGTCACATGAGACACCTGGAAACTTTCTTTGTCCAAAAGCAGTGTCCCAAAAACAGTGCGAAGTGACAGGCAAATCATTGAAGAAGCAACTCTCCCATTTGTAGATGTGACTGCACTTGTTCTGACCAACTACAGCCTTCTTTAAACTCCTTTACAAAGTCAACTGCTTCTTCCTCCAGCTTTCTGCCTGTTTCTCTTGCATACACTCTCTGGTATCTCTCTCACTGTCAGGGGTGTGGTTGAGAATAAAGCAGGTAGCCCCATACCCAGAGTTCAGGGGCAGATGCACACCCTCAGGCATGACCTGCCCAGCTGGGCATTGCTGATGGCACTGAGGACTGGCCCTGCCCTCCAGAAAACTCACAGCTCCTTCTGCCCTCTCCTGTGCTCCAAGGCCACACGAAACTGCCCCTTAGCCTTCACAAGAGCCATTGCTGGAGGAGGAGATGAGGCTGAAAGGAGTTTTGGAGGAGGTCCCAACCAGGAAGATCAGCCCATCACGTGTCTCCTTTCATCCTCAATGTCAAAAGCCCAAAATAATCCCACTCTCCTAAGACTCCTGTGCAGGGTCGTGCCTGTTTGTGGGGATGATTTGCTTCCACGAATAGCGCCTGAAGACATTCCTGGGCGGGTAGGCTGCCTTCTATGTGGCAGTGCAACGTGCTGCCGTGGAGGAGCTGGACACGTGTGCTGTGTCCCAAGGCAGCAGCTGCTATTCTTACCCCAGAGAGACCCTCTGCAGCACAGCTCCATTGCCAGCTGAAAGGTTAAACATCAGAATGGGGCCCAGAGTGCTCTCCCTGCTCATAGCCTGAATCCAGCGTGTTCCCATTTGGAGCCTGTGCAATGGCCCAGTGCCAGCCCTGCTCCATGGCCATTCCCTGCTGGGATGTGCTGTCCATTGGTAACAGCGCAGCTGCCCAGCAGTCAGTCGGGGCTCCTCGGGCTGTATGGGGCTTTGTCTTTCTCATTTTAACCAAGAAATGGAAAAGACAGGCTGAGCTGTAGCTCTGGAAGTGCAGCATTTCACAGGTGCCATCCTGGAGTCCCTGCCTGCATGAGGATGGAGGTCCAGCAGTGCTGCAGGGGCCATCCATGTCCCTCAGCTCAAGCTGTGCTTTCCCAGCACTCATTTAGGGAAGGTTGTAGGGCCCTACACCGCAGGTCCCTCAAGTGCCCGGGGAGAATCAGGGCTGCAGGAGAATTCCTGGCCGGGCTGGTGGCTCTGACATGATAGCTGTGGAGACTCAGCCCTGCCTGCACCCTGACTCCCCTGGCCCTCTGAGAGCTCAGGAAAGCCATGTCCCAGCTGGGTACAGTCACCGTGGGCGATCAGGCAGAGGACAGTGAGCCCAGGACATCAGCTGGGATGGTGGCTGTGCCTTTCCCCTCAGGCCTTGGCTGTTGCTCTGACAGCACAGGCCGCATCAGCTTTCTCCTCAGCTTGGGCCTTGTCACCTGACACTGCAGGACAGATAAGTTCCTTCAGGGATCCTTGGCAGGAAGCCGATAGCATTATTCCTGGTGAGGGGAGCAGGGGGTGCCGGTCCCATGGCCCCACCAGGCTGCTGTCAGTCACAGGGAGCTGCCGGGGCAGCGCTGACCAGGCCCTCTGCTCCAGGCACCCAGTGCCAGGGGATGGCAGCCTGGAGCCATCGAGGGCCCAGCTCTGGGCTCCCTCCACTGCAGACCAGCAACGAGATCTCCCTGAAACCTGGGTGCTTCAAACTGGCTGAAACAACCTGGTCCATCTCGCTGAAAAGTGGGTTCTTTAAAACTGCTGGAATTGCTTGGCCTACCTGTTAGGAGCTAATCACATCAGAGGGGTTAAAATCCAGCCGGGTGGGTCAGCCAGTTTCATGTGTTCCCCCCTGGGACACAACAAAAACAGGTGGGATGGGCCAAAGAATACCTGGAAATATTTGGGTCATCAATGTTGGAAGAAGAGGCCCTGGGTTGACAGAAGCAGCCACTGTTCAGTGCACTTGGTCTCTTCTGCACTGGGTGCTCTGCCCAGAAAGGGAACCACGCAGGTGTTTGGGAGTGTGTGACTACCGAAAGGACAAGACACCATGTCAGTGGCCCTGCCACCTCCACTGCACACCCTGTGGAGCAGTCTGAGGAGGGCGACTGCAACAGTTCACTTGGCAAATGTGATCTTCATAGTGCAGGCACCAGGAGAGGCCTAGCTGCCACACATAAGGACTTCCTGGACTCTTAGGCCAGCAGGAGTGACAGAAAAATCTCTTGGCAGCCTAAAATGCAGACAAGCTATTCCCGTGGTCTACCTGTATGGAACCTCAAAATACACAAATAATCAAGATATTGCTCCCTGTAAAGCAGATTTGAACATGGCACCGTGAACCCAACCAAAGCCCACCTGACCTTCCTTCACTGTTCAATAAAAATGAACAGTAGAGCTACATTGGAAAGAAGTAATCCTCCTTCTCATCTTCTTTGTCTTCCTCTCCTGCCCTGAAATTTCCTCCTCCAGAGGGGACATATTCCCCTAGGACATGTCAGCAGGACCAGCTTCCCAGGAGACAGGGCTGCTCTGAGAGGTAG
Source organism: Catharus ustulatus (assembly GCF_009819885.2). Lineage (NCBI taxonomy): Eukaryota > Metazoa > Chordata > Aves > Passeriformes > Turdidae > Catharus > Catharus ustulatus. The sequence continues at coordinate 2,089,063 of NC_046240.1, forward strand.
GGTCAGTTTCTAGCACACACTGCAAACCCAGGCTGTCTCTGCCTCAGCTGGCAGAGCACCATGATAGATCAGTGGTGTTGAACAGCATGTGCTGGGGAACTACCACCTGGACTGCAATGGATTTTCAGGGTAAAGGATGGAAGTACCAAGAGGTGAATGCCCATCTGAGATGAGAGCACATTCGTACCTGTAATGCAAATGAAACTGTGGGGTAACAGGGATTTGCTTCAATATCATTTTACCCGTTTCACACTAAGTATTCACAAGGACATGCTCAAAGACTCCCCGTGCAATCACTGCTGATTCTACCATGTCACAATGTGCAGAAACCAGGTGAGGAAGGGCATAGGAGACACCCACCCCCAAAGATGCTGTTTCTGTCCCAAAGGGGATGGTTCCATCTGGGAGTTTCTGTGCAACTGAGGCTGCAGGCACAGAAGTGCCCTCCAGCTCCAGTACTCTCCAGTCACCTCCTTCCTCTTGCTGACAGGGATGAGGTCTTTCCTCTCCCGCCCTGACGTGTCAGTGAGTTGCCCACAGCTGTAGGAGGGAGGGACTTTGGAACAGGTACTTGCCCTATTTAGGTGAGCTGTGCTTCATGTCTTTGGTTTGGTGGATCCCTTGTCCAAGGAGGAATTCGTGGCCAGAATATGACTTTTCCATCATGATAGAGCTATTGAGATGGACATAGGCTGTCCCAGCATGAGTCTGCCAGACACCTGGGTCTTCAGGGGAAAAAAAGACTCTGGCCTAAAATACCCAGAGCTAAATGACAGGTAAAGAATACATGAGCATCCTATGCTGTGATTTCTATAGCCTTTTAAAGCAGGGGTTTTCAGTGCCACACTTGAAAACCACACCACGTATCTGCCACAGGAACTGCACTTTTGACCACACTGTGACTACCACAGCTACCTGCCCTGATTACCACACATGGTTGTCTCATTGCAGACTTTGTGAAGGTCCTGAGAGATTTTGGGACAGGGACATCCAAGCACTTTGGCAGGGTGAAATGGCATCAGAATTAAAAGTAACACTAAGAAACTGGAGAATTTGTCTCAAATTTTCACAAGTAAATGCAATAAAGAGAAATAAAGTACTTCTGTGAAGATGTGTCAAGAAGGTTTACGGCTCTTGAATTAAGAAGTAAAGGAAGTGGAAGTTATAATCTGTCAAAAGTTAACATGGGGGGGGAAAGAGTTTGATATTTCTGAAGGTTTCTAGGGAATTTTTTCATTTGTATTTGTGTTTGTGTGTTATTGTGGCAGACCTAGAATGTTTCTGTAGTAGGAAAGAGTTCACTGGAAAGAGTTCACTGGGTTGGGTTGGTTGGTAAGTAAGTGAATAAGAAAAATAGCATTTTTATTTTGGAGAATATATTTTGAACAATATAAAATTATTGAAAGATCAACCATAAATTATAAATATCTTGAAAAAATAATACGCTGTACTTGGGAAAATTATCATAGTCCTTAGGATTCTAAATTCATATCACACTGAATGTTTTATTTTGCAGGCATTTTTTAGGATTCTTACAACTTGCTGTAATTTTCAGTCTAAACTAATAATTTCAAACCAGGTGTGCTCTGCCTAAAGTCACCCTTAGATAGATTATTGTAGTTCTACATGTTCTTGTGGGAATTACAGCTTTATTGAAGGTCCATATCGCATTATTAGACACATGTAGAACACCCATGAGAAATCAAAGTTTTACTATTCTTAATAAGCATCCTCTCAAAACTGAAAGCAAATTTTGAGAACCCTCTTCTTCTAATATAAATAATGAATATGGTAATTACCAATACAAAACATCTGGTATCAATACTGAAAACTTTTTCTGCACTTGAAAATGCCTTGTACAATTTGGTTTCAATGTTCTGATATCCTTCTTGTTTTATGAAGAAAGGTGGTAAACATTTTTTATATAATTGCAACATTCATTTAGAGGGAAGAAAGGCTTGTTGTGTAAATCTAAGCAAACCTATTTCCATAGTGTAGCCTCTCTCTGCTTCTCTTGCAAATGCAGTCAGTTAATCAAGCTAATTTTATTTCATATTGCTGTTCTCATTTCTTCTTCTTCCCATGCCATTGTCCAGCTCCTTTTGCCTTCTCCTTCCGTTGCCATCAGAGCCTGTCCACCTCACTCACCTGTTTGGTAACTGAAGATTCTCAGCTACTTTGGTATGTGAGGGAAAGGGCATCCTGAATGTCACCTTCTCATCCAGAACCTGCTACTCATGTTTCTTTCTCTGACATATGCTGTGAAGATGGGAGGAATTTGAGTAACCAAAGAAATCTCACGCGCAAAGAAAACAGTTTATCATTAAGTCGAAAAATTCTGTGAGTCCACTGTCACTAACGTCTAGCTGGTTTTGCCCTTCTGCTTCACTTTTCTTTGCAAGACTTACTTTTCCTAAGTGGGTAGACACTTAGGTCTCACCAAGCAAAATAAAGACATTCCCAGGTTTAAAATATACTGTTGAAACTTCAGAAGTCACAGGTTTTCCCTGCTGTGAGGTCAAATAATAACTGTATCAAGCATTGCAGAAATTAGGAAGGAGCGAGATCAAAACATCACAAATCCATCTCCGTCCATTCACAGCTACCCTGAGATACAAGGATGTTCTAAGCAGTGCAGGCAAAAAGGTCAGCTCTCTCATGTTCTGTTCTTGCAATGGCCAAGCCAGTAACTGGCCCAGAGTACCTCACCAAGTTAGTTAATCTCTTCTTTGTTAGGCTCATCACTGTTTTTTTGCTAGACATAATCCCCAACTGTTTTTCTATCCATTCATTTTAGCATTGTTCATCTGGAATGATAACTCAAGTCTCTGAAGGACTCATCTTACCCAGGTAAAAAATTACCCAGATTAAATATGCCAAAATCACAGAAAGTACTCAACATATTTCATTTAATTCAACACAACACCCATCTTTCAATAGAATAAGAATTTTAATATGAAATTCATTCTTACCATCTCCAGGATCCAGTGTTCAAGCCACATCTTAGCAAAAGTGTCACAGCAAGACGCCTGCACCAGAGAATTAATGTTCTGGCATTCCTCCTTGTCTCATGCCAGCATTCCTGAGAAGTCTTATTTTACCCAGGGATCTTCAGTATGAGGCTACACATTCCTTATCAGTCATTAAGGATCCACAGGCAAAAAGGTCCCTCCTGGCATGTTTTATAAATATTAACAGCATAGCTGAGAATAGCATTTGCAAGCTGCAAATCCCATTGCATTTGCAAACTGCCAATCCCATTGGAAATTTTCCTTCTATCTTAATGTAAAACTAACATGAAGCGGTAAAAAATGCTCAACATCTTCTATTCTTAACAAGAAACTTGGGCTTATCTTTGCATTTTGGATCAAGTCAGTATATGAGATGTCTTTTCTTGCATGTTGATAATTTCATTCCTACAGCTAAAGACTACTCATTAGAAGATAATCTATTCTAGTAACCCTGTCTGTTTTCCAAATCTATGTGATAATAACCAATTTTGGGAACAATAAGTATGTAAATGTGTTCCAGATGTAATATTTGGAGTATTTTTTTTCTTGGTTTCAGTTTACTGAAACTAAGTTATTTCTAAAACAAGAAGGGAGAGAATGAATTAAAAGGATTTCATCACAATTCTTGATTTTCATCTCCAAAGTATGAAGTCCCTCTTCAGATTTTTGCTCTTTGAGACTGAAAAAGAAATGTTGAAAAGTGCTAGCAATAAAAGAACACTCCATTCTAAAATGAATGATGTAGTGAGTTTATCTCCTGGATTCCTGTAGGAGTGACAGCAGAGCTCAAGCCCTTTCCATTCCAATGAAAGCTTTGCTGCATCAACTTCTCATTTACAATGCACCCACATTACTGCATCTTCTGTCTCCACTGCCTATCCCTCCTCTCTTTAGATCCCCTATCCTGCATTACCCCTTCTCAGTTTCCCCAATGATAAGTGCTCTCATTCTTCTCACCCTTACCCACCTGACCTCAACACATCCTTTGTGTCCCTTGCAAGTATGTGTGAGCCACTGCCCAGGCACAGGGTAGGACAGGCTCACACACACTGCTTCTCTGTCTCTGGGCTTAGTTTACATGGGCCATGATCTGCCAGAGAACCAGCACATCCATGCAGATCCTGCTCATTCCTGGTCCCTCCCATGGCCCTGAGCACCTCCCAGTTCCCAAACAGGGCATTAGAGACCCCAATCACCAGAGAAGGAGCTGCAGTGAGCTGTCCCCAGGCACAAAGGAGATACCTCTCTCTGTCTAGGCTCCTGAGCTGCTCTACAGGTCCTTGACCCAGAGCAGGTTTCCTACTGGAGCAGAAGCTGAGCAGCTCTGAGCTCTGTCCAACCTCCCAGGGCTCACTAACAGGAGCTTTTTTTTTTTTTTTTCTGTGAGCTTCATGTTATTAGGGAAATAAGTAAGTTACTCAGAGCCATGCTTTAATCTTAATTTAGTGGTGGTAGTAATTATTTATCATGACCCAATTTCACTCTGCAATACCTCTTGTTATCCCCCCTGAATCTCTGCTGCAGCTTTCTCATGCCAAGCCACGCCACCCCATGCCATGCCGTTCTGTAAACAGTAAAATCTCATAAGGCCTAGATCAGAGGACGCATTCATCATATGAGTATAATTAATAAGTATATTTATAAGTACATTAAGTATATTAATAAGTATAATTATAATTGGAATATACTGATGCTTATTGACTTGAATGAATTATCCCCAAAGATACAGTCAGTTGGAAATAAATGTCATTGCAGCCAATCTTCAGGAAAAGTTTCTGAATTCAAAACTCCTGAGTCACAGTCTCAGTGAGGTATGAGGCTGCCTAAAATGCACAGGTTTCTTTATGAATCTATAAATGAGTACTTATTCATCTACTGCCCACTGAGTAAATGTCCTACTGGATTTTTAAAAAAATTCTTAAGACATGTCTGAAATTTCAGTACTGGGAAACTAGTGAAAAAGCAGAAACTCATGACATGGCAAGAGATAGTTGATGAGCATATAAAAATTATAAATTGAACATAAATTCACTCCTGCATAATAATGAAAGAGGAAATGGGACCTCACTGTTTATTTTCTCCTATAGTGGACCTTGCTGGCTGCTACAGGGCAATCTGTCTATAATAAGATTAAACCTAGACAAGATGAAAAAGCCTTCCTTGCCAAATGTGAGAAGCCAGCAGTGCTCATTTTCAATCAGTCTTTTCAAGCTGCAAAACAGAATGGATGAGAAATATGTGAAGATCTGATCACTCTTTCCCTAGGTTTATTTTTGGCAATAGGTTCTAACACCAGAATAAGGACCATGGGGCTTTGTCCACTGAAGAAACTCATTAATAAAAGTATTGAAAAATGGATAAAAGTAATGAAGAAAATATCGTTCTTCCAGGCTGTGAAAAGTCTTCCACACTGGAATGTTATAAACTCTAGTCACCAGTTTACAAAGGAAATCTAAAAATGGTGGGATTTTGCCAGGCCATTGGCTGGAAATCTGTGTATGTGCATACTTCTATTTGTTGCTAAGTATTCTCTCTCTCTGTGCCTGCTAACAGAGTCTGAGATAGAAGAAGTCATATCCTAAGGGCTGGCAGACAGTGAGGCAGCTGCTTGATGTCTTTCTCAAGATGGTTCTATTTTCAGCATGCTTTAGTCTCTTCTTCATGGCAAATGTCAGCACTGTGATACCTTGCCCACCCCACATTGCTGAGCAGGACATTCTGTATGCAGGGTTTGTGCTCCCTCTCCTCTCTTCTGTTTTTGAGTGTGCTGTGCTTTGCTCTCAGCTGCAGCCCTGTAGTGACAGCAGCAGAACTGGGAGACAGGGGTGGGCAGGATCTATTTAATTTTTCTTTTAATGTTAAGACATTGCTGCTGCATTCAGTACACCCTTTCTTAAGGACTAGCAGCCAAACAGCTGCCTGGCCATGTGCCTTGGTCTTGCTTGTTGCAAGGGTGAGTCCACATCCTGCACAGCACAACAGAAAAATACCCCAAAAGTGCTCTGCTGAGTAGACTGGCTTTGTCATTTGCCACTGGGAAAGTAAAGATTTGCAGTTTCAAATGTGAGGGGAGAGAACCCCCAGCTGTCACCCTTGGAGAAGCATCAGACATCCCTCACTCTTCTTTCATTGTCTCAAGTAAGAGTTGTTACATACTTCCTCTGTCTGAACTTTATAAATCGTAACTTTCATATTTTTGCTCAAAGCAAAACACTTCCTTATTTTTACAGACACGGAGATGCTGTGATTTTTAGCTGTTACACTCAGAAGGCACATTTTGTTCTTATATGGTGCATGTAAAAACCACAATAATTTGCAACAATTCTTCATTATTAGGGATGTGCAGAATGTCTTTTGTATCTCATGTTTCAAGAAAACTTAATTTAATATCTTTTAAAGATAATATACCCTCATATTTAACATAGTATCTTTATATCCATCTGTATGTATTTCAATATTTTGCAAATCACCTCAAGTGCTCTACTTGTGAACTGTATTTCAAGAGTTGATATATTGTCCATGAGGGAATGTGAGCTACAATAGGTTTCTGCTTTTCTCTTTTCAGTAAAATCAACTTGGATTTAGTTACAATGGGTTGCAGGTTTTTTGCCAGATGGCACAGAAAATCCTTAGCAACTAACCTTTTAACAAAGAAACCAGTTTTAAAAAATACTTTTTCTTTCAGAAAGAACAAAAGCTACTAGTTCATAATCTGAAAACTAAATACTATTTCCTTCAGTATACGTGAAACTGATTGTCTGACCCCTGGCCTCTCTCACTAAATGGTACTCCTGCACTTTGTTTTTTGGTGGGATAGTTTCATGCATTTTACCATTTGGTATGCAGGGTTTTGACAAGTTTTTAGAAGACAAAGTCTCTCTAGTTTCATATATAGGCTCTAGAGTTGGCTCCATCATAGACTTCTCCTAATGGCAGTACAGACCACAGCCTTTGGAATGTAAGAGATTTAGATCATGACTAAGAAGTCGAGTTATAATATGAATGAATTTTTAAAGTAAAAATTATTAAAACAAATAATTTGGTTTACAAATTTAGTTAAAATATCCAAGGAAAGTTTTCTTAATGATAACTATGTTCAGAAAAATACCAACATTGGCTTTTGTAGCTTTTCTGTATTCTATGTTTGTTGTAACACTAGATTAAAAGGTTTGCAATCAAGACTTTTGGTCATTAATGGCATTTATCACACACACACACACACACACACACATACACACACACACACACATCAAATTCCAATCCTTGTCTCCAATGATCAGTTTTTTCTTTGTCTGTCTTGCATTTCATTTGCTGACAAGGTAGCCTACCGGATGGGTCTGTACTCAGCAGAACTGTTTTGACCCTATGTTATCCTTGAGTCAAAGTTGGAAATGAATTTGTGACCAAACCTGTGTCACAAATTCCCTGATCATCTTAAGGGAATTAGGACAAACTCCTCTAACAAGGGGATGTGGCTGATAGCCCAGGTGAAGTGCTTCTCTACCAGTGCAGCACTGTGGCAAACAGACTGAAGGAGCTGGTAGCCACTGCCCAGGCAGGCACTATGGTCTCATTGCTACCACAGACACTTGTTGGGATGGACTGCATGATTGACATGTGCTGTGACTGACAGCTATAAAATATTTGGAAGGGATAGTCAAAGAAGGAGAGATGAGGGAGCTGCCCTCATGAGATGCATCCCCAGATCCTAAGGGAACTGCCAGATTAAGTGGATAAGCCACTATCCATCACATGTGACAAGTCGTGGCTGTCTCATGAAGTTTCACTGACTGAAAACCCCTAAGTTTTACAAAGGGGTGAAAGACCCAGGGAATTACAGGTCAGTTTCCCCTCTGCATGGCAAGATCATGGAGCAGATCCTTCAGGAAAATATTCTATGGTACATTGGCTGGATGATCACACATAAAAAGTTATGTCAACGGCTTGAATTTCAGGTGGACACCAGTAACAAGTTGGTCCCCTGGTGGGTTGTTTTGAAACCAGAATTATTTAACATATTGGTCAAGAACATGGACAGTGGGATTGAGGGCACTATCAGCAAGTTTGCTGATAATACCAAGCCATGTGTTCCAGTCAACACACTGGAGGGAAGACAGATTCTGGTTGGAAATAAAAGTGACATTTTTAAAGAAGCCAGTGAGACACAGGCTCCAGAATAAGGGAATGCCCCTGGAATCATTGGAAGTGTGCAAGCCCAGGCTGAATGGGACTTTGAGCAATCTGATCTTGTCAAAGATATTCCTGCCTACAGCAGTGGTGTTGCACTAGATTATTCTTTTAACATTCCTTCCAACCCAAACCATTCTCTAATGTATCCTCTAAGTTCTGTAGGTCCCTGGAAGTCAGAGACTGTGCAGACATAGAATTTCTGATGCCCCTCTGCACTCACTCTTTTAGACAGGTTGTTTCTGAGCTCCTCCTGTTCAGGGCAGAGGGTGTTTCCGCCAGCTTCCCCCTGCCTTGCACAGGGAACTCAGGGCTGAGCTCTGGCTTGCAACTCCAGAAAGTTGCATGCTCATGCTTGGAACAAGCTTTTCATGCCCACACCAATGATTGATGTTGGATGTCTTCTTGGATCACATTTACTGACCTTGTCTCTCTGCTCTTCACCAGACTTTTAACAATCAAAATGCCAATGACCAGGGAAGAGCATGCTTAAAGGAGCTCCAGTGACAGTGATGGAAATGCTGGTCTGAGGATGTATCTGAGTAACACCACAGTCATGTAATAAAAATCTGTCTTGAGTACATAGGGAAACCATTGGAAATGCAGCAGTATAGTTCATTCGTGCTACATCCAAATTTTCCAAATGCCTTGACTAACTGAACTTCTGTCCTTGTGTCTCTAGACAAATTATTTATAGTCAATACATTCACAGCATTGGTAAGATACAAAACATTTCTAAATATATCCTATTAAATCAAATGACAATTTTGCCTTTAGTTCAGTTTGCCAGACAATGCCTTGCCAAAGAATGTTTGCCAAAAAATGTTTTGACCGAAGAAAGGGGAAGAATCTGGAGCATCTGCCAAACAGACTCTATAAAAGTGTCCTTGCAGCGGTCTGCCCTGTCTACTAGAAAAGTTTCAAGGTAAGTGCACTGGATCTAGGTATTAGGTATCCACATTATTGCATATTATGCATGTTATTTTTTTCCTTTGAAACTGGTTTCCAAGTAAGTTTTTCCATCTGCTTTTAAGGCTATAGCATCTATTCTATTTATACATTAAAAAAAATAGTAGAATTAAAAAGTTAACATAATTAATATTCTCAAATATGACATAATGCCAAAGAAAAATCTCAAAGACACAAATAAAATAATTTTTTCCAAGGTTATTATATATTATTTATGGAGAAAAGAATATTTTTCTCTTCTAGGTTTAAATCATTAAACATAAGGAAGGCAATTTTTGGTAGTTTTAGCAGTTCTCGTAAGCACTCAATTTTAAAGCATTAGAAAAGCTGTCCTTGGAAGGAAGGTACATTAATAATCAATTCATGTTACATTTCTTTTCTCCCTCAAGGTTCTTTGCTGATGTGGCTTCAGTAAAGTGCAGACATGACCTCTGCAGATGCTGAGTTAGCTTGTTTTGGGGAGGCAGCTCCTTACCTCCGAAAATCAGAGAAGGAGAGAATTGAGGCCCAAAACAAACCTTTTGATGCCAAGACATCTGTCTTTGTGGTTCATCCTAAAGAATCCTTTGTGAAAGGCAAAATTGAGAGCAGGGATGCAGGCAAAGTCACTGTCAAGACTGAAGGGGGAGAGGTGAGTCAAAAACAAGGCTGAAGGAAAACATTTGATCCCCACTTTGAGCTTCTAGATGGTACATGTGGATCTTTCTGTTTTCTTGGTAGACTCTGACCGTGAAAGAAGATCAAATCTTTGCCATGAACCCTCCCAAGTATGACAAAATCGAGGACATGGCCATGATGACCCACCTCCACGAACCCGCTGTGCTGTACAACCTCAAAGAGCGTTACGCAGCCTGGATGATCTACGTAAGTGGCAGCAGCAGCAGCTTCCTCTGGGCAGCCTCAGGAGCTGCTGGGCCAGGCTCAGGGGAAGCCAACGTGCTGTGTCCCTTCCTCACAGACCTACTCGGGTCTCTTCTGTGTCACTGTCAACCCCTACAAGTGGCTGCCGGTGTACAACCCCGAGGTGGTGTTGGCCTACCGAGGCAAGAAGCGCCAGGAGGCCCCTCCACACATCTTCTCCATCTCTGACAACGCCTATCAGTTCATGCTGACTGGTGAGTTTTATGATTTTCTTTACAATCACTTGGCTGCGAACACTCAAAAAGGGGAAAATGTCTTTTCATAGTTCAATTTAATGGTTGTGAGGTTTCATGCTCTCTTGTCATTGGAAATGATGACAACTTTCCCTTGTTTGAAGAGGATCAGGTTAGATATCATTTAGTCAAACCTTGATATGCACAAGTTCATTCTAATGGGGTACACCTGCAAGTGCTGAGGGAACTGAAGGACATCATATCTTGGCCTCTCTCATTCACCTTGAAATGGTCATGGCAATCAGGAGATGTGTGTTAGGACTGGAAGAAAGCAAATGTCACAGGTCTTTAAAAAGGGCAAAAAGGAAGATCCAAGGAACTACAGGCCTGTCAGCCTCACCTGAGTGTTGGAATGGCTATCCTAGAGGCTATCTCTGTGAATGCAGAATACAAGATATTGATCAGGAGTAGTCAGCATGGATTCACCAAAAGAAAATTATGCTTAACCAACCTGATTTCTTTCTACAATGGGACAACTGCATGGAGACATGAAGGGAGAGCACTGGATATTGCCTACCTGAATTTCAGGAAGGGTTTTGATGCTGTTTCTCATTATATCCTCATAGACAAACACAGGGAGTGAGGACTGGACAAATGGATGTTGAGCTGGATGGAACACTGTGCAAATGACAGATCTCAGAGGGCTTTAAAAAGGCTTGTTCTGGCCTTCAAGTGTTCAACATTTAAAAAAAATAATCTGGAAATGATGAAAATATCTCTGATTTGACTAAGTTCTTAAGGTCAGCAGAAATGAAGATTAACAATGAAGAATTTCAGAGGGAATTTATTACATTAAGCTCTTACTCAGTGAAGTTGCAAGAAGTTTTTGTCAATAAGAGTGTAAAACAAATGCCACTGGGGAAAAACTCTCATTGCCAAGAGGGTTTATAAGTATCTTCTAATACTGCTTCAAAATTTTGTCTCAGAGATCATAAATCTAAAAAATAAAAAGCTGAAACCTGGAGATCACTGAGCAAGAAGCAGAGATCAAAACAGAAAGCATTGCTGTATCGTGGATGCTACACAAAGGATATCTGCACTTGGTGTGCTTTAAGCATTTTCAGGCTTCCTTCTTCACTAAAGAATGTAGTAAAATGGAACAGGTCAAGAAGAAGATGAAAAGGTTTCTCGAAGGTAGGACAGGCAGTTCTGGTAACTCTAGAAAGAAGATTTGATTTTTATTACTTTAAAATTATGTATGACAAGGAGAAGATGAAAGACAAGATAGAGTACACGATGAAACAAGCTCAACACCAGGAACATATCTTTTACATCATGGTTAAGTGGTTCAAAAACTGAGCATAACAATGGAACACAAAAAGAAGTGAGCATGGGTTAATAAAACAAATATATGAAATTGTGGGAAACAAACTCAGCTCAAGCTACTGAAAAGAGATACATTAATTCTAGCATGGAAAGTACCAAAATTTCAATATTATAGACTACACTGGTAAAGGTTACTGCATGTTTATGATGTTTAGCAACAATCAACTGGGAACCAACATAAAAAACATTTAGAGGGTCTTGTGGACTGATCAGGAGTGGTTATTCCTATGTAATAGAGTTTATGAGAAGCACATGCTCCAGTTTAATTCAGCTTACTGATAGACCATTTAATCAGTAACTCTGCAAAACGGATCCAAAGTTGCAATCATTTTCATAAACAAAAGGAAGTGTGACATGAAGACAATATCCAGAAAAAGAAAAGCATGTGTACTACACCTGGCACAATTGGGGGGTTGAGATATGACCTTCCAAACTGCAGCTGGGAACATAAAAATATTCAAAATGGGTGAAAGCGTATGGGTTTATAAAATGAATTAGCTGCCTATTTGTAGTTCATTAATAATAATTTCTTCTGCCTTGTTCACAGATCGGGAGAACCAGTCCATCCTGATCACGTACGTACACCCCCTGCACGGGTCCCTGCAGGGCTACCTGGTGCCAGGGCACCTCCTGCCTGACCATGCACCCTCTGCTTCTCTCTTGGCTTTGGCAGCGGAGAATCCGGGGCCGGGAAAACTGTGAACACAAAGCGTGTCATCCAGTACTTTGCAACAATTGCAGCCAGTGGAGAAAAGAAGAAGGAGGAGAAGCCAGGCCAAATGCAGGTGAGTCAGGAAGAACAGACTGAATGCTTGGCATGTCCTTGCCCTATCAAATAAACACAGTCACTGAATAATTCCCCTGCAGGGAACGCTTGAGGATCAAATCATCAGCGCCAACCCACTGCTGGAGGCCTTTGGAAACGCCAAGACCGTGAGGAACGACAACTCCTCACGCTTTGTGAGTTCTTGCTTTGCATAAAATCTCTCCCCGTCATGGCCTCACAAATGATGCCTGAGCAGTTCTTCATGCAAAGGAGACATCAGCAGAACACATCCAGGCTGACTTGCTGCTGCTTCTGCTTAACAGGGCAAATTCATCAGAATCCACTTTGGGGCCACAGGCAAACTGGCTTCTGCTGACATTGAAACTTGTAAGATATTCTCCTGGACTGCTCCCATCCCTTCCCAAATCCCCACACCCATGTACATTCCCACAAGTGCCTAACTCTTTCAATCTTTTTGGGCAGATCTGCTGGAGAAGTCCAGAGTCACTTTCCAGCTACCGGCGGAAAGGAGCTATCACATCTTTTATCAGATCATGTCCAACAAGAAGCCGGAGCTAATTGGTAGGAAGGAGCATTATGGCTTTTTGGGGTTGATCACTGAAGAACAGTTCCCTCTCTGCCCTGATTGGCTAAAGTAAGCCTATGCCTTGCCTCTTCCTGCTTTCAGAAATGCTCCTCATTACCACCAACCCTTTTGATTTCCACTTTGTGAGTCAAGGGGAGGTCACTGTCCCCAGCATTGATGACCAAGAGGAGCTCATGGCTACAGATGTAAGTAACACAGCAACAACTTACTCACAGGACATGTCTTGATGGTTACATCTCTGCCCCATTAAGGACACATTTTTGAATTCATTATTTTGACTGCAGAGTGCCATTGACATCCTGGGTTTCACTGCTGATGAGAAAACGGCCATCTACAAGCTGACAGGGGCTGTCATGCACTATGGGAACCTGAAGTTCAAGCAGAAACAACGAGAGGAGCAGGCAGAGCCTGATGGCACTGAAGGTATCAGCAAATTCAGGGGCTGATTTGTGCCAAGACCTTCTCTGCCTCCAGAGGTGATATGTTAGCCTCCAGAGGCACACTGTAGTTGTGGGCATTGAGAATTCCATTTCTGCTGCCAGTCCCTCTAACTGCAGAGTTGCTCTCCTAGTCATGGGAAGTTCCATTATTCTATCCAATGGTGGCTCCCCAAACACAAGCTGCCTGAAAGCAGGAACTTCAATTACAACATAGGATAGCTCTCTCTGTGTCTCTTGAAAACCTCCAAGCACTGAGGCACCCAGATGAGCAATTGTGTTTCTGGAGAAATAACTCCTGCAAGCTGTGCTACCCAGAAATCCCCTTCCCACAGAAAGAGAATGGCCCTTGCCTTATGTCTTGCTAGAGGCTTTTGTTGTTCTTCTGGGAAATTCCAGGTTCAGCCTCTTGCTATCCAAGCCATACTTGTTCTTGCTTTCAAAGAAGACCATCAGTAGTGTCCAGAACTTGCATTCCTTCACAGGCCTTCTGTATGGGATGAGATAAATGTTCTTCCTAGAACATGAACAGCAGAGTTGTTCACACCACCCGAATTGTCGAGATTGTCCCTAAACAAATGCTTTTCTCTCTTTCCCCACTTCTAGTGGCTGACAAGGCTGCCTACCTAACGGGCCTTAACTCAGCTGAATTTCTCAAGGCCTTGTGTTACCCCCGAGTCAAGGTTGGGAATGAATATGTGACCAAAGGTCAAAACGTGACACAGGTAACATCTGACAGTTGCAATGCACAGCTTGAAGGAGTATACGCACATTTTGGTTTATCCCTCAGAGGTAACTCTAGTCCTGTCTTCTCTGCACCAGGTGAACAATGCTGTGGGTGCCCTAGCAAAGGCTGTCTTTGAGAAGATGTTCCTGTGGATGGTTGTTCGCATCAACCAACAGCTGGACACGAAGCAGCCCAGGCAATACTTTATTGGTGTCCTGGACATTGCTGGCTTTGAGATCTTTGATGTAAGGAGCAAGGATTTGACAGCACAATCAAGCAATGGGCAAGGAGGGGTCATGAGGACTCAGAAACACATAGAGGACTAAGGCTCACATAGCTGTGAGCCAAAGGGGTGGATGCTCTTGTCAACATAGTGGTCTGGGCAAGTTCACAGCATGTGTCCTGTGCTATGAATGCAGTGATGATGCAAGGACTTCAGTGTCAGAACACAGAAAGACCCAGATTATTGATCTGAGGCCAGGGAACTTCTTGGGTGGGACTCTGAGGAGGTTTCTACTGTCCCACAGCTCAAAGAGCTGATACCAATGGAGCTACTGAGCTTAGCAAAGATTTGCAGTGTAGTAGCACAGTGAAAAAGAATTGTAACTTTTGGTTTGACCTGCAAAGTAATAATGAAAATGTCCTTCAAGGCCAGTGAGTGTTAGGTAGAAGGCCTGCTAAGGAAACATATGCTGGTACTGTAGGGTTGGGACGGGTGTTTCAACTTTAGGCAGCCTTAGGAGAATGGCAGCAAAGGCTGATGGTTTTGGCACACCTTGAGAATCTGTGCACCTTTCCTTGCTTTGGGCAGTTCAACAGCTTTGAGCAGCTGTGCATCAACTTCACCAATGAGAAACTGCAACAGTTCTTCAACCACCACATGTTCGTGCTGGAGCAGGAGGAGTACAAGAAGGAAGGGATTGAATGGGAGTTCATTGACTTTGGCATGGACCTGGCTGCCTGCATTGAGCTCATTGAGAAGGTACCTTTCCCATGCAGGAATATAATGGCTGTTGGAATGCTGTGCTGTTTCTGATCCATAGTCAGCTCAGAAAGAACTCACAGTCAGACTTGTAGCATCAGTTAAGGAAAGTATTTTGCACAGAAACTTAGTTTAGTCTGGGGAAGAGAAATGGGGAAATGCATATATGTGTCATCAGTCTGCATCATCTAGTCTTCAAGCATGGAAAAGTAACATGGACTCCCATCAACAGACTTCTATAAACAAACCTGATACAGTCTTCTTTTCTTCCTTTTCCAAAGGCTCAGAACCAAAGTTCACAGCCAAATTTGAGAAATAAATATCATATCACCTGACCTCCCCAAGCTACAGAGCCCCTTGTGGCTGTTTTCCCCTTTATTTTTTTTTCTTTACCCTTACTCCCCCAATTCCATACCCAATTGTCATGTGAGCTGGACAGACGAGTTCCTACCAGTTCCATGATGATAGGCTGCAGGGAGGCAAGGGACTGCAGAAATAAAGTCTTCAAGTGAGAGTAACTCCTGGCTTTCATCCAGGCTGAGATGCTGCCAAGAGCACAACCAGTCTTTGATGTTCATAGCACAGGCCTTTTGTCATTGTCATAGAATCACAGAATGGTTTGGGTTGGAAGGAACCATAAAGAACCTCTTGTTCCAATCCCCTACCATGGGGAGGCACTCCTTCCACTAGACCAGGCAGATGAACATCACATCCAAAGTGATCTTGAACATTTCCATTTTAATCTTTCCTTGTCATTTCTTGTGATTTCTCCCAGCCCATGGGCATCTTCTCCATCCTGGAAGAGGAGTGCATGTTCCCCAAGGCAACTGACACCTCTTTCAAGAACAAGCTCTATGACCAGCACCTGGGCAAGTCCAGCAACTTCCAGAAGCCCAAGCCTGCCAAAGGCAAGGTTGAGGCCCACTTCTCCCTGGTGCACTATGCTGGCACAGTGGACTACAATATCACTGGCTGGCTGGAGAAGAACAAGGACCCTCTGAATGAAACTGTCATTGGGCTGTACCAGAAATCATCTTTGAAGACCCTGGCTTTACTCTTTGCCAACTATGGTGGAGCAGATGCCGGTCAGTTTTTTAGAAATTGTATTTTTAATGTGAGACAAAGTTTTCTCAGCATTAAAGCTGCAAATTTTAGAAATATAAAGTGGCTTTATGTTCTGTAGTATCCATTACATATTGTCCATATTATTAAACTTTTTTTCTTTTCTTTGATTTTCAGATGCTGGTGGTGGTGGCAAGAAGGGAGGCAAGAAGAAGGGTTCTTCCTTCCAGACTGTCTCAGCTCTCTTCAGGGTAAGAACAGAATTAATTCCTCATTTAAATATCCCCTTAAATAACATAGGAGTTCAGTGAATTTGCAGTCAGAAGATAGGCCTGTAATTCACTAAGTCTCTGATTCATATGTATACAATGTTTACACCAACAGAATGTATTTCCTATAG
Organism: Catharus ustulatus; assembly: GCF_009819885.2. Classification (NCBI taxonomy): domain Eukaryota; kingdom Metazoa; phylum Chordata; class Aves; order Passeriformes; family Turdidae; genus Catharus; species Catharus ustulatus. The sequence continues at coordinate 2,105,691 of NC_046240.1, forward strand.
TTCTAGACAGAGAAAGACTCAGTTTTTTTATGTACATCATAGACAAGCATGAGGTTCTTATTAGATTAAAGTTGGACATCTCCTTGTAATCTCACAGGAGAATTTAAACAAACTGATGACTAACTTGAGAAGCACTCACCCCCATTTTGTACGGTGCATCATCCCAAATGAAACTAAAACACCTGGTAAGTCAAGCCAAGAGAAGGAAAGCTTGAGCAGCAGAAGTTCTTCTCCTGAGTGTCAAACAGCAGGGCAGTGACTAATGGTGGTGTTTGTCAGGTGCCATGGAGCACGAGCTGGTGCTGCACCAGCTGCGCTGTAACGGCGTGCTGGAAGGGATCAGGATTTGCAGGAAAGGCTTCCCCAGCAGAGTCCTCTATGCTGACTTCAAACAGAGGTAAGAGCTCTACATCTCTCTGCCCACTCAGACCAAGCTGAAGAGCCTGATCATCTTAATAATCTTTACATTTTATATTGTCATGTTTTACTGTGAATTTATGATGTGTTTTATGCTGATTGTGAGGATTCACTTGGACTCTGAGTTAATGGTATGAAAGGTTCTTGTACTCGCTTGCAATGTCTATCAAGACTTGCAACAAATTGTCTTGAATGAATGCTCTCTCTACGTGATATTATTCAGCTGTTGCTGAGTAGGTTGTGCAGTTCAATCACAGTGATGAGTTCAGAATAGCTGATTTCTTATTGTTCTGCTATCTTCTACAGATACAGAGTACTTAATGCCAGTGCTATTCCAGACGGTCAGTTTATGGATAACAAGAAGGCTTCAGAGAAGCTTCTTGGGTCTATTGATGTCGACCACACCCAGTACAGATTTGGTCACACCAAGGTAGAATGAAGTTCTGTATTTAAATACAGTGTGCTGCAATAATGCTCTACCCAACTCTGATGCATTGCAATCTTGCCTTTCTCAAGGTGTTCTTCAAAGCTGGACTGATAGGTGTGCTAGAGGAGATGAGAGATGAGAAACTGGCAGAGATTATGACCATGATACAAGCCAGGTCCAGGGGCTTCCTGATGAGAGTGGAGTACAGGAGAATGGTGGAGCGGAGGTAGATACTTCTCACTCCTTTGTTATGTTCTAACAATAGTTGGATAATTGAGTTGAAATTCACCAGACACAGGATATTCAATAATCATGTGGATTTGCTTTCAGGGATTCCATCTACTGTATCCAGTACAACATTCGTGCATTCATGAATGTCAAACACTGGCCATGGATGAAGCTGTTCTTCAAGATCAAGCCCTTGCTGAAGAGTGCAGAGTCTGAGAAGGAAATGGCCAACATGAAACAAGAGTTTGAGAAAACCAAGGAGGAGCTTGCAAAGTCTGAGGCAAAGAGGAAGGAGCTAGAGGAGAAAATGGTGGCCCTGGTGCAAGAGAAAAATGACCTGCAGCTCCAAGTGCAGGCAGTGAGTATCATTGTTCATTTTTCCCTGGAAAAAGAATGATATATTGTCAGAATGCTTCTTGTCCCAGACAGAGACTCACAGGAATTAATGGGTGGGAGAAAACAGTCTAAATCACACTCTCTGAGGCACTCTACTGTGGAGCAAACAGGCACTGGCAGGGGCATAGCGAGACTCCTGGCAGACCCACATGGCACTCACCATTGCTGTTGTGTGAGGACAGAGCCATGTAACACCAGCCAGTGTGTACTGAATGGCAGAAAACTTGGACCTGGAAGAGAAATAATTTTCAAAGTGCTTCCGTATAACACAGTAAAATCAAACATGAGAAGGACCCAATTTTCCTCAAAACTCAATTAGAAAAAAAGCAGTTTCACCAAAGAAAGCAACATTTTCCCTATTGAAGTATTCTCATAAATCTTCTATTGCTCAAATACTATGACGTTAACTAGTCAATTAGACAGAATAAGGTATTATATATTTTTACATGAGAAAAATACTCCAAGCCTTTGTTCCTGCTGAAGATAAAAACTGAAGTAACCCCTTCTCCATTCTGCTTGTGTGTGCATGAGGCATTCTCATAGCTAGTCACCCAGGGAGACACATTTAGGAGACAAAAAAACTTTGGAATCAATATTGATTCCAGATGACGAGGTTTCCCACTAGACACAACTCAAGATCCATTTATTTTTGGACCTGAAGGTCAGGTTCAGATGCTACTCAGTGATAAAAAAGGCAGAGTAGAGAAAGTTCAGAACATTGGAACACAAAAAAATCTGTCTCCCCACCAGGAAGCAGATAGCTTGGCTGATGCTGAGGAAAGGTGTGACCAGCTCATCAAAACCAAAATCCAGCTGGAAGCCAAAATTAAGGAGGCGACTGAAAGAGCTGAAGAAGAAGAGGAAATTAATGCTGAGCTGACAGCCAAGAAGAGAAAACTGGAGGATGAATGTTCAGAGCTGAAGAAAGACATTGATGACCTTGAGCTAACACTGGCCAAGGTGGAGAAGGAAAAACATGCCACAGAAAACAAGGTATGAGGCAGAACCTGTCACTTGCACTCTGGAAAAGAGCCCTGTGCTATTACAGGACCTGTATAGCTACTTCCTTTACTTACATTTGCTGCCTTCTTCTCTAAGGTGAAAAACCTGACTGAGGAGATGGCAGCTCTGGACGAGACCATTGCCAAGCTGACAAAAGAGAAGAAAGCCCTCCAAGAGGCCCATCAGCAGACCCTGGATGACCTGCAGGTAGAGGAGGACAAAGTCAATACTCTGACCAAAGCCAAGACCAAGCTGGAACAGCAAGTGGATGATGTAAGCACACAGACATAGAGCAGGAACAGGACAGGTATGGAGTCCAACCTGGCTGGTAGAGCACTGATGGTCTTGTTGTGTTTAGCTGGAAGGGTCCCTGGAGCAAGAGAAGAAACTGCGCATGGACCTGGAGAGAGCTAAGAGGAAACTGGAAGGAGACCTGAAGCTGGCCCAGGACAGCATCATGGATTTGGAGAATGATAAGCAGCAGCTGGATGAGAAACTGAAGAAGTAAGTGTGGCTCTGGGGCACCTGAGTGCTGGCCTGCAGCACTTGTCTTTTTTCTTTGAGCTCTAACATATGGTTAATTTTGCCCAAAGGAAAGACTTTGAAATCAGCCAGATCCAGAGCAAGATTGAGGATGAACAAGCCCTGGGTATGCAATTTCAGAAGAAGATCAAGGAGCTGCAGGCAAGTGTCTGTTCCTTCCCCTGCCTTGCTCAGGCTCAGCTCAGGCAGGAGGAGGGCACAGGTGTGAAGGGTCCCTGCTGTTCTGCAGGCTCGTATTGAGGAGCTGGAGGAGGAAATTGAGGCAGAGCGAACCTCTCGCGCTAAAGCAGAGAAGCATCGGGCTGACCTGTCCAGGGAGCTGGAGGAGATCAGTGAGCGCCTGGAAGAAGCAGGAGGGGCCACAGCAGCTCAGATCGAGATGAACAAGAAGCGTGAGGCAGAATTCCAGAAGATGCGCCGTGACCTGGAAGAGGCCACACTGCAGCACGAAGCCACAACTTCTGCCCTGCGCAAGAAGCACGCGGACAGCACAGCTGAGCTGGGGGAGCAGATTGACAACCTGCAACGTGTGAAGCAGAAGCTGGAGAAGGAGAAGAGTGAGCTGAAGATGGAAATTGATGACTTGGCCAGCAACATGGAGTCTGTCTCCAAAGCCAAGGTATGGATTGCAGGAGTAAATGCTGACAGGGGCAAGTGTGGCAGAAAAGCTGCCTCTACCAGGCACATTTCCAGAAAAAAATCCCCATTGTGACAATAAGGCAGAGTGCAGACCATCATCTCTTCTCCCTTTCCCGTTTTTTCTCTCTAGGCCAACCTGGAGAAGATGTGCCGCACACTGGAAGATCAGCTGAGTGAGCTTAAAACAAAGGAGGAGCAGAATCAGCGCATGATCAACGACCTCAATACGCAAAGAGCTCGTCTGCAGACAGAGTCGGGTGAGACATCCTCATGCCCAAAGTTCAATGGCTGGAGCTGCATGCCCTGGGCAAGCCAGAGGGTGCAGGGTGGCAGCTACTATAAGGCCTCCAGGCCATTCCTGGTTACGTGGCTTTACAAGCAGAAGGTGTCATAGGAGGAACAGTGTGCTTCCTTTTTTCTTTTTCCCTTCCCAGGTGAATATTCCCGCCAGGTGGAGGAGAAAGATGCTCTGATTTCTCAGCTGTCTAGGGGCAAGCAAGGATTTACCCAACAGATTGAAGAACTCAAGAGACATCTAGAGGAAGAAATCAAGGTCTGAAAGTACCCTAGTGTCCTCAGCCTACATGACCCCCAAAAGCATCTGCAGAATCCTGTCTAACACTAGACTGCTCCAGTGTTCCTTCCCTAAACACACACAGGGCTGCAGGGAACGGCACTAATGCACAACTCCCCACTCTTAATCTAGAGAGGGAAGGAAGCAGAATACTTTAGGTGCCAGAGGAAGTCATCCACTAGGGTTCCACAAGATTCTTATAATCCTCTCTAAGACATGATTCAGCTACATATTTACACAAACAGCAGATTAGTGTCCCCAGAGGAGCTGTCACTAATGTGTCCTGATGCTCCAGAATGTGTCAGTGAGGGCATCACCAGCTCCAAGATTTACATATTCCCATTTGGACTTTCATTCCAATTTCTATGTCAAGTTCACAGTCAAGAGGCATTTCAATATAGGTATTCAGGTTACCAAAGCCAATGTCCCCACAGGCCAAGAACGCCCTGGCCCACGCCCTGCAGTCCGCTCGCCATGACTGTGACTTGCTCCGGGAACAATATGAGGAGGAGCAGGAGGCCAAGGGGGAGCTGCAGCGAGCCATGTCCAAGGCCAACAGCGAAGTGGCCCAGTGGAGAACCAAATACGAGACAGATGCGATTCAGCGCACGGAGGAGCTCGAGGAGGCCAAGTATGTGGGAAGCAGGATGGTAAATGATGGGAGAAGACTGAAACTGGTCAAGGGAAATTAGATTCTCTGATGTCTAAGAGAGTGGGTTTAGGCAAGAATGGGATGGTGGAAATTATATACTGTCTTTGTAAAAAAAAGGGAGAGAGGGAGGCTGAGAAAAAGTGCAGATTAGAATTCAGTCTTTAAAAATGCTAAGACAAGCCTAATCTTCCATAGTTGACACATCCTTTTGTGGCTGTGAAAAGTGCTTGGCTCAAAACCCCCAAAATGACAAGCTGCCCTCTCATGACAGTATAGAACAGCTCTCCTTCCAATATCTAACGTGGCACTCTGCTTCTCTCCTCCAGGAAGAAACTGGCCCAGCGTCTGCAGGATGCAGAGGAACATGTTGAGGCTGTGAATGCCAAATGTGCCTCCCTGGAAAAGACAAAGCAGAGGCTGCAGAATGAAGTGGAGGACCTGATGATTGATGTGGAGAGATCCAATGCTGCCTGCGCTGCTCTGGATAAGAAGCAGAAGAACTTTGACAAGGTCTTTTGGCCTCCAGCACTCCTGGCCAGAGCATGCCCCCGGGATGGCCACAGCCCTACTCACAGGCCGTTTCTCTGCAGATCCTGGCAGAATGGAAGCAGAAGTATGAGGAAACACAAGCTGAGCTGGAGGCCTCCCAGAAGGAGTCTCGCTCTCTCAGCACGGAGCTGTTCAAGATGAAGAATGCCTATGAGGAGTCCTTGGACCACCTGGAGACAATGAAGAGGGAGAACAAGAATTTGCAGCGTAAGTCCCTGGCCCTCTGCTCCTCGCTGCCCTTTCTCACAAGCTTGTCTCTCTGCCACACTTAACGGCTCTGGGCCTGCAGGGATAAGAACATGCCTGGCCCCTTGATGCACCAGAGCCTTTCTCCATTCAGCTCTGTGCCTGACCATGCTGCTTTTCACCTTTCCTTGCAGAGGAGATTTCTGACCTCACAGAGCAGATTGCTGAGGGAGGAAAGGCGATTCATGAGCTGGAGAAAGTGAAGAAGCAGATTGAGCAGGAAAAATCTGAACTGCAAGCCTCCCTGGAGGAAGCTGAGGTACACAGAAGGCTAATAAATGGTGTGCCCATTTAGGAGTATGGGTGTAGTTCTTTGGAGAGACTGCAGAAAAGTAAGCCTACCTTTCTTGTGGGACTGCTAAGATTACTTAGAATGTAAGACACTCTTCATACTAAATTGTGCAGGCCTCCCTGGAACATGAAGAGGGGAAGATCCTGCGTCTGCAGCTTGAGCTCAACCAAGTGAAGTCTGAGATTGACAGGAAGATAGCAGAGAAAGATGAGGAGATTGACCAGCTGAAGAGAAACCACCTCCGAATTGTGGAGTCCATGCAGAGTACCCTCGATGCTGAGATCAGGAGCAGGAATGAAGCCCTGAGGCTGAAGAAGAAGATGGAGGGAGATCTGAATGAAATGGAGATCCAGCTGAGCCATGCCAACCGCCAGGCTGCAGAGGCACAGAAGAACCTGAGAAACACCCAGGCAGTGCTCAAGGTCTGTTCAGCAGAGCTAGAGAAAGAGAAATTAAATCCCTGAGTTCTTTGCCACTCAAGTACCCACTGACGCCTGGCAATTTCTCTTGTCTCTCTTTCCAGGATACCCAGCTGCACTTGGACGATGCTCTCAGGACACAGGATGACCTGAAGGAGCAGGTGGCCATGGTGGAGCGCAGAGCAAACCTGCTGCAGGCTGAAGTTGAGGAGCTCCGGGCAGCCCTGGAGCAGACAGAGCGGTCAAGGAAACTGGCTGAGCAGGAGCTTCTGGATGCCACTGAACGTGCACAGCTCCTCCACAGCCAGGTCAGGCGCTACTGGAAATTATTCCCATTCATAAGTGATAACAAATAATTAACTTATTATTCATCTTGCAAGTGGTTACTTGGTAAATATTTGAAGAAGTGTGCTGCAATATGTCCCCTCCAACCAACCCTCAATATCTAGTTTTGTGCTAAAGAAATCTCTTGCACTAAAGACTTTCCTAAACTCTACACACATTTTCAGGCCTTAATGTGGAGGCATTTGGTTTGACAGTAGGAATCCTGTCTTTCCTGTTGCACAGAACACCAGCCTGATCAACACCAAGAAGAAGCTGGAAACAGACATTTCCCAGATCCAGAGTGAAATGGAGGATACCATCCAGGAAGCCCGCAATGCTGAGGAGAAGGCCAAGAAAGCCATCACAGATGTGAGTTGGGTGCTCCTGGCCTTGCTGATGGTGAATGTGATCTGCCCAAAATATCTCCAGCCCTAAAATGGCTTTGACCCTTTGCTCTGACCAGGCAGCCATGATGGCAGAAGAGCTGAAGAAGGAGCAGGACACCAGTGCCCACCTGGAGAGGATGAAGAAGAACCTGGACCAGACAGTGAAGGATCTGCAGCACCGTCTGGAAGAGGCCGAGCAGCTGGCACTGAAGGGAGGGAAGAAGCAGATCCAGAAGCTGGAAGCCAGGGTGTGTAGGGCTGGGGCTGTGCCTGAGTGAGCGTGTCCTTGGAGAGACATTGCCAGGGAAGCTGCAGGGATGGGCTTGTCCTTGCAGGTGCGGGAGCTGGAAGGGGAGGTTGATGCTGAGCAGAAGCGCAGTGCTGAAGCCGTGAAGGGAGTGCGCAAGTACGAGCGGAGGGTGAAGGAACTGACCTACCAGGTAAGGCAGGAGGTCTCCTGCTCCGACAGGGTTTTCTCACAGTGAGTCACATTCTGCACACACCATCCCCAAGGGGAATTGTTACCCTTGCATGATGGAGGACCATGAATTGAATCTCTATCCTGTTTACCAACCTCCCTAGTCTGAGGAAGACAGGAAGAATGTCCTCAGGCTGCAGGATCTGGTGGACAAGCTGCAAATGAAAGTGAAATCCTACAAGAGACAAGCTGAGGAAGCTGTAAGTATTGCTTGGAGAATGGGCAAAGGCCACATTCCATTGGGGCAGGACACACATTAAATAAGGCTGCATACCAGGAGAGGAGGATGAAAGAAACTCCTGAGACACAACCAACTTGGCCACGCTGTTTTGCTCTTGTATCATGAGGCCTTGGTGAGCTCTGGGCACCCTGCAGTCAGGGAGCTTCATTAAGGGAACCTCTGCAGCCTGTTTCACACAGGAGGCCAGAATAAACAAACTCAGGGGCCACACCCACTGATTGACAAGTTCCTGAATCTCTGCTAATAGTCAGCAACAGAAGGCTAATAACTCATACAGACCCGTAGTGTGAGAGTAAATATAGAAATGACAAATTGAAATTATGAAATTGCAGCCCTGGTGAAGCTTGTCCCAGCAGGGCCCTGAAAAGGGGAGGATGAGGAGCTCTGTGTGAGGCTGATGTGTGAGCAGTGGTGGGAGGGGAATGGAGATTTTCAGCCCCATTAGACTGACTTGCAGCAGGAGTGAAACCCCTGCCCTGTGCTCCTGACCCCTGATTCTCTTTCCATACACAGGAGGAGCTGTCCAATGTCAACCTGTCCAAGTTCCGCAAGATCCAGCACGAGCTGGAGGAAGCCGAGGAACGGGCTGACATTGCAGAGTCACAGGTCAACAAGCTCCGAGCCAAGAGCCGGGACATTCATGGCAAAAAGATAGAAGAGGAGGAGTGAGAATGTCAGAAGGCAGAAAAATGACCTGAGGGCTGCACAAAATGTGAACCCTCTGTCACTTTCTTCTTTCTTCAGTGTTTGTTTTGAACCATTTTAATGTCTAGAAAATAAACCCCATAGATTCCTTTGTGTGCATAACATGAGCAGTACTTTTTATTTCTTTCTGGTTTTATTATTTAGACCCTTATTACCATTTTTGGTACAATTTTGCACTGTTTTGTTTTATAATCTCTGTGTCACAATGCAGCTTTTTTTCATCTACTTCCTGACAATTTATCCCTTCTTTTTTCCTTAGTGACTGAAGTGTGAATAGAAAAATAACATCACATGAAGAGCAATCAAGGACAATAATTCCTGATTGTGACTCCTGCAAGTTCTTCCTACTGGTGTACACCAGACAATATAATATATTCACCCTTATCGCACTTCAACACTTTCCAGCTTGCAATTGTCACATGTGAGGTGCTCCTTTTGCTGGCCTCAGAGAGTGATTTATAGAGTGCTAATAACCCAAAGAGTTCACATTTTTTTGTGCAGTTGACAGAAGGTGGTCTTTAGCCTCTACTATTTTTTTCTTCTTGAATTTAATTAGAAGACTATGAAGAGTATTACATCCACTTGAATTAAAACTGGAAAAGGTTGGTGGCATTTCTGTGAGAATTCCTTTAGTTTCTAGAAATAGATCAGTGTCTATAAAAGCTGAGTTTTGGCCACATTACTTTCTGAAACACTGCCCTGTCTTGGGGAATTTTTCTTTCCTGATGAGAAAGACCAGCTGTTTGATGTGGTGTTTTCCTTACGCCAGCAGGAGCTTCTCTCAATCACTAGCCTATGGCAAGAGAGGTCAGAGTAGACAGTGAGAAGGGAAGAGGCAGCTTGCAGTCGTCCAGCAGTGAAAGGAAAACTGTTCATTAGTAACTGTCGTTTCCTGTCTAGACTAATGATTTTCCATTCAATATGCAAAAGAAGCAGTAATGAAGATGGGCAATTAAATGGCAGATTCTGAGCCTGAGCAGAGATCCATATAAACTGATAATGAAGACTTGAGTGCAGGGGAAGAAAGTTACCATGTTCAGTCCCAGGCCCTGCCTCCTAGGACAGATTTCGCTGCAGATTTTGAATTCCCAGTGAGTACTGGACCAAGCATATGTAACACCTCCAGGGAAAGAACTGGTATGGGGAACTGATGGTTTATGTCCTTCCAAAAGGAGTACACTGTTAAATTCCAGTCAGCCTTATAGATTAAAAAACACACAAAACTTTGAGAGGATAAATGAGCATGTGGACAGAGAGATACAGTGGATATATTTGACTCGGATCTTCAAAACCTTTCAGCAAGGCTTCCTTCTTATCCTGTGGCTTCCTCACTTCTATAAAAGCCTTTTACTCGGATAGAGACAGAATGAAAGAGAATATTTTTGTGTGCTGGGGCATGTGTTTTTCAATCTACTGATAAAGCAGACAACATCAAACTGGATTGTTCAGTTGATATATCAGTGGGAAGGAATGACATCCAGGTAAAGAGCTGTCATGAGGTGCCATCTGTAGTGCTGTATTCAGCTCTGGGACCCCCAACAAAAAAAGGAAACTGGATCAGGCGGGGTACGTGCAGTGCAAAGCTACAAAAAATGATCCAAGTCCTGGAATGCCTCTGCTATGAAGAAAGGCTTACTTAGTACGCAGGCTCAGCATGGAGAGGAGAAGGCTCTGAGAAGACCATATTTCAGGTTTTCAATATGTAAAGGCAGCTCATAAGAGGTGGAAAGACTATTTACCTAGGCCTGTGGCCATAGGACAAGGAGAAAAGTTTTAAATTAAAAAGGGTATATTCTAGTTGGATATAAAAGTGACATTTTTTAAGAAGAGGCCAGTGGGACACAGGGACAGACTGGTCCCAGAATATCAGAATGTCCCATCATTGGAAGTGTGCAAGCTTAGGCTGAACTGGGCTTTGAGCAATCTGATCTAGTCAAAGATATTCCTGCCTACAGCAGTGGTGTTGCACTAGATGATTCTTTTATGCTTCCTTCCAACCCAAACCATTCTGTGATTTGTCCTCTAAGTTCTGTAGGTCCGTGGAAGTCAGAGACTGTGCAGACACAGAATTTCTGATGCCTCCCTGCACTCAGTGTTTTACACTGAGTTTTACTCAGTGTTTCTGAGCTCCTCCTGTTCAGGGCAGAGGGTGTTGCCACCCCTGCTTCCCCCTGTCCTGCACAGGGAAGTCAGGGCTGAGCTCTGGTTTTGAACTCTAGAAAGTTGCATGCTCGTCCTTTTCATGCCCACACCAGTGCTTGATGTTGGATATCTCCCTGCATCACATTTATTGACCTTGCCCCTCTGCTCTTCACTGGGCTTTACCCACTGGGCTCTTTTAGTAATCAAAATGCCAAGGACCAGGAGAAGAGCATGTTCAGAACTGCCACTGTTTAAAGCAGCTCAAATGACAGTGCCCTTTTTCCTAGAACTTGACCACTCATTCTCCAGAACTACTGGCAAATTCTCCCTTTCTCAGAGTAATGCCTAGACCAATACTGCTCCAAACCAGGCAGCATCGTGTTGAGAGCTCTTGTTGCTGGAGCTATATGAATATGTAAGAGTGGAAGATGTTTGTGATTTGGGAGTGCTGGGCTGAGGATGTATCAGGGTGCAGAGGATCCCAGACCAATGCTGTGTGTGTGAATGTGGGTAGAGTTGTGCTTGAGCAGAAGGGTTGAGAGTTTTTTTGGAGTTGTAGGTAGTGAAGGTCTGACTTGGTTGAGAGCATTGCTTGGTACCCATTGACAATAGGCACACAAATATTTAGCAACATGGGCCTGAGCTCTTCAAGGCATATTAGCACTTCATGTTTGTGTGACATGAAACAGGAAGTATCACTGCATATTTTTTGACTGTAGGTCTACTGGGGGTTGAAAGTATTTCCTGGTCTAGGTTACTTTTGCCTCTTAGGCTCTCTTAACCCGTAGAAAAATTTTGATAAATTTTCAGAAACATAAATAATTTTTATATGAATAATTTTCCTATTAATAAAAGTGCTTTTTCTAAAATGTTATACATTTCTTCTCTATCAGTTCTGTAAAGAATCATCAACTTTTTGCAACCTGAAATTATTTTTAAAAAACTGTATAATTTTCATTTTTTCAAGTGTGGGATGTTATGAATAGTTTTCTACTACAAAGAATGTTCTGTTATATTGCTTATGACTAACTATTGCAATAGTGAACATTCCTCTAGTATGCACATTTTGGTTTTTTTTATTTCTGCAGAATACCAAGTGAGAATTTATTCACTTACATATTCAATTACTTTTATAGCTAAGGAGTCACATTTCACACTGAAGGCACAAACTGCATGTGCAAACTTGAAACCCTATTTGACCTTGCTATCTTTTGGATTCTTCTCTATCTGATATTCCTGGCCCAAAATACATCTGGTCTTCCCCTTTTAATTATAATATATAATTAATCACTGAAAGAGTTTTAATAACAATTTGTGTTTTGTAGAACTGATTTTTCTAAAGATGTAAAGGCAAGCTTTAAGTTCATACGATCACATGTACAAGATACAGTACATTATTTCCCTTCTACATGTGTAAAAGTACAGAAATGCCAAAGAACTCCATCTGGATCAAAGATTAAGTTACCTGTAAAGACCATAGAAGAACTAATAAATCATACATCCAAGTTCTTTAAGTGCCTTCACTAGTCCAGATTCCAATATTAATAGCCCTGTCAGACTATTTATAGGAAATGTATCCACAGGAATGGTAAGATGCAAAACATTTCTAAATATATCAGATCAAATGACAATTATGCCATTAGTTAAATTTGCCAGACAATATTTTGCCAAAGATGGTTTGCCAAAATATATTTTGACAGAAGGAAAAGGAAACATCCAAAGCATCTGCATACCAGAGTCTATAAAAGTCTCTTTGGAGTGCTGTGCCCAGTCTTGACAGAAAATTTCAAGGTAAGTGTTTGGCTCCTGTGAACTTCTGGGCAAAACATATACCTATTTATTCCATTTAACTTCCCATAAGACTTGGATATCCACTTCTGTCATGGACTGCTCTATGAGCAGTAACTTTATTGTAGGTTTGAAAGCAGCATGTTTTCCTTCAACTTACGTATTAGATCCGGATATCTGTGCAACACAAAATGAGTTGTTATGTTTTCAAGCAGCAGTGAACTCTGCCACCAAAACCAATACCAAAATTTAACAACTTTTAAGGAACAGGATGAAATCCAAGAATTTAAGATTTGTGGAAGGGAGAACAGGCAATAGTAACAGTTATATCTGTCATAATGCAAGATGAATTATCCATAGCAAGCAATTTTTAGAAAGCCACTATTTGCTATCAGAAAAAGAACTATTTCACAGACTTTCAGTAGCATTTAAAAAAACCACCAGAAACTCTGTTATGGGAAAAGCCCAATTTGCTAGAGTTCAAAAAGTTGAAATAATACTGCTAAACTTCTCAACATACTGTACACTTCACTGCTGTTCTGTACATGGTCTCTTAGCTGGATGTCTAAGAATAAATTTTAGAGAGCTATATAAGTATTTTCAGCCAAGACAGGGAAGTTTAAATCCAACTTTTGACTTGTTTATATCTACTTTAATATTTGAAAAGATCCAAGTGCAAGATATCTCATTTCTTTCACAGAAAGATGTTCATTCACTGACAAACATCTCTTGTAGCCTCCAGAGGACCCTGCTGACTGTGGCTCCTGAAGAAGTGCAACAATGGCAAGTCCAGACGCTGACATGGCCGCCTTTGGCGAGGCGGCTCCTTACCTCCGAAAGTCAGAGAAGGAGAGAATTGAGGCCCAGAACAAACCTTTTGATGCAAAGACCTGTGTCTTTGTGGTACACGCAAAAGAATCCTATGTAAAAGGGAAAATTGAGAGCAAGGATGCAGGGAAGGTCACTGTCAAGACTGAAGGTGGAGAGGTGAATAAATGTAAAATTTACAAATAAAATTTAATTCCCTCTTTGGGTTTTTAGCTGACATAAATGCATCTCTCTATTGTGTGGCAGACCCTGACTGTGAAGGAAGATCAAATCTTCTCCATGAACCCTCCCAAGTATGACAAAATCGAGGACATGGCCATGATGACCCACCTCCACGAACCCGCTGTGCTGTACAACCTCAAAGAGCGTTACGCAGCCTGGATGATCTACGTAAGTGGCAGCAGCAGCAGCTTCCTCTGGGCAGCCTCAGGAGCTGCTGGGCCAGGCTCAGGGGAAGCCAACGTGCTGTGTCCCTTCCTCACAGACCTACTCGGGTCTCTTCTGCGTCACTGTCAACCCCTACAAGTGGCTGCCGGTGTACAACCCCGAGGTGGTGTTGGCCTACCGAGGCAAGAAGCGCCAGGAGGCCCCTCCACACATCTTCTCCATCTCTGACAACGCCTATCAGTTCATGCTGACTGGTGAGTTTTATGATTTTCTTTACAATCACTTGGCTGTGAACGCTCAAAAAGGGGAAAAAAGTCTTTTACCTGTACAATAGTTCAGTTTAATGTTACTGTAAAGGTGGATGTTCTGTCATAACTGTAAATAGATTTTTTTATTGAACGCTATCATTTAGATGAAGTTTATCGAAATCAATGTTAAAATTCCATGTCCAGTGTATTTGGGAGGATATGATTTAACACTGACTATATTGTCAGATTTTCTGTTAAAGAAATTTGGATATATTTTAAAGTTTTACTTTTTCTCAGATGGAAGGATTGTTCTTTGAACAATTTGCTATGCAGGACTGAAAAAGGCTAGGGTGAATTTCTGTAAATAAAACGGTGTAAAAGGAAAGTACATTAAATGTTGGAGCCAATGCTTCCTATGCATTGGTAGCTATGCATTGACAGCTTTACATAAACTCTGGAAGGAGACCCAGAATAGTCAGAAATTGCAGTGAAACCTGCTCAGAAAATTGATAACTTCCTTCCTCCATCTCAGAAACAATTTCTTCATTTTCTTTCATTAATATAAAGGAAAGAAATACGAAATAAAGGTAGTGGCAATTTTTTCTAGCATTGTATAAATATTCAGAATTTTAGGAAAGATCAGATTGGTCAGAAATATAGATAACAGTATAATAATATGTATTTTATTTGTTAAAAGAAATCTTCTTCCCTCCCTTGTTGCCAATTACTGTATTAAATTTTGTAGCATTCAAAGCATTAAGAAGGTTAATTGGAAGAGAATACAATGAAAACAAGCAATATTAAATTGATGTTTGAGTAATGTGTCTTATCAAGGTCGTATTCATGTAAGTTGTGACGTATTTACTCTTCCTGATGCCTTCATAAGACATGCAGAAACTCTGCAAGTGCAAATCCAGACTCCTTCTCTAAGAGTTTGATCCCTAATGGCTTAGCCTCTTCAGACTTCCTTGAGGTTTTTCAGTTTTTATAGTGCAAAAATTTTGTCAGTGGAGTTGCAATGGTTAAAAAAGCAACCAGACAAAATTGTAGAAAGCAAACTCAGCTCAAGATATAGAACAGAGAAATATTGAATCTAGTTTTGGAAGTACCAACATTTGCATATTCCAGAGCACTATAGATTGCACTGGTAAAGGTTGCTACATATTTATGATGTTACTTTGATTTTCTTTAGGCAATACTCAATTGGCAACAACATGAAAACCATTTAGGAGGCTTATTGACTGATCAGGAATGGTTGTTCCTATGTTATAGAGTTTATGAGAAGCACATGCTCCAGTTCAATTCAGCTTACTGGTAGACCATTTAATCAGGAACTCTACAAAGCTGATCTTTAGTTAGAACCATGTTCATAAAAATGAGCAGTGTAACATGAAGGTAATATCCAGAAAAAAAAGTGCACATGTCCTATATCTGGCATCACCTTAGGGTGAAGATATCAGCTTCCCAGCTGAATCTAGGAACATTAAATATCGGAAATGAAACAGGGGTGAAGTAGAAAAGTTTATTAGTGGAAATAGATACCCACTGTTAGTGAACCTTCTAAAAGTCATAGGAACAATTTTATCCATTATATTCATGACACAGAAAAATAATCTCTGCTTTTTTGCCTTGTTCACAGATCGGGAGAACCAGTCCATCCTGATCACGTACGTACACCCCCTGTGCGGGTCCCTGCAGGGCTGCCTGGTGCCAGGGCACCTCCTGCCTGACCATGCACCCTCTGCTTCTCTCTTGGCTTTGGCAGCGGAGAATCCGGGGCCGGGAAGACTGTGAACACAAAGCGTGTCATCCAGTACTTTGCAACAATTGCAGCCAGTGGGGACAAGAAGAAAGAGGAGCAGCAGACATCAGGCAAAATGCAGGTGAGTTAGGAGACAAATGGTGGGATCACTGCTTTCATCTGTTCCTGACATGATTTTTGGAAAGGATAACTAGCCCCAATTATCTCCCTGCAGGGAACGCTTGAGGATCAAATCATCAGCGCCAACCCACTGCTGGAGGCCTTTGGAAACGCCAAGACCGTGAGGAACGACAACTCCTCACGCTTTGTGAGTTCTTGCTTTGCATAAAATCTCTCCCCGTCATGGCCTCACAAATGATGCCTGAGCAGTTCTTCATGCAAAGGAGACATCAGCAGAACACATCCAGGCTGACTTGCTGCTGCTTCTGCTTAACAGGGCAAATTCATCAGAATCCACTTTGGGGCCACAGGCAAACTGGCTTCTGCTGACATTGAAACTTGTAAGACATTCTCCTGGACTGCTCCCATCCCTTCCCAAATCCCCACACCCATGTACATTCCCACAAGTGCCTAACTCTTTCAATCTTTTTGGGCAGATCTGCTGGAGAAGTCCAGAGTCACTTTCCAGCTCAAGGCGGAAAGGAGCTATCACATCTTTTATCAGATCATGTCCAACAAGAAGCCGGAGCTAATTGGTAGGAAGGAGCATTATGGATTTTGGGGTTGATCACTGAAGAACAGTTCCCTCACTGCCCTGAATGGCTAAAGTAAGCCTATGCCTTGCCTCTTCCTGCTTTCAGAAATGCTCCTCATTACCACCAACCCCTATGATTTCCATTATGTGAGTCAAGGGGAGGTCACTGTCCCCAGCATTGATGACCAAGAGGAGCTCATGGCTACAGATGTAAGTAACACAGCAACAACTTACCCACAGGACATGTCTTGATGGTTACATCTCTGCCCCATTAAGGACACATTTTTGAATTCATTATTTTGACTGCAGAGTGCCATTGACATCCTGGGTTTCACTGCTGATGAGAAAACAGCCATCTACAAGCTGACAGGGGCTGTCATGCACTATGGGAACCTGAAGTTCAAGCAGAAACAACGAGAGGAGCAGGCAGAGCCTGATGGCACTGAAGGTATCAGCAAATTCAGGGGCTGATTTGTGCCAAGACCTTCTCTGCCTCCAGAGGTGATATGTTAGCCTCCAGAGGCACACTGTAGTTGTGGGCATTGAGAATTCCATTTCTGCTGCCAGTCCCTCTAACTCCTAGTCATGGGAAGTTCCATTATTCTATCCAATGGTGGCTCCCCAAACACAAGCTGCCTGAAAGCAGGAACTTCAATTACAACACAGGATAGCTCTCTCTGTGTCTCTTGAAAACCTCCAAGCACTAAGGCACCCAGATGAGCAATTGTGTTTCTGGAGAAATAACTCCTGCAAGCTGTGCTACCCAGAAATCCCCTTCCCACAGAAAGAGAATGGCCCTTGCCTTATGTCTTGCTAGAGGCTTTTGTTGTTCTTCTGGGAAATTCCAGGTTCAGCCTCTTGCTATCCAAGCCATACTTGTTCTTGCTTTCAAAGAAGACCATCAGTAGTGTCCAGAACTTGCATTCCTTCACAGGCCTTCTGTATGGGATGAGATAAATGTTCTTCCTAGAACATGAACAGCAGAGTTGTTCACACCACCCGAATTGTCGAGATTGTCCCTAAACAAATGCTTTTCTCTCTTTCCCCACTTCTAGTGGCTGACAAGGCTGCCTACCTAACGGGCCTTAACTCAGCTGAATTTCTCAAGGCCTTGTGTTACCCCCGAGTCAAGGTTGGGAATGAATATGTGACCAAAGGTCAAAACGTGACACAGGTAACATCTGACAGTTGCAAATGCACAGCTTGAAGGAGTATATGCACATTTTGGTTTATCCCTCAGAGGTAACTCCAGTCCTGTCTTCTCTGCACCAGGTGAACAATTCAGTGGGTGCACTGGCAAAGGCGATGTTTGAGAAGATGTTCCTGTGGATGGTTGTTCGCATCAACCAACAGCTGGACACGAAGCAGCCCAGGCAATACTTCATTGGTGTCCTGGACATTGCTGGCTTTGAGATCTTTGATGTAAGGAGCAAGGATTTGACAGCACAATCAAGCAATGGGCAAGGAGGGGTCATGAGGACTCAGAAACACATAGAGGACTAAGGTTCACATAGCTGTGAGCCAAAGGGGTGGATGCTCTTGTCAACATAGTGGTCTGGGCAAGTTCACAGCATGTGTCCTGTGCTATGAATGCAGTGATGATGCAAGGACTTCAGTGTCAGAACACAGAAAGACCCAGATTATTGATCTGAGGCCAGGGAACTTCTTGGGTGGGACCCTGAGGAGGTTTCTATTGTCCCGCAGCTCAAAGAACTGATACCAATGGAGCTACTGAGCTTAGCAAAGATTTGCAGTGTAGTAGTACAGTGAAAAAGAATTGTAACTTTTGGTTTGATCTGCAAAGTAATAATGAAAATGTCCTTCAAGGCCAGTGAGTGTTAGAGTAGAAGGCCTGCTAAGGAAACATATGCTGGTACTGTAGGGTTGGGACGGGTGTTTCAACTTTAGGCAGCCTTAGGAGAATGGCAGCAAAGGCTGATGGTTTTGGCACACCTTGAGAATCTGTGCACCTTTCCTTGCTTTGGGCAGTTCAACAGCTTTGAGCAGCTGTGCATCAACTTCACCAATGAGAAACTGCAACAGTTCTTCAACCACCACATGTTCGTGCTGGAGCAGGAGGAGTACAAGAAGGAAGGGATTGAATGGGAGTTCATTGACTTTGGCATGGACCTGGCTGCCTGCATTGAGCTCATTGAGAAGGTACCTTTCCCATGCAGGAATATGATGGCTGTTGGAATGCTGTGCTGTTTCTGATCCATAGTCAGCTCAGAAAGAACTCACAGTCAGACTTGTAGCATCAGTTAAGGAAAGTATTTTGCACAGAAACTTAGTTTAGTCTGGGGAAGAGAAATGGGGAAATGCATATATGTGTCATCAGTCTGCATCATCTAGTCTTCAAGCATGGAAAAGTAACATGGACTCCCATCAACAGACTTCTATAAACAAACCGGATACAGTCTTCTTTTCTTCCTTCTCCAAAGGCTCAAAACCAAAGTTCACAGCCAAATTTGAGAAATAAATATCATATCACCTGACCTCCCCAAGCTACAGAGCCCCTTATGGCTGTTTTCCCCATTATTTTTTTTCTTTACCCTTACTCCCCCAATTCTACACCCAATTCTCATGTGAGCTGGACAGACGAGTTCCTACCAGTTCCATGAAGATAGGCTGCAGGGAGGCAAGGGACTGCAGAAATAAAGTCTTCAAGTGAGAGTAACTCCTGGCTTTCATCCAGGCTGAGATGCTGCCAAGAGTACAACTAGTCTTTGATGTTCATAGCACAGGCCTTTTGTCATTGTCATAGAATCACAGAATGGTTTGGGTTGGAAGGAACCATAAAGAACCTCTTGTTCCAATCCCCTACCATGGGGTGGCACTCCTTCCACTAGACCAGGCAGATGAACGTCACATCCAAAGTGATCTTGAACATTTCCATTTTAATTTTTCCTTGTCATTTCTTGTGATTTCTCCCAGCCCATGGGCATCTTCTCCATCCTGGAAGAGGAGTGCATGTTCCCCAAGGCAACTGACACCTCTTTCAAGAACAAGCTCTATGACCAGCACCTGGGCAAGTCCAACAACTTCCAGAAGCCCAAGCCTGCCAAAGGCAAGGCTGAGGCCCACTTCTCCCTGGTGCACTATGCTGGCACAGTGGACTACAATATCACTGGCTGGCTGGAGAAGAACAAGGACCCTCTGAATGAAACTGTCATTGGGCTGTACCAGAAATCATCTGTGAAGACCCTGGCTTTACTCTTTGCATCATATGGTGGAGCAGATGCTGGTCAGTTTTTTTTTAGAAATTGTATTTTTAATGTGAGACAAAGTTTTCTCAGCATTAAAGCTGCAAACGCTAGAAATATAAAGTGGCTTTATGTTCTGTAGTATCCATTACATATTGTCCATATTATTAAACTTTTTTTCTTTTCTTTGATTTTCAGATGCTGGTGGTGGTGGCAAGAAGGGAGGCAAGAAGAAGGGTTCTTCTTTCCAGACTGTCTCAGCTCTCTTCAGGGTAATTAGAGTAGTCATTATCTCTGTGAAGATGGGAAAGCATTTTTGTTGTGAATCTGTTTCTTTTTTGGATACAACTCTTGTCATCCTTTAAAATCCTTCCCTTTTCATCCCTGGAATGTACAGAATATTCTTTTCAGAATGCCATGCCCTTTTTTGAATATTCCACAAATTATCGGAAGGCTTAAGTTCTCCTACTTAGGTGTGAGTTAGTAACTTATTAGCTTACTTTCTTAAAATCCTCTCTGTAGCATTCAGATCTATTTTCTAGACTTGTTTTATGTCTTTAGACAGATTTTCAGTACTGACTCATAGTAAAATTTGAAGATAATAGGTCAAACATAAAAAGCAGAATAAATTATCAATAATTACAGGATTTTAAGACAGTGACTTGATTTCAATGTGAAAAAAGAGTTAATGTTAAATTATATCAAAATAATGACTCATGAGGTCAGTTTTCTGTAATGTCTTCAAAGTTTGAGACTGAATTACTATTAAAATGGTCATTTTATATGGATTATAAAATCCATATATATGGATATAATATGGAAATGGATATCATATCCATATATGGATTATAAATCTTTCTCCTCCATTTGGAAATAACTTACTTAGCTGACAAATCATATGCTAGTCTTGCTTTATCAAGAGTATGTACTTTATTTAAATCCCCAACAATTTACCACAAGAATGACCAACTTAAATGAAAATAGTGCAATGATTGCCCTGTATTTGGATGAGAAGGTCAAGGAAAAGTAATTCTAACCATTATTTTATAAAAGAACTTCCAAACCAAAATTAGGGAGCCTTTAGCTTCTGATTTTCATTTTGGGAGTTCTGCAAGTTATTTTGGAGAAGACAGATCTGCATCCTGAAACACCAATTTGATACATCCACTGTTAAGATTGCAATGCTTGCACTTAATAATGTAAACTTCATTTCATAATCTCACAGGAGAATTTAAACAAGCTGATGGCTAACTTGAGAAGCACTCACCCCCATTTTGTACGGTGCATCATCCCAAATGAAACTAAAACACCTGGTAAGTAAAGCCAAGAAGAAGAAAGCTTGAGCAGCAGAAGCTCTTCTCCTGAGTGTCAAACAGCAGGGCAGTGACTAATGGTGGTGTTTGCCAGGTGCCATGGAGCACGAGCTGGTGCTGCACCAGCTGCGCTGTAATGGCGTGCTGGAAGGGATCAGGATTTGCAGGAAAGGCTTCCCCAGCAGAGTCCTCTATGCTGACTTCAAACAGAGGTAAGAGCTCTGCATCTTTCTGCCAATTCAGACCAAGCTGAAGAGCTTTCTTCTTATAATATACTTCAAACTTTTTATTTAAATTGGTATTGATAATTGGTATTGAGTTTCACTATCTGTTTATAATGATGTGGCAGTGCTGAGATCAGGATTGTTTTTTACTTAAAATTACTATTAAAAACATTTCCCGTATCCTGTCCTGAGAGGATGAACCATCTCCAGGCATGAGATCAGTTCAATGGTCTGAAAATTTCTGGTGGTGGTTTCAACAATTGTGATTTCTTCATGTTTTATTTCCTTTTGCAGATATAGAGTACTTAATGCCAGTGCTATCCCAGAGGGACAGTTCATGGACAACAAGAAAGCTTCAGAGAAGCTCCTTGGGTCCATTGATGTAGATCATACCCAGTACAAATTTGGTCACACCAAGGTAAAAACAAGTCCAGTGTTAGAATTTTGCCAAAAGCAGTTAAGAGTGGACTCAGTCAGGGGATCAGGCACAGCACAATAACATAACAGAGATGCCAGACTATGGGCCACTATCAGCAAGTTCCCAGTCTCACAGTAGTCAGTCAAGGCAAGTGAGGATGACCCAGGAATGGTAGTCACACTCAACTGAGAGTTCACACCATCAGTCAAGTTTGTTACAGTAAGCATGGTCCAAGCTGAAGCCATAAAACCTTGGTTTTGAAGATTTGTCAGGGTCAGATATAGGTTAGCTAAAAAGGCAAGGCCCTAGTCATTAATTCATGGGCATATACACAGCAGTGAGATTGGTGTAACATCAAGCCAGGAATTAAGTTAATAGGTCATGGTAGAGCTCACCAGTGTCCATGCCCAGGTTTAGGAGTGGCTGAGGCTGTGGCTGAACTGGAAACCAGTACTCATGACAAATAGCTTAGACAAGGACTGAATGCTTAGGGCTGAGATTATGGGAAGTTCTAAGTCCTTGGACAGAGGATTTGGGAGAGGGTGCAAGGTAACACTGATCACGGCTATTAAAATCTTTCAGCAATCTGAATGACTCTAAACTTCTGTCCTACATCACAATGACATGGTGCAACATTTCCTCTCTCAAGGTGTTCTTCAAAGCTGGGTTGCTGGGACTCCTGGAGGAGATGAGAGATGACAAGTTGGCAGAAATCATCACTCGCACACAAGCCAGGTGCAGGGGATTCTTGATGAGAGTGGAGTACAGGAGAATGGTGGAGAGGAGGTAGATATTTCTCATATTTAGTTGATTTTAATGGAACTTTACTGATGAAGTTTAAATTAATCACACCAAAGCCATGTAATAACTGCGTGAATTTAATTTCAGGGAGTCCATCTTCTGTATCCAGTACAATGTTCGTTCATTCATGAATGTCAAACACTGGCCGTGGATGAAGCTGTTCTTCAAGATCAAGCCCTTGCTGAAGAGTGCAGAGTCTGAGAAGGAAATGGCCAATATGAAGGAAGAGTTTGAGAAAACCAAGGAGGAGCTTGCCAAATCTGAGGCAAAGAGGAAGGAGCTAGAGGAGAAAATGGTGGCCCTGGTGCAGGAGAAAAATGACCTGCAGCTCCAAGTGCAGGCAGTGAGTATCATTGTTTATTTTTCCCTGGAAAAAGAATGATATATTGTCAGAATGCTTCTTGTCCCAGACAGAGACTCACAGGAATTAATGGGTGGGAGAAAACAGTCTAAATCACACTCTCTGAGGCACTCTACTGTGGAGCAAACAGGCTCTGGCAGGGGCATAGCGAGACTCCTGGCAGACCCACATGGCACTCACCATCGCTGTTGTGTGAGGACAGAGCCATGTAACACCAACCAGTGTGTATTGAACTGCAGAGAACTTGGAGCAGGAATATAAATAATTTTCAAAGTGCTTCTGTCTAACAGAGTAAAGGCAAACCTGAGAAAGACCTACTTTTCGTACTTACAGCTATACGAGAAAGCCTTGATTATTTTCAGAGAAATGGATATTTTCCATTCAAACTCAAATAGTACAAGGGAGTTTCTTAACACCCAATGAAATAACCAGCTAGTTACCACAGAAGATCCTAGACGTGGCCTGGAAAGAAGCCACAGAGGTAGCTGATAGGCTAGAACTCTATTTGGC
Source organism: Catharus ustulatus (assembly GCF_009819885.2). Classification (NCBI taxonomy): domain Eukaryota; kingdom Metazoa; phylum Chordata; class Aves; order Passeriformes; family Turdidae; genus Catharus; species Catharus ustulatus. The sequence continues at coordinate 2,128,888 of NC_046240.1, forward strand.
ATGTAGTCAGTACAACAGTGATACATTTCTTTCTCAAAAAAAGTGTTCTCAGAAATTGAAAAGCCACTAAAACCCAAGTATTTTCAGGCTTTGTTGAGACAATTAAAAAGAAAAAGTGAGTAGATACAATTTCCATAAGAAAAAATACATACGCCAAGCCCTCAATCATGCTGAAATGAGAAATTTAATTAGAATCTTCTGCATTAGTGCTTGTGCTATGAGGCAATCTCATAGATAACTGCCCTGGGATACCCAAAAGACACAAAAACATTGAAATAAATATATATTTACCAGTAATATATATTTACCAGTAAACAGCAATCAAGGTCCTTCTGTTGCTTGGCATAAAGGTCACTTTTAAACTCACTGACTGTGATTAAAAAAGGAAGAGTAGAGAAAGTTCACAACATCAGAACACAAAAAAATCTGTCTCCCCACCAGGAAGCAGATAGCTTGGCTGATGCTGAGGAAAGGTGTGACCAGCTCATCAAAACCAAAATCCAGCTGGAAGCCAAAATTAAAGAAGTGACTGAAAGGGCTGAGGATGAAGAGGAAATTAACGCTGAGCTGACAGCCAAGAAGAGAAAACTGGAGGATGAATGTTCAGAGCTGAAGAAAGACATTGATGACCTTGAGCTAACACTGGCCAAGGTGGAGAAGGAAAAACATGCCACAGAAAACAAGGTATGAGGCAGAACCTGTCACTTGCACTCTGGAAAAGAGCCCTGTGCTATTACAGGACCTCTATAGCTACTTCCTTTATTTACATTTGCTGCCTTCTACCCTAAGGTGAAAAACCTGACCGAGGAAATGGCAACCCTGGACGAGACCATCGCCAAGCTGACAAAAGAGAAGAAAGCCCTCCAAGAGGCCCATCAGCAGACCCTGGATGACCTGCAGGTAGAGGAGGACAAAGTCAATACTCTGACCAAAGCCAAGACCAAGCTGGAACAGCAAGTGGATGATGTAAGCACACAGAGCAGGAACAGGACAGGTATGGAGTCCAACCTGGCTGGTAGAGCACTGATGGTTTTGTTGTGTTTAGCTGGAAGGGTCCCTGGAGCAAGAGAAGAAACTGCGCATGGACCTGGAGAGAGCTAAGAGGAAACTGGAAGGAGACCTGAAGCTGGCCCAGGACAGCATCATGGATTTGGAGAATGATAAGCAGCAGCTGGATGAGAAACTGAAGAAGTAAGTGTCTCTCTGGGGAAACTGAGTGCTGGCCTGCAGAACTTGTCTTTTTTCTTTGAGCTCTAACATGGTTAATTTTGCCCAAAGGAAAGACTTTGAAATCAGCCAGATCCAGAGCAAGATCGAGGATGAACAAGCCCTGGGCATGCAACTGCAGAAGAAGATCAAGGAGCTGCAGGCAAGTGTCTGTTCCTTCCCCAGCCTTGCTCAGGCTCAGCTCAGGCAGGAGGAGGGCACAGGTGTGAAGGGTCCCTGCTGTTCTGCAGGCCCGTATTGAGGAGCTGGAGGAGGAAATTGAGGCAGAGCGAACCTCTCGTGCTAAAGCAGAGAAGCATCGGGCTGACCTGTCCAGGGAGCTGGAGGAGATCAGTGAGCGCCTGGAAGAAGCAGGAGGGGCCACAGCAGCTCAGATCGAGATGAACAAGAAGCGTGAGGCAGAATTCCAGAAGATGCGCCGTGACCTGGAAGAGGCCACGCTGCAGCACGAAGCCACGGCTTCTGCCCTGCGCAAGAAGCACGCGGACAGCACAGCTGAGCTGGGGGAGCAGATCGACAACCTGCAACGTGTGAAGCAGAAGCTGGAGAAGGAGAAGAGTGAGCTGAAGATGGAGATTGATGACTTGGCCAGCAACATGGAGTCTGTCGCCAAAGCCAAGGTATGGATTGCAGGAGTAAATGCTGACAGGGACAAAGTGTGGCAGAAAAGCTGCCTCTACCAGGCACATTTCCAGAAAAAAATTCCCACTGTGACAATAAGGCAGAGTGCAGACCATCATCTCTTCTCCCTTTCCTGTTTTTTCTCTCTAGGCCAACCTGGAGAAGATGTGCCGCACACTGGAAGATCAGCTGAGTGAGCTTAAAACAAAGGAGGAGCAGAATCAGCGCATGATCAACGACCTCAATACGCAAAGAGCTCGTCTGCAGACAGAGTCGGGTGAGACATCCTCATGCCCAAAGTTCAATGGCTGGAGCTGCATGCCCTGGGCAAGCCAGAGGGTGCAGGGTAGCAGCTACTATAAGGCCTCCAGGCCATTCCTGGTTACGTGGCTTTACAAGCAGAAGGTGTCATAGGAGGAACAGTGTGCTTCCTTTTTTCTTTTTCCCTTCCCAGGTGAATATTCCCGCCAGGTGGAGGAGAAAGATGCTCTGATTTCTCAGCTGTCTAGGGGCAAGCAAGGATTTACCCAACAGATTGAAGAACTCAAGAGACATCTAGAGGAAGAAATCAAGGTCTGAAAGTACCCTAGTGTCCTCAGCCTACATGACCCCCAAAAGCATCTGCAGAATCCTGTCTAACACTAGACTGCTCCAGTGTTCCTTCCCTAAACACACACAGGGCTGCAGGGAACGGCACTAATGCACAACTCCCCACTCTTAATCTAGAGAGGGAAGGAAGCAGAATACTTTAGGTGCCAGAGGAAGTCATCCACTAGGGTTCCACAAGATTCTGATAATCCTCTCTAAGACACAATTCAGCTACATATTTACACAAACAGCAGATTAGTGTCCCCAGAGGAGCTGTCACTAATGTGTCCTGATGCTCCAGAATGTGTCAGTGAGGGCATCACCAGCTCCAAGATTTACATATTCCCATTTGGACTTTCATTCCAATTTCACTGTCAAGTTCACAGTCAAGAGGAATTTCAATATATGTATTCAGGTTACCAAAGCCAATGTCCCCACAGGCCAAGAACGCCCTGGCCCACGCCCTGCAGTCCGCTCGCCATGACTGTGACTTGCTCCGGGAACAATATGAGGAGGAGCAGGAGGCCAAGGGGGAGCTGCAGCGAGCCCTGTCCAAGGCCAACAGCGAAGTGGCCCAGTGGAGAACCAAATACGAGACAGACGCGATTCAGCGCACGGAGGAGCTCGAGGAGGCCAAGTATGTGGGAAGCAGGATGGTAAATGATGGGAGAATACGGAAGAAATTTGGACTCTCTGAGAATGTCTTAAGAAAAGAGTTGGATAAAGCCAATGATATACTGTCATTGTAAAAAAAGGGGAGAGGGAGTAAAAAAGGGTAGATTGGAAGGGAAAATATCTGCTTTAGAAGTGCTAAAACAAGCTTAATCCTCCATAGATGATCGGACACAGAAAAAGATAGATCCTTTTGTATCTTTGAAAAGTGTTCGGCTCAAAAACCCCAAAATGAAAAACTCCCAACTCATGACAATATAGAACTGTTCTTCCAATCTCTAATGCGGCACTCTGCTTCTCTCCTCCAGGAAGAAACTGGCCCAACGACTGCAGGATGCAGAGGAACATGTTGAAGCTGTCAATGCCAAATGTGCCTCCCTGGAAAAGACAAAGCAGAGGCTGCAGAATGAAGTGGAGGACCTGATGATTGATGTGGAGAGATCCAATGCTGCCTGCGCTGCTCTGGATAAGAAGCAGAAGAACTTTGACAAGGTCTTTTGGCCTCCAGCACTCCTGGCCAGAGCATGCCCCCGGGATGGCCACAGCCCTACTCACAGGCCGTTTCTCTGCAGATCCTGGCAGAATGGAAGCAGAAGTATGAGGAAACACAAGCTGAGCTGGAGGCCTCCCAGAAGGAGTCTCGCTCTCTCAGCACGGAGCTGTTCAAGATGAAGAATGCCTATGAGGAGTCCTTGGACCACCTGGAGACAATGAAGCGGGAGAACAAGAACTTGCAGCGTAAGTCCCTGGCCCTCTGCTCCTCGCTGCCCTTTCTCACAATCTTGTCTCTCTGCCACACTTAATGGCTCTGGGCCTGCAGGGATAAGAACATGCCTGGCCCCTTGATGCACCAGAGCCTTTCTCCATTCAGCTCTGTGCTTGACCATGCTGTTTTTCACCTTTCCTTGCAGAGGAGATTTCTGACCTCACAGAGCAGATTGCTGAGGGAGGAAAGGCGATTCATGAGCTGGAGAAAGTGAAGAAGCAGACTGAGCAGGAAAAATCTGAACTGCAAGCCTCCCTGGAGGAAGCTGAGGTACACAGAAGGCTAATAAATGGTGTGCCCATTTAGGAGTATGGGTGTAGTTCTTTGGAGAGACTGCAGAAAAGTAAGCCTACCTTTCTTGTGGGACTGCTAAGATTACTTAGAATGTAAGACACTCTTCATGCTGAACTGTGCAGGCCTCCCTGGAACATGAAGAGGGGAAGATCCTGCGCCTGCAGCTTGAGCTCAACCAAGTGAAGTCTGAGATTGACAGGAAGATAGCAGAGAAAGATGAGGAGATTGACCAGATGAAGAGGAACCACCTCCGAGTTGTGGACTCCATGCAGAGCACCCTGGATGCTGAGATCAGGAGCAGGAATGAAGCCCTGAGGCTGAAGAAGAAGATGGAGGGAGATCTGAATGAAATGGAGATCCAGCTGAGCCATGCCAACCGCCAGGCTGCAGAGGCACAGAAGAACCTGAGAAACACCCAGGCAGTGCTCAAGGTCTGTTCAGCAGAGCTAGAGAAAGAGAAATTAAATCCCTGAGTTCTTTGCCACTCAAGTACCCACTGACGCCTGGCAATTTCTCTTGTCTCTCTTTCCAGGATACCCAGCTGCACTTGGACGATGCTCTCAGGACACAGGATGACCTGAAGGAGCAGGTGGCCATGGTGGAGCGCAGAGCAAACCTGCTGCAGGCTGAAGTTGAGGAGCTCCGGGCAGCCCTGGAGCAGACAGAGCGGTCAAGGAAACTGGCTGAGCAGGAGCTTCTGGATGCCACTGAACGTGCACAGCTCCTCCACAGCCAGGTCAGGCGCTACTGGAAATTATTCCCATTCATAAGTGATAACAAATAATTAACTTATTATTCATCTTGCAAGTGGTTACTTGGTAAATATTTGAAGAAGTGTGCTGCAATATGTCCCCTCCAACCAACCCTCAATATCTAGTTTTGTGCTAAAGAAATCTCTTGCACTAAAGACTTTCCTAAACTCTACACACATTTTCAGGCCTTAATGTGGAGGCATTTGGTTTGACAGTAGGAATCCTGTCTTTCCTGTTGCACAGAACACCAGCCTGATCAACACCAAGAAGAAGCTGGAAACAGACATTTCCCAGATCCAGAGTGAAATGGAGGATACCATCCAGGAAGCCCGCAATGCTGAGGAGAAGGCCAAGAAAGCCATCACAGATGTGAGTTGGGCACTCCTGGCATTGCTGATGGTGAATGTGATCTGCCCAAAATATCTCCAGCCCTAAAATGGCTTTGACCCTTTGCTCTGACCAGGCGGCCATGATGGCAGAAGAGCTGAAGAAGGAGCAGGACACCAGTGCCCACCTGGAGAGGATGAAGAAGAACCTGGACCAGACAGTGAAGGACCTGCAGCACCGTCTGGAAGAGGCCGAGCAGCTGGCACTGAAGGGAGGGAAGAAACAACTTCAGAAGCTGGAAGCCAGGGTGTGTATGGCTGGGGCTGTGCCTGAGTGAGCGTGTCCTTGGAGAGACATTGCCAGGGAAGCTGCAGGGATGGGCTTGTCCTTGCAGGTGCGGGAGCTGGAAGGGGAGGTTGATGCTGAGCAGAAGCGCAGCGCTGAAGCCGTGAAGGGAGTGCGCAAGTACGAGCGGAGGGTGAAGGAACTGACCTACCAGGTAAGGCAGGAGGTCTCCTGCTCTGACAGGATTTCTCACAGTGAGTCACATTCTGCACACACCATCCCCAAGGGGAATTGTTACCCTTGCATGATGGAGTACCATGAATTGAATTTCTATCCTGTTTGCCAACCTCTTTAGTCTGAGGAAGACAGGAAGAATGTCCTCAGGCTGCAGGATCTGGTGGACAAGCTGCAAATGAAAGTGAAATCCTACAAGAGACAAGCTGAGGAAGCTGTAAGTATTGCTTGGAGAATGGGCAAAGGCCACATTCCACTGGGGCAGGACACACATTGAATAAGGCTGCATACCAGGAGAGGGGGATGGAAGAAACTCCTGAGACACAACCAACTTGGCCACGCTGTTTTGCTGTTGTATCATGAGGCCTTGGTGAGCTCTGGGCACCCTGCAGTCAGGGAGCTTCATTAAGGGAACCTCTGCAGCCTGTTTCACACAGGAGGCCAGAATAAACAAACCCAGGGGACACACCCACTGATTGACAAGTTCCTGAATCTCTGCTAATAATCAGCAACAGAAGGCTAATAACTCATACAGACCCGTAGTGTGAGAGTAAATATAGAAATGACAAATTGAAATTATGAAATTGCAGTCCTGGTGAAGCTTGTCCCAGCAGGGCCCTGAAAAGGGGAGGATGAGGAGCTCTGTGTGAGGCTGATGTGTGAGCAGTGGTGGGAGGGGAATGGAGATTTTCAGCCCCATTAGACTGACTTGCAGCAGGAGTGAAACCCCTGCCCTGTGCTCCTGACCCCTGATTCTCTTTCCATACACAGGAGGAGCTGTCCAATGTCAACCTGTCCAAGTTCCGCAAGATCCAGCACGAGCTGGAGGAAGCCGAGGAACGGGCTGACATTGCAGAGTCACAGGTCAACAAGCTCCGAGTGAAGAGCCGGGACATTCATGGCAAGAAGATAGAAGAGGAGGAGTGAGAATGTCACAAGGCAGCAAAGTGACCTGAGGGCTGCACAAAATGTGCAACTTCTGTCACTGTCTTCCGGATTTGAGATTTGCAACTATCTCAATACATAGGGAATAAAGTGTAGATTTATTTGCATTCATATCATGTGCAGTAGTTTTCTTTTTCTTTTTTTTTTTTTTTTTTTAGAGGTGTTGTCTATATAACTGTTAATCTTTGAACACAGTTTCGGCTTATAATACCTATAATACCTCTATGTAGCTTTGAGGTACATCTTTTTATCATCTAATTATCAAATTATTATCCCTTCTATAACACTTTAGCCAATGCTCAAAGAATTAATAATGACATAAGTAATCCTTAGAGACAAAGAGTGAAATAGAAACTTATTTGTGCTGTTGCCTGCGTTGGTCAAGCTACTGTTAGAGTAAGTCAGAGTGGTGTTGGACAGGAAGAACACATTTGCAATGAATTTACATTATTTCAGGCACTAAGACAAGGAATGATAGATTAGAAATGTATATTAGAAGGCTTCGTTGACATTCAGCAAATGGTGCCATTAAATAGTACATCAGATTCACTACTGTTAAATCACAACACTACAGACAGAGAAACAAAATTCAGTGTCATTTGTGAAGACATGCACTCTGGGCTGACAATGCTTTGTCAGGAGAGAGTTCTGCCACATGTTCTATGTAATTGTGTGAAAATATCAGCCCATTTCTCAGCAGCTGTAGCAGAAGGGAAAATAAGAAGAAACATGGTCAAGGAGACCAATTACAGCCATGGACTTAGGAAAATAAGCTTTCTAAGATAACCTTGTATAGAAGGAAAAGAGCAAACTGCACTTCTGTAAGAAGATGCACAATTTATTGGAAATGTGTATAAAATGCCTACCCCATCTCAGCTGACAGATAGCCATAAAGGTTTGAACCCTGCAGATGAGCCTAAAATCTTGAGATATGTATATGGAGGTATATGAAATGGTACAAACAAGTCCCATTAGAGAGATCGGCTTCAGGCTGGAGGCCCAAGGCAATGTTGGGGAGTGGGCAGGAAGGTGAGCACCCTGCCAGCTCTGTGGAAGTCAAGATGAGGAGTAAGCACCAGCAGGGATTGCAAGGAAACTGCCTGTCTGCTCCCCAACAGATGAAGAGATCCTGAACAGACCATGGGCGCAATCAGGCAGTATCCCACTGTCCCACATTTATAGCTGTCCCAGGCATTGGTGACATGTGAAAAAAGCACAGACAGCTGTGGTGATGCCCCAGGGTGGGTGCTGGTGTAGGGCACAAAGACATCAGCAGGGCTGTGGTTGTGCCTTTTGCCTCAGCATTTAGGCTGTTGATATCAGGGCAGGCTTTATTCCCAGCTTCAAGCCCACCAGGCTGCTGTCAGTCACAGGGAGCTGCCGGGGCAGCGCTGACCAGGCCCTCTGCTCCAGGCACCCAGTACCAGGGGATGGCAGCCTGGAGCCATCGAGGGCCCAGCTCTGGGCTCCCTCCACTGCAGACCAGCAACGAGATCTCCCTGAAACCTGGGTGCTTCAAACTGGCTGAAACTACCTGGCCTACGTGTTAGGAGCTAATCTAAAATCCAGCCGGGTGGGTCAGCCAGTTTCATGTGTTCCCCCCGGGGCACAACAGAAAACAGGTGTGATGGGCTGAAGAACACCTGGAAATATTTAGGTCATCAATGTTGGAAGAAAAGGCCCTGGGCTGACAGAAGCAGCCACTGTTCAGTGCACTTGGCCTCTTCTGCACTGGATGCTCTGCCCAGAAAGGGAACCACGGAGGTATTTGGGTGTGTGTGACTACCGAAAGGACAAGACACCGTGTCACCATGTTTGTGGAGCAGCCTGAGGTGAGCAACTGCTGGGGAAGAGAAGGCTTTAAGGAGACCTCCTTGTGGCCTTCAGTACATAAAGAAGTATTATAAAAATGAGTGACTTTACATAGGCAGATAGTCATATGAAAAGAGGGGTAAGATTTTGAACTAAAAGAGGAGAGGTTTAGAATAGATATTAGGAAGGAATTCTTCCCTGTGAGGGTGGCGAGGCCCTGGCACAGGGTGCCCAGGGCATCTATGGCTGCCCTGGATTCACTGGAAGGGATCCCCTGGCCCCTGCCAAGGCCAGGCTGTACAGGGCTTGGGGCAATGTGGAATAGTTGTCCCTGCCCATGGCAGGTGATGGAACTCAGCAGGATTTTAGGATCCCTTCCAACCCAAGCCAGTTACGATTCTCTGATTCTGTGAAACTGGAGATTTGCCTTATTAGCAGTTTCCTGTTTCACACTAAGTATTTATGAAGGCATGTTCAAAGACCCTCCATGCAATCACTACTGATTCCACCATGGCAGAATATGCAGAAACCAGGTGAGGAAGTGCAAGGACAAGAAACAATAGGACTATGAGCTGTGTAGAGATAGGCCTGACCTGAGAAAGATCAATAAAGTGATTGAGGACATGGGATCCCTGCAACTTGGATTTCCCTGTGAGTCAGTGTTTCCAAGAGATTGGCCCCTTGCCATCATTAATTTAAAAGACTGTTTTTTCAGCATTCCACTCCATTCAAACGATGCCCTGAAGTTTGCTTTTTCGGTTCCAGCTATCAACAGAGGAGAACTACTGCAAAGATATTACTGGAAATTTTTACCCCAAGGGATGAAGAACTCCCCTAACTATATTTTGCCAATATTTTGTTTCACAAACTTTATCTCCAGCTTGACAAAAGCACCCACGATCCTTAATTCTACACTACATGGATGATTTGCTCATTGCAGCCCCAACACAAATGTAGATGGAACAAACTCGTGATAGTGTTGTTGCAGAAGTCAAGAAGGCTGGACTGTTGGAGTCAGTGAGCTAGGTCTCTCTGAATTCTTCAAAGAGAAATCAGAGTGCAGAGATTGAATTGAAGTCTTTGGACGGATTGAAGTATGTTAAGGTAATCACACATAAGGCAGAAGTGTAAATTTGAGTTTTAGCATAAGTAAGTCATTAAGTAAGTTTCAATGTGAGCTGTAGTGCTTTTAGTAAGGAAAAATGCTTAAGATGCCAGAGTAGAAGAACAAGTTCTAGTGAAGGTTAACAAACTTACTAATGCTTTCAGTAGAGGCTCCAGGAGCTCCTTGTTAGACACTCCTTAGACAAAATAGAACTTCAGTGAGAATATTGCTTACATTTTTCAGATAGAACAAGATAGATTGTATACGTCATTTATACGTATCCTAGCATGTTAGGAAATTAGAATTCTCATAGGTTGAGAATTAATGGTTTGAGTTTACGTGTTAGCTCGTTAGAAAAATCCTATATAAGATTACAGTAGTTTCACGAATACAAGCCGCACGGATTATAAGCCGCACCCCCGGTGCCTCGACAATGTTGCTGTCTTTGTCAATAGATAAGCCGCACCCCGAATATTAGCCGCACTTTCGTTCGTCGCGAGAATCCGTGCGCAGCTTTCACAAATTGGCCAATTAGTAAGAGGATCGCGGCATAGCGGGCTTTACTGGCTCGGGGCGGGGCCAGGCAGGCTCGGCCCGCTCATGGTTGCCGACGGGGCCGGGTGGCCCAGCTCAGCGCCACGGCTCGGCGGGGCTGGCCGGGTGGTGCTGCCGCCGCCGCCGGGCTCGCTGGCCCCCCTCTCCCGTCAGCACCGCCCCGCTGCCGCGTTCGCTCGCCCGGCTGGCAGGGCTGCCGCCGCCGGGCTCGCCGTCCGCCCCGCTGCCGCTTTCGCTCGCGCCGCGCCTCGCGAGCGCCGCGCCCGCCCCGCGCCGCGCCCGCCCCGCGGCGCTTTCGCGGCTCGCGGCGGCGCTTTCGCGGCTCGCGGTTCGCGGCTCGCGGCGGCGCTTTCGCGGTTCGCGGCTCGCGGCGGCGCTTTCGCGGCTCGCGGCTCGCGGCTCGCGGTTCGCGGCTCGCGGTTCGCGGCTCGCGGTTCGCGGCTCGCGGCGGCGCTTTCGCGGCTCGCGGTTCGCGGCTCGCGGCGGCGCTTTCGCGGCTCGCGGTTCGCGGCTCGCGGCGGCGCGCTCGCGGCTCGCGGCTCGCGGTTCGCGGCTCGCGGTTCGCGGCTCGCGGCGGCGCTTTCGCGAGCGGCACTTTCGCGAGCGGCGGCGCTTTCGCTCGCCGGGCGGCGCTTTCGCGAGCGCCGCTTTCGCTCGCCCCGCCGGCAGGGCTGCCGCCGCCGCCACCACGCTCGCCGGCCGCCCCCTCCCGTCTGCACCGCCGCCGCGTTTCCTCGCCCTGGCCGGCACTGCAGGCCCCCCCACGCTGCTGGCCCCGATTATGCTGGGCTTCCCCCGCTGCCAGGCAGCCCCACCCGCCGGCCTTCCTGCTTCTGCCATGCTCCCCTGCACTGCTAGCCCCAGTTCTCCCGGGCTCCCCCGCCCTGCTGGCTCAGGCTCTGCCGCCCGCCCCCGACACTGCTGGCCCCGCCTCTGCCAGGCTTTCCCACCTCTGCCGGGGCCGGCCGGGCTCCAGCTTGGCTTGGGGCTGCCGCGGGCTCTCACTTCCGTGTTGGCAGCTTTTAGAATTTTGTTAATAGATTAGCCGCCCCGGAATATTAGCCGCACTTCCGGGTTTCCACCAAAATTTTGGTCAAATTGGTGCGGCTTGTATTCGTGAAATTACTGTATGTATTAGGGAGAGTTGGTCCTTTATGCCATTGGTCTTTGATTTTGCTTTTTGCCATCGCTTTCTATTTTGCTATTGCTTTGTTTGCCAGCATCTTCATCACCTCAGAAGAAGATAGGGGCGGCTGCAGTAACATCGGCTTCCCAGGACCTTGACAGGAACAGCTTCTACTTCTATTTGGGACTCTAATGTAACAAAACTTAGCATAGACTTTGACTGTGACTTTGCTTTAAAACTGATGCGCTTTGTAATAAACAACCTTTTAGCAACTATTAGCTGTTTTAATCATTTAAGATAATCCGACACAAAGGTTGTGTAAAGAGCACCGGAAGTTTATAACCTCACACCGGACTGGAAATTTCTACATCAAAAATAAAAGAAATCCCACCCTGGAAATGTCTGGGATAGATGATGACAAAACAGACAATCAAGCCTCAGAAGATACAGCTTTAGACCAGCATCCATGTCTTGCAGGATCTACAACAACATTCAGGAGAAATTAATTGGGTCACACCTGTCTTGGGAATTACCAATAATGAACTTACCCCACTCTTTGACTTGCTGAGAGGAGGCTGAGGCATCAAAGCTCGTAAGACTTGAGCACCTAAAGCACAGGCAGCCCTTGAAAATGCCACAGAAGCTTTTCAGAGGAGACAAGCACATCGTTGCTCTCCAGAAAAGCCTTTATTTCTTGCAGTTGTAGATTATAGCGTTATGGACTTATCTTTCAATGGGATTCTTCTGAAAAAGATCCTTTGTTAACAATGTAATGAGATTTTGTCCCTTACAAGTCCATGTAAACAATTTCTACAGCTATAGAAATTATAGCACAAATTATAATCAAAGCCAGAACAAGATTGTTAACTTTAGCAGGCTAAGACTTTGCAATCATTTATTTACTTGTGAAAAAAGATTACCTTGATTGGGCATTGCAAAATTCAAATTATATACAAAATTATTAAATTTTATATACAAAATTTATATACAAAATTATTAAATTTTTCAGGCGTTTGTTCTATTCATTACCCAAGTCACAAATTGTTGCAAGCAAAATTAAACTTTAGAGAAAACCCTGTGTTAAGTGAAGAGCCTTTAAATGCTACAATTCTCTTCATGATAAATCTGGCAAAACCCACAAATCAGTAGTAGTATGGTTAAAGCAAGCAACAAAAACATAGAAATCAGATATTCAAACAGTGGAAGGTTCACCTCAAATTATTGAATTAGCTGCAGTAGTCAGAGGTTTTCAGCTTTTTTTTTTCTGAGCCTATCAATTTAATTACAGATTCTGCTTACATTACTAGAAGAATAAAAGGCTCAATCTTAAAAAAATGTTAGCAATGACACCCTATATTGTTGACTTGCATGTCTTTATATAGCTTTGCAGTACAGAATTAACCTGGGGGGGAAAAAAGGTTGCTTGTGTTTCTAGGTGCAGGTCCAAAGTGGGTTCCAGCAAAGAACATCAAACTGTATCATGCAGAAAGAGTGCAGATGATCCCAAGAGCAAAGAAACAAGCACACAGACTGAGTCAAACAAAAAGACTACGGACCATGACTGACATTCTTGTTCACCTGTAAAGACTGCAAATCTTGATTTTTATGCTAATGAATAAAGTTTGGAAATTGCTGGTTTTGTAAAACTTTTTTATCAAAAGCTTGGTACCCATTGTGTTATTTTAGAAAGATAAAAATACCCCCATTGAATTCTAAAAGTAGAATTACCCCCTTTTTACTATAATTGTCTAACCTCTGAATAAATCTGAGAATTGATATTCATGGAGAAGTCTTTTACCAAAAAATAGCTCATGAAAGATATGGAGCAAAATTTATTGCTATGCTGGTGCTTGCTAGTCTTGCTTGCTTCATGCAGTGCGGATTTACCTGTAGGGCAGCCAAAGACAAATGTTTGGGTTGCCTTAGCCAAGGCTGCAGGTTCAGACACCGTATGTCTTTCCAATTTGAACCCAGGAAAGCCTTTTTCAACCTGTCTAGTCGCCGTGCCAGTAAAAGACTGGCCAATACCTATATATTATGATCCTTTGACCAAAAGGCAACTGAATAGCAAACCAGGCGAAGTTGCCAATGGGAGCAATCCTGTGAGTGACTGGAACATTTGGACCAAAGAACTTCCCAAAGCATTATCTAAACCCCAAGAACTAAAGATCCTTGGTTCTTTAACAATGGATTTCTGCATTATGTTTTCAGCTAGTGATTGGCAAAAAAAGAATCCTCCAAAGTACAAAGTTACTCCCCATTACTTTGCATACAGAAATTTGCATTTTTGGTGTAATTATTCACACAGTTGGGATGGACTTTCCAAAGTTGACCAATACCCATGACAATTACCAAAAAGATATTGGTTCATTTGTGGAGATAGGGCTTGGCAAAATATTCCACCACATCTTGAAGGTGGTCCATGCAGCATTGGAAGGCTCACTATGATAGCACCTAGTGCTAAAGCAGTTGTTAAGAAGAAACATAGGGGGAAAAGTTTGCCCATCAATATGATGAAAACTGTAGAACTGATTTTAGGCCCTAGAAGGCTGTAGAAAGGGCTTCAGCAGGCTTGATATTACCCAACTTGCCTCAGCAATGGCATTGAAACAATTAGATCAGGTTGGATGTTCGTTGAGAAAACAAATCAGTGCCACATCCACTGCAATCAGTAATATACTGACAAACATTTGCAGTGCCACCCTACAAAATAAAGCAATTGATTTTCTCTTACTGACTCAAGGACATGGTTGTGAGGAGTTTGAAGGATTGTGTTGTATGAACTTGTTTAACCACTCCGAATCCATCCACAAATGTGTACAAAAGCTAAAAGATTTAATGTCTCAAATCAAAAGAAGTGATGGATCATGGTTAGACTATTTGTATCAGAGATGGAACTTTGAACATTAGTTAAGGGAACTTTAATAGGATAGGTTTATATGTTTTGATTGCTGTAGTGGTAGTATTAGTAGTAGTGCCTTGTGCACTTCAGTGTGCCTGACAGATGATGGACAAAACCATCAAGGAAGTTTTTGTTGTTCAAGAAAGAGATGTAGGAAAGGAAAATACAGAAATTTTACAGACTCTTATGCAGTTATTGTATGATAGTGTAAAGGACAATGAAGGCTTTCATTCAAGCCCTTGGAACAGAAACTTAACAATCAAGAGATAGCACTTGCTACTGGATTTGATTTATGTCCTTGGAATCAACCATATCTTTTGAAACCTTAGAACTACTGTAGTTCAAAGTAAGCAAAAAGGATCCCTTAAACAAGCAAAAAACAATATATTAAGTAAAGTTTATTAATATAGCCTTGTTTAGAAAGCTGGTAATGCTGTTTTGCTAGATAAGGAAAAATGCACTGTAGCAGAGCTATGTAATGGAAGGTAGTCAATATTTGACAAGGTCATTAAAATAATTTCTTTAGCGTTGAACCAAGAGGGGAAATTGTGGGAAATAGAAAAAAGATAAAACTCTCAGAAAGCTATGTGAAAGCAAATCTCAGGATGGAGAAATGCAAGAATACTGAAGATGCAAGGACAAGAAACTATAGGGCTATGAGCTGTGTAGAGACAGGCCTCAGGAAAATATGTTAAGCAAGATAGTAGAAATATGCAAACTTCATAATGAAGCTTTATCCATAATGAAGCTTTATCCATTGTTTTAAGCTATTACAAGCAAGCATTGTTGAAAGTATGATGTCCATGCAGCTTTATTAATTGGCCTGAGCAAACACTTGTCAGATTTTAATATTATCTTATTGGCGAAAAAACTTAAGAAAGACCATGTAACTAAGAACAACTTGTCTGCTGTTTTAAGCAGCTGAAGCTGTTTCCATCTCCCTTGCTTGGTTCTGTAAAATGAGGCTGATGGCTGTGATGGAATAAAGGCTTCAAGACAGCTGCTCTGGCAGACCTGTCTCGTTGTTTGTATGTATACATGTAAATATAAGATAAGAGAAAAAAATATCCCAAAACCAATAAGGAAGGGCATGGGAGACACCCACCCCCAAAGATGCTGTTTCTGTCCCAAAGGGCATGGTTCCATCTGGGAGTTTCTGTGCAGCTGAGGCCGCAGGCATGGAAGTGCCTTCCAGCTCCAGTACTCTCCAGTCATCTCCTTCCTCTTGCGGACATGGATCAGGTCTTGCCTTTCCTTCTGCCCTGGCATGTGGCAATGCATTGCCCAGCATTTTTGAAGATATTAAAAAAAAAGAAAAACTGTATATAATGAGAAAGCAGTGTTGAGTGAAGCGGTCTTCATAGCTTAAGATGGATAGGAAATACGCTAACAAAGTTCAGGCAAAACACAGTTTAGTTTTCTTTCCATGCACCATGTCTGAGGGTCCCACATCAGCATTATGCTAATTACCTGCACCATGAAACCTCTCCAATCTCGGGACAGGCAAGGGTCAGCTAAGGGAATCTGTCCTCTGACTCCTTTTTCTGAGTCCTTTGCGTCCTTATGGCAATGTCAAGCTAGCAGCTGTAATTTCCCTTCCATACACCTCTCTGTCCTTCTCTGACTCTTTTTACCACCTGTCATCTCTCTGCTTTCTGCACTTTACTCAGATACTTCTAAGCCTTTTTACTTCACTGAGCAGTTCTGTAACTGGAGTCACTCAGCTGCTTAAATGTGTGAAGGAAATGGCATTCTGCATTTCACCTGTTGCCTCCTATTTGCTGTAGCAATAGATGTATGTATTGCTCATCTTTCCTGCACCTTCAGTACCATCCTTTTCCAATCACAGGATGCACATTCACCCACCTTTCTACCCTCAGTTGGCTGTTTCAGCACCTCTCCAAGTTGTTTTAGACTTACGTGTGAAATAGTCTATTGCACTGCTGGAAAGAGAAGACATCATGTGTAGGGAAGTTAATTTTCCACATTCTCTGTGTGATCACATGGAATGTTTGCTTCCCTTTTAATGTAGTAAAAATTATAGCTAAATTATAAATACACAAGGCATTACAGATATTAATTAGGAAAGAGGATGGGCATCTCTGCTACTGCCTTCTATGAACTGTAGGACAAGCTAATCTTCCTCAATAATATTCTTGGGAGATTTACATTTAGTCTCAGTCACTGCCTTATACATAAGCAGATAAACTGTTCCAAGTGCCTTTCTTCCTAGAGACTGAATCAGCAAATCCCATTAGTAAATTGTAATTACTGGGTTATCTCAACAAATCAATTCAAAATTCCATCTCTGTCCTCCCCAGTATACCAAGTCTTTATCAGGAACATTCAGATGGATTCTTAGAGGACAATTAAGAAAGTGGGACAGCATGTTAAGCTCTATATTTAACAATCAGGTTCTGTGGAGGATATAGAAGGTGCTCACTATAATTAAATTATTATTAAACCAGTATTTATAAAATTTAACAAAAATTTAAAAAATCAAAAATCCTTACCATCTCCAGGTCCTGTTGACAGCAACATGTAAGTCAAAGTATAGCAACGAGAAGATTTGCTCTGAAGGATTAGTGTCCTAGCATTTCTGCTAATCATCTGCCAACATTCCTAGAAGATCTCCTTTTACCCAGGGAACAGCAGAATGAGTCTGTGTTCCCTGCATCATATCATACACACCAATGGTTTCCAGGCCATATTAATCTTTCCAAGCCTGCTGTTCCACTTCTGATAGCAGAACTGATGGTAGTATTTTTAAGTTGCAGATTACATAAAGACAATTTTTGGTGTGTTTGTTATTGCTTTGGGGTTTTTTAATATCATTTGTCAATAGACCTAAACACTACATGGAGAATGATAAATGATCTGGTTTTTATATGGGATGTTGATTAGGCAGAGCCACCTTGGGAAGTTTTCTGCAGTTTGCTCAAAACCTTAGTATCCCATTTCTCTAAGATACCATAATTAATGGGGAAGCATGAAATAAGTAGACGTGATCTGGAGTCCCAACATTATTTACAGAGCTCCTCTCAAAATCATCTCAAATGTCTATTTGTTGTTTCTCATGAGAATACCATTAACTTCTAATTGGTTCATCTGTCAGGAAACAACTGTGTTCCCACTCTTTGCAAAACATTCTTTCTATTCCCATTTAATTTTTCCTCAAATTACTGATTTATGGTGATTTCTCCTGAACTGTCAGATCTAGCAGTGTTGATAGCCTGTACTATCTCCTTACTGTCTACTCTGTCTACCCCTGCCACATGTAGATGTTAACCTACATGTCCATAAAAGCTGAATGACCTAACTTCAGATTTTTAATGTCATAGGCAATGTTACTGTCCATTTCAACCTCTACTTCATATCTCAGACCTTCAAATACTCCATTGAAATTACTGCACGCACATCTCTATAATATTAGTATATTTTTATCATATAACACTTCTTTGAAACTTCCAGGTCTTGGGCACATGTTGTGCTACCAGACTATCTGTAAATTTTAAGTCAATAAATAACATTTGAACACATGTAATGACTTGACCCATGTGAGACTTAGAACTGTCTTCCCATAAACTGCCAGTGAGGTCTGTGTGATGTCTATGCCATCTTTTTGATCATGTGGCTAATATGAAACTTTCTGTAGGAGACGCTCACTGGTGATTGAAGAAAGGGATCAACCTCATACCCACTGTCTGTCCTAGCTACAGGGCAGCTTGGATTGACTGGGAAAAATAATGTATTTCCCTTCAGTAACTGAATATTCTCTTCCTCCAAAAGGAGTGCTCTGACTTGAGTACTGCCAGAGCCACAGTTGAAGGGATTTAAAATTTACTTTGCAATGCCTATTACACAAGGTTTCTGAGAATATGTTTGGCTTTCAGGTCTTTCCTTCTTTCTATGCAAAAACGGGCTCTTGGACTCTCTGTTGACAAAGCATCCTGACATTTGCTTGGCTTCCATGTGTAATTTTGGTCATTCTTCAGGAGGATGGAATGGATGTTTTAGGAACCCCTCTTTACAAGCAGACTAGCTACTTTATGTGATAATCAAAGGTAGAGATTTATGGTCCATGAGCTTGCTCCAAAAAATAGTGTAGAGCCATTCTTCTTGTCCTTCAAAGAAATCACTGGGCATAACAGCCTGTAACCATTAATTCGAAGATTCAGATCTCCTATGATGATCTTTAAGTGGCATCCCCATGTCTTCAGTCCCTTTTGGTTCTATATGTAATGACTTGACTGGTACTTTTCTGGTTTTATATTGTCTTTTTCAACTATAGATTTTGCTATTCTGGATTTATTCTAAAACTTTTTTTTTTGCAGTGTGAGCTGAGCTGAAAGTTTTCAGCTTCATGGACTGCCAGTGACTGATTTAGATGATCTGAACTAGAACTACTTACCAGTTGACAGAATCACAAAATCTTGCAATTTAGCTAATGTATTTCAAGAAGATGAAATATATGTGAACATTTTGAATCTTTCCATGTGCTCTGCCATGTTAACATTCATTTATGTCAGTATTGACTCATCAAGAATTTTTCCATTACAATACTTTATTTCTTTATGTACTACAGTTGCAAATTTGCTGAGCACCCTTAGGGTTCAGGTCTCCTTCACAGTATCTTGCTACATTGCATCTTGTCAGAAAAGTGACCCAGTTTTCCTGACTGCAAACCCAGGTCTGCTGACCATATTCTCTTGTCTGTTGCTCTTCTGATGCACAAATCCTGAAAATCGAATACTGTTCTACTAGCCCACTGTAAAGTGGGCTGTATCTGAATGATTAGAGCATTGTCATTATGTTATTTGATGGCCACTTTGACTAATGAGCATCCACAATTCATTGTTCAGATAGCTCATGGTTTCAGCATATGCTGTAGGCATTCCTGCACCATGCATTTATTTAATCACACATCCTGGAAACTGAAAGGATTTTAACTAACATTCTGTCAAGCCTAGATCCCAAAAGATTTAGGGAGCAGAAAGGCACTTCTCCCCAGATGGAGACTGCTTCTGAGTGAACAAATCACCCAGCACAGGACATCTAAGAAAAGTTACAACTGGCCCTTACTTAAGCAATAAGTTTAGCTGGAGCTACAGAGAAGATAATCAGAGTTGTATTTAATAGAAAGTAAGCGACTGACATTTTCCTCTTTTTTGCAATGTTGAGGCATATAAAAGAAGAGGGCAAGACTTCCAGCTGGTTCAGTGTTCCTATGCCAGTCTTCCAGGTTTGTTTTCTTATTATAAATCTAACCTTTTATCTGGTCTTAACTGGATGGGAAGACATGCAATAACTACTGAAGATATTTTGGCAGTGTCTCAGGTAGCTAGTGAATGACAAACATGTTTGGAAAGCTCCACAGTCTGCTTGGATTGTAAGTCACAAATGCTACCATTTCTCATCTATTTTAAACCCACTAATTAACCATTCAGCGTTGACAGGTAGGAAGCCTGTTGGAAAGTACATTAGTCAAAGAAGAAAGAAAAATAATATTTCAAAATAAATAGGATTCTGGAAGGCAAGGTGTCCTACTTCTAAGTCTTGTTGAATAAAGTCTGAGTTACTAAGCCAAATTCAGTCATGTTTAAAAAACATTCCCATCAGTGCAGATGGAGAAGACATCTAAAGAACATTTGGCTTATAAAAAATACAACTGTAATCAAGAAGAGCTCCTTTCTATTCAGCAGGAATTTTGAGTTACAGAAACAAGTCAAGAATAAACACGTCATTAAACTCTCAAACTCTTTGTCTTGTTCTAGACATTCTCAAACATTTTGTCACACCTTCTCAAAGAGTCAGAAGTGGCAAACTTGATAATACATAGCAATTGGCTACAGCAGTATTTCCTGTGTGAGTCTGAAGTTGCCTCCTATGGAAATACTGAAGTATTCTCTCCTCCTATCATTAGATTTTTTGGTAGAGTCCCAAGAAAAAAAGTAAAGTAAAATATTGCTCAGAGAACAGGAAACTGAGGTGAAGGATTTTCAGATGTCAAATGAGACAGTCAAAGAAAGAGAACATATTAAAATAACAATTAATCTGTCATTTCTTCTGAGATCTATTATCTTATTAGGTAATTCCTATTAACGTGGAGGTGAAACTAAGTATGAGATGTCAAACACAGGTGATGATGTTCTGTAAATATAATTTTGAACCAATGTACTGAAATCTGAGCTTTCTCCCTAATTTTTTTGTGTGTTGATTTGAATGCTCTAAGAAGAAAATTATTCTGTAAAGAATAATTTCCATTAATACCTTATTTCTTGGTCCTGTAATGACTCTCTAATTGACTGTTTTCAGTTTATTAAGAGAATGAGCTAAAAAATGTGGCAGATCATTTAGTCTTAGATATTTTTCTCAGGCTTTCTCTCCTTTGACTGTGCAAGGAGGTTGTGATAATGACAGGTTCAGAAATTTAAATTTTATATTTTGGAAACTCAGAGATAATCCATTCCCCAAGTTCTTTCAGGTACCTCCAAAGAGGAATTTTGGAACCCAAAATCTGCCAGGTCCTGAGTTCATTAACTTTGAAGGGTTGTTTCTAAGAAGAGCTAATGGCTTTAAAATTAAATGGTCTGTTGAACAACATTTCATTCTGCTTCAGTACACAAAGTATGGACAAAGAGAGGGCAACATTTTAATAAATTCTAAGAATTATATTAAGGAACCAAAAAACTGAATAAACAATAGCCAAGAATATAATTATTGAATACATAGTAAAATTCCCATCTGGGGGATTCTGAGGCATCAGAAAGGACAGTGTAAATTTATTCTCACTATAGTATTACTGTTCACTCTCAGATGACTTGTCTTATTAACATAAGCCAAATGGGTCACTAGCTGCCTGTCTGAGAGAGTGTCTAGCATGAGAGATTCTGTACACAGAGCTAAATCAACAGGGAAATGCAAGGCCAACTACCTTCCCTCCAGTGCACAGAGCTTAAGGTAGGTGCAAAGACTCCTGTTTGAGCTCCTGTGGCACCAAGCTGCTTCCTGGCACCCTCAGCCATCTGGCATGCTCTGGAAAGGGCACATTTCTGAATGGCTCAGCCACTTACTGCTCCAAAACAGGCTAAACTGAAAGCAGTTAGGTCCAGCCCAGGAGAAAGGGCAGGTAAAATTAGAATAAAATCCTACACTAGAACACTGTTCCTGCAGGCTGTCCTCTATTGATGGTTTTTCTGAGAGCTCTGGCCCCACTGTTGCTCTACAGACAGGCCTTTGGCTTTTCTCCACACACACCTGCTCTTTCACAGGAGATTTTTACAGGTCCACATGGTTTCTTTCTGCTGAACCCTTCATGATTTCCCTCAGTCCTTTTTGTTTTGTCTTCCGCCAGGTTTTGTTTGTAAATCAGTATCTGTGCTGAGTAAGAACCTGGTGATGACAGAGAATAATCTTTCCTTGGTGAGCATCTTGTGCCCAAAATCTTTTGGGTCCCAGTGTCTTCTTGACTGGATGTGTCCCTGTGTGGCATGAGAATACATTACACGGGTTTATGTCTCATTTTTGTGTTCAAGACTGAAATGAAGAAGAATTGTTAGATGATGATGGCTTTGGTATTTTGCCAGCTGCTTTGTTCCATTGGTTATGTTGACAATCCAACTCTGAAACTATAAGCATGGCTAATTGTGACTATAGAGGTAAATTTATTAAGAGAAACTTGTTAAATAAGAACTAAGCTACTGGTCAATCTGGAAATGCTCAGCTTTGTTTTGCTTCTTGGGGAATGAAATTACACACTCCTGAAGATTTGCCAAAGTCTAGAGACATTCGTGTGATGCACCTGCTCCTGTCAAAAATGGTGTTGAATTTCTTATGTGATTTACTAACATGTCATGACTAATGGACTGCTGCTGATCCAGCATGAACTCCTGCTACAGAGCATGAGCTGTGCTGTTCAGAGCCAGTGTTTGCAGGAAGTCCTTCTCTGGTGCACTGTGATGCATACACTTTAAATGTATCAGATTGTATTATTCCATCGCCAGGGTCTTTTTCTGTTCTTTCATTTCCTAACTATTTCATCCAGATAATTTTAATTGCTATCTCTTACGATTATGCAAAAAATAGAAAAGAAATATTTAGGGGCACACTGCTAGACATTATAACATAGCACTGTGTGTGCAAGGGAACAGCTGTGGCAGAGAATCTTGTGGACAAAGTAAGAGCTGTCCACAGGAAACCATGGCAGGGGCTCGGTGTTTTCCTATGGATTGTTGCTGAGATTTACAATTTCCATTGCCACAGAATGGACAAAGGTTTGTCCCCCATCATTGTGGGACCTTATATAGGGATAAGGACTGCTGTGCCAGGAAATCAGCCTGTTTGTGGTTACTCTTTTAGTATTGATCATTACAGAGTTATTTTCACCATGCTGGGCTCAAAAACAACAACAACGACAACAATTCTTAAACAGATATTCTTAAAAAGATATTTTTGTTGAAATGTTGAAATGATCTGACTCCGTGGAAGTCTGAAGAACAGTTTAAATACTTACAGAGAGTAAGACAGAGAGTGAAGGGCTGTGATTTGTATGCTGGTCTGGCAAGGGTTCCCTACCCTTAAATGCAGTTCAATTCTTGAATATCTTGCCAGTCATAATAGCCAGAAATTTATAATTGTAGCCAAAATTGTCCCAAAAGGGACACAGCTTGTGTGAGCCTGGGAGTTGCTTATCAAGCACCCTCTCTTGAGGACAGTGTACTGTATTAGTGGTTGTCAAATAAGGAATGAGGAGGCTGTCCTTCCTGCAACCTAGAATACCTTCCCAAGGTGTCAGATTGAGCCTTAAACTGTTCAGATAAAAATCGAGTTGTAATTGTTTATATCAGTCTTTCTGGAGGAAAACCATGAATTGTGCAAGGGCATGCTGTCCTCGACATAAGAGCAAAAGCTAACATGTCGTTTTGCCTTCCTGAGCTCAGCATCTGACAGCTTAAAATTTCTGAAACAACAGTTTGTTGCAATTTTGTGGTCCCTTACAGATGATTTACATTAATGTACTTCATGTTTTGACTTTCTTGTTGGGGAAAAAAATGTTTAACAGAAAAACAGTGTTGTGTTCCAGTGATCAAAACAAATGCCCACATTCTTTTAAGATCTTCATTAGCATTCTAGAGTGCACACTCAGCAAATATGCTGATGATACAGAACTGGGGGTGTGGTTGATACACCACAGAGCTGTGCTCTTATTCAGAGGGATCTTGATAAGTTGGAGGAACAGGTTGATATAAGTTCAGTAAATGAAAATGGACAGTTGCATACCTGGAGTGCAATTACCCCACGTACCAGCACAGGTTTGGGGATGACTGGCTGGAAAGCAAAAAAAGACCTGGTAGACATAGAAGGCCAACAGAATCCTGAGTTTCACAATGAAAAGTGTTCTGAGGTTTTACATAAGATTGTAGAAACAAGTTCAACCCACTAAAGGGTTATTGGGCACTAGTGGAATGGGAATCCTTTAACTTACATGTTGATCTTGTGAATTCCTTAAAAAATTGGATTTAAAGTGTAGAAAAGTTTGAAGTCTATGTCTATTTGCTGAAGGTCAAATAGACTTTATAACTAGCCATAATCTGTTCTCTTTGCTTTGGATGATGTCACAAAAGATAGGGAATGGACGATGAATATTCCTTTTAAAGCAATCACAACATGTTTTAAATCAAATGTTTTATTTCTTTCTTTCTTATTAAATTATTATCTTACAGTGCTTTGCACAAATACTGATATTGTGGAATTTTTTAAATAGAAAATAATCTGCAAATTTTAAAAATTAAAAATACCAGTTGGCTTTTCTGTTATAAATGGTACATTCAGGCAACACAAAATTCCCACACATTGCACAGTGCAGAACTTCATGAGACACCCTGTAACTTACAGAGGATTATCGGGATCAAAATGGAATATTAATAGAGGTGAAATGGAAAATCAATTTCTCCTCACTTTGTGATTTGTGTCCATACATGGAGGACAGGCATCATTTTGCAGTGACACACTATTCCTGGAGTCAGGCTGCCTGTCAGCTGGTAAGTGCTGATGTAAAGGTAACTGATCTTGGGAAAAACATGGACCCATAATAGGCATAAATCTACACCTCTGAGAGAAAGCTTAAAATAGATGCATCTGATACCTTGTTTTTACTGCAGAGACTTCAAAGTCCATAATAATCTTGTTGTGAAAGAGTGACCAGTATTTCTTAGAACATAAAAGCTCCATTCCCTTTCCTGTCATCAGAGATGGATGAACACATCTCTGTTCCACAGGAACTATTTTTCTTGCAACTTTATTTCCTTTAGACTAACTAGTGAAAGTGTTTTACCTTGAATAATCTAATGCCTAAAAAACCCAGTATCTGATTTGTGACGTATAATTTAAGGCTTGATAATGGCAATTTTTTCAGTGTGGGGAATGTTCATCATTTGCACATGCTGCTGTGCTCTTTCAAAATAAAGAGGAAGTATGAATACATATTATTTAAGCAGTGATAAGTAGAGGTTTGCAGTCTTTAAAGGCAAATGTATAATTTCAAAAGAAAGAGCAAACATGAATCTCTGGGAAATGTCTGAAAAAAAGATCTACCAGCTATGGGAATATTCTCTGTTTTTCCACCTAGTTTCATGCCCATTGCCCAGTACCTCAATGACTATCACTTTGGGCCAAGGGTGTTATGTAAAACTTACCAGTTTGCCAAATCTCTGCTTTTTCCTGGCATTGCAGGAGGGGCACCAGGTTGTATCTGGTGCCTTCTCAGATCACAAGTGCTTGTGAGCAGGAGAGCCCAAAGAAACAGCTGAAAACATCCAGGGAAGGGGAAGAAGACATACTGGTGGTGACATGAAGGATAGAAAACATTTAGGACACTCCTGAGGGACTTATGTGCTCACTGGGCTCTGCAGGGTGAGCTATTTTACAAGCAGGTGGCTCTTGTAAATACAGATTGAGTGTGACCTTCATGCAAGCAACTGTGCAGCATAGAGCAGTGAGATCATGGTCCTTCCCACGAGGGCAGCCTGACCCCTGAAGTGGCATATCCAAACACTGTGAGTCTTGGGTGCCTTGGAAAACACTTCCAGTCAGTTACTGTCAAGTTACTGAAAGGACTCATTTGAGAAGAAATATTTCTTTCTGAGCAAGGTGGTCATTAGAGTTAGTACTGTAAATGCTTTCTCCCACTCCCTAAAAACAGCTTTCCCTTCACTCACCTGTGTAGTGCTTTTTGTTTTCTCCTGTCTCCTGGTCCATAATGCATGTCTCTCTCTCCCTGTCTTTCTTGTTCCACCCGATCAGAATTATTAAAATGTTCATGAGAATGGATGAACTCCTTTATGACGAGAGACTTGAAAAGATTGGCTTGAATGATGATGGGTCACACTTGCTGAGTGATTGCAAAGATAGTCTAGGAAGATGAAACTGATACAAGATGGATTTATTTATATAACTCCTCTGAGGAGAAAAAAACAAAAACAGAGGAAAAAAAGGCGTAAGGAAAATATTAGGAGCAAAATGATTGAATGCAAAGAGTCAATTTTCCAAATTATTTTGAGAATTAGAGGTAAATTTCTGATCCTCAAACACTTATATATCCATATTTTGAGAATTCCAGAGACAAACAACTTTTATGGAAATTAAGATCTGGGAGATGCCATAAAATTCTGGTCACTGCAGTGGTAAGCACCATATCAGAAATTTTTCTCCATGCCACTTTTGGTTTTCTTTATAACTTGGCAATAATTTGTGACCTGATGAGATTACAGAATTGACTGTAAGTTAGTTTGATTGTTACAGGCAGACTCAGGAGGTGTCTGTTTCTGTGTTCCTATCCTCATTTCCAAATGACAGCAGTCTTGCTTTTAATGTAAGGCTCAATCTTCTTTTTTGTTGCAGATGGACTTCCAGGAGTTCCAATGTTCTTCTGCTCCAGAAGTTTTAGCTTTGTCATGGATAGCAAATTAATGACAGAGATATTTATCAAGCTTATCTATCCAGACAGATATGTAGAGCACAACCTATATTCTTAGACAGAAAAATGATATACCAAAATGCCCACTCATGAATAGCAATTTGCAAATCACAAAAATAATTTAACAAAAGTCTTCATGACATGCCAAACATTTCTCACCATTAGGGAGAGAATGATCTGGGGGAGACCCATGTGCCTTGTAAATACTGAATTTACAACAAGGGCTGGGAATTTTGCAGTGACTGTTGTGACTTTATATCTGCTCTTCTAAAATGACTGATGGGCTAGCCTCTTTCCAGAGTTACTGTTCATCATTATATTGCATCACATCTTTTTTTTTTTTTTTCACTTTGCTTCTCTTTGTCTATGTTATTAGCAGGAGATTAGTTCCCCCTGTGCTCTCTGGCATGCACATGCCTTCTCTTCTGGATGAGCTGCTCACTGGAGGTTACACAATACCGTGCTAGGAAAGGGTTCATTCATGCCACATTGTACTCCTGACACTAGCAGGGGAATCACATTCTTCCTGCACATGCCACTTTGTTGGCCTGCATCAGAAGAGCCCTGAATGCTCTGCATAAAACAAAATCCAAACTTCCTTGTTATGCAGATAATCCACTGTCTACTAGATGTCATGCCATGGGCTCTTCCCAAACAATCCAAGAAGCCATTGCATGTGTGGATTGTTTCCTGGGCATGTTAACAAGTCTTTTGCCAGAACTGCTCTGTCAGGACTGCCTCATGGACATCTCAGCTGAGGACATGAGGGAACTGCTGCTCTGCCAAGAACTGCATGGAGCCCAGCACTTTCCTCTCAGCTAGATGCAAGTCACCATCAATAGTCCTGCTTCCCTACAGCTTTTCGGACATCCACACCAGGTGGTTGCTCTGTCTTGCTGAGGAACCAGAATTTCTCTGAGAGGGAAAACTGTCAGATTGACACAGGGTCAGTGATTCTTTCAGTTCGGAGAGGGTGAGTTACTTCAGCTGCACTGTGCTGGATGACTTCTAAGACTCCTCTCTGGCCCAGTTTTTCCCTTCTTCTATCCCTGTCCCTCAGGACATGATGATGCTCTGACCCAGGGCTGAGTGAGCCATGCTGACTCCTCCCTGTTCAGTGGGTCTGTTCTGACAGCAGAAGAGGATGACAGCACCCCCATCACTAACTTCTACTCCCAGAACTTCTGGGAAATGCTTGGTTAAGAGAAATTAAGGAGGACAGGATGCATCTAAGCACAGAGCATATTGTTCCACAGGAAAATTCAGGAAATTCCCTGACAATTTTGCTGCATCAGTGCCTACTACAATTTTTGATACTGAAGATGGGGCTGGGGGAAGTGGGGGATAGCACAGAGAAGCTCATGCAGATATTTTTTAGGGTACCTGTGATGTGCCCAACACATTCTCTAAGGAGCCCTGATGGCACACAGGAGATGTCCAGGTGAATTCTATGGAAACCAGACAAGGGGGACATTTCTGTCACCTCATTCCTCCTGCCAAAAAAAGAAAAGGTGTCCTCCCCACCAACATGGAAAACCAGCATTGGAAAAATCTGTTTTCCAGGATTTTTTTCAATACAACAGCCTAGGAAGGCTTTCACCCCTTCTGTGCATTCATGCAGAAGTTTCTTCCCAAGGTGAGTTAAAGCTCTGCACAACCACTGCAGGATCAACACAAAAAGAAAATATGAGAGTAACATGAACAGTGTGCAGGCAAATGTGTGTGTACTTTCATTTTCCCATTCATTTACATTTCAGTTTCCTGAATTTGGAAGACCCCCACATTTTAGCATAATTTATGATGTCCTGAATTGTATAAATCTTGGTGTTCTTTTTATAGGAACAGATTATATACTCTGTGCAGCTGACAGAGACAAATGCCACACTTACTCCCTGGAGAATTCTAATCTCCCCCTCAAATTTTAAGATGTCAGTGAAAAACAATCTCCCTGTTTCTGAAACCCAATCCCAAGGAGCAATGATACTACCATCCATAAAAATAACTGGTCTGGGATCCTTAGGGATGTATCACTGACAGAATTGTTCAGGCCAAGACAGTGCAGATGTCCACATCATAAATCTGAAAAGGTTATGGTTGTGTGTGGCAGAAAATAGAGGAGAGAACTGTCATGGCCCAAAGAGTGCCTCCCTTGTGAGAACCATCCCTTGGGGACCATTTAGTGTCACATATTCCTCAAAATACTTGTAATTAATCTGCACAGCTCATCACCACCAATGCAGTGGCTACTGAAGGTTTCCATTCATGCAAAAATCTGCCAAATCCATGATAGGAAAACCAGGTGCAAACTCCTGATCCCACATAGAACAAAACCAGCAGGACTGGGATGTGCCCAAGCCAGGAGCACTTGAGGAATGGGGTAGAATTAAGGAGAAGCCTTGGCACATCTGCCTGTCTCATCATTCCTGTGCTATTTAACCTCAGACATTATCGAGGCTGAGCCACTGCCAGGACAATGCTCTGGGCTGGCCTTTGTGTCCTGACCTGTCTGCCACAAGAAGCCAGCAGGCAGCATCAGGGCAGGGACATCCCCCTTGCCAAGAGGCCACAGAGAGCCTGGAGCCCAGGTGCTGCTGCTCTGTAGCCAGGACAGCTCTGTTTGCACGGGCAGTGCCAGGCACAGCCACTGCTTGTGGTTCTGGGCAGAGCACACAGCTGGCAGGCAAAGCTCTCTGTGTGTTCAGGGAGTGCACAGAAAGCTGCTGCAGCCAGGGCCAGCTGGGGCTCTCCTTGCCTGGGCAATCAGCTTGTGCCATGTCTGGTGATACTGGCTCCAGGCTGATGTGGGTTTCACACTTGGCAAAGTTTGCAAAGTGCATGAGATAGAGCCTGGGGAGGCAATGTCCTGTAGGATGGATGTGCAAGGATCTGAAGCATCTAAAAGCATCTAAAAACAAGTGGGTGGCTCACTCGTGCCCCTTGGGTGCTGGCCAAGGCCAAGAGCTTTAAGTTGAACTCTTCCAAGCTCCTCCCTCAAGGGAGTTTCTTTGCCCCGCTGTGCTCTCACAAACTCCCCTTTCCCCCTTGAGTCAGTAATTCTGAATGTGTAATGCTGGGATAGCACAGAATATTTCAGCAGAGATGTCAGAGCCACCTGTGTGCTCCCTAACAGTATTTCCAAAGTACCACACTGGTACATTCCACATCACTGTGCCTGTTTGGGAAAGCCACAGAACATTTTTGCTAATGCTCTCAGCACTTATTTTCAGTCACTCTTTGCTGCTGTGCTCATCTTACCTCTGAACTAATGGGGGATTGTTTTATTTACTGCAGAGTTACACAGCCCATGTGGATCAAATATTAAGTTACCATCTCAGCTGTCAAGACAGTAACAAACAATCCAGATTTTCATGTTATAATGCAGATTTTCCAGCAGTCACAGCTAACTTGGTTCACCTGTGACTGGCTTTAGATGCAAGGGATTTGATGAGTAGCATAGGCTTCTCCCACAGGGTTTCCCTATTTCTCAGAAGAGTTATTGCAAGAACTGTACCAATTAAAAAAGTGGCATCATACCTTCTGTTGCTCTTTCACCCTGGGATTTCCTATTAGCTGCTTTAATTAGAGCTTTTTGCTAGCTTTGAGCTGACTGAATACTGATGCCCAGGATAGGTTTTAAGGCTAAAGTTCCTAGTCCAGTAAAAAACACACGTATTAGCTTCTATTCTCCCTCCCCATTGTCTTTTTCATCCTCCTACATTGCAGATCAGGAAAGATATCTTGACCTGAAATTTTCTCAGCAGGACAGGACTACACCTACAATAAACATTTACCATCTATAGTCTAGACAACAGCAATGGGCAGCAGTGCCACTCACACCCACATGCTGAGGGATCCCTCAGGGGCCCCTTTATCCAAAGAGTTTGCAAAGTCTGTCTGCTCTTCCTCAATGTCTCTCCTGGAAGAGCAGCAGCTAGTTAAAGCCAGGACCCTGATAACTCTGGCAGCTATGGAAGCCCTATGCTCATGGACGTGAAGGGAGGGCAAGCCCATGACGTGCGGAAAAATATACTTCTTGGATCCTGACATCTCTGCTGACTTTTTCCTGCCATCCCCATGAGGTAAGTCTGTGGTTTGTAGCTCTGGCCTGCAGTCCACATGCCCTACTCATCGCTTCATCAAAACTTTTATCTTTCTGTGTGTGATTTTCATTTGCTTAAGGTAACAAACAGCCAGCAGCTGACAGGAAAGGCTCCAGCAGGCAACCCAGTGCCCCCATTTTCAAACCAAAATGCATCTATTACTTAGCTTTTTAATGCCCTTTGGATGATGGAGGTGCATGATTCCCTTAGGCTGAGACAATCTTCCCTAAATATTCACAGTATCTCTTATCCCATTTTCTTGGCTACAGGATATCGCAGCCCAGCTGAGACATTTCTTGTCTGTGACACATCTGTTTTCATGCTGTGGCTCTCTTTAAAGGCCTTATTTTATTGATACTTATAGGAAATAGTGACATATATAAAGACAGGTTTTTGCTCTCTACTTGTTAGAGCTTGAATTCGTGATTGAGAAAGGCTTTGAGCTTGCTTGCCACCATGAATAATCCCTGCCTTGTCCACATGGGACTACAGAAGCACAAGAACACTTGGAACACCATGGAGTCTGTTTCCTTATCCCTGGCTCCAATTTCCATTAGATAGGTAAGAGTGTCACTGGCACATTAAACACTGGGACTCTCCATGCTCACTGAGGCACAGGATTGCTATAAGCAGAAAAAATCTGAATGCAAGGGCAACAAAATGAAAATCTGAATGAGCTGGGAATTATACATCCTTGCATGTACACAAAAGATTGCTTTTGCAATGGCTGAGAACAGTCTGAATGCATCTGAATTACCCAAACTGTCCTTAGGAAGGAGAAAAGCTCAGTTAACTGCAATAAGCTTTATCTGACAAGCCCTATTCTTCAAAGTTGCAGGCAGATTAAATCTCTGTCACTCGAATGTTATTGTCACCCTTTATGTTATTGGCAAATTTGCCAAAGGTGCACTCTGTGACTCACTCATAAGGCTTTGATGTAGATTTTGAAAGATAAAAGGTTTTTTGTGAGCCACAGGGGTATTGTTCTCATTAACAACAGCCAGCCAGGTACTAATTAGCTGCTGATTGAACAGTTGAGGCAGTTCAGACAATTTTCAAAGGTTACAACCACCCATTTGTCCAGCTCATCCTCAGCTTCCAAATGAGGCACCTACAAGATATACTGTGAATACACTTTACATAGCCTCAGAATGTTCAGCAAGGTATTTAATATCATGTGTTATTTCCACCTCTATCTCCTCATCCACTAAAGTCAAATTTCTCGTTTGTGAGCTGAATGGTACCAAGATAAAAACATGGATGGAGGCTTCAGGACGGTGTCATAATAGGATACAGACTAGTAATGTTGAGATGCCTCCACTTCCCACTTGACTCTGCTACCTTGCTGTAGTTCCTGCTCCTGAATTCACAGCCAGTCGCAGAACACGGGGGAGGGGAAGCCATAGTTAAGAGCTGGCAAAGGGTGAGGCAGCTGCCCAGTCTCCATCTCAAGAAGGATCTATTTTCAGCACAATAAAATCCTCTCTCTTCCATGGGAATGTCAGCACTGTAGATCCTTGCTCACTCCTCCCTACTGTGCAGGACAGCCTGTAGCTGGAGTCTACCCTCAATCTGACTCTTCTCTTTTGACTCTGCTGTGTTTTGCATCCAGCTGTAGTGGAGTCCAGCCCTGAAGAGATGGAAGCATTGGCAGAAAGTTAATAGAGGCACAATAGATTTTAATTCCCTTTTTTCATCTAGGTGGTGTTGCTTTTTCCAGCAGGTCCTTCCTTTCCCAAGGACAGATACCACTGTTGCTCCTCCAAACCTTTCCAGAGGACCACTGCAGCTACACTAGTAAATTAAACATGTCCAGGAACTTAGGCCAATTGGCATGGAAGTGTTCATGCTTATAGAAGTAAACTATTTCTGTATCAAGCATGGTGAGGCTGGATGCAGACTGTATTGGGAAGGGTCCCAGAAAATGCCAGCTGTCCAGTTAGGCCTTTAAATCTGTTTAGGATATGTGTTGCTGGCACAGGTCAAAACCTTGACAAGCAATGTGCTAATGATTTATCAGCATAAGTGGTTGGCTTCCCCTGCCTCCAAACGTTCCCTGGCACGAGACAGTGTTCTAGGAAAAGCAGCATGAAATGGGCTTTTCTGGAGTGTAATTCACTGTCTGTGAACTTAGAGTAGATAGCCAGCAGGATTGAGGACTGTGGATTCTTTACAAGAAGCTTATAGTCCAACATGCCAGTAAATTTAATTAATCATCAGTGGGAGAAGGATCAGATTTGTGAAAGAAGATAAAGCTGCTCAAAGGATGAATACCACAGATTGATCAGGATGAGCTCTTGTGAGAGGGCAAGAGCTTGAGCAAGAGTCTGGACATGGGTCTTTCAATTTTGACTTCTTACAGAAGAGGAACATTTGAGAATATGCTGCTTACAAACTTTCTTTGATTTCACCATGCCAAGTTGTAGGACAAGGAGTAATGGATTTAAACTGAAAGAGAAGAGTTATATATTAGATACTACAGAAAAATTCTTCCCTGTGAGGGAGTTGAGGCCTTGGCACAGGGTGCTCAGAGAAGCTGTGGCTGCCCCTGGATCCCTGGAAGTGTCCAAGGCCAGGTTGGACAGGGCTTGGAGCAGCCTGGGGCAGTGGAAGGTGTCCCTGCCCATGGCTCTTGCAGGCTCTTTCCAACTGAATCCATTCTATAATCGATTCTCTGATTTCACTGCAGGAAATTAAAGAAGTTCTATCAGTATTGGTAGTTTGAATGACACAAAAACCTTGGATATTCACTGATTTTCCGTGATGCTGTTCTCATATTTATCTCCATCTTTGACATCAATAAACATAGTTTAAATTACTTTTTCTTTCCCACTTTGTCTTGAAACTTGAATGTTATGTTTAATTTATTTGCCTTGATATTATTCATTGACATTACTTCCTGAAATTCCTAGCCTATGAACAAGAAGCTGAGATGGAAAAAATTCCAACCTAACACCAGTATTTTGTCAAAGATTACTTCAGGGTTTTTCACATTATCGTTTCCATATGTTTACCTTTTTCAGATAAATTATTCTTCAATATTTCTTACCTGTGCTTCCACTGTCTTTGTGTGTTTTCATAGTTTAAAGTGCTATTGACAATACAGATTAAGTCCCTGCAAAGCCTTTGCTCATATATATAAATATTCTCTTGGAAGACTTATACAACACTGTGCTAATATCATTGGTTGTATCAAACTTCTGACATGCATCCAAGTCATTCAGGGCACCATGCTGTTTTGGAATGATTTTATCAAGACATTTTCAAGCAAGATGTGTAAATCATCTACATTTTTCACCTAAATTCTTTTCCTTTAAACTTGTTAGTCAAGTTTAGCTTTTTAAATCAAAATGTCAAAAACTGACAACATTTTTCAGTTGGCCCGTAGCTCTTTCTTCCTATGAACAAGGTGTTTTGCAGCAGTGTACTAAAATATCAGCTCAAGAATTGTCCCTTTTTGTATATTCTTATTTAAGTGAAGGTAGAAGACAACAGTCAAATTAAAAAATAAATACAGTAATTTCACGAATACAAGCCACACCATTTTGACTAAGATTTGGCTCCCAAACCGGAAATGTGGCTAATACTCAGGAGCGGCTAATATGTGAATAATTTTCTGACATTTACAACCTCAGAAGTGCCAGCCAGAGTGCCGAGCCGAGCAGCTGCAAAGCCGGCATTTCGCGATTGTTACAAATTGTTACTTTGTTGTGCCGCGGGTGGAGCCTGGATCCCTGCAGGCAGCACGGGGGGCGGGGAGAGAGGAGGGAGAGCTCTCTCCTTCCCTCTTCTGCTGCAGCCCGGGGGAGAGACAGGGGGCCCCGCGCCCACATGGCCGCGGCTCGGGGAGGCAGCGGGGCCCCGCGCCGTCACTGCCGTGGCTCGGGGAGGCGGCGGGGGCCCCGTGCCGCCATGGCCGCAGCTCGGGGAGGAGGCGGGGTGCTCCGTCCCCGCCCACCGCCGCTGCCACGGGAGCGAGGGGGGCTCCTTCCCTGCGTGCCACCACAGGGCAGCGCCGGGCTGTGGTGACCGAGCCCAGTGGCAGCGGCGGCTGGCCCCGAGTGGCCCTGCCGAGCGGCAGTGCCAGGCTGGGCCACTCGGCCCCGTCGGCAGCCCCGAGCGGGCCGAGCCTGCACAGCCCGAGCCGAGCCAGTAAACCCCGCCCTGCCGTGGTTCTGTTACTATTTGGCAACTTTGTTGCACGTGGGTCCTCGCTGCGAACGACAGAGTGGCTTATACTCAGGTGCGGCTTATTTATGGACAAAGAATGAAATATTTGCCAACACCCAGAGATGCGGCTTATACTCAGTGCAGCTTGTATTCGTGAAATTACTGTATTTTAACATTTTCATTTTTATTTTTACAGCATAACAAATTTAATGTCAGCAAGGGACTTTGTCTGGAACAGAAAATATGCTATGAGAGGTCACCAGAAGCTGGGATTTGTTAGACTAAGAAGACCAGATTTGCAAGGACTAGTGACAGTCCACCAAAACAACTAAGACATTGAAATGTATTTTCATATTGTAAGTTTTTCTAGTAGTTTGCAATGCAGTTATGTAGCAGTTAGAAACAGAGAAATGCCTTTTCCCTCTATCATGCTTAGAGTGAACAGGTATTTATGCTGCCTGCTCATACCTTTTGTCTTCCTGGTCTGTTGAAGCTTATAGGGAATTGATGAAGACTTTAGCATCTCTCAATCACACAATGTCAAATAAGATACATCTGGACACATGAATTCAGCTTTTCATTCCAGCTATTTAATTATGCTGTTACTTTGTTCTGATATTGAAACCATCATTATTTAAATCTTATTCCATAATGAAATGCTTCTAGTTGTAGATTGCCAGAGTTTAATCAGTCCTTGAGTTCACCAAATAGTTGAATGTTTCCTACAAGACATGAGGCTGAAGTCCTCCCAAGCTATTAATTAAGCTGTCTCTAAATTATCACCTGCTTTTGAAAGAAATAGAACTTCCCCTTCCTGGCAAGATGCTGGCATCGCAGGAGCATGTTTACAGCACTGCCTACTGAAATGGCACGGTCTCTGTCATATGATACATCTTTGGGAGCTATGACTCTTCTTGCTACTCAGGTGGACAGAGCATGCTGTCACCAGAACACCATTAAGATACTTCTAATTCTCCACTGAACTCTGAATTTTCTGAATTAACTCAAATGTAAGACCACATTCTTCAATACACATAGTGCTGACCCAACTATACTTGTCAAAAGTTATCGGCTGTTGAGTAGAACCAGAGCTAGACCAGAAATAAATATACTGAAGGATTTCAGTTTAATTAATGTATCCTGTTGGGATCATCTCCACTACCTTGGGTCTTGGATCTTGCAAAGCAAATACTGCAGCACTGCTAACTTTTGCTGTGCTAGTTCAGCATGATGTTATTTCCCTCTGTGCTTGTACATGGAAAGAGACTTGAGAGGGACAAGGAAGAGATCACCTGGAAATGGTGGGCAAAGAGCAGCAGACATCAATCAGAGAGAACACATAAGGAGAAATTAGTTTCTTCAGCCATCCCCTGCTGTTTCCATTAAGTCCCGGCAGCAGTGGGATTCAGTGACTTCTTTTCTCAGCTGTTGCTGTAACCTAAAGAGAACCCTGAAAGGCTCCCTCGAAGGTCACATTGAGAAGACAGGTCAGTGCTGCACTAGATGTGTGGCTTATGGAAAAGGCAGCAGGACAGTTTCTTTTATGACATATATTTTATCATATTTTAGAGCTCAGTACATAGGCATTTCCCTCAGCTCCCTGGTAGAGCATAGATTATTCTATTCTTCTCGCTGTACACTGAAAATTACCTGAAGTTTTCATTATGCCTGAGTGTATATAAACATAATCAGGTTTAAATTGCTACTACTTGCTCTAAATTGATTTCACTCAATGTGTAGAAATAGTGTGAGACTCCATAAACTAAACAAAAGTTCTTCATCATTATGTATTTTGATTTTTTTGCATTCTCTTTGGACAATATAAAGCAATCACATCAGGAAAATCTGCCTATAATTTGAATTTGAAAACACAATTCTGTAAAAAGATAATAAAAGTATTCAGAATATTTGCAAAGACAGAAAACCACTGTAACTCTATTTGTAATGACAGAGAGTGTCACCTGAGTTTAGGACTATGAAATATACTGGCAAACAGTATGTTGGTCACGTACAGGAAAGTTGTGAAGCAGTAAGAATTAGAGGTGAATTTCCATATATACTTACATTTAGATATTGTAGGACTGTTGCATACCATAGTTATGGATGTTACATTGAAATGTACAGAGTACTGTATTTTTTCCTGAAGTAAAGTTGGGAATTGAACATATCTTTCATTCACCTTTACTGCAATAACTTCACAAATTCCTTCACAAAGTTTTTCACAAAGAATCTATATGGATCTTTTCTGCTATATAGCTATGGAAAGCTATATAGCAGAATAACATGCAATATAGCTACATAACACGGGCAACAGTTATGTCCTCCTGGGAACACTGACCAAACACATTTGGCCTTTGACTAAATCGAACTTGAATGATTTACAGCCAGAGAAAATGTCATCTGGCTACTGAGAGGACATTAGGAGCAAGGAAGGAATTCCTTCTCACAGCCTGACTCACATGTGAGAAGCTACCTTAGGTCCCAGCCTGACAGCACTGCATAAGACAGACATGCCACTGAGAGCAGGACTTGACAGAAAAGAAACATCAGCTACTCAGAGAAGACCTCAGGTATACTGGTCAGAGCCTCATCAAACTCAACCTCCAGTAGTGGCACATGTGTTTCTTCTCTGGGAAACCCATCCCTCTGTCTCACTGCATTCATCATAAAATATTTCTGTCTTATATCTGTTTGAAATCTACATTTTTGCACCTTAAAACCAGTGCTTCTTGCCCTTTAAATTCCTTGTTCTGTCTTTCTTACAAGCCCCACTTTAAGTACCTAAAACCCTCAAGGTGTCCTTGAACCTTTCTCATCTCCAGGATGAACAGCCCCAATGCCTGGTGGTTTAGTGAGGGTGGTGGGGTTTGGTCAAAGGTTGGA
Organism: Catharus ustulatus; assembly: GCF_009819885.2. Classification (NCBI taxonomy): domain Eukaryota; kingdom Metazoa; phylum Chordata; class Aves; order Passeriformes; family Turdidae; genus Catharus; species Catharus ustulatus. Next base: position 2,166,226 of record NC_046240.1, read on the forward strand.
TTCCATCATCTTAGAGACCTTTTCCCACCATAATGATTCTATGATTCTGTGAAGTATCTCAGCGTTTTTTCATTGGAGGTGTGTTACAGTTCTTAGCCCTCCTTTGGCACCACTCTAACTGATGCAGGACTTTCTTGTGATGATATCTTCCTTCTTCAAGTGATAGAGGAGCCAATATGGAGAAGGGTTGTGTTGGACCTTGTTCTCACCAAAAAGGAGGGCCTGATGGGTAACGTGAAGCTCAAGGTCAGCTTTGACTGCAGTGATCATGAAATGGTAGAGTTAGAGATCCTTGGGGCAGTGACAAGGGGACACAACACTCTCACTGCCCTGGACTCCAGAGAATTTGGACTTTTCAGGGATAACTCAGGAATGATGCATCCCAGCAAAGAGGAAGTCAGTCAAAAATGCCAGGAGGTGTACATGGATGAACAAGGAGCTCCTGGATGAACTCAAATGCAAAAAGAAAAGCTACAGAGGGTGGGAGCAGGTAGCATGGGAAGAATATAGAAAAAACAGCCAAGGAGCAGAGGAAAGCTAAGGCTCTGATAGAATTCAACTTGGCCAGGCACATCAAAAGCAACAAGAAAAACTTCCGTAGGAATGTTGATCTTAAAAGGAAGACAGGAAAATTTGGGCCCTCTCTGGAAGAAATTGGGTCACCCCATAACCTGGGATCTAGAGAAGCTGAGGTACTTTGCTGATGTTTCTGCTTCTGTGTTAACCAGCAAGTGCTCAAGCCACATCATCCAAGTTGCAGAAGGCAAAGTCAGGAACTAGGAGAACAAAGAACCACCCTCTGTAAGAGAAAATCAGATTTCAGACCATTTAAGGAATTTAGAGGTGCACAAGTCCATGGGACCTGATGAGATCCATCCACAAGTCTTGAGGGAACTGGCAGAGGGAATGGCTAAGCCACTATCCATTATACTTAAGAAGTCGTGACTGTCTGGTAAAGTTGCCACTGTAAAAGGAGAAATGTAACCAGAGGTGTTTAATATCTCTTTAGCCAACAGGAGCATAGGGTTCAGGGGCATCCTCAGCAAGTTTGCTGATGACACCAAACCACATGGTGCAGGTGCCGTGCTGGAAGGAATGGATGTCACCCAGAGAGGGGGAAGAGCTGGGCCCATGTGACCCTCATGAAGTCCAGTATGGCCAAGTGTAAGGTCCTGCACGTGTTTCTGGGCAATCCCAAGCACAAGTACAGGTTGGGTGGAGAATGGATTGAGAGCAGCCCTGAGGAGAAGGACTTGGGGGTGTTACTGGATGACAAGCCCAGCATGTCCCAGCTATGTGTCCTGGCAGCTGGGCTGATCCCCGTGTGGGCAGCAGGGGTGGGAGGGTTTCTGTCATTCTGCCTCACTCAGGTGAGACCCACCTGGAACCATTTAGCTCTGAGGCCCCCAACATAAGAACAATGTGTGCCTGACGGAGTGAATCCAGAGGAGGCCATGGTGATGCTCTGAGAGCATCCTCTACTCTGGAGACAGGCTGAGACAGCTGGAGGTCTTCGGCCTGGTGAAGAGAAGGCTCCAGGGAGACCTTCTAGCAACCTTCCAGTGCCTAAAAGAGACTGGAAGTAAGCTGGAGAGGGATTCTGACAAGGACAAGAGGGAATGACTTCCCACTGACAGGGAGCAGGTTTAAACTGGATATTAAGAAGCGTTTCTTCCCTGTTAGGGTGCTGAGGCCTGGTGCAGGTAGCCCAGGGCAGCTGTGGCTGCCTCATCCCTGAAAGTGTTCAAGACCAGATTGGATGGAGCTTGGAGCAATCTAGGATAGTGGAAGGTGTCCCTGCAGGTGGGGAGGGCTGAAAGGGTCTTTGTTTTTTCCGGGTTGCTGAGTTTGACAGCAGAAGCACATAGATGGGAGACAGGCTTTCAGCTGAGTCCATGGTTTGTTTATGTTAGCAGAAATGGAAACAAGGATAAACTGAGGACTGCAAGTTTCTTTAACTTGGTTGTCTTTTGGATGTCTGAATTGAATTTTGTGTTGGCAAAAGGCTTTTAAATTCTGCAGGAGTAGACATTTCTGCAGGAATTTAAATGTAGACTCTGTAATAACCCATAATCATTCCTTATTGAAAGGGGTACAAATATTCAAATGGCACAAATCTTTACCTCAAGAATTTCTTTTATTTAAGGTACAGATTGACAGGTCAGACTTGGAAAAAAAGACATAAGAAACAACCGAGGTCCTATCCTGAACTGCCAATATGGGTACTTTCTGATTAATTAAAACATCATCAAGAAAATGAAGAAACATCTGCTGTTAAGCTGCAATGATTTGCATAGCAGAAATCACACCACATCTTATGATGACTGCCTTAGCACAAATTCATCCACAGGCTTATAATAACTCTTCTTGGAGAATCTCCCACTTCTTTTGCAATTTTAAGTGTATACAGACTGGTGTATCTGCACTAATGTATGTATGCTCTGCCTCATGTATCAGAAGGGACCTCACAATCACAGTGACCTCTTCATGTATCAGAAGTGACCTCTGAGACCCACCCCAGTAGTTCACTACACTACAGACTCTTATTTCTGTGAGAAAATCTTTCTCCCTTGTACTGTGTTGGCCTGTCTATCACTCTCAGGCACCAGCACTATCACACAATCACAGAGCTTGTTCCTCTGCGTTCAGAATCTCACCAGCACATCCGCCAAATGCTTTTCGTAATACTTACTTCCCTCTTAGTGGCTTGCCTAATGTATTCCTCTTAGGCATTTCTTACAAGATTCACACCATCACAAGGGAAAGATAAAAGCTGACATTCCCACTGTACAGCTGAGGTAGCTGCAGCACAGACATACCAAGCAATCCATCCCAGGTCGTGCAGTGAGTCGGTGGGAAAGCCAGCAATAGAATCCATAAGTCCTGAATCCAAGTTCTTTAAGTGCTTTGACTAGTCCAGATTCTCTCCTTAACACCCTTGTCACATTATTTATAGGAGATGTATTCATATAGCCTGTAAGACATCAAAATTTTCTAATTATATCTAGTCATGTCAAATGACAATTATGCCCTTAGTTCAGTTTGCCAGACAATGCTTAGCCAAAGAGGGTTTGCCAAAATATTTTTGACCGAAGAAAGAGTAGGCATCTGTAGCATCTGCAGGCGAGATCGTATAAAACGTCCCTGCACCACGTCTGCCCTGGCTCCACAGAAAGCTCCAAGGTAAGAGGATGGGGTCTGCAGGCTGGCAGGAAGGGGATGGCAGCCTCATGTACCACCACATTCCTGCTGCCTCCCGTGCTCCTGTCCAGGAGGGGACTCCATTATAAATCTGTTTTCAAGGCACCTGCATGTTTTCACTTTTGATTTCTGTGCAGCAGCAATTTGGGAACTGCCATTTCTGTTTTACAGTTCTGACCAGCTGCCAGCCCACAAACCCCACAACTGGTGTCACTAGAGGTAAGAAGCTGATTTATTAATTCTTAGGGGCAGAGACAGATCCTTTGGGGTGGGGTGTCTGTATGGCTGAGTGAATAGTTACTGTTTCACTGTATATTCTCAAGTCCACTGTAGTCACAGTATAAGGTGGTGGAGTGCTGAAGGCTGGTAAGGTTTTCAAGTGAGTAACTGAAATATAGAACAGTCCAGGTTGTAAGGGATCTCATAAAGTCATTTGGTCCATTCTTTAAGGAACTGTATTTGAAGTCTCTGACTATTCATGGCAGGCCAGAAAAATCCCAATTCCATTCTCCACTTCTGCTTAACTCACCTGACAGGGAGTGAAGTGTACTGCCTTCCTATCATTGCTGTTGCAGGTGTGTAACTGAACTAAGAACACAGCAGGAAAACCACAAAATTCAGCATTTTGTCTCAGAATATGTAAATTAATGTGATATTTTGTCCAAAATTTTCCATGGAGTCACTAAAGCAGTAAGACTAGAAAGAGCTGTAATATAAGAAACCTAGCTCGGATTGTCACTTCTGTAAAAAGCAATCCTGCCCTTTGTTCCTTGCTTTGTTCTCTACCTCACAAGAAAAGGAAGATGCAGTTCCCATCCACTCACTGTTCCTCTGGAGAGAAATGAAAAAATATCATGCTATATTTTCTCATTTTAGTCCAAATAAACAAAAGATTAAATGTTGTATAAATATTATACAATAGATACCTAACTCTATACAGAAAGAGATATTTAAACGTTCTCCTAAGCTGCCCACTGTTTGTTTTTTTTTTTCTCAGAGCAGAAGGAAGAAAAAACATATTTCAGAGAAATTAAGACAGGCTTTAAAATTCCTTATTTTTAAATACTTTGTTAGACCTCTAAGTCTTTGAACTTTCTTTTTCTCTAAAATTCTACTGATTTTTAAAAAGCAAAAGAAAGTACTAGAAAAGGAGCTATCTCAGTGTGGTTTGAACAGAATTAATCTTCTTTTAACAGTCATGTTGCAATTTATGCCTCGATTAAAGCAGTTAATAAAATTAGAGAAAACTGTATTATTAATACAATTCTTAAAAAAGCTCTAAATACTGAAACTGAAGCATTAAGAAGTTGAGTTTTCAGTACGCAATTCAGACAGTAGAATATGAACATTCTGAGCTTTGTGAAACCTATCAGTTGTGAGGAAAGAGCATTATAATTCCAAATAAATTTTAAGAGTGCCTGAGCAGTTGAAAGGATTTTTGAGGTTCTTAATTCCACAGTACAATGCCTGAATAGTTGAATTCTAAGAGTCTGCAGATTATTTAAATGTGGTTTCAGTATAAACTAAATAATCTCCCAAAATATAATTTTGATACTTTCAATAAATATATTTTGCACCAATGCAAAAATTCACACTTCCTTCCAAAAGGCTACAAGCACCATTAAAATTAAAATATTAATAAATATATAAATTTTTTCTCCACAGTTTATCTTTTCTTCTCCTAACAAGTGCTTACTTTTTATGCAAATTTGATCAATATATCTGCTCTTCCACAGTGTTCTCTGCTGACAAGCCCCTCCATAGAGTGCAGCCATGTCTACGGATGCTGAGATGGCTGTTTTTGGGGAGGCAGCTCCTTACCTCCGAAAATCGGAAAAGGAGAGAATTGCAGCCCAGAACAAACCTTTTGATGCTAAATCATCCGTCTTTGTGGTACACGCAAAGGAATCCTTTGTGAAAGGGACAGTCACGGCCAGAGAATCAGGCAAAGTCACTGTCAAGACTGAAGGGGGAGAGGTGAGTCAAAAACAATTCTGAAGGAAAACAGTTGATCCCCACTTTGAGCTTTTAGGTGACACATGTGGATTTTTTGTTTCCTTGGCAGACCCTGACCGTGAAAGAAGATCAAATCTTCTCCATGAACCCTCCCAAGTATGACAAAATCGAGGACATGGCCATGATGACCCACCTCCACGAACCCGCTGTGCTGTACAACCTCAAAGAGCGTTACGCAGCCTGGATGATCTACGTAAGTGGCAGCAGCAGCAGCTTCCTCTGGGCTGCCTCAGGAGCTGCTGGGCCAGGCTCAGGGGAAGCCAACGTGCTGTGTCCCTTCCTCACAGACCTACTCGGGTCTCTTCTGCGTCACTGTCAACCCCTACAAGTGGCTGCCGGTGTACAACCCCGAGGTGGTGTTGGCCTACCGAGGCAAGAAGCGCCAGGAGGCCCCTCCACACATCTTCTCCATCTCTGACAACGCCTATCAGTTCATGCTGACTGGTGAGTGCCTCTGTCTGCCTCAGAGGCATTGGACCATGACATTCTCTGACGGGATTTTCTCAGCAAAAGACTTTTTCAAAACTTTGTTGGCTCTGACACAATCTCCACATCTGCTGTGGGGTTTACTATCTTCATGGCATTGTTTTTGCTGTTTTAAATGAAAGACACCTCTGCACTCAGTGATGTGCTTTGGAGGTTTGTTCATTAAAGTCAAGCTGACATCAGGCAAATCATTAACCTTACCTGACTATGTTTCATTCTTTCTCTGCTGTTCATTGAGTTTGAAGTCCTGTATTTCTGTCTTGTTCACAGATCGGGAAAACCAGTCCATCCTGATCACGTACGTACACCCCCTGTGCGGGTCCCTGCAGGGCTGCCCGGTGCCAGGGCACCTCCTGCCTGACCATGCACCCTCTGCTTCTCTCTTGGCTTTGGCAGCGGAGAATCCGGGGCCGGGAAGACTGTGAACACAAAGCGTGTCATCCAGTACTTTGCAACAATTGCAGCCAGTGGGGACAAGAAGAAAGAGGAGCAGACCTCAGGCAAAATGCAGGTGAGTTAGTAGACAAATGGTGGGATCAATGCTTTCATCTGTTCCTGACATGATTTTTGGAAAGGATAACAAACCATATTTATCTCCCTGCAGGGAACGCTTGAGGATCAAATCATCAGTGCCAACCCACTGCTGGAGGCCTTTGGAAACGCCAAGACCGTGAGGAACGACAACTCCTCACGCTTTGTAAGCTGTTAACAAAATAATTCCTGTAACATAGTAAAGGAATTTATGTCAGTCATTATTTTCTGTTGTTCAGCCATCATATTTTCAAGAGTAAAAGCATTTTTTTAGCATGGCTTTGCCACTTATTCTAAAGATTTTTCTCCAGGATTCAAAACACAAAAAATTAATTCTGTTTTACATTAAAGTGCAAAAAAAAAAAAAAAAAACAAAAAAAACAAACAGACCATTTGGTATTTATTATAGAACATATTGTCATTTTTAAAAATAGCTCTGTTTATTGTTACTTGCATTTCTATTCATTTTCTAAGAGACGGAGTTACAGGAAAAAAAGAAATGATGCTGGGAGAGATGAAAGAAGGAAGGAAGGAAGGAAGGAAGGAAGGAAGGAAGGAAGGAAGGAAGGAAGGAGAAAGAAAGAAAAAGAAAGAAAGAAAGAAAGAAAGAAAGAAAGAAAGAAAGAAAGAAAGAAAGAAAGAAAGAAAGAAAGAAAGAAACGAAGGAAGGAGGGAGTGGGAAGAGATATTTGCTAATTGAATAACATATTTGCTGTATTTCAGATTTAAATAATCAGAAGTGAAATTTTTTATTAGATCACAATTCAGATTTAAGCTGCTGAGCTACTTAAATTGCTATTTCTGCATCATTAAGGTAACCTCTGTCTGTGTGCAGAATATAGTTAGAATAATTTGTCTAATGAATTTCACACTTTCCTTCACATTTGTACACTCAGCATATACAAAATACAGTTGTGCCACTGCTGATTATTTTCATGGTCAAAACTGAAAAAGACAACTTTATGTTAGTGGTGGAAATACAGCTGATTTAAAGAAAACGTCTCAAGGTAGAAATCTTGTGTCCAGTGGAATAAATGTCAAAATTCTTCATTTCAGATATACTTTTTATGCTGTAAATCTTAAAACACTTTTATTCCTTTAAAGGGCAAATTCATCAGAATCCATTTTGGCGCCACAGGAAAACTGGCTTCTGCAGATATTGAAACATGTAAGATACTCTCCTGAGCAGCTGACAATCCGTCCATTCCCTCATCTATCCATGCAGCATATTTTCACCCCACCATCTATAGTGCCTTCCCTATTTTCTTCCCATCTTCCATCTTCTCTTTACTTTTTATTCTTTTTCTTCTTGTTTCTAACTTTTTCTAAATTCTAAAATTTTCCCTCCAGATCTGCTGGAGAAGTCCAGAGTCACTTTCCAGCTCAAGGCGGAAAGGAGCTACCACATCTTTTATCAGATCATGTCCAACAAGAAGCCAGAGCTAATTGGTAGGAAGAATTATGAACTTGGAGGAAGATTGCTAAATATCAGCTCACACTAGTACTGGCTTGACTAAATTAAGCCTACATGACCCATCTTCTTACTTTCAGACATGCTCCTCATCACCACCAACCCATATGACTACCAATTTGTGAGTCAAGGCGAGATCACTGTCGCCAGCATTAACGACCAGGAGGAGCTGATGGCTACAGATGTAAGTAGCAATTCAGAGTGTTAGAACTACATCATCTCCCAGGCAAAGCTTTTATTTTACTGTTCCTATTGCAGAGCGCCATTGACATCCTGGGCTTCAGTGCAGATGAGAAAACAGCCATCTACAAGCTGACAGGGGCTGTCATGCACTATGGGAACCTGAAGTTCAAGCAAAAGCAGCGTGAGGAGCAGGCTGAGCCTGATGGCACAGAAGGTATCAGCAAAGTCTTTGGCTGACCAGTTAAAAATAGAAGTGGCGATAGTAATTCAGTATTTGGAAGATGGAGTAGAAATGTGTTTAGGTGAGATGGTTCATATGTATGGAACTGCTATCCATAATACACTCTTTCTTCAGTTACTGCTCACCATTATCAAATGCATGTATGTACAAAAATCTCTCCTGACCTGAACTACCACTCTAAATTAGCACAACTTGCTTGTGCTTAGACACACTGAGATGGAAAATATTTTTTTTTAATTGTTTCTGCTTGATAGTTAAAGAAAATAAAGGATTATATTCAGATATACAACTTCTACTTCATTAATTACTTTTTAGGGCAAAATTGCTTATGAATTCCAGAATTAATTTTTAATAAATACATTGTTTCTAGATGTTTCTGTGAAGATTTTTAAAGACACATAGAGCCTTTACATTTACTGCTCAATAAAACTTTCAATGCAAAGATGAATTCACTTGAATAATTATATCATGGTTCTTCTGAGATCCAGTAAGCAAAATTTGATCACAAGAACATTAAATATTGCAGCTGTTTTGGAAAGGGTTAGTCACTCAAAGTGCTGTATGTCTTGCTAGTCTTAACTTTTCTGTCTCCTTGTCTTTGTATCTTAGTTGCTGACAAGGCTGCCTACCTGATGGGTCTGAACTCAGCAGACCTGCTCAAGGCTCTCTGCTACCCCCGAGTCAAGGTGGGGAATGAATACGTGACCAAGGGCCAAACTGTGCAGCAGGTAACAACAAGCACTTGGTGACTGGGAACTTCTGACTTGAATCACTTACTATTTGCTCTGGATATTGCATTTCTTGTGCTCCACTCTTCTTTTGTTTAGGTGTACAATTCAGTGGGTGCCCTGGCAAAGGCTGTCTATGAGAAGATGTTCCTGTGGATGGTTGTTCGCATCAATGAACAGCTGGACACGAAGCAACCCAGGCAGTACTTCATTGGTGTCCTGGATATTGCTGGCTTTGAGATCTTTGATGTAAGGATTTCAGGTTTGAGGGCTGCTCTTGAAGGGAAGGATTGTTATATCAGAGGACTTGGAAATAATATTCCTCTGGAGGTTTAACATGCTAGTCTTTTGTGATTTTATGCAGAAAAAAACCCCAATCATTTTCTTTTATGGCAGAAAACAAAATCCTCAAAAGCTCCATCAGTACAAGCACAGAATCCAGTTGTTTGTGCAGAAGCAGCAAATAGAATTTTATATGTTGCAATATTACAACTGTTTGAGCTTGATGTTAAGGATTAAATGACCCAAAGTAATTCCAATAAATTTATAAAAGAGCTTCTGGAGCAGAACTAGGAGATTCATTGGCAAATATATAATGAGTTAAAGATGTTCAAATTGTTTAAAGAACCAAGGAATGAATAGTTATGTGTTTAATCAGAGCTATCACGGGTTTTCAATTTGGAGACAAGAGCATGCACTCATCTTTTTGCTGAATAAAAAAACTGCCTAAGTATTTTATTAATTTTAGGAGATTCACTAAAATAATCTGCTCCAAAACCAAAATCCCTCATTTTTATTATGTAGGTATTTCTTTCTCAAGCTGCATATAGATTCTGTTATGATGTGGTCCTGATAGTACAGTTGTTTTAAATGTGGAGATTTATAAAGGAGAATGATGAAGAACTGGGCATATTGATGAGGGTTGGTTGTTGTGGCTTTTTTCCACTGAGCAGTTCAACAGCCTGGAGCAGCTGTGCATCAATTTCACCAATGAGAAACTGCAACAGTTCTTCAACCACCACATGTTCGTGCTGGAGCAGGAGGAGTACAAGAAGGAGGGGATTGAATGGGAGTTCATTGACTTTGGCATGGACCTGGCTGCCTGCATTGAGCTCATTGAGAAGGTATGTTTTTAATTCAAGATGTCTTCCATTCAAGAACCCATTGTTTTCAATTTCCCATTATTAGATTCTTGTATTTGATTTTAATTGTAGAAACATGTATTGACCTGTTTTGCTAACTATGCATCATAGATATTGTGATGTCCACAGAAACTATAGAAGTAATCCTCACATATTCTCGGTATGGAAGGTATATCCATTTGCTTGGATAAAGGACATTATCTTAAAAAACATAGGGGAGTTCCTAAATTAAAATGAAAACATTTTTTACGATTCTGGAATAAAGTTATCTGAAAACCACATTTTTCTGTATGGTTCACAGCAAAGCAAGTGCAATGCCTAACCTCTGAGAGGAAGAAATGGAAGTTTCTTGTAGCTCCATACAATTTAGGGCATTGATTAAAAATTCAAAAACAGAAATAAATATGCAAAGGACACATTTGTGAAAAATACTTCTAAATACATTCTTTCTCCTCATTAACTTTAACATGGTCTTTGGCATAGGAAACATTCCTGAATCATGATGCCAAAGTGTAAATCAAGCAGGTGAATCTTTTAAACTTACTTTTTAGAAATAAATTTTCTACATTACAATGTTTGTTTTTCAGCTTCCTGTCTTTTACTGCACTCCCTTTGAGACCAAACCATAATTGTATACTATATAGGCATTCTCTCTTTTTTATTGAACTATCTTCCAGCCCATGGGCATCTTCTCCATCCTGGAAGAGGAGTGCATGTTCCCCAAGGCAACTGACACCTCTTTCAAGAACAAGCTCTATGACCAGCACCTGGGCAAGTCCAGCAACTTCCAGAAGCCTAAGCCTGGCAAAGGCAAGGCTGAGGCCCACTTCTCCCTGGTGCACTATGCTGGCACAGTGGACTACAACATCACTGGCTGGCTGGAGAAGAACAAGGACCCTCTGAATGAAACTGTCATTGGGCTGTACCAGAAGTCATCTGTGAAGACCCTGGCTTTACTTTTTGCATCTTATGGTGGAGCCGAAGCAGGTTATATTTTTAAACTTTCTTTTTCAACATTTGGGATATGTAAAGATGCAAAAAAAAAGTTACATTGAAAAATTTTAAATTTTTTTTTGTTTTGGTGGTTTTTCTTTTTTTTTTTTTTTGTTTGTTTTTAGAGGCTAGTGGTGGTGGTGGTGGCAAGAAGGGTGGCAAGAAGAAGGGTTCTTCTTTCCAGACTGTCTCAGCTCTTTTCCGGGTAAAGTATGGATTCATTTCCTATAAAGTGACATGAACATAGTGTCAAAATGGAGCTAAATACCCTCAGGTTTGTATTTTGGCATTGGCTTTCTAAAAAAGCAATACTAAGTTTGAAGTGCCTTTCATAGTGGTTTTCTGTTCACATTTAAGGATTCAGTCTTCATTTGGCTCTCTGAATTTCTTGTAAAAGTTCACTCACAATTTTTTGTGAAAAGTATTTTTCTGAATATGTCATGTAATATATAAATATTTATCCCAAGAAGGCTTCTGTTAAAATATTTATACGGTAGTGTTTTACTCACTCCAAAATAAGGTGAAGAATTAAAAAAAATTTTTTAAATGGCAATACTTTTCAATAAAAAGTAGAAGGTTTGATTAAATCTAAACTTTGAATTTGAAAGCTTCCTTCTCCTAAGATTTATTGTATTAGTTTCTTGGCATCTAGGTACAAAAGTAAATTTCATTCATCTAAGCTGCTATGTTGATCCCACAGGAGAATCTGAACAAGCTGATGACCAATCTGCGGAGCACTCACCCCCATTTTGTGCGGTGCATCATCCCAAATGAGACTAAAACACCTGGTAAGGTGCTCAAGCAGAAAGATCCTTGCTCTGATACACCCATTCCCCTCTGCACTGCAATCTGTGCCATTCATTTGTGCATTGACAGGTGCCATGGAGCATGAGCTGGTGCTGCACCAGCTGCGCTGTAACGGCGTGCTGGAAGGGATCAGGATTTGCAGGAAAGGCTTCCCCAGCAGAGTCCTCTATGCTGACTTCAAACAGAGGTGAGAGCACTGCGCTTGTCAGCATCATTAAAAGCAATGTTGGTTCATTCATGGGTCCATTTTAGTTGTGTTTAAATTTTAAAAAGAGTTGGTGGGGTTTAGTGGCTACTATGTGTTGCTTGGAAAAAAATAGCCTTATCTTCCTCTAATTGCACAGATACAAGGTGCTTAATGCCAGTGCCATCCCCGAGGGACAATTCATCGATAGCAAGAAGGCTTCTGAGAAGCTCCTTGGGTCAATTGATGTGGACCACACCCAGTACAGATTTGGACACACCAAGGTACAAATGTCATCATTCCCTGTGTCCCTGGGCTTTGCTCTACCTGACAGTGATGTGCTGCAACATTCTCTCTCTCAAGGTGTTCTTCAAAGCTGGGCTGATAGGGCTCCTGGAGGAGATGAGGGATGAGAAACTGGCACAGCTCATCACTCGCACCCAGGCCAGGTGCAGGGGCTTCCTGATGAGAGTGGAGTACCAGAGAATGGTGGAACGGAGGTACACCTTCCTATTCTTCAGTTAAAGGCACTCAACTTGGGGGAAATCGTTGATGCTCGTCAGACTGAGAATATTCATTGTACTTTTTAATTCTGCCTCAGGGAATCCATCTTCTGTATCCAGTACAACATTCGTGCATTCATGAATGTCAAACACTGGCCATGGATGAAGCTGTTCTTCAAGATCAAACCTCTGCTAAAGAGTGCCGAGTCTGAGAAGGAGATGGCCAACATGAAGGAAGAGTTTGAGAAAACCAAGGAGGAGCTTGCAAAGGCTGAGGCAAAGCGGAAGGAGCTGGAGGAGAAAATGGTGAAACTGGTGCAGGAGAAAAATGACCTGCAGCTCCAAGTGCAGGCTGTAAGTAACATTTTTCTATACTTTTATGAGTAAATAAGAGCTAACTCTTCCTTTCTAATACAGAAGTCTCAAACAACATTGCTAAACTTTCTAAAATATATAGTAATTTCACGATTATAAGCCGCACCATTTTGACTAAAATTTTGGTCCCAACCCGGAAGTGTGACTTACTCTCAGGAGCGGCCAATATATGAACAAAGTTCTGAAATTTCCCAACCCAGAAGTGAGAGCCATGGGCTGAGCCGAGCTCACAAATTGAGCACCTGCCAGTAAAATCTGTGATTGCCCAATTGTTACAAATCGGTTACTCTGTTGCGCGGCAGGGGGAGCGGACTCCTGCTAGCACCGTGGGGGAAAGTGGGCTCCATCCCTCCTGCTGGCAGCGCAGGTGAGAGCGGGCTCCTGCCAGCACCACGGGGCAGTGCCAGGCCAGGGCAAGCGAGCCTGGCGGAGGTGGTGCAGGTAGTGGGCCAGGGCAAGTGAACCTGGCAGCAGTGGTGCAGGCAGCGGGTGGGGGCGAGCGAGCCTGGCAGTGGCGGCAGCAGCGGCCACTGGCTGGCCCTGCTGGCACTGCAGCAGCAGCAACTGGCTGGCTGGCCCCACTGAGCAGCGGCAGCAGTGGCAGTGGCGGCAGCGGCGGCCGGCCCCGAGTGGCCCCACTGAGCGGCAGCGCCGAACTGTGGCAGCAGTGGCACCTGGCCCCATCGGCAGCCCCAAGTGGGCTGAGCCTGCCTGGCCCCAAGCTGAGCCAGTAAACCCCGCAATCCCGCGATTGTTACTAATTCGTTACTTTGCTGCATGCGGGTCCTTGCTGTGAACTTATATTCAAGTGCGGCTTATATATGGACAAAGAACGAAAAGTTGCCAACACCCAGAAGTGCGGCTTATAATCAGGTGCGGCTTATAATCATGAAATTACTTTAAACCGAATACCATATAACTAAAGGTAAAATTACGACCACATTCTTTCTCCACTCCATCTTACTACAGCAAGCTAGTTTAAAAAGTATGCATTCTTAGCCTTCCTACGTATATGTGTCCATGTGAGTTTATAAAGCCACATGAGAGACATTATTTTAGGCATAAAGGCTTATTGCAGTCACTGTAGTGTATCTAGTAGAGCAGAGACAGCAGTTTGATTGACCTATCACTCTGCCTTAACTCAGTTGTCAAAATGAAGAGCTGATTACCATTTCTTATAGCAGATCTCACCTCCTGTACCTGCTACTCCCAGAAGACACAGATGCCCATTAAAACTTACAACACAAGCATTATCTCCATATGTCTGTCTCCAATGTCTTCTGGCTTCCCAGAACATAAAAAAACATTCTGGCAATACTGTTGAGTTGAAATTACTATTTCAGGGAAAAGCTGATCTTATTCTATTGTCCACTGACAGCACTGGCTGACTATAAAGCTACTAATGGGAGTTTCAAATATTTCCTCGGTGGTAGAGTTATTTACATTTCTCAACACTTCCACATAAATTTGAATTTAGTACATAATAATACACAATCACTTTCTAAAGGAGAAAAGGAAAATACCAATTAAATCTAAGTGACTTTCTGATATACGCAAAATAAATAGGGTGAAATGAAATGTAGCTAAATACAGATGTATTATTAATGCAAAAAGACCAATAAGAAGAAAACTAACTAAAAACTTATTCTAGATTTGAAGTTTGCAATGTAATAACACAGTGTGTTTTTCTGCAAAATTCTGAAAGTCTTACTAACTGACATTAGTTCCTTCAGTATTAAATAATATTTCCTGAATTTTCCCACCAGGAAGCTGATGCTTTGGCTGACGCTGAGGAAAGGTGTGACCAGCTCATCAAAACCAAAATCCAGCTGGAAGCAAAAGTCAAGGAGGTGACAGAAAGGGCTGAGGATGAAGAAGAAATTAATGCTGAGCTGACAGCCAAGAAGAGGAAGCTGGAGGATGAATGTTCAGAGCTGAAGAAAGATATTGATGACCTTGAGCTAACACTGGCCAAGGTGGAGAAGGAAAAACATGCCACTGAAAACAAGGTAGGAGATATTGGCAGTTACATAAAGGGTCCGGACATTACAGACTCAGAGAAAGAGGCAACTTACCAAAAGACATGCTGTCGTCAGAAAATCTTGAGCTGGGCTTCTCTGAGCATCCAAGAGATAAATGAAACACAAAACCAGTGAACATGTTTACTTCCAAATTTTAAAACACGATTATATTTGTAGGTGAAAAACCTGACTGAGGAGATGGCAGCCCTGGACGAGACCATTGCCAAGCTGACAAAAGAGAAGAAAGCCCTCCAAGAGGCCCATCAGCAAACCCTGGATGACCTGCAGGCAGAGGAGGACAAAGTCAATACTCTGACCAAAGCCAAGACCAAACTGGAACAGCAAGTGGATGATGTAAGCACACAGAGCAGGAACAGGACAGGTATGGAGTCTAACCTGGTTGGTAGAGCACTGATGGTCTTGTTGTGTTTAGCTGGAAGGGTCCCTGGAGCAAGAGAAGAAACTGCGCATGGACCTGGAGAGAGCTAAGAGGAAACTGGAAGGAGACCTGAAGCTGGCCCAGGACAGCATCATGGATTTGGAGAATGATAAGCAGCAGCTGGATGAGAAACTGAAGAAGTAAGTGTGGCTCTGGGGCACCTGAGTGCTGGCCTGCAGCACTTGTCTTTTTTCTTTGAGCTCTAACATATGGTTAATTTTGCCCAAAGGAAAGACTTTGAAATCAGCCAGATCCAGAGCAAGATTGAGGATGAACAAGCCCTGGGTATGCAATTTCAGAAGAAGATCAAGGAGCTGCAGGCAAGTGTCTGTTCCTTCCCCTGCCTTGCTCAGGCTCAGCTCAGGCAGGAGGAGGGCACAGGTGTGAAGGGTCCCTGCTGTTCTGCAGGCTCGTATTGAGGAGCTGGAGGAGGAAATTGAGGCAGAGCGAACCTCTCGCGCTAAAGCAGAGAAGCATCGGGCTGACCTGTCCAGGGAGCTGGAGGCAATCAGTGAGCGCCTGGAAGAAGCAGGAGGGGCCACAGCAGCTCAGATCGAGATGAACAAGAAGCGTGAGGCAGAATTCCAGAAGATGCGCCGTGACCTGGAAGAGGCCACGCTGCAGCACGAAGCCACGGCTGCTGCCCTGCGCAAGAAGCACGCGGACAGCACAGCTGAGCTGGGGGAGCAGATCGACAACCTGCAACGTGTGAAGCAGAAGCTGGAGAAGGAGAAGAGTGAGATGAAGATGGAGATTGATGACTTGGCCAGCAACATGGAGTCTGTCTCCAAAGCCAAGGTATGGAAAAATATGAAAACAACATGACAATAAATAATGTTGAAGTATATCCTTTAAAATTATGGGTAGGTTACCATACAGCTCACTCTCTCTCTATGGAACTTGCTCCTAACCTTCTAACTCCAGGAAACAGTTGATATCTTTCAAGTCTGTTCATTTTTTCAGGTTACAATCCTGCTGTTCAGAATAAGAAGGCCTCTAGCTACTAATCTTCTTTCTTCCTCTCTCATCTCCACAGGCCAACCTGGAGAAGATGTGCCGCACACTGGAAGACCAGCTGAGTGAAATTAAGACCAAGGAAGAGGAGCATCAGCGCATGATCAATGACCTCAATACTCAAAGAGCTCGTCTGCAAACAGAAGCAGGTGAGAGAGACTCCCATATATTTGGGCATGACGCCTAAACCAGCTAGTTTGTGCCAAAAATGACAATTTTAATGTCTTGTTATTTGTGTACTTCCCCAGGGGAATTTTCACGCCAGGTAGATGAGAAAGATGCTCTGATTTCTCAGCTGTCAAGAGGCAAACAGGCTTTCACCCAACAGATTGAGGAACTCAAGAGGCATCTGGAGGAAGAAATTAAGGTTATTCCTAATTTCTTACCACTGGCCACTGAGAACACTTATAGCTTCCCACTGCCTAGGGTGGACAGGATCTGTTTAGCACAAGCTTTCCTCTGGAAAGACTTTGTTTCTGCAACAAGTTTGATTAATGGATTTAGTCCTCAGGGCTTACATCCTTCATTACAAACATTCTTCCAGCAGTCATGTTTGTAGTGTAAAATTAATTCATTGGAAGAGACTTCCTAGGATATTACCGTTCTTTGACCCAAACCCACTCTCTATCTAGGCCAAGAATGCCCTGGCCCATGCCCTGCAGTCCGCTCGCCATGACTGTGACTTGCTCCGGGAACAATATGAGGAGGAGCAGGAGGCCAAGGGGGAGCTGCAGCGAGCCCTGTCCAAGGCCAACAGTGAAGTGGCCCAGTGGAGAACCAAATACGAGACAGACGCGATTCAGCGCACGGAGGAGCTCGAGGAGGCCAAGTATGTGGGAAGCAGGATGGCAAATTATGGGAGAAGACTGAAACTGGTCAAGGGAAATTGGAGTCTCTGAGAGTGGATTAAAACAAGAATGGGATGAAGGCAACGATATACTGCCTTCATAAAAAAAGGGGAAGGAGGGAAAGAAAATGTGTAGATTGAAAGGGAAGATATTGGCTTTAGAAGTGCTAAGACAGGCCTAATCCTCCATAGGAGATAGGACACAGCAATGTGTCTTTTGTATCTTTGAAAAGTGCCTGGCTCAAAAGCACCAAACTGCCCTCTCCTGACAGTATAGAACTGATGCCCTTCCAGTCTCTAATGCGGCACTCTGCTTCTCTCCTCCAGGAAGAAACTGGCCCAACGTCTGCAGGATGCAGAGGAACATGTTGAAGCTGTCAATGCCAAATGTGCCTCCCTGGAAAAGACAAAGCAGAGGCTGCAGAATGAAGTGGAGGACCTGATGATTGATGTGGAGAGATCCAATGCTGCCTGCGCTGCTCTGGATAAGAAGCAGAAGAACTTTGACAAGGTCTTTTGGCCTCCAGCACTCCTGGCCAGAGCATGCCCCCAGGATGGCCACAGCCCTACTCACAGCCCGTTTCTCTGCAGATCCTGGCAGAATGGAAGCAGAAGTATGAGGAAACACAAGCTGAGCTGGAGGCCTCCCAGAAGGAGTCTCGCTCTCTCAGCACGGAGCTGTTCAAGATGAAGAATGCCTATGAGGAGTCCTTGGACCACCTGGAGACAATGAAGCGGGAGAACAAGAATTTGCAGCGTAAGTCCCTGGCCCTCTGCTCCTCGCTGCCCTTTCTCACAAGCTCGTCTCTCTGCCACACTTAATGGCTCTGGGCCTGCAGGGATAAGAACATGCCTGGCCCCTTGATGCATCAGAACCTTTCTCCATTCAGCTCTGTGCTTGACCATGCTGTTTTTCACCTTTCCTTGCAGAGGAGATTTCTGACCTCACAGAGCAGATTGCTGAGGGAGGAAAGGCGATTCATGAGCTGGAGAAAGTCAAGAAGCAGATTGAGCAGGAAAAATCTGAAATCCAGGCTGCTCTGGAGGAAGCTGAGGTACATGACCACAACCACTGACATCTGCAGTAAATAAATGAAAAAATAGTGCTAAAACTGCCTGGATTCCCCTGTTCTCTGACTGGGGAGTGCAGCTGAGATTTCTGAAAACATTTTTGATTTTATCAACATTTGTGTCCACTTTTTCAGGCCTCCCTGGAACATGAGGAGGGCAAGATCTTGCGCCTGCAGCTTGAGCTCAACCAAGTGAAGTCTGAGATTGACAGAAAGATAGCAGAGAAAGATGAAGAGATTGACCAGATGAAAAGGAACCACCTCAGAATTGTGGAGTCCATGCAGAGCACTCTGGATGCTGAGATCAGAAGCAGGAATGAAGCCCTGAGGCTGAAGAAGAAGATGGAGGGAGACCTGAATGAAATGGAGATCCAGCTGAGCCATGCCAACCGTCTGGCGGCAGAGGCACAGAAGAACCTGAGAAACACCCAGGCAGTGCTCAAGGTCTGTTACACTAAGAATGTGCAGTTTGGGGTTTACTTTGTCCAATACTGGTTTTCCTGTGGTCCTCTAGATACATTCCAGTTCGTTTAATAACTCTCCTTATTTGAAGAGCCCAGAACTGGATGCAGCTCTCAATGTGAGGCCACACAAAAAGTTAATAAAACAGGAATTCAGCTCCAGCTCTGCCTTGGCTTTCATAATCCTATTCCCACACATCCTGGCAGCATCTCTATATTCTTGGACATTTAGCGCTTGTTGTACCACCTTATGCATTTTGTTCTTTCACTTCAGTTTGACCTGAAGGTCTTTGCTCAGCCATGCTAATCTCCTTGCTCCCTTCCCTGATTGATTACCCATGTGAATTGAGAGCTCTTGCACTCTAGATAAAACGTTCTTAACTCTTTTTTGCTTCTCTATTCTTGAGGGGAGTTTCTCAAGGGGGTTTCATTCAGGAGTCTGTTGAACAGCTCAATTCCACTCTCCTAAACTTCAGCAACTTGACCTTAGTCTTCTGCTCTCACAGATCCCCATCAATCAACCTCCTACTGACTTTTCTAATATACTGTGCATAGACCAACAATAATGCCACCGATAAATATATACCGATAATTACAATAATTTCACAAGTATAAGGCGCACCGGAGTATAAGGCACACTTCAAGGCGTTGGCAAATTTCTGAACTTTGTCCATATGTAAGGCGCACTGGCTTATAAAGCGCATTTTTTTTTGTGCAGCGAGGATCCGCGGGCAACAAAGTAACAGAATTGTGCGATTGTGGGATTTAGTGTCTCGGCTTGGGGCCGGGCGGGCTAGGCTCGGCTCAGGGCTGCTGTGGGTTCGCACTTCTGGGTTGGCAAATTTCCAAACTTTGTCCACATATAAGGCGCTCCAGGGTATAAGACACACTTCCGGGTTCGGACCAAAATTTTAGTCAAAAGGGTGCATCTTATACGTGTGAAATCACTGTATATATATTATATTGCCACAAGAATTATTGGACTGGTGGCAATTGCCATTGTGCAACAGTGCTGTGTCGTCGTATATTTTCTCTTTGTTCTTCGCATTGTAATTTCTCTTTATTCTCTTAAAGGACACTCAACTGCACTTGGACGATGCTCTCAGGACACAGGATGACCTGAAGGAGCAGGTGGCCATGGTGGAGCGCAGAGCAAACCTGCTGCAGGCTGAAGTTGAGGAGCTCCGGGCAGCCCTGGAGCAGACAGAACGGTCGAGGAAACTGGCTGAGCAGGAGCTTCTGGATGCAAGTGAGAGAGTTCAGCTCCTCCACACTCAGGTAAGATTCAAAATCTCATGGGCCTATTTCTTCCTTTATCGTTTGTCTTCCATGTAAATTCCTAAATCAATACTTACAATATCATTCTTCATCTGAACCAGAATTAATATACTAGTACTAGGAAATGGATTATGGCAAAATGAGCAGGATTGCATTAGAAGTCAGAAAAACTGCTTCAAATTTCAATAATTCTCTGCTATCTAGCTGTGTATGACATGACAATATATGCCAGGATGATGCTGATATTAGATATTTACAGGATAACTTTACATTGAAACCATAATTTCTTAAATAATTTCTCTCTTTTGGAAATAACTGCACAAAATTTTATTGTTTAACAGAACACCAGCTTGATCAATACCAAGAAGAAGCTGGAAACAGACATTGCCCAGATCCAGAGCGAAATGGAGGATACCATCCAGGAAGCCCGCAACGCTGAGGAGAAGGCCAAGAAGGCCATCACAGATGTGAGTTGGGTGCTCCTGGCATTGCTGATGGTGAATGTGCTCTGCCCAAAATATCTCCAGCCCTAAAATGGCTTTGACCCTTTGCTCTGACCAGGCGGCCATGATGGCAGAAGAGCTGAAGAAGGAGCAGGACACCAGTGCCCACCTGGAGAGGATGAAGAAGAACCTGGACCAGACAGTGAAGGATCTGCAGCACCGTCTGGAAGAGGCTGAGCAGCTGGCACTGAAGGGAGGGAAGAAGCAGATCCAGAAGCTGGAAGCCAGGGTGTGTAGGGCTGGGACTGTGCCTGAGTGAGCGTGTCCTTGGAGAGCCATTGCCAGGGAAGCTGCAGGGATGGGCTTGTCCTTGCAGGTGCGGGAGCTGGAAGGGGAGGTTGATGCTGAGCAGAAGCGCAGCGCTGAAGCCGTGAAGGGAGTGCGCAAGTACGAGCGGAGGGTGAAGGAACTGACCTACCAGGTAAGGCAGGAGGTCTCCTGCTCTGACAGGATTTTCTCACAGTGAGTCACATTCTGCACACACCATCCCCAAGGGGAATTGTTACCCTTGCATGATGGAGGACCATGAATTGAATCTCTATCCTGTTTACCAACCTCCCTAGTCTGAGGAAGACAGGAAGAATATTCTCAGGCTGCAGGATCTGGTGGACAAGCTGCAAATGAAAGTGAAATCCTACAAGAGACAAGCTGAGGAGGCTGTGAGTAATGCTTGGAGAATGGGCAAAGGCCACATTCCATTGGGGCAGGACACACATTGAATAAGGCTGCATACCAGGAGAGGAGGATGAAAGAAACTCCTGAGACACAACCAACTTGGCCACGCTGTTTTGCTGTTGTGTCATGAGGCCTTGGTGAGCTCTGGGCACCCTGCAGTCAGGGAGCTTCATTAAGGGAACCTCTGCAGCCTGTTTCACACAGGAGGCCAAAATAAACAAACCCAGGGGACACACCCACTGATTGACAAGTTCCTGAATCTCTGCTAATAATCAGCAGCAGAAGGCTTCAGGGTCTTCTCAACCCAGTAAGTCACACTGACAATTGGGCAGGAAGTAGTGTGAAATAATACAGAAAAGTACAGAAATTATAAATCCAAGGGGTGAAATTGCTCCTCACGTGTGACACAATCCTGGTGAAGCTTGTCCCAGTAGGGCCCTGAAAAGGGGAGGATGAGGAGCTCTGTGTGAGGCTGATGTGTGAGCAGTGGTGGGAGGGGAATGGAGATTTTCAGCCCCATTAGACTGACTTGCAGCAGGAGTGAAACCCCTGCCCTGTGCTCCTGACCCCTGATTCCCTTTCCATACACAGGAGGAGCTGTCCAATGTCAACCTGTCCAAGTTCCGCAAGATCCAGCACGAACTGGAGGAAGCTGAGGAGCGGGCTGACATTGCAGAATCACAGGTCAACAAACTCCGAGCCAAGAGCCGGGAGTTTCACAGCAAGAAAATAGGAGAGGAAGAGTGAGAATGTCATGAGGAAGCAAAGTGACCTGAGGGCTGCACAAAATGTGAACCCTCTGTCACTTCTTTCTTGAAGTGTTCATAACCATGTCAATATGTAGAGAATAAATACCATAGATTTCTTCGCATCCACAGAAGAATGAGTGATTTTTGTCATTACAATTCAGTTCTGCAGTTACACAAGTTTGGTCATTTTCAAATGATACATTTATTTCATGTTACCCCTTGTGTAACAGTAGAGCTTTACTTATTCCATCTCCAGTAATTCTCCACTGTGTCTTACTGCACTACCAAGGATGGAGTAAGACTAATGTAATTTCCATACTGGGAGAGGATCAGGACAAAGGCAAGACAAGCACCTTTTCTGTCCTGGCATAGAAAAATTGTTTTTGCCTTTGTGAGTCGTGTTTCAACACGGGTACAGTACTCAGAGGTTGTCATTGATGGTCCCATTTTCACTTGAGCAAGTGGTATGTAGAGACAAGTTTCCCCAGGGGAAAACATTTGTCATCCTAAAACCATTTGTATGTCTCTGAGTCCTTATGGAGGAACTTAGGCAACGACTGATGTGCTGCCTTAGAACAAGGAAACGAAGGCCAGTAACTCTAGAGAGGGGCTTGTTAATAAGCAAATTTAAAGATCATACAGCCTTGTTAATAACTTCATTAATATGGTGCTAATGATCAGTTTCAAAGAAAAACAAATACAGTAAATTCACGAATACAAGCCGCACGGAGTATAAGCCGCATATCCGGTGTGTTGGCAACATTGATGTCTTTGTCAATAAATAAGCCGCACCCGGAATATTAGCCGCACTTTAGTTCGCTGTGAACTTTCACAAAGTCGTCATTTAGTAACACAATCGCGGGATCTCCGGGGCTTACTGGCTTACTGCCGACCTCGGAAACATTGTTTCCAAGTGAAAAAAGACACACCCTTTATTTACAAGCCGAAAAAGACAGGAACAATAGTGTGGTCATTTTGCGAGCATTCCCAATGGATCCGCGTTGACTTTAAACAGCCGCTCAGCCACGCGGGCAGGCAGCTGAGCTCCGAGCGGAGCCACATCTCCGTGCTGGCACAGGAGCGGCCGCTCTGGCCCTCGCAGCCCCGTGGGGGGAGCGGCCATTGTAGCCCTCGTGGCCCGCGGGGGGAGCAGCCGTTTTAGCCCTCGCGGCCTGCGGGGTGAGCGGCCGTTGTAGCCCTCGCAGCCCGCGGGGGAAGCGGCCGTTGTAGCCCTCGCGGCCCGCGGGGGGAGCGGCCGTTGTAGCCCTCGCGGCCCACGGGGCGAGCGGCCGTTGTAGCCCTCTCCCTGCAAGCCAAGTGGCCGTTCTACCCCTCTCCCTGCGGGCTGAGCGGCTCCCCCAGCCCTCTCCCTGCGAGCCGATCGCCCACTTCATCCCTCTCCCTGCGGGGAGAGAGGCTCCCCCAGCCCTCTCCCTGCGAACCCAGCCAGCCCCGTAGCCACACAAGACTGAAAACACTTTAAAAAGTACAGAGAAATATCACACACTTTTATCAAACTGCCAAGGTAACTCGCCGAGGTAACTCACCCCGATAACAACCCCCGCCCCTCAGTAATGCCGCCATCCACAGGCAGGCAATAAGCTGTTCTCTGATTAGTTCATCGTCAGAACAACGGGAAACCATGGATTTCAAACTGTTTCGGCTCGGGACTGGACTTGTATGATACTAGGTAAGGGCAGATATCACATTTTTGTTCATAGATTAGCCGCACCCAAATATTAGCTGCACTTCTGGGTTTCCACCAAAATTTTTGTCTAATTACTGCAGCTTGTATTCGTGAAATTACTGTAATATATTATTTGGATAAGAGGATATTGTGGTGCCTACTTTCTGTGTGAGGCAGAATAGCCAATATTAATGCAATATGTTTCTGCTGTAAATGAAATTGAACTTAAGGAACAGCTTGGTAGAAATCTGAAGAAGAGGATAACCCCAAGTAGTCTTCTATGTAGAGCCACCAGAACAAGCTGGGAACAGCTGCTGCACTACTGTATAGTGTATCCAGTACTGAAATGTATGAGCGTTTGTACTAAAGAATAATTAAGAGTAATGTACAAAAAACAGAATGCTAAAAGAGCTGGTTTTCATGATGCAAGATAAGTCTTCAAGTGGAAATAATACTGAGAACATTACAACTTGAAAGAAACCATAAAATCTAACACTTTACAGAGGTAAAAATCCATAGATAATAATGACAAACGGTGTCCTACCTGTCTGACTCTTGCAGCACTGGATAAGTGGAGTGTATATACCAACTGTATTTGGGCTGAACTGAGTGGAAGCAAGACATCTACACAAGGTGTACTGGTCTGAAGTCTTAAACAAATAACAGGCTGTTTCCTGCAAGACAAGAAGGAGTACTTAGAATAAGGAACCACCTTTGAAGCAGTACTGGACCCAGGCTCATCTCATAGCTGCCAAGGGCAGATTCTACTTGCATTTTCCATTTTACCATTGTAAAGGAAACTTGGCTGTATCACACTACAAAAACGTTTCTGTGTCCCTCAAAGTTCCTGGTTTGGCCTACACCTCTTCATTTACATGGAAAGCTTCAAAGAGCTGTGAAACTGCTGGGGAAGGGAGCTGGAGTTGTTGGAAAGGAGATGGTGAGAAACAGCAGGAAGGAAGCCTTTTGTACTAACCACAGCAGTCAGTGTGTCTGCAGCAACAGCGTTCAGGATTGGGAGGTCCTCCTCCTCCCAAACACACTGAGGATTACACCCAGGGAATCCTCCCATGTTATAACTAAAGATGGAAGTAGTTTTCTAGGCAGCAATTAAATATATTTAAGGAAAAGATGACACCCTGTACTGACTCTTGTGTGACTGTAAGTGATGCTCTTCAGAGACATCATCTCTATGTGTGAAGCTGTGAAAACTTCATCAGTGCCCATGATATCTGGGCAACAAAGAAGGAAAATGACAACTCATCTTTTCCCTTCCCACAATATGCTACTAAGATAGGTGGTATTCTTTCTTTCCAGACAAATCCTTATCTGCCACACCTTGAAAGAAAGCAGGAGAATTTTGTTTGTTCTAAAGAACATCTTTCTTTAAACAAACAAGCCAAGAAACAACCCCAAAAATGTAATTCAAAAATCAGTGTATTTCAACTGTGGCTCAGTAAAAACATGGAGAAGTATTTCCAGCTCTTTAAACCTGCTGACAGACTAGAAAATATCACAACTTTGGGGACCATATTTCAATGCCAAAACTCCCTGTTCCCTTTGCACAGTATTACAATCACCCTCCAAAACGAACAAGTTGCCCTGACATGGAAGAATCAGGATGCACTTGAAGCACCTGAAACTGTTGGGACTTTTCTCTCACTTGTAAGAAACGATGGCCTGAGTACTAAATGTTCAACTGATGAAAGGTAGCATTGCAGGTTCCTTAAGAGACAACACCTTCGGCCAGAATTCCAACTGCACAGGTGGGAGGAGGAGAGAAATCACACACACTGCACTGTGCTGACCTGGCCTTGCCACTGGCCATCCTGGCAAGCATGGCTGGAGACTTTTTGCAATCAGAATGGAATATTAAAGGGATGAGCAAGGAAAACCAATTTCTCCTCACTTTTGATTTGTCGCCTTGGCTGGAGGGCAGGAGTCATTTTGCATCAACACACTATTTCTGGAGTCAGGCTGCTTGTGATGTGAAATGTGCTGATGCACAGGTAACTGATCTTGGAAAAAACATGGGCCCATAACTGGCCTAAAGAAACATCTCAAAGAGAAGGTTTAAAATAGATGCAGCTGATGAGCTCCACTAGAGCTGCTGCCCCATGTGGACTGTGGAGTTCTCTGACCTTCAACAGCTTGGGCATGGATGACTCTGTCTCCTGGGCACAAAAGCATCAGCACTTTAAGAGACACTAAGACATTACGTATGAGTCATACCTCATCATTCTTTCATCTTCTTTTCTCAGTACAAACTGGCTTTTTTTTCTTTCTTATACTGAACTTTGAAAACTGATTTCTGTCATTTCTGCTTCACTTTCCAACATCTCAGACATTTCCAGGTGCTAATCTTCCCATCGGCTTCTCAATTTTTCCACTCCACTTATCTTCTATGTAACTGAAGCTCCAGTGTGTTGTGAAAAAAGTATCCTCTACATCACTGTCATATTATTTAGAACCCCACTCAGATGTCATCCTCTCATTTGCTGTACTGACTGAAGAAGAATGATTAGCTAACTCTGATGCACTTTCAAGACTTGTTTATCCTGACATTCCAGGTCACAGTTTTTACCTTCCTCTGCTCAGTGAAATGACACCTTCCATTTAACTGCAGATAATCTGTCACTGCAGTTTTTCAGGAAGCCACTTGGAGTCCACACTGAAAGGCATCACCTTTACAAATATGTAAACCACAACAGTCCATACCAGGAAAAGTAACCACTTTGATTTCCATGAACTGAAGCAAGATCACAAGCATAGCAACCACTAAGACTGGAGGAACAGAACTTGAAGAGACAAAAGTCACCAATTCATACAAATTAACAAGCAAAAAATCCAGCCTCGCCCCCCTCTCCCTCTCAAAAAATCCCCACCAAACACCTTCCCCCCAGATTTCACCAGCAGTGCATTATCCTGGGGTTTATGCTCTACTCCCTTGGATTTTAACTCTCATCTCTCATAGCATGTACACTGAGCATCCTGAACTGCTTTTCATCCCAGAGGATGCATTCAAGTGTGTCATTACTTATGAAAATTAGCAACGTTCTTCAAGGTCACTTCATGTTTCTTAATTTTTTTTTTTTTTCATTCCCTGCACCAGCATGGATTAGGGATGACTTAAAAGATCTCCAAACCATGTTTATTTGCTGGGCAGTTCATCATGCCAGTCACAGTATGGCACACAAACAGCCTGCAAGAAATACACTTTACTTTAGTCTAATCTAGTTCTTACTGGGTTTTATATACAAAGTAGGTCCTTACCATAGCAATGGTCCAGTACTCAGCTACGTCTTAGCAGAAGGGTAGGGATGAGAAGTTTTGCTCTAGCAGATCAGAGCATCAGCATTTGTTTTCAGCATGTGCTAACATTCCTGGGAGCTCTCATTTTACACGGAGGCAGCAGAAAGGCTGCTGCAGCAGAATGTGGATATGCCCTGCCAGACAGTTAATCAGGGTCCACAGGGCCCACTGATGCCTCCAGCATGCCTTCTTCATATGACAGAATGGCTGACAAGAGCACTAGCAAGTTGCAGATCCCATGGGGAAGGTTTTTTAATAAAATATCTGGTGTATCAGATAATCCAAAGTAGTATAAAACTGAAGTGGAATTGGTGGTATGTTGCTACAAAAGGCTAGGATGCAGAGAAAAGATAGCAACAAAACTTCCTTCTGAGGCAGAAGAAAAGCAAAAGTCCTTTATTAAAGGAACAACCACACTTTCATAAATAAGATTGTGGAAATGAGAATAGACTTGATTTCATCAGTGCAAGGAAGGTAAGACCCCTTGTCATGTCTCTCATGCACCCTGCAGATGCTTAATTTCTGTTATTAATTCTTTCTCTTATGTTTTCCTTGAACAGCTTGAGAAAATCCAAGCTGCATTTTTCCCTAGCTTTCATCAGTATCCACATGTGCCCCTTTCTAAATGTATTTAAAAAAAGAAGTGTTTTTGTGGTCCTTTGCGGTGTCCTGTGCAAGGGAGAACAAACACGACTCAAGAGAGCTGAGGATACCTTGAGTGCCCAGGAAATTTCTAAACTTGTTGACCTTCCTTGCAAGAAATCAGTTCCAAGGTACCATTTCTAATACAATTCACCAGAGCTAAAATTAATACAATTCACTAGAACCAAAACCCATTACCATTTCTAATACTAATACAATTCACCAGAACTATAATCCATCACCATTTCTAATACATTCTAAAAAATCTGGCTAAAAACTTCTCATGGAGTTCAAAACACTTCAACAAAAGGTATTATTTCTAGTACAATTCACCAGAACTAGAATCCATTACCATTTCTAATACATTCTAAAAATCTGTCTAAAAATTGCTCATTGATTTCAAAACAGTTCTGATTTCAGAACAGTTCAAACATGAACAAATGAATGTCCATTCCGTTCTTGCAGAGGGATCATCTGGTTGGTGTTCGGTGTGTTGATCAGCATTTGAAGGCCACACTTTGCCTTCAGCATCACAGGTCCAGGTGGACACCTTGCAGGTCACCAGCAAGGACCTCTGGCTGAGGCAGGCATGTCTCATCTGAAGGCAACAAGATTATTATTATTATTATTATTATTATTATTATTATTATTACTAGTCCCAAGATTATTTAAATATTTCTTTCTCTTTTTCCAGTCACACTGTTCTGCTTTAGGAACAACTTTAAAAACAGGAAAGGCTTGAGCCCCTTTCATTTGAATGTCATCATTACTGTTCTTCAGCAATTCTTTCCCAAAAATCGGGTCGAGCTCAGAAGCATTTGCTTGAGCACTCTCCCACATCCCCACCACATGAATGAACACCCCCCGACTGCTCCCCAAAAACTAGGGTGACTTTTCAGGTCTCACAGCGAAGGCATGTCCTTAAAGGGGGGGTGACCCATGTTGTCAGCACAGGGTGGGAGCGATGAATGCAGCGCCAGGCTGATGGGAGACAACATGGCAACCTGAGGCATTGATGGAAGAAGCCCACCCATGCATGGACAGCAAGGACATCTCTTGCACGCGAGTTGAGCTGCAGCGCTGGAAGCAGCCCCGCTCCAAGCAAACCGGAGGAAGAGGTCATAACTTGAGGGTGAACAGGCCATGATGCTGAGGGAAAAGCAGAAGGCAGCCCCACCACTGCTGAGGCAGAGGAGGGTAGCCAAGACCCTGCCCCGGTGGGGAGCAGGCCGAGCTCTGACATCAGCAATGAGGGAAGGACTGGTGCCACCCTCTTATGTGGAGTGGGTGGTGCCTGATGCCCTGACTCAGTAGGCAGATCATGTCCAGATATCAGCGGTGCAGGTGGGCCTGAAGGCACTCATGGTCCCACCCCAGCGGACAACCTCTATGGGCCCACATCCACTGTGGGGGTGGGCACCGCTGCCCATCGCCACACGCCCGGGCCAGGCGGCATTCACAGGGGAGAACAACACATGCGCAGACCCTGCAGGCCGCAGCGGAGATGCAGCAGGACCGAACACAGACGCCCGTGGAGGGGGCTGTCTCCCCCTGGGCCATCTATCCACAAAGCGCAAATCTGGGGAGTCGCAGAGCAAAGGACGCCAGTGCAGTCCAAGTCTTCCAAAGCAATTCTCCATGTTGAGAACGCAGCTTCCTGTTTTTCAGATTGTTGGCTTCCCGTTTTAAAGGGAGCTCCAATCCTCCTAGCAATTAAGACAGGAGTTCGCCACTCCAAAATGAGCCAATGGGCTCCCGAGCTAAATGCTCGTATTCCAATAGAAACAATCCTCTCAAAGGAAGACAAAAAACCAGTACCTCTGTCAATGAGGGAGGAAACAGCCGACGTTTTCCGTGGATCTCCCGTCCCACCATGGTCGCGATCGAGAAGTCCCCAACTTTCCAGATGGCTCTTGACCCTGGCTGGACATCACGGTGCTGGTTCTGGCCCCAAGCTCTTCAGTCCTGGTTTC
This sequence comes from Catharus ustulatus, assembly GCF_009819885.2. Lineage (NCBI taxonomy): Eukaryota > Metazoa > Chordata > Aves > Passeriformes > Turdidae > Catharus > Catharus ustulatus. The sequence continues at coordinate 2,195,758 of NC_046240.1, forward strand.
CTGAGTTGCTCAGTCTGCACACGGCTCGACTCTGGCTAGAAAAAAACCTAGCTCGGGCCGTACCCCTGTCTTAAACAGGCCTCAGAGGGTTCGTCCTGGTTTCGGCAGACTTCCAACCCCCGGGTTTATCCCAGTGTTGTCATGTCGGCAATCACTCAAGGCAATCTCGGTTTGCTTGAGTAGCAGATCTCGGTAGAACCTCAGTTGTTGATATCAAAGACTAGGATGCCGTGTAAAGATAGCAACAATGCTTCCTTCTGAGGCAGAAGAAAAGCAAAAGTCCTTTATTAAAGGAACAACCACACTTCTAAAGACAAGACTGTGGCACTGAGGATAAACTTGATTTCATTTGTGCAAGGAAGGTAAGACCCCTTGTCACGTCTCTCACACACTCTGCAGGTGCTTAATCTCTGTTATTAATTCTTTCTCGTATGCTTTCCTTGAACAGCTTGAGAAAACCCAAGCTGTATTTTTCCCTGGCTTTCACCAGTATCCACAGTGGTGGGTTTGTCTGTGTTCTCTGTGAGTTTTTTAGAAAGCTCAAATAAAAAAGGAGAAACCAGTGAATTCCCGGAAGAAAAGTCCATCAAGAGCCATGAGGTTCCTGCAGCTCCTTCTCACAAAGCAGGGGCTGTGTGGGGCAAGGTGGGGGGAACATTCTTCATCTTCCTTCAGAACACATCCAAACTAAAGATGTTAATACTTCCACCACACAAGACATCAGCCCTTCACTTATGTAAACATGGATGGCTCTCCCTCTGGCAAGGCAAAGCATCTCCTCCCCATCAAAACAGGGCATTACTGTTCATCAACCCCTGACAACCTTTAAGATTAATCACATTCTACTTTGTGGAGTTTTCTCAGGACTGGGAGTTATATTTATGAAGTCCAAGGCTCAGGCAAATGTAGTGAAAACCCTCTATCAAAAATATAAGTAAACTTTCATGATAATGTGAGATGTTGCATAGTGATTTGTGTCATTATGGAAAAACACCATGAGATCAATATAAACAAGAATACTGAACTCAAAGTAAAGAATGGACATGAGACATAGGAAAATATAATGATTGCATTATATTTGTTTAAATCACTTTGCGGTGAATTGTTGGCTTGTCCTGGTTTAGGGGACAGGTACAGCCAGAAAAAAAGGCAGGAGCTTTTCCTAAAATGGAGAGTGAAAATCCCCTCCCTCCCAGTTTACTATAATTTGGATATTAAGGAGGTCTCAGGCAAAGATACGGGTTTAGGAATAACAGTTCTTTACTGATATATCTACAAGACAAACAAGAACAACATCAGCTATGAAAATCAGCTACAAAACCGAACAAAACTTAGTTTCAGTCCCTTTTTTCCAGTTGCAGATACTCTTCCTTTCTGCACGGTCCAGGTGGAGAGCGGGGCGGGCCCCTTGCATCCGCAGCAGCAGGAGCAGGGAGGTGGAGGCAGAGGTGGCAGGGTCGTGTCCCAGGTGGGAGAAGGGTGAAGGAAGACTCCACTCACCACTTGGATCCCGGTTCTCTGCGCTGTTCTCAGAAGCAGGAGGCTGTAGCAGTGCAGGGCTACAGGGCAAATCTGACCGCAGAGAAACCTCTCTCCTCAGTGTTCAGACTGGCAGGTGTATCCCAAGCTGCGAAAAAAACATGACCAGTCACCCAGACCCCCCAAAACCCCGCCAGCGATTGAGCCCACAAGACAGCTTCCACCCATCCCCTTTGTCTTGAGCAATTAAAAGCTGAGGGAGTCGCCCGGCTGACTTCCTTAACATGATAATGGGAAAAATTCTCCACAAAAGATGGAGAGTAAAACCCCCCCAACACGGCTTTTTGTTCTTATGTATTTTTTATTCTCTTGCCACTATAATCATGAATTGTATCCAGTTTTTATGTATAAGGAAAACAAGGGCTTGTGCAAATATGAACAAACTTGTTACTGCTGTTACCTGCTTGCTAGGAGTGTAACCTGACCACATGTTCGAGCCTTGTCCAGACCTGCTGGGGGCTTCAAACCACTGCTGCTTGAATGCTAGCCAACATATTCGGGCTTGCTCGGACTTGTACCCCAGCACAGTAGGCATGACACAGTGAGAAATTAATAACAAATTTGGTGAACCCGACATGATGAATTTCCATTTTTCAGGGGAGAACATCTGATCCCAGGGAGGCACCCCCCTTTGGTGGCCTTGGGTGAGTGTTAGTATCTGCTGGGATAGGAAATTCATAAAACAGATAAGGCACAGGCAAGGAATTTGAGCTCCCAGAGGACAACTGCAGTAAACTACCCGTAATTTCTTGTGCATGAAGATTCAGGCGAGAACAGTGGACTGTGAGTATCACTTGGTGTGTGACTGGTGTATGCGTGAGACATAACATTGTTATGGGGCAAGTGCAGAGTTCTTCCAGCCTCGGTTCTGAACTTCTCACAAGAGAAGTGGCAGGCGAAGGAATGAAGTGAGTGAAGAGAGGACTTTTAAATAAAATCAGGGGCTGGGAGCGCTTGTCGAAGGGACTTAAAATAAAGTCAGGTGCTGGAGGCGTTTGTTAAAGGGATTTTGTTTAAAAGGTTGGGGGCCAGAGGCACTGAAGGACCCATCAGGAATGGGTCAGGTTTGTAAAAAATCTCAAGACCCAGGTACCAAGGGTTCAGATAAGACCCAGAGTTCACGTAAGAACTGGGGTAAAAAGGATAAAGGGAACTGGGTGGGGAAATAAGTGTCAAAAAATATGTCATTACAATAACAAAAACCCTTAAAAGCTTCCAATTGAAGGAAATAATCCCTCAAACCACACCTTTAGAATTCAAAATCCATAGTATCTATTCAGGGGAATAGAAAAAAAAAATTAACTCCACAATAGGGAAGGTTCTTTTGAGGTACTACTAACAGCTGAGACAGCGATCCAGACCAGGGAACAAGGGTGGATCCACACCAGCGGAATCAAAGGACCTGTAGTAGAACCTTAGGGGGTGGACTATAATATCTTAATTGCCTTATTGATTGACTTACCCAATTGTAGTGAGAAATTTATAACAATAGCAAAGGCAGTTCCTTTCTGCTACCTGCCTGTAGGCAAAAAAACCTGACGTCTACCTATATCTCCTATTCTATCTAGACCCCATTCTGGTTCAAATTTATAACTGACTGATCCAGAATGGTGAGGAATTCTCAGTGAGGCTAAAGAAGATTCTCCCACCAGTCACGCCAGCCTTGAATGCCTCTGTGAATTATGAGATTTTAGTCTTCTGTCCACTGAAAGCTTGTCCTGGAGAGGCTGCCATGGAGTGCTCATGAGGCTATTACAGAGACCAGGCCATAGTTCAAGATTCAGTGGGACCAGATGACAAGCTGAGGAGAAATTCTTTTCTGCTGGGACCACACCTGCTCAGTTCCCCTTCAGGAGAATTTCCAGACCTGGCTTCATAGACCATGCACACACCATGTATGTACTAGAGTAGGGACAGGGAATGACAAAGTCTGGGGAAGGAATAGCTGTCCAGAGGGCTGTGACCTTCACCAACCTGCAACAGAGTCCACACTACAAGGAAAAGTGGATGTAAGACAGTTTGTCAAGAGTAGGCCATGATAGATTAACCTATCATCTTCTTCAGATAAGATTGTCCAGGAAAAGGAGCTGTGGCATTCCTGATCTAGCTGGATCATAGCAGCCAGGATCTGGAAAAAATCCAGCAGGAAAATTGCTGTTGAGGTGGAAAACAAGCAAGCACTGAGCACTGGGAGATAGGAAAGGATTGCTTCCCACCAGACAGCCAATCTGCCACCTGATGCCCTTCAGCTAGCAGGGCTGCAGGGGCCTTTACTGCTCAAAATATTCTGGCAGTGTCTGAGACAACAAGGGAATGACAAACATATTTAGCAAGTTCCTCTGGCTGACCTGGCTGGGAAGGCACTGACCTCCCTATTTCTTTTCTGTATTAGCCACACATGTAACTTGCTCAGTGCTGACATGGAGGAAGCTTGATGGGAAGCAAATAGATCCAAATAAAAGGGAGAAAAACCACCAGAATGGTGGGGTTGTGACCAAAGTGTCCAGCTCAGTATGTCCTCAGAGAAATATTGATAAAATCTTTGGCACAGGGGAGCCAAATTTGTTTATGTGGGATATTTCCCATGTCCATATGAAGAGAACAGGTTGTCAAAGGGCAAACCACAGAGAAGTATTCTTTCTTGAGTGAAATTAAGATATGTTTGCACACAGAGCTCACCCTCAGGTGGCAGTGCAGGTAGCAGGAGAGGTGGGAGGGCATTTGGTTCAAGGTTGTATGTGTGTGCAGACACTGCTACCACACAGTCTCAGACACCATCGAGATTGAGCCACTGCCAGGACAATGCTCTGGGCTGGCCTTTAGGTACTGACATGTCTGTCCCACCTGAAAGCAAGTGAGTGGCTCACTAGTGCCCCTTGGGTGCTGGCCAAGGCCAGAGAGAGGAGGAGATGTGAAGGAATAGCATTAGGTTGGCACATTTTGGAGAAGGAATAGGCTAAATGACTTGGACTGATGACAGGCCTGAAACACCATCAGCTGCCTTTGGTGTTTTTGAGGGGCCAGCAAAGTGCCATATCAGAAAAAGGAACAAATAGGGTTGCAGAAATGTGTGGCAGCTGGGCAGATGTGGTGACCCTGAAGCACATTGTCTCAGGTCTGGAGCAGAGCAAAGGTTTGCTGTACTGGGTGAGTTGAAGCTCAGGAATGTCTTGCCCCTACAGTAGACTTGGCTGAGATTATACAGGGTATTTCTGTGTCATCAGGGTCTTACCCCATGCCAGTACTGTGTTAGCTTATGAACTCAGCATTATCTTGCCTCTTGGTGAAGCCTTGCAGCACTCCTGTGACTATCTCTGATGATCTGAACTCTCTCTCAGGCATTCTTTCTAACAAGCTCTCATCCCACCTCAGAATTTATATAGGAGAGCAGTTATGGATCAAATATCAGTTTATTGTCTCTGCTCTCATTTTAGCCTTCAGTATACACATACTTCAGGAAAATCAGGCTTTTGCTTCTAGGAAGTGATTTGTGCCTTATTTATGCCAGCATACTTTACAAGCATGGTGATTGTTAACATCCCACTTCTTGGGAAATATAAAAAAATGCCAACTTTCTTACCCCAGAGACTGCAGTCACTTTAACATCCAACTGACACAGTTCTACATGTCATCATTTCAAGCTTTTTTTTTTCCCCCGCAAATACAACCTCAGTGTTGAATTCTCTGAATCTATAATGTTTGTATTTACAACAATTTTCATTCATTTTTTTTGCCCTAAAACAATTACTATTTTTCATGTCTTCTGCAACCTTGTTCTCTGTGGATTGTTCTGTCACTGAGAGCAGGAAGCTCACTTGTAGCACTTCAACAGCAATACCTGCTCTCTCTTTTTCTTTTTCTTTTTCTTTTTCTTTTTCTTTTTCTTTTTCTTTTTCTTTTTCTTTTTCTTTTTCTTTTTCTTTTTCTTTTTCTTTTTCTTTTTCTTTTTCTTTTCCTTTTTCTTTTTCGACATGTCTTTGTCCCAAAGGACAAATAAATAGCTTTGTGAACTGGGTTTAAGCAAATGTAGTGACAATTCCATTACATGACTTCCAAGGCATGGATCTGATCAGATCTCAACTTGCAGGGGTGGTTGAAGACCTTGCATACACTGGCCCATCACTGTCCCTGTAGTAACAGAGCCTTTTTAAAGTGTTGAGAACCACTGGGGCTTCTGGGAGCTTTAGAACAATCAAGATGATGGATATAACCCTCTGTCTACATCTCAGTTAAATCTCTCTGTTCTTTACCATGCTGCAACTGTAGAATTGTGCTTTTATTTTTTTCTTCTTCTTTTTTTAACCAGGTCACAGAACAAAAATTTTGCTATAGAATATATTAGGTTTTGCACCAAAGTCATGTGCATGTGCCTCTGGTGTACAACTACTTGATGCCAGGTAATGGACAAATTCATAGTATAAAAATTAGAGTTAGATGTAAAATATGTCAAAGACATTGTCAGTGACTCAGAAAATCTCTAAGTAACACATCAGAGAGGCTGCGGAAGCATTCTCAGCAAGATCACTACATCCATGTTTTGTTTACATATTCTAACTGTGAACCATCTCTTGGCAAGTGTCAGAGGAAGGAGCTATGAAGATCTTGATACAGATATTCTTATTTCCATTTATTAAAGAATTTCCCCTGTCCAACCATCCAGGAGCCACTCCCACAGCCACTGCCCCACTGAGCACCTGAGCTGGGACCAAGGCCCCTTCACAACTGCACCCTCACAGTCTTGGATTTACACCAGATTTCCCCCCAGCTGCACCCCAGGTTTCCCATAGTTGAGTCTTAGATGTCCAGGTCCTTAAAATAATGTAATCATGGTGCAATAACTATCTTAAGCTAGTGCCTCCAAGGAAGGACCCCGAACAAAGGAACCCCTGGGGTTTTATCCCTCATAGTCTAAGGGTGGGAAAATTTGGAGTCATCACTTCCTGCTGTGTCTCTGATTGTCCCACACCTGGCTGGGCCAGGGGTCCCCTGGCCCTTGGTTGTGCAAAGGGTCTCTAGTTCACAGCCTCTTGCCTTGGGCTCAAGTTCCTGCTCTCCAGAGTTCAACCTGCAGCTCCACTCCAGCTGCACCAAATGTATCCCCCAACACATCCCTATAGTAAAGACAACCACGAGGACTCAAATGTGCCAAGGGGAGTTTCACAGGGTCAGAAACAAGCATTCCTGAGACATTTCCACAATCCAGTCTGCTCTAAAATGTGACCTCTTACTTTCAGACTCTTTCCAAAAATCACAGAACATGGCTGAGAAGCAGTTGGATCACAATTTGTGGCAGAAAGTGAGGCAGGTACTGGAATGGGTCTAGGTGGCCACTGGCTCTAGGTGGCCCTGCTTATGGAGAGGAATTGGACCAGGTTCTGTCCTTCTGAGATCACCTCATCAGCCTGTCTTCAGGATTCCCTTCTGAATTCCCTTTCTTCCATGGAGAATATCAGCACTCCAGGGCTTTGCCCAATCTGTAGTTCTGTGCAGAACAGACTGTTTCCATACACATCCTTTATTCTGTCCTGTCTTGTTCAGCTGGGCTGTGTTTTGCTTCCAGTGTTGATGGAATCCACCCCTGCAGAGATATATGGATACAGGAATGGCAGAGAAATAACGTTAGGCAGGAACCTATTTTTCTTTCTGCTTCAAAATTTGTGTAATTTGTTACATATTTCCATTAGGAAGGACTGATGCACTATTTAGGCATCTAAACACTATCTAGATGCATTTTATAGACATGGTAAATCAGTGCTGCCTCAGCACTATCCCACTGTACTCCATTGAATTATTCAAGTGTGGTAATTACATTTCAGTATAGTAATGGTGTGGAGTCCTCTTAAACATTTAACTCCTCCACTTAACAGAACTGTAAAATGAAAAGAAACATTGCTCAAATTAATGCATCAGTTTTAAGTCATAAATGTTTGACCTTTTTTGTTTTTCCTTTTTCAGTAGCTTTAGAAAAAAAGCCATACATACTTGTCATGTTGGTGGGAGGTGTCACAAATGAGCCTGACTTGATCTTTCAACCTCACTGAGCTGCTTAAAGCTGGCAGTGGCAGAGGTTTGTAAAGACTGAAACTTGAGCTGAACCCAAACACTTCCTCAAGATGAAGTGTGCTGAAATGGCAAATTTGGTCTGGATGCAGTAGGACATCTCACTTTTCTCCAATACTTCCCTTCCAGGACTGAACAAAAATGAAGAGGGAAGATCAGGGAGAAGAAAATCACCTTTTTCCACTCAGTAGACTGTCACAGTTATTTTAGCAATACCTAAGTTTATCCAATGAAGAGTGTGCTGCTTTTGGTTGAGGTTGAGTTAATTTTCTTCAGACTGACTGGTATGGTGCTGGTTTTGGGTTTGAACTCAGGGTTAATAACACAGAGTTGTTGTGCAGGGCTCACACACACCCAAGGCCTTTTCTGGTTTTGGCCTGCCCACCTTGAAATCAAGAGTATCATTTGCTTTCCTGCAGCCTTTAGGCATTTCTGCTAATCACCAGGATAGATTAAAGATTATCCAGGGTGACCTCATAGTGACACCAGCCACTTCCTCAGAGTTTTGTGAGACCTTCAAGGCCTATGGACTTTTGTGTGTCCAGTTTGCTGAAAAGCTCCTTGACCTGTTCCTCTTCCATCCAGGCTATGACTGCCTTGTTCCAGACTTTCTTCCTGCTTTCTGTGCCCTAGGTTTCCTGAAGGTCTTACTACCAGTATTAAGTACCTCAGACCTTTCCATGTCGTGTGTTCCCAGGGTTCTAACCCAATTCAGCACTGGACCCACATTTTCCTTCTCCATGAGCATGGAGATGAGAAAGCTCTGGGGAGATCTCATAGCAGACTTCCAGTACTTAAAGAGAGCTTATGGAAAAGAGGGAGAGTGACTTTTTTCACAGGCAGATAGTGATTGGACAAGGGTGAACAGTTTTTAGCTAAAAGAGGACAGTTTCAGATTAGACATTAGGAAGAAATTCTTTACTCAGAGTGTGGTGAAGCACTGACAAAAGTTTCCCAGAGAAACTGTGAATGCCCCATACAGGAAAGTGTTCAAGGCCAGGTTGGACAGGGCCCTGAGCAACCACATCTAATGCATGGAATCTCATCCTGTGTCATAGGGGTTGGAACAAGATGACCTCTGAAGTTCCTTCCAAACCAAACCATTCTATGACTGTAAGATTCAATCCCCTTTCGGCTTTGACTTTTCCTAACCTCATCCCTGGTTGCTAAAACAGTGTCTCTTAAGTTCATCCCAGGTTCCTCCCAGGTTACTTGTCCTTGCTTCCAGTCTCTATATGCTGCCTTTTTGTGTCTTGAGTTTTCCCAGAACTTCTTCTTCATCCCTTTAGTCCTCCCAGAATATTTACCTGGATTATTACTCCATCCTGACCATGCACCTCAATAAATGCAAACAGTAAAATTATTCATCATTTCGTATAGAGTTTCACATGTCTGAGTCTTACACGTTAGACCTCTGGTAAAGATTAAATACTTGTGGGCTTGAAAAATGCATGTCTAGGTATCTCAAGAATGACATTCTTTGTGGGGGAAAGTAAACAGAGAATAGTTGTGAGAGAAGATTGTGATACTGACACTGGAGAAAAATTGTACCAATAAGCACAATATAATATACACAGGAAAAGCAGCCCTAACTATCAAATATAGTGATGGGCACTATTCAGATTTCTGTTGGTGCAATATTAACACTGCACAGTGTCAGATCTTGGGAGAAGGAAGATAGCATTAGAAATTATGGCGGATAATGTCAAAGCTAGTTAGAACTAAATAATGATTTTCATACATGAGTTAAGATGTGTTATGCATGTTATTTAGAAAGTTATTGTTGAATTTTTTCTATTTCGGGAAGAAATAAGGATTTACAAGGAAATAAGTGCCACCAATGCAAAGAATTTTTCAGTTAATTAATTTAAACTATAAATATCATTGTCAGAGAGTTCTTTGGATGCCAAAAGCTAGAACTGGTCTTCAAAGGAACAATAATCTAGCAGACTCTTGAACCCACTCATGGATCTTTCAGTGAATCTCTAAACTCAGGATTTCCAGAATATCAGAAGATATGCAAATGAATGTTATTTTATATTTATATCCAGAGATGGACTACAGCTTAAAGAGCAGTTAGAGTGGCTCAAGGTGGCTATTCTCCCTGATATATTGCACTATATTATGTTACAACTGACAGAAGTGAAACAGAGTAATATATAATAATCTGACTAAGGTAAGCAATGCAGACAACAGTGAAACCCATGTATCATATCCAAGATCTGTAAGTAGAGAGCTCTGTGAAAGGATGACTGTCATCAGACATATGATGTCCTCAGAAAAAGTTGAAGTATGCATCCAAATGTCACTGTGCTTGCCCAGGGAATGGTTGTCTCTTGCTCCCTTAGCTCAGATTCATAGAGCATCCATGCCTTGCAGTTATTAGTGGTTACTCTCATTCCTCTAGTCATCATTAGCTGTATTTCCCTCCTTAGGAATCTTCTCATATTATTTATAGGCGATTTATTCACATAGCTAGGAAGAGACCAAAATCTTCTAATTATATCTAGTAACATCACTTTCCAGTTTTCAGTACATTCAGTTTGCCAGACAATGTTTTGCCAAAAACAAAGTTGCCAAAAATGCTTTGCCCAAAGACAGAGGAGGCATCTGCAGCATGCGCTGACCAGACCCTATAAAGAGTCCTTGAATGTGGGCTGTTCTGTCTGCAGAGAAAACTTCATGGTAAGTGCACGTCTGTGGTTGGCAGAAAGGGACAGTGTCCCTGCAGTCCCACTTCAGCCCTACTGTCCTGATGTACCTGGAAGGATTTTGATATCTGTATGATAAAGCATATTGGTATTTTCACTTGTGACCTGTCTGTGGAATTCTGTGCAGCAATAATGAGAGATCTGCTGTTTCTGCTTTACAGCACCGTCACCTCCCAGCCTGCAAGGCATCTTCTCACAGCATAAGAGGTAAGAGTCACATTTGCTCACATTTAAGGGGCAGAAAAAGGTGGAAGAATTCTGTAGAACAGATCTCTTCATGGTGACAAATTACTGTAAAATTTTCTAGGGAATTGCTGTATGCCCATGTGTTCCTGGCCACTGCTCTGCTATGACAAAAAGAGCAGGCTGCTCACAGCCAGGAAGATTTCCTAAGTGGTTGTGCTTGAAGACACTAGCCACTATGTAATGCCAGCAAATGCTTCCTGGGGATTCCTTATGTTTAATTATGGAACAGTGAGGTAAATGATCTGTTCTGGCATGAAGTCCAGACAGACAGAGCCAGCCAACAGAATAGAATGTTGCAAAACCTACAGACTTGTAAATTATAATTATTACTGCATATGAAACTGGCCAATAAATGTTATGAAAATACTTTCCAAATGATATTCCAGGGTTATAATGTGCAGGTAGGAGCTGCACATTATCAAGTTTACTAGTAGGAGTAAACTTGATAAAAATGCAAAAGATAACTATCCAATTAACCAAATAACAAAAAGAGGGAGGTACTGCTCCTATTCCTCTGAAAGAAGAGAGTAAAATTGAGGATCTGCATGCTACTAGGAGTAGCTGAAAATGTATGTTAACATTTTAGTTATTTACCTAACTAAAAGTTATGCCAATAGTTAGTCTTATTGAGTTGCCTGTTTGTCCAACTTCCTTGGTACTTTCTATTACTAGCCACATGGTATTTCTTTGGAAATCTAGTATTGCATTTAGATATCTGTGTTTGATTTATAAGTTCTTAAACTGAGGTTTCCGGCTTTGCCTACAGTTACTTCCACAAATAATTAACATGAGAAGAAACAGTTGGTTGTGCAGTATATTTAAACTGATGAATTATGTGTCCTTATATGCCAGTTGCTCACATACTACTTAAATCATTTGGGATGAGAAGCAAACAAATGTAGTGAATGATTCAGAGCATCAGCAAAAGATATTATGCCCTAGATAATCCTCAGAACACCTTCTGGATCATTAGAAACCCAAATGATACATGGAATGCATCCTCAGGAACTGTAGATGACAACAAACAGAGACTTAGAATTATGCTACAGAGCAATGTTACCCCAGAGAAGATCCTCATGAGACTTCACCCTGAAGCTGATAAGAACCTCACAAATTTTAGAAGATCAATGTGAAATCCTGCATGTGAGACAGAACAGTCCCCTGCAATAGAGTACCTTGCATTTCATTTTGGTTGGAAAAAACTTTGGAGAAAAGGGTCATGAATTCTGGTGCAAGTGTCAAAGTGTGCCTTTGGGGGAAGGAAGGTCAGCAGCACATTGTTAGACACTCATAACAGCATGGGCAGCAGGTAAAGAGAAGTGATTCTTTCAGTGCTTTCAGCTGCCATATCTGGAGCACTGTGTTCAGTTTGGTGCTTTCTGGTGACCAGACAGTGACATTCTGGAATGAATCCAGTGGAGATCGTTCAATCAAAGTAGACAAAATTACATGTGAGAAGTGGCTGCAATGGTGAGGTTTGTCTACACTGGGGATGAAATTTAAAAGTCGTTATCTTATTATTATCTTCAACAAAAAGGGCATGGTTGTATCACAGAAAGAGTCAGACTCTTCTCAAATGGGCAGAGTGAAAGGCTGAGGGATAAAATAGACAGATTTCAACCACTGAATTTTAGATTGGGCAATAAACAGGGGAGAAAATCACCATCAGGGTCATCAGACATTAAACTGGGATGCAAAGGGACTGAGAAATATCTGTTCTTGGACATAATAGAAGCTTCATGGGAAAAAGTTGCAGGAACCAGCATCCAACATTTACCCTAGTTGCACAGGAAGGTGAACCAAAAAACTACTCAACATTCTTCCCAAATCACACTTTTTATTACACTGCTAGAGGCTATCAATAAAGTGTGTGACAACAAAAAATATTCGGGTAACGTACCTTCTCCTCCACAGTGTCCTTTGCTCCGGCAAAGAGTCATAGAGCGCAGCCATGTCATCAGACGCCGAGATGGCCATCTTTGGGGAGGCAGCTCCTTACCTCCGAAAATCAGAGAAGGAGAGAATTGAGGCCCAGAACAAACCTTTTGATGCTAAATCATCCGTCTTTGTGGTACATGCAAAGGAATCCTTTGTGAAAGGGACAGTCACGGCCAGAGAATCAGGCAAAGTCACTGTCAAGACTGAAAAGGGAGAAGTGAGTAAAGAACAATTCTGAAGGAAAACAGTTGATCCCCACTTTGAGCTTTTAGGTGACACATGTGGATTTTTTGTTTCCTTGGCAGACCCTGACCGTGAAAGAAGATCAAATCTTCTCCATGAACCCTCCCAAGTATGACAAAATCGAGGACATGGCCATGATGACCCACCTCCACGAACCCGCTGTGCTGTACAACCTCAAAGAGCGTTACGCAGCCTGGATGATCTACGTAAGTGGCAGCAGCAGCAGCTTCCTCTGGGCAGCCTCAGGAGCTGCTGGGCCAGGCTCAGGGGAAGCCAACGTGCTGTGTCCCTTCCTCACAGACCTACTCGGGTCTCTTCTGCGTCACTGTCAACCCCTACAAGTGGCTGCCGGTGTACAACCCTGAGGTGGTGTTGGCCTACCGAGGCAAGAAGCGCCAGGAGGCCCCTCCACACATCTTCTCCATCTCTGACAACGCCTATCAGTTCATGCTGACTGGTGAGTGCCTCTGTCTGCCTCAGAGGCATTGGACCATGACATTCTCTGACGGGATTTTCTCAGCAAAAGACTTTTTCAAAACTTTGTTGGCTCTGACACAATCTCCACATCTGCTGTGGGGTTTACTATCTTTATGGCATTGTTTCTGTTGTTTTAAATGAAATACACCTCTGCACTCAGTGATGTGCTTTGGAGGTTTGTTCATTAAAGTCAAGCTGACATCAGTCAAATCATTAACCTTACCTGACTATGTTTCATTCTTTCTCTGCTGTTCATTGAGTTTGAAGTCCTGTATTTCTGTCTCTTCACAGATCGGGAGAACCAGTCCATCCTGATCACGTACGTACACCCCCTGCGCGAGTCCCTGTGGGGCTGCCCGGTGCCAGGGCACCTCCTGCCTGACCACGCACCCTCTGCTTCTCTCTTGGCTTTGGCAGCGGAGAATCCGGGGCCGGGAAGACTGTGAACACAAAGCGTGTCATCCAGTACTTTGCAACAATTGCAGCCAGTGGGGACAAGAAGAAAGAGGAGAAGTCATCAGGCAAAATGCAGGTGAGTCAGGAAGAACAGACTGAATGCTTGGCATGTCCTTGCCCTGTCAACTAAACACAGTCACTGAATAATTCCCCTGCAGGGAACGCTTGAGGATCAAATCATCAGCGCCAATCCACTGCTGGAGGCCTTTGGAAATGCCAAGACCGTGAGGAACGACAACTCCTCACGCTTTGTGAGTTCTTGATTAGCAAAATTGTCATTTATATGGGAACAATGATGTCAGAACATGCTGTCACTTTCTGAAGTGTCAATGTCAGATGACTGTCTTAAACTACTATTTTCCATGTATTTTTGCCAATTAAAGTAGATTATCTAATTAAAAATATATCCTTAGAAATACAATACAGCATTCAAAGGGGGATAATTTATGTTTTAATATGTATATAATTACATATATAAAAACATATATACAGATATTCTTAGTGTCTGTCATATGGACTGAAGACACAATTTTGTGGAAATTGATTTAATATAAAAGAAAGGAAAGTAGGACATACAGGATAGAAATTGCTGGATGGAAATTTATCTGCTATTCATCAGACCAGAAAAAATATTAATCTCTGGGTTTTAGGCAGAAAACTGGGCAGTGTATTAATCTGACTGTTCAGACCTCGATATACATTGCCTAGAAAGGGGTAGGGACAGGATTCCTTCAATACATTCTATCAGAAAAGAAACTACTCTATGGCATGTTCTTTTGATCGTTTTAATGCAAAAAGCCATTCATAAATTCTATTAGATTAACTGTGACTTTCCTTGAAAAATCACAACCCACAGTCTCAGCCTAGAGTTCCTTGTTTTGGGTGTGTTGCTTGTATCTCTACAACTCAGACAATAACAGCTTACTTCTGTTTTCCACAAGACCAGAAATCCTCATTTAGCTTTTACACCATCAAAATCTGCCTTCACCAAATGCCTTCATATTAGAAAATGGCATTCACTATATCCACAGGTTTGAATTGCAACATAAGTGACCCAATAAAATGTCTGGTTAGTGGTCTTCTCATTCAACTGCATTCATGGTTATCCATTAAATAGTAGTGGGTAATAAAGCTTAGATTTATCCACTTGTATTGGCAGTATAGGGATCTTCCTGAATTTGTTTTTGTACTGTTTTGCTTAGTTAAAGAAAAAATAAAAGTGAAACTACTTTTAAGCTTGAAGCCTGTCCTCTGTGGAAAATGTAAGGTCACATGCTTACAATCATGGTGAAATTTCAAAATGTGTTTTTTTCTTTCCCCTCTAAAAGGGCAAATTCATCAGAATCCACTTTGGGGCCACAGGCAAACTGGCTTCTGCTGACATTGAAACTTGTAAGAGACCACCTGACCTGATCTCATTCCTTCGTCCCTTTCCACCTCAGTGTTCTTTCTCAGGCCTGACTCTGTCCTACCATTCTTGCCAGATCTGCTGGAGAAGTCCAGAGTCACTTTCCAGCTCAAGGCAGAAAGGAGCTACCACATCTTTTATCAGATCATGTCCAACAAGAAGCCAGAGCTAATTGGTAGGAAGTATTGTGAATGGTTTGATAAAATCTGAATGTGTTTAACATTTATCTTCATTCTCACACCCAGATGCATCCTATTTCTCTTTACAGACATGCTCCTCATCACCACCAACCCCTATGACTACCAATTTGTGAGTCAAGGTGAGATCACAGTTCCCAGCATTAACGACCAGGAGGAGCTGATGGCTACAGATGTAAGTGTCACAGAACATACTGGTGTGGTGAAACTTCCTTGCAATGGGGCCAGAGGTTTATTTGACTAATTCTGTTGCCAGAGTGCCATTGACATCCTGGGTTTCACTGCCGATGAGAGAACAGCCATCTACAAACTGACAGGTGCTGTCATGCACTATGGGAACTTGAAGTTCAAGCAGAAACAACGAGAGGAGCAGGCAGAGCCTGATGGCACCGAAGGTATTAAAATCTTATAGAACTCCTGATAACAGAAACAGAGTAACAGTTACATAGATGAAAGTTGCCAATCATGTATTTTCCTTCCGTTTAGTTTCACAAATACATAAATCACAGCTTCCAGATTATTCATGCTTCTAAATTTCCCTTCAAGATATCACAAAATTCCAGCGCCGAGATCAAGAGCTACATCTTAGAGGATACCCACTTTCAATTATCACTTATCCTCTGTCACTTCCTCCCCCTCTCTTTGTGTTCAGTTGCTGACAAGGCTGCCTACCTGATGGGTCTGAACTCAGCAGACCTGCTCAAGGCCCTCTGCTACCCCCGAGTCAAGGTGGGGAATGAATATGTGACCAAGGGTCAAACTGTGCAGCAGGTAACAACAAGCACTTGGTGACTGGGAACCTCTGACTTGAATCACTTACTGTTTGCTCTGGATATTGCATTTCTTGTGCTCCACTCTTCTTTGGTTTAGGTGTACAATTCAGTGGGTGCCCTGGCAAAGGCTGTCTATGAGAAGATGTTTCTGTGGATGGTTGTTCGCATCAATGAACAGCTGGACACGAAGCAGCCCAGGCAGTACTTCATTGGTGTCCTGGATATTGCTGGCTTTGAGATCTTTGATGTAAGAAGCAGAGAAATTATAGTCAAGTCTTGTCAAAGCAATTAGGTGTCAAGAGAAATTGGAAATTTATGGTGGTTTGGCCTTTTTTTTTTTTTTTGTAAACTTTGCACTCATAATTGCAAATTAGTAATGTATTGTTTGAAAAATATTTGTCATTTTCTGGAAATATTTTCCTTCCTTCTATATGTCAGTGCTTTTTCCTCAGGCCAATCCACGAGCTTCAATGGATCTTTATATAATACCTTTATATTACACACAAGGAGGAAGCATATGCCTTTTGCATAATTAGCACCAATGTCACAATTTTTCAAAAATTTGAAGTTAGCATTAAAAAAGTCCACAGACAAATAGCATATAAATACTCAAGATACAATATTACAGAGTGTAGGAAGAGAAAGGAAGATTTAAGTCTCACACAGAAGTTAACCAAGGCTTTGGAAAAAGAGACCGATATATATATATATATATATATATATATATATATATATATATATATATATACTTCTTAAGAGCAAAAGGGTAATTCCAACAGGAAGAGTAGATTGGCTGTACTAATTCAGACTGAGAATTTCTACAGATGCTTATGGAGGGTCCAATCCAGAGCTGGAAAACACTGAAAAAGCCTAATGTTTTTATATGGGCAATGGGGAAATTTACATAAATTATGAGAAAGATGTGAGGTAAATTGTACCTTGATGACACTAACAAAAAAAATAGGATATTCAATATAAGAATAAATCATATATTTAATCATCATTAAAATAACAAAGAGAAAGAAAAGCCAAAAAAATCCCCCACAATCAAATAAAAAACCTCTTTAAAAATAGATAATTGGATGTTTTAACATTAAAAACATTGTCTTAATTTGGCATCCCTGTGTAGGATTCTGAGATGGGATTCTGAGTGTGAAGGAGAAAGTTCTACAGGCAGTTCTTTGTTTAAAAAATGAGTAAAACTTGTCTTTGCCTTCTGCAGTTCAACAGCCTGGAGCAACTGTGCATCAACTTCACCAATGAGAAACTGCAACAGTTCTTCAACCACCACATGTTTGTGCTGGAGCAGGAGGAGTACAAGAAGGAGGGGATTGAATGGGAGTTCATTGACTTTGGCATGGACCTGGCTGCCTGCATTGAGCTCATTGAGAAGGTATGTTGATTACATTTAATATTTTATTATCAGTTTCATAAAAGAATTCCAGGATTTTTCTTCAGGCTTGCTTTTTCTTGCACTAATGTTTCACAAACCTAGCTATTACTATCTGTTTATATATTCAAAGGGTGCCATGTCAGGATTGTATGTATTATGAAATTTAAGTTCCAAGAACCTTTGGGATCAGACTACAAATGAAATGCTTTTTGGTTATCCATTAACTACACTGTTATTCATTTAAAAAAAAAATAAATGTAATTTTTTTTGTATGGCAATAGAAGTATCAATGTAATCACACATAACTGCATTAAAAAGATTCTCTGGAGGTGAGTTTTCTGGTCTATGAAGATAAAAGATCTCTTCATGAATCCAAACACAATTTCAATATTATTATTTCAATACTAACACTGGGATTTCTGAAACATAATTTCTAACAAAAATAACAGGTGCATATAGAAAAAAAAGTAATGAACTGCAATCAACAAAAACACTATAAGTAGACACTGTTTTGTGTAACATCCTCTTGTATGAGACTGGAAAGACATATATATCTTCAAAAAAAGGATTTTAGCAAGTAGCTGAAAGATCTTTCGATCTGTTGAATTAAGATCAATTTTTGTGAGATATCTTCAACTGTACATTACTTTGTGAAAGCAATAATGTAAAAAGCCAATCAACTTCCAACTCATCAGTTTCAAAACCATGTAGAAATTGTTGTTTGATTAATATCACAGTAACAGTCATTAAATGCATTAATTCCAGATGAAAATTTGTATTTGGTCTAGAAGTGTGAATGGAAAAGTTAACAAAGATTTTATCCATTTTTGATCCAAAAATTCAAGCAGTTTCTCAGTTTCCTTTAGCTTACTGCAGTCCCTTTCTGATGGCAGATCTGTATTCTATCACTGATATTTTTTTCTGCTTCTCGCAGCCCATGGGCATCTTCTCCATCCTGGAAGAGGAGTGCATGTTCCCCAAGGCAACTGACACCTCTTTCAAGAACAAGCTCTATGACCAGCACCTGGGCAAGTCCAACAACTTCCAGAAGCCCAAGCCTGGCAAAGGCAAGGCTGAGGCCCACTTCTCCCTGGTGCATTATGCTGGCACAGTGGACTACAACATCACTGGTTGGCTGGAGAAGAACAAGGACCCTCTGAATGAAACTGTCATTGGGCTGTACCAAAAATCATCTGTGAAGACCCTGGCTTTACTTTTTGCCTCTGCTGGAGGAGAGGCAGGTCAGTTCTTTGAAATGTCATCTCTTTGATGCATGGTGGTTGGTCCCCAAAGCAACAGATGTCTCATTATATTTACTTTATCAGAGGCTAGTGGTGGTGGAGGTGGTGGTGGCAAGAAGGGAGGCAAGAAGAAGGGTTCTTCTTTCCAGACCGTCTCAGCTCTTTTCCGGGTATGTGAACTCCCTATCTTTTCATATATGCAGAGATTTATTCTGCATTTTTAGCTGGTTCAGACACAGGAGAAAAAAAAAAAACAAACCAACAACCAACCAAGCAACCAATCAATAAATATTCTAACTTGTCTTTAGACCATCACTGGAAATGAAAATTTTATGAAATAAAAAATGGCACTGTAAAAACCTAAACTTACACTTAATATAAACAATTTTTGTCATAAAACATGCTCACTTTCTATCCTTCACTGGGTTGATGATAAGTTATCCTTATCCTACAAGGTGGTGTTTAATGCTGAGCATCAGAAGAAACTCAGAAATTGATTGAGGCATTATCTGCTGACAATTTTCAGTCCAGTGTTTTGCCATTGATGGGTCTCTCATGTTAAATTCAAAGAATGCAAAGGGTTATTTTTCCATGCTTCTTGTAAATGCACACAAAATCACGATTCCACAGGAGAATCTGAACAAGCTGATGACCAATCTGCGGAGCACTCACCCCCATTTTGTGCGATGCATCATCCCAAATGAGACTAAAACACCTGGTAAGATGCTCAAGCAGAAAGATCCTTGCTCTGATACACCCATTCCCCTCTGCACTGCAATCTGTGCCATTCATTTGTGCATTGACAGGTGCCATGGAGCATGAGCTGGTGCTGCACCAGCTGCGCTGTAACGGCGTGCTGGAAGGGATCAGGATTTGCAGGAAAGGCTTCCCCAGCAGAGTCCTCTATGCTGACTTCAAACAGAGGTAAGAGCTATGAAATGAGAAGTCAGGTATCCTCACCAACTGCTCTCCATCACACAACTGTACTTTGCCAGGGTCTCTGAGTATGGAGGATGAAATTCCAACTTCCTCAGCCTGATTCTGCTGCAAACACTGCACTTATTTTCAGCACACAGATAAATCTTATGACTGGATGTTATCTTCCACCTATTTCCTCTGATTCCACAGATACAAAGTGCTTAATGCCAGTGCCATCCCTGAGGGACAATTCATTGATAGCAAGAAGGCTTCTGAGAAGCTCCTTGGGTCAATCGATGTGGACCACACCCAGTACAGATTTGGACACACCAAGGTACAAATGCTCCCATTCCCTGTGTCCCTGGGCTTTGCTCTACCTGACAGTGATGTGCTGCAACATTCTCTCTCTCAAGGTGTTCTTCAAAGCTGGGCTGATAGGGCTCCTGGAGGAGATGAGGGATGAGAAGCTGGCACAGCTTATCACTCGCACCCAGGCCATGTGTAGGGGCTACCTGATGAGAGTGGAGTACAGGAGAATGGTGGAACGGAGGTACACCTTCCTCTTCTTTAGTAAAGTCATTTTGCTCATAAGAAAGTGTTGACATGGTGCAGAATTAAGCAGGTGGAACTTAGTTTAATCATGACTGAAAAGCCAATTTTTTATTTACAAAGCTCATATTTACAGGAAATATTATAAGACAGTTAGACTTAATTGGCTAACAATACACTGACACTAAGTTTTTTTGGTTGGTAAATGGCTAGGGTGCATGTCTGTCCAATCTCTCTACTTTTGGTTAGTTTACATATTTTGTTCACTAATTTCCATGGGATGAATTTCTTGTTTATTACAGGTGCGAACAGTTCTCTTACCTGAATAGTTTGTTGTGCTAACTGCTTCTTATTCTTCTAATTCTTCTTTATGGGAACTTACAGGCAAGCTAGTAATACTTGCTAATAGAGCAAGACTTAATTTTATAAGGCCTTTCTTTTGTAACATCTCTACCTGTATACAACATTGACCCTTGTGAGACAGAGAATATTCAGTGTACATTTCAATTATGCTTCAGGGAGTCCATCTTCTGCATCCAGTACAACATTCGTTCATTCATGAATGTCAAACACTGGCCATGGATGAAGCTGTTCTTCAAGATCAAGCCCTTGCTGAAGAGTGCTGAGTCTGAGAAGGAGATGGCCAACATGAAGGGGGAGTTTGAGAAAACCAAGGAAGAGCTTGCAAAGTCTGAGGCAAAGCGGAAGGAACTTGAGGAGAAAATGGCATCTCTAATGAAGGAGAAAAATGACCTGCAGCTCCAAGTGCAGGCTGTGAGTATCATCATTTATTTCCCACTCAGAAAAAGCACCAACTCAATCTGACCACTCTGTCTTGGGCAGATGGTCAGGTCTCCATTATATTAAACATGAAGTTTAGAAAGCAGTGTCTTACAATAACATAGTAAGCTCTCAGATAGATAATAAAAGAAGCAAGGGGCTTTAAGTGAGTGCAAGGGCTCCTGCTTTTCTGAGGAAGATGCCAGCTATAAATTTGTGCTGGACATGATTGTACCAGAAGGCTGTACATCATTTAATATTATCACAAATAAAAATTCTAACAGATACATTTGAAAGAGTAAACAAATAAACAAACAAAGAACATTCTGAACTCAGAACTAGCATGTCTATTACCCAGGCAGAAATCCGGACAACGCTGTAAAGCTATTTGAGTGGATAGGCTAAAAGATAAAGAAGAGAAACTTCTAAATATTATAAACAAACAGAATCTTTGTCGACACAACAGGAAGCAGATAGCTTGGCTGATGCTGAAGAAAGGTGTGACCAGCTCATCAAAACCAAAATCCAGCTGGAAGCCAAAATTAAGGAGGTGACTGAAAGGGCAGAGGATGAAGAGGAAATTAATGCTGAGCTGACAGCCAAGAAGAGGAAACTGGAGGATGAATGTTCAGAGTTGAAGAAAGACATTGATGACCTTGAGCTAACACTGGCCAAGGTGGAGAAGGAAAAACATGCCACAGAAAACAAGGTATGAGGCAGTACCTGTCACTTGCACTCTGGAAAAGAGTCCTGTGCTATTACAGGACCTGTATAGCTACTTCCTTTATTTACATTTGATGCCTTCATCCTAAAGGTGAAAAACCTGACTGAGGAGATGGCAGCCCTGGACGAGACCATTGCCAAGCTGACAAAAGAGAAGAAAGCCCTCCAAGAGGCCCATCAGCAGACCCTGGATGACCTGCAGGCAGAGGAGGACAAAGTCAATACTCTGACCAAAGCCAAGACCAAGCTGGAACAGCAAGTGGATGATGTAAGCACACAAACATAGAGCAGGAACAGGACAGGTATGGAGTCCAACCTGGCTGGTAGAGCACTGATGGTCTTGTTGTGTTTAGCTGGAAGGGTCCCTGGAGCAAGAGAAGAAACTGCGCATGGACCTGGAGAGAGCTAAGAGGAAACTGGAAGGAGACCTAAAGCTGGCCCAGGACAGCATCATGGATTTGGAGAATGATAAGCAGCAGCTGGATGAGAAACTGAAGAAGTAAGTGTGTCTCTGGGGCACCTGAGTGCTGGCCTGCAGCACTTGTCTTTTTTCTTTGAGCTCTAACATATGGTTAATTTTGCCCAAAGGAAAGACTTTGAAATCAGCCAGATCCAGAGCAAGATTGAGGATGAACAAGCCCTGGGCATGCAATTTCAGAAGAAGATCAAGGAGTTGCAGGCAAGTGTCTGTTCCTTCCCCTGCCTTGCTCAGGCTCAGCTCAGGCAGGAGGAGGGCACGGGTGTGAAGGGTCCCTGCTGTTCTGCAGGCCCGTATTGAGGAGCTGGAGGAGGAAATTGAGGCAGAGCGAACCTCTCGCGCTAAAGCAGAGAAGCATCGGGCTGACCTGTCCAGGGAGCTGGAGGCAATCAGTGAGCGCCTGGAAGAGGCAGGAGGGGCCACAGCAGCTCAGATTGATATGAACAAGAAGCGTGAGGCAGAATTCCAGAAGATGCGCCGTGACCTGGAAGAGGCCACGCTGCAGCACGAAGCCACGGCTGCTGCCCTGCGCAAGAAGCACGCGGACAGCACAGCTGAGCTGGGGGAGCAGATCGACAACCTGCAACGTGTGAAGCAGAAGCTGGAGAAGGAGAAGAGTGAGCTGAAGATGGAGATTGATGACTTGACAAGCAACATGGAGTCTGTCTCTAAAGCCAAGGTACACCAATATTTTACAGGCTCATTGACCCAGTGGGATACAACACAATTCTTGAACCTGGCCTTCTTCAGAATGTAGATGGTTAACTCTTCACTTTCCGTTTGCTGAAACACAGGCCAACCTGGAGAAGATGTGCCGCACACTGGAAGACCAGCTGAGTGAGATTAAGACCAAGGAAGAGGAGCATCAGCGCATGATCAATGACCTCAATGCTCAAAGAGCTCGTCTGCAGACAGAAGCAGGTGAGACAGACATATCTACATGTGCAGATCAATAACATCTCAGAAATATTGCAAAAATGACTCTTCTGTGCATACGATCTGTCCAACACACTTTATGTCACATCTACTGCAAAGTGCTTTGAATGGGATCATGTTTCAACATGCACTGCTAACTGTCTGGTTTTACATCTCCAAATGTTAGCAGTGTCACAATCAATGGCATTAAAACTGTTGTGTATCTGCAAATTTTCTTAGGTGAATATTCACGCCAGGTGGATGAGAAGGATGCTTTGGTTTCTCAGTTGTCAAGAGGCAAACAGGCTTTCACCCAACAGATTGAGGAACTCAAGAGGCATCTGGAAGAAGAAATAAAGGTGATTCCTCCTCTCTGAGGTGCTCCAGACATTTATGTGACTATTGATACACCATGATGAGACAGGAAAAAAATCTCATGTAATTTGGTGTAGATCATCTCATGCTAACTTTTGCCTGAAGTTTATCCAATATTCCTTTTTTTCAGTCTCAGTTTATTTCCTCATTCGGTGCATGGTTGTTTATTTGCGTAGAAGCATAATTCAGTGTCCAGTTTAATATTCAGATTTCCTAGGATATTTCTCTTCCATGACCCAATACCCTTGTTGCTGCAGGCCAAGAATGCCCTGGCCCATGCCCTGCAGTCTGCTCGCCATGACTGTGACTTGCTCCGGGAACAATATGAGGAGGAGCAGGAGGCCAAGGGGGAGCTGCAGCGAGCCCTGTCCAAGGCCAACAGCGAAGTGGCCCAGTGGAGAACTAAATACGAGACAGACGCGATTCAGCGCACGGAGGAGCTCGAGGAGGCCAAGTATGTGGGGAAAGTGAGGAAGGCTAGCAGACATTAAGAACAGAAATTCTTGGAGACCACTGTGACATTGTCCGGGAGAAGTCAGGGTTCTGCTTCATGTGGGAGGAATGGAAAATAACAAATAAATTCTGTAATGCATGTGGTGCGGGAGAAGAAATCACAGGCAAACATGCAGAAGACAGTGACTGGCAGAGAGACACAACATACTATGTAGAAAAATGGAAGAGGAATGTGGACCACAGATGCAAAATGGCTAACCATGCTCTTGATAAAAGCATGACAGAATTGAATTGCTTGCTGACTGTGAGCTGCACCTAGCAATGAACTTGTAAAATACCCTGTTGTGAACAGCCCATCAACTACAGGCCACAACTTCCAATTTCCATTTAAACCATGAAATATTTTAACACAGGAAGAAGCTGGCCCAGCGCCTGCAGGATGCAGAGGAACATGTTGAGGCTGTCAATGCCAAATGTGCCTCCCTGGAAAAGACAAAGCAGAGGCTGCAGAATGAAGTGGAGGACCTGATGATTGATGTGGAGAGATCCAATGCTGCCTGCGCTGCTCTGGATAAGAAGCAGAAGAACTTTGACAAGGTCTTTTGGCCTCCAGCACTCCTGGCCAGAGCATGTCCCCGCGATGGCCACAGCCCTACTCACAGCCTGTTTCTCTGCAGATCCTGGCAGAATGGAAGCAGAAGTATGAGGAAACACAAGCTGAGCTGGAGGCCTCCCAGAAGGAGTCTCGCTCTCTCAGCACAGAGCTGTTCAAGATGAAGAATGCCTATGAGGAGTCCTTGGACCACCTGGAGACAATGAAGCGGGAGAACAAGAATTTGCAGCGTAAGTCCCTGGCCCTCTGCTCCTCGCTGCCCTTTCTCACAAGCTCGTCTCTCTGCCACACTTAACGGCTCTGGGCCTGCAGGGATAAGAACATGCCTGGCCCCTTGATGCACCAGAGCCTTTCTCCATTCAGCTCTGTGCTTGACCATGCTGTTTTTCACCTTTCCTTGCAGAGGAGATTTCTGACCTCACAGAACAGATTGCTGAGCAAGGAAAGGCAATTCATGAGCTGGAGAAAGTCAAGAAGCAGACTGAACAGGAAAAATCTGAAATCCAGGCTGCTCTGGAGGAAGCAGAGGTAAAGCCTTGTTAATTGATTCATTAAAACACAGTTTGGCAGCTTAGATAACATTTATGTGAATTAAGTGTCGAGTCAAGTTGAGAATTGAGTGGAGGCATTGGTAGCAGGGTTTCTTCACACCACTAAAATCTTTGAATCCATGGGTATGCTTTATCCTTTCTTGCAATCTCAGGCATCTGGTTATACATTATTCTTTGAGATAACAATTCATGTAAAGTCGTTCACAATGTTATTTTTTATAAATAATTGGGTTTTATACATTTTTCAGGCCTCCCTGGAACATGAAGAGGGGAAGATCCTGCGCCTGCAGCTTGAGCTCAACCAAGTGAAGTCTGAGATCGACAGAAAAATAGCAGAGAAAGATGAGGAGATTGACCAGATGAAGAGAAATCACCTCAGAATTGTGGACTCCATGCAGAGCACCCTGGATGCTGAGATCAGAAGCAGGAATGAAGCCCTGAGGCTGAAGAAGAAGATGGAGGGAGACCTGAATGAAATGGAGATCCAGCTGAGCCATGCCAACCGCATGGCTGCAGAGGCACAAAAGAACCTGAGAAATACCCAGGCAGTGCTCAAGGTATGGTATTACAGAACAGGTGCTCACTGATTTCTTCCCAGCTACAAATATTTCTCTTCTAACATTCTGTCTTTCATATATTAATATGAAAATGGAAAATAAGTGAAGAGGAAAAATATGCCTCCCAGCCAATGGTATCTCTCTTTCCAGGACACCCAGATCCATCTGGATGAGGCTCTCAGGACACAGGACGACCTGAAGGAGCAGGTGGCCATGGTGGAGCGCAGAGCAAACCTGCTGCAGGCTGAAGTTGAGGAGCTCCGGGCAGCCCTGGAGCAGACAGAGCGGTCAAGGAAACTGGCTGAGCAGGAGCTTCTGGATGCAAGTGAGAGAGTGCAGCTCCTCCACACACAGGTAAGTTCTAGAATAGAAGGCATATTACATCTACAATACTTAGAGAATTGAAATTACCAATAGGTCTGTTTTCCTTTTTAAAATTGAATGTAACAATTTAGCAGTCTACCATTGCCATTTATCAGTCATTTGTATTCTTCATATAAGACCATAACAAAAACAAATAAAAATAAGTAATTTGATTTTTGTAAAAATGGTGTGAAGCAACTGCAGAAAAACAAAAGCTTTTTTCTTTCAACAGAACACCAGTTTGATCAACACCAAGAAGAAGCTGGAAACAGACATTGCCCAAATCCAGGGTGAAATGGAAGATACCATCCAGGAAGCCCGCAATGCTGAGGAGAAGGCCAAGAAGGCCATCACAGATGTGAGTTGGGCGCTCCTGGCATTGCTGATGGTGAATGTGCTCTGCCCAAAATATCTCCAGCCCTAAAATGGCTTTGACCCTTTGCTCTGACCAGGCAGCCATGATGGCAGAAGAGCTGAAGAAGGAACAGGACACCAGTGCCCACCTGGAGAGGATGAAGAAGAACCTGGACCAGACAGTGAAGGACCTGCAGCACCGTCTGGAAGAGGCCGAGCAGCTGGCCCTGAAGGGAGGGAAGAAGCAGATCCAGAAGCTGGAAGCCAGGGTGTGTAGGGCTGGGGCTGTGCCTGAGTGAGCATGTCCTTGGAGAGACATTGCCAGGGAAGCTGCAGGGATGGGCTTGTCCTTGCAGGTGCGGGAGCTGGAAGGGGAGGTTGATGCTGAGCAGAAGCGCAGCGCTGAAGCCGTGAAGGGAGTGCGCAAGTACGAGCGGCGGGTGAAGGAACTGACCTACCAGGTAAGGCAGGAGGTCTCCTGCTCTGACAGGGTTTTCTCACAGTGAGTCACATTCTGCAATACCATCCCCAAGGGGAATTGTTACCCTTGCATGATGGAGGACCATGAATTGACTCTCTATCCTGTTTGCCAACCTCTTTAGTCTGAGGAAGACAGGAAGAATATTCTGAGGCTGCAGGATCTGGTGGACAAGCTGCAAATGAAAGTGAAATCCTACAAGAGACAAGCTG
Organism: Catharus ustulatus; assembly: GCF_009819885.2. Lineage (NCBI taxonomy): Eukaryota > Metazoa > Chordata > Aves > Passeriformes > Turdidae > Catharus > Catharus ustulatus. Next base: position 2,222,759 of record NC_046240.1, read on the forward strand.
AGGAGGCTGTAAGTATTGCTTGGAGAATGGGCAAAGGCCACATTCCATTGGGGCAGGACACACATTGAATAAGGCTGCATACCAGGAGAGGAGGATGAAAGAAACTCCTGAGACACAACCAACTTGGCCACGCTGTTTTGCTGTTGTATCATGAGGCCTTGGTGAGCTCTGGGCACCCTGCAGTCAGGCAGCTTCATTAAGGAAAGCTCTGCAGCCTGTTTCACACAGGAGGCCAAAATAAACAAACCCAGGGGACACACCCACTGATTGACAAGTTCCTGAATCTCTGCTAATAATCAGCAGCAGAAGGCTTCAGGGTCTTCTCAACCCAGTAAGTCACACTGACAATTGGGCAGGAAGTAGTGTGAAATAATACAGAAAAGTACAGAAATTATAAATCCAAGGGGTGAAATTGCTCCTCACGTGTGACACAATCCTGGTGAAGCTTGTCCCAGTAGGGCCCTGAAAAGGGGAGGATGAGGAGCTCTGTGTGAGGCTGATGTGTGAGCAGTGGTGGGAGGGGAATGGAGATTTTCAGCCCCATTAGACTGACTTGCAGCAGGAGTGAAACCCCTGCCCTGTGCTCCTGACCCCTGATTCTCTTTCCATACACAGGAGGAGCTGTCCAATGTCAACCTGTCCAAGTTCCGCAAGATCCAGCACGAGCTGGAGGAAGCTGAGGAGCGGGCTGACATTGCAGAGTCACAGGTCAACAAGCTCCGAGTGAAGAGCCGGGAGTTTCACAGCAAGAAAATAGGAGAGGAAGAGTGAAAATGTTGTGAGGCAGAAAAATGACCTGAGGGCTGCACAAAATGTGAACCCTCCGTCACTTCCTTCTGCAATGAGGCTTTATAAATTTGTCCATGTCTGAAGACTAAAGACTGTAGATTCCTTTGCATAAAAAGCATTAGTTACACTTTAGTTCTGCAGTTATTTAAGTGTTGATTGTGTTCAAACAATTAATATTCAGTAGTATATTCCTGAATTTTTTGGAGTAAAATTCAGAATCTCCAGTACTCCAACTACTGTAAGAGTAATACGCATGAGAGCAAAAAAAAATTTTACACTATACTACAGTGTTTCCCAGCAAAGAAATTGTAATTTAGTTAGAATAAATAAATAAACAATGTTCTTTAGCAAGAGAAATTGTAAACCTATTTTTTACAAGTTTACAATTATTCATATCAAAAGGAACTGTTTTTATTTTGTAATGCTGGAATTGAGAGCAACTCTGTTAACACAACACCATAAAGAAATCTCCACATCTGATACCCTGAGAATACAGAGAAGCACTAAACATGGTGTTTCCATACAGCCAAACACTGCTTCCAATCTTCCTTTTGCAGCATTGCATAAGCTTTGTTGTATAAGGGAACTGAAAACTGGATGGAAAAAAGTAGCTGATAGACCCTGGCTTTGTTTTTTTCATCCCACATGTGGTAACACTACAGAATATAATCCATGATCTGGAGAAAAATGAGGAAAAGCTGACCATGAGGAAGAGAAGGCAGCAAGGATGTTTCCCACCCCCAGCCATTGTCACCAGAGCCCCATTGTGCAGCCTGAGCAGGTGGTGAGCCTGGAAAACACAGGTACCATCACCCTGAAGCAAGCAGATCATGCCTACTGGGACATCACAATGACACTCACATTGGAGTTTCCTTTGTGTGGAATAGGTGTTCAGAGGGAACCTGCACAGCAAGCACTAGTGCAGCTGAACGATTCACTAGACCCTGGTATGTCAGGTAGCTGCTGAGGGAAGACTCTACAAGCAGATATGGGAAATGGTAAATGAGACTTGGCTTTGACTACAGGGACACTTACATGTCCCTCAAGGTTCTTGGCTATCGCCTCTACACCTCTACGTTTACAGGGAGTACTTCAAGGAACTGTGAAACAGCTGGGGAAGGGAGGTGGAGATACAGTACAGCCTTTTGCCCTGCACTACAGCAGTCAGCATGTTTGCAGCAACACTGTTCAGGACTGGGAGGTCCTCCTACTCCTCCCAAACACACTGAGGTTAACACCCAAGGAATCCTTCCACGTTATAACTAAATATGGAAATAGTTCGCTAGGCAGCAGCTAAATATATTTAAGGAAAAGATGACACCCTGTATTGACTCTTGTGTCACTGTAAGTGATGCTCTTCAGAGACATCATGTCTATGTGTGAAGCTGTGAAAACTTCATCAGTGCCAGTGATATCTGGGCAACAAGGAAGAGAAACCTTGGATACCTTTTTAAACCTGCTGACAGACTAGAAAATATCACAACAACTTTGGGGACCGTATTTCAATGCCAAAACTCCCTGTTCCCTTTGCACAGTATTACAATCACCCTCCAAAACGAACAAGCTGCCCTGACATGGAAGAATCAGGATGCACTTGAAGCACCTGAAACTGTTGGGGCTCCTCTCTGTGAGAATGATGGCCTGAGGATTTGGTAGTAAATGTTCAACTGATGAAAGGTAGCATTGCAGGTTCCTTAAGAGACAACACCTTCGGCCAGAATTCCAACTGCACAGGTGGGAGGAGGAGAGAAATCACACACACTGCACTGTGCTGACCTGGCCTTGCCACTGGCCATCCTGGCAAGCATGGCTGGAGACTTTTTGCAATCAGAATGGAATATTAAAGGGATGAGCAAGGAAAACCAATTTCTCCTCACTTTTGATTTGTCGCCTTGGCTGGAGGGCAGGAGTCATTTTGCATCAACACACTATTTCTGGAGTCAGGCTGCTTGTGATGTGAAATGTGCTGATGCACAGGTAACTGATCTTGGAAAAAACATGGGCCCATAACTGGCCTAAAGAAACATCTCAAAGAGAAGGTTTAAAATAGATGCAGCTGATGAGCTCCACTAGAGCTGCTGCCCCATGTGGACTGTGGAGTTCTCTGACCTTCAACAGCTTGGGCATGGATGACTGTGTCTCCTGGGCACAAAAGCATCAGCACTTTAAGAGGCACTAAGACATGGAGAAAGTATTTCTGACCTGAAGACACAGGTTCCCCACAGAGGCTTCTTGCCAACTATTCAGCTTTCCACTTCTCCAAGTACTCTATGTCTGTGCCCTCAGCCCACAGCAACATTGCCTCGACCTGAAAGAACTTTCTTCCTAGCAGCAGAAAATCAGGGGCAAGGGGGTGAAGGACAGAAAAGAGGAGAGTAGCCAAGGAGGGAGAAGCCGATGGAGCAGGAGAGGGAGAGCAGAGGACAAGTGGGTTGGGTAGATACTGTGAGAAAGAAATGGAGAAAGAGATTGAAACACAGAAAATAACAAAGAAAAGAGAGAAAGGGAGGAAGATACTGAGAAAGAATGCAAGATTGAGAAAAAAATATTGAGCTGGGGAGCAAGAAAATTCATGAAGAGGAGGGGAGAAAGAGACAGAAAATAGAGGAGGAAGGAAGGAAGGGAGGAAGGGAGGAAGGGAGGAAGGAAGGAAGGAAGAAAGGAAGGAAGGAAGGAAGGAAGGAAGGAAGGAAGGAAGGAAGGAAGGAAGGAAGGAAGGAAGGAAGGAAGGAAGGAAGGAAGGAAGGAAGGAAGGAAGGAAGGAAAGAAGGAAGGAAGGAAGGAAGGAAGGAAGGAAGGAAGGAAGGAAGGAAGGAAGGAAGGAAGGAAGGAAGGAAGGAAGGAAGGAAGGAAGGAAGGAAGGAAGGAAGGAAAAAAAAGAGAAAGGAAGAGAGCAAACAATTGAGCATCATTTGGGTTTTGGTACCTGACAACCTGACACTGGACTTAACTCTGCTGCTTTTGAACACTGCTCTTGTGAACCTCCTGCCCACCCACCCATATCACACCCAATATTCTACAATGGGTGCCTTGTTAAGAAGACTAAGAGTGTGTCTCGAGAAACAAATCTGTTCTCTGAATCTCTGCTCTCCTGTCAGTGCAGGAGGGGCAGGCAGGTTGTGTCTAGTGCCTCCTCACATCCCAAGACCTTGGGAGTAGTGATGTTAAAAGAAAAGGCTGAAAACACTCAAGTGGGGCAGCTCGTGGGGGTTGAGAAGGATGAGGAGAATCGGGGCACTCATTGGAGAGAGGAGAGAATGGGCTTACACGGCAGGCTTTGCATGACATCCAACTACTTTGCAAGCTGATAATGCTTCTAGACAGAGTCTAAATGTGATGGTAGACACACAAGTCAGTCCACAGAGCATTAGAATTTAAGCTAGGCAGGAAGTTTTTCCCATCCTTAAATTGTCTTGGAAATGTTCATAATTTCCTCCTCATTTGGTATTCCAAAACATTTCTTTTATGTTTGTCCTATCCTGAAAGATACTTGCCTTGGTTAGCCAAAAATCTGGCCTTAATGAAGAATAGACTATGTCCATGCCTCCACACTGCAGTACAGAACTACTGAAATCAAACAAGGAGGTGCTTAGAATTAACCCAGAGAAAAATCAGTTTTTCCTAGTAGTGATTTGAGATTGTGAATGAGACCTTGTGGAATTGAGGGGAAAACAGGCATGAAAAACATAATACAAAAAAACCCACAATAGTTCTGTGTGTAACTGCCTGAACCTTACCTTCTTGCAGGAGGTGTTAAAACTGATTTTTAGGTCATAAGTAATATGTGACAATTCTTAAGGAGAGTGGAGCTATATCTCAGACAAGGATAATATGTATGTTTCTTCAAATCATGGCATTCAAAAGCAAGGTTATCAAAACCTGATACCTTTGTGGCACCTGTTATCTGTCAGTGGTTTCAACTGTTCAGCATGTTCTCCAGTGTTTTCTGGGAGGAGCACTCACTTATTCAAAATGGACTATTTTAGTAACCCTGATTTCCTTTTGATCCAGACCCTTCTCCACCTTCAACTCCTTGTACCACCTGTTGCCTTTCTTCTGGACTGTTCCACCCAGACACCACCCAGCCTGCTCATGCACACACCTGTTCTGTAACAGGAGCTCCTCAGCTGATTTGGTGAGTGATGGAAAGGGCATCCTGAAGGTCATGTCCTCATCCAGGACCTCTCCAGATCTCTTCCATGGATGCTCCTGGAAAGACAGGAGGAGCCTAAGTAACTGTGCAACTTCGATACTCACTCAGCACCTGCCCAGGTGTTATATTGTTACCTTCTGCTACACTTCAGAGTTAAGTGATGCTGAGATACATTTGGAGTTGCAGTTTCTCTCTTCCATCTCTGTCTTCTGAAATAAAGAAATGTGAAACACTGTACATGCTTATGTGGCATATTATGCTATACCATTAAGCTATATCATAAATGCATTGAAAAAAATCAACCTGGAAGCAGTCTAAAGAGAGTAGAATTAAGAGACAGAAGGATCCTCAAAATCCCTCCCTGCTTTGATGCATGGGACAAGGCAGTCTTCACAATTAAATTCTAGCCCCAGAAATACTAGCTTACCTTTGCCATGGCCAAAATTTACCTGTACCCATTCTGTATCTCTCCCCCTGAATACTTTTAAGATTCTGGGGGTTCTGTTCATCAACCTGATTTACTCAAAAAGCAATTAACCCTTCCAGTCTTACCTCATATGTAATTCTTGAACTACAAAGCACTACAACACTACTTTGGACTAGACACTTCCTGCAGGGAAGCATGCATTTCACCAAACTCATGCACTTACAGGAGAAATGGATGTTAGGTTAAGGAAAGTGTGTCCTACCATCTCCAGAGTCGAGTGCCCAGCTTCATCTTAATACTGGGAAGTGTTGGGATGAGAAGCTTTGCTCTGAATGATCAGTGTTTCAGCAATTCTGTTTCTTTGCCGCTAACATTCCTAGCAGCTCTCGTTTTTCACAGAGGGCAGCAGAAATGCTGCTGCAGCAGGAGCTGAGCATTCCCTGTCAGAGGGCTCATCAGGGGTCCACAGAGCACAGTGATGCCTCCAGAATGCCCTGCCATACTGAGAGCACGGCTGACAACAGCACAGGCAAGCTGAAAATCCCATGGGGAATGTTTTTCAAATAGTGTTGCACTGAATAATCCACAGATTTATAAGATCTGACCACCTTTTTCCCTTCATTTAATTTTTTTTTTTTCTGGAGATCTTGATGGTTTTCATTACTTGTGAATCATAGTTCAGTTTTTTGTCTGACAAGATTCACATCTCGCACAACTGAGTGCAAAAAAGAAAAAATACTGTTCATAGCAGGGAAAATTGCTTCCGTGGTAAGATTAGCAGTGGCAGTCTGAAGGAATAATTGTTCTGTTGCTGACCATTCAGAGACATGCTGTAACAGCAACAATGCTGCACCAAGATAATTTTTATCAATGTGATTAAGAGAAAAGTTATTTTTAAATGAAAGCTGTTTGTGGTGCTAGCTCTAGATTACCAAAAATAGTTACTTGTGAGTTTTTCAGTTGCAGTGAATATTTCAGGAGTATCTAAAAAGCCAACAGATGATCAGGGTATAAAAAGAGCACAGATCTGTGCAGAAAAGTTGATTTTTCACCAGAAAGCAATTAAGAATGTTCCTGCTTTTTTTTTATATACAGTAGGTTTTGGAATTAATAGAAGAGTAGCAATGCACCAAGAATAGAGGGTACTCATCCAATATTTATAAATGAATTAAAATCTGAAGAAACTGAATCACTTTCTAGTGTGTATAAACAGTGCTCAAATAAATGCCAGGAAATGGAAATTGCAAACAAAATATCAGGTTTAAGAGGGGCTCAGGAGTGCATCTGAGAATATATCCCCGAATTTGTAATTTATGTATCAATAAACAGTGATAAATAAGGAAGAAAACATGCTGCAAGTACCAACACACCTTTTGTACAGTAAAACCAAAGTGTGTACAAAAAGGTGTCATCATCAATGCTGGGTATTCCAGTGCTCAGGCTGGAGCAGACAAATTCAGTGGTAGCAGCAGAAACTTCTTAACAGCTCTCTGATTGAGGCCAGAACCACCCCAGCGCAGAGCTGTGCTCAATTATATCCAAAAAGATATCTAAAAGATTATCAGGTAAAACAGAATTTTCCATTGATGGTCATTCATTTCTCTATTTAGATGTGTCCACAACACTAAGATCTTTCCTAGGACAACAGGATTCAATGTAGGCACCTCCTTTATGAAGGAAGTTTGAAGTGGAAGAGACATGAGAGACTATGAGATGGCCTCTTTTTGGTATAGTTACTTTTAGCTTTGTCTGTTCCTTTATTCAGTTCAGGTACAGTATCAGAAATGTCTGTCTTTCTCTACAGGGGAGAGAAGAAGTTTGAGAGAAGAATTTTCCTACCCAATATTGTTACCAAACCTCCTCGCAGACATTATCAGAAATAATCAAAATGTTAGGGTGTGGACCAGCTTCAAATATCTTCAAATCAATGTTACTAACAGTATCAAATATTCTATCCTGATTAGCCCATGGGAATGATTGGCAGGAATGGGTTCCCAGCAGAACAATCTCAGAAAGGATGTAGGTGTAAGTAGGCCAGAGAGAAAGAAATTTTAAAAAAAAAAAAAAAGAAGACAGTCCCAAACTGTGGAGCAGGATAAGAAAATTAACGTCACCTTAAGAAATAATTTCAGAAAGAAAACATATAAATACAACAAGGTAGTGAATAAGACTCTCTATGAAACAAAATGTAACAGAAATTAGTGGTTATAGTACAATCTCTGGGCTGAATAGCATAGGAATGCAATGCTTTTCTGACACCAAGACTGGGCACAGTGCAGCCACAGCACAAGTATGCTATGCAACTTCTGCAACCAGACAACACTACCTCAGAAGATGTGGAGAAGAAAATCCTTTGGGATACCCATACAGGCACAGCTCTGATTTCTGACTCACAGATGTGGGAATGGAGCAAGGTCAAAACGGACCAATTAGTTGAGGAAATGTGCAATGCGATAGTATTTTTGGGATCAGACACAAGTTAGATGTCAATACACATCAAGAACAAACTCTGTCTCCAAATGGCAGGAAGGTGTCCCCCATCAGGAATTATACACTAAAGTCAAGTCCAGCAGAAGGGAGGGAATATGCTACTCCAGTTCATTTCCTCCTTTTCAGCCATTCAGCCCTTGCTGAACAATGTGGAAGACTTTTATCCATGTGACTGATCCATCATGCAGTGCAGTTAAGCAGCAGCACACTTGTCTTCTGCTCTAGAAAGGCAAGCCCAGAACAATGGCACATCTGGTGACAGCTGCAAAAGAATTACTGTCATCAGAGAACTGGAGCTGCTGGAGCCCAGACATACAAACACTTCTGGAAAAAAAAATCACAGGCTGCAGGTTTCTGTGGGTTTCAACAAGATGTAACTCAGGAGCTTGGGAAGACAGTATTTTGCACCAAAAAAAAACTGCAGAAAAAGCAACCCAACAACCAACCAAAAAAGCAATAGTTGTTAACAGGCCAGTAGAAGAAAACATTGAAGCACACCCTAAAATTTTATAAATTATATCCATAAACCTTGCTTTGTACAATGGCAGTAGGTAATCAGACACAGGATACCTGAAAGAAGTCCGATTCCTTCAGATGTCCAATGCTTCTCAGAGCTGCCTTTGTACAAATCATAAGGAGCACACCCTGTGGCCTGACGAGATTGGGATCCAGGGACAGGTCTTGGGCACATGGAGTACCTAAGCTGAGGTACCAGCAGGTTTTCCTTGTACTTAGGAGCATCTTCACTGACTCTACTGAACTGCCCGAGGGGAACTGGGCAAGGTCAAGATGTTTGTGTGGGTGCTCAGTGTGCTCACCTGGTCTGACATGTGGCCAGCTGTGTATTTCTATACATATGTGTTGCATATGTGTTCTCCATGTGCCTGTGCCTTCTAGGAATTCTTGTTCAGCCTCACTGCTTGGTTGGAACTGGACTTGAATCTCTGTCACAGTGCCAGACTCAGCCTTGTTACCTGACAAGAAAACCTCGGGAACAAAAACCCGAGGAAAACTGCAGTTAAGGTGGAAAACAAGCAAGCACTGAGCACTGGGAGATAGGAAAGGATTGCTTCCCACCAGACAGCCAATCTGCCACCTGATGCCCTTCAGCTAGCAGGGCTGCAGGGGCCTTTACTGCTCAAAATATTCTGGCAGTGTCTGAGACAACAAGGGAATGACAAACATATTTAGCAAGTTCCTCTGGCTGACCTGGCTGGGAAGGCACTGACCTCCCTATTTCTTTTCTGTATTAGCCACACATGTAACTTGCTCAGTGCTGACATGGAGGAAGCTTGATGGGAAGCAAATAGATCCAAATAAAAGGGAGAAAAACCACCAGAATGGTGGGGTTGTGACCAAAGTGTCCAGCCCACTATGCCCTCAGAGAACTATCAGTAAAAGACTTTTGTCACTGGCAAACCATGCTTGTTTATCTGGGACTTTTCCCAGCAGAAGAGATGGCAGAGCATTTGGTTCAAGGCAGTAGAAAATGCAGGTGTGTGTCAGAACCCTGTTCATTTCCACAGAGATACAAACTCACACATACACACATGCTCCTGCACATTTATATAGCTTAAAAATGGTTCCCCCATCATCTGCAATTTGACCATTGCAATTCAAGGTACACATTTCCAGCATTTTCTCCTCTGAGTCTTATGGTCAAACCATTAATTTCCTTTTTCCTTTCAGAGAGACAAAGCTGAGCTGGTATCAGCATCCAGCCTGTGCCATGTCCTTGCTCTGAACTCCTTGCTCTGTGCATACCTCCCTGCTAACACACTGCCCGTCCTGGAAGCACCCTGAATGCTTTGCATAATGTGGAAGCCAGTCTTCCTTGTTATGCAGATTATTGGATGCCATGCCACAACCTGTTCCCAAACAACCCAAGTAGCCATTGCATAAGTGGATTGTTTCCTGGGCATGTTAACTGCCTTTGCCTCTGGCAGGATTGTTGCATGGGCATCTCAGGTGAGGACATACGGAAACTGCTGCTTGGGCAAGAGCAAACTGCATGAAGCTCGGCACCTTCCCTGTAGCTAAATTCAAGTCACTGACAACCACAGCCTAATATTGTCCAGTCTCTGTGGTAAATTGTCAAGTTCCCAATAACACAGCTCCTTTTTCTGCAATACTTCTGTGACCAGGGAGCACATGATGTTTTCTCTGGCACTGATATACCATTCCCGGCTGAACAGAAGGAGGATAGAACTCATTTGAGCATGAAATAGGTTGCTAAGTGAAATCTTCCATGACATTTAGATACTGCCTCTGGAGACTCTTGATATTGAAGACTCAGAGAGCAGAGATGATGCTGCAAATGCTTCTCATGAGACAAACACATGATGATCCTGGTTCTCTGTGGAAATCTGATGCCACCTAGGATACCTCCCTCCTGTTCTATTACACAGGTAGGAGTTAATCCAACAGGATACGAGGACACTTTTTCTGGAGTTCCACAGCCACACTTCTACTGCCAAAGGGGGAAATAATTTCAACTCCCAATGCAAAAGCAGAAGTGGAGAAATCACTCTCTCTGGAGCCATTTTATCACCTAATAAGAGGAAAAAAATTATCTGTGACACACAGGAACCTCTTTCCTTATCAGAGAGAGCTATGAATGCTGTTTCAAATACTCAGGTGAGAATTGGGATGATGAAACAGAAAAATAGGGAGTGAATATGGCCACAGTCAACAGTGTCCATAGTTCTCTGAGGAAAAACTAATCCACCTACACAGTCACACCAAGATTCACTCCCTGGAGGCTTCAGATTCTGCACAGCAACAGCAAGGCAAATACAGATCAGAAACATAAGAATACCATAAATGGTGTGGGACAGGCATATGTGGGTATGGTTGTGGGGAGAACTATCACTTTAAATAAAATTCTAACGTCTAAAACAAATGTATAAATCCCTGAGTTCTTATATTTGGCCCAGATCATGTTCCCTTTGCAGCTGGTGGAGTCAAATGCTTCAGAGACCTCTAACCTCCCCCTCAAATTTTACAATGTCAGCAAAAAATTAGATTCTTTCTTCTGAAACCTGACCCCTGGGAGCACTGATATCAATAGTCTTAAAAATAGGCCCATCAGCTGGGGTCAACAGAGATGTGTTTGTATTGGAATTGCTAAGCCAAGAGATTTTCATACCAAATCAAGTTTCAGTGGGTTTCCCCAGCATAGGGGGGAAATCATCAACTCTCCAGCATAGGAGAGTTCATTTTGAGAACCTCATAGGATTTATTTATACGGCAGACAGACAACTTTTTCAACTCTTCAACACTAACATGAATCATAATGAGGCACATTTTCAAGCACCCTGCACTGTCCCTCCCACTGAAAACAGCATCAGTGACATCTGACACAGGCATCTGAAATGTCAGCTCTTGAAAATGCTCTGTCAGCCTTGGGCCCTCCGAGATGAAGAGGAGGCAGTCAGCAGAAGTAAGATAAGGTCCGTGAAACCTAGATAGGACAATGAAAGGGAGTGGATGGATTGCTTAACTTCCCTGTACCAGAAGTAGGGGTATCAGGTGAAGTCAGCTGGTGGCCAAGCACAAAGGGACAGGATACTGCAAACCAGCCATTGTTATCTACTCAGATCATCAACACCAACCCTACTGAAGGTTTCCATTAATTCAAAGATCTGTCATGCAAATGCATGGCAGCAGAATCAGGTGCAGACTCCTGATCCCACATGCTACAAAGACATCAAGACTGGCATGTGCCTGAGCCAGGAGCACTTGAAGAATGGGGTAGTGTTTAGGGAAAAGCCACAGCACAGCTGCCTGTTTCATACTTCTCGTACTGTCCAGCCTCACCCACCATTGAGCCACTACCAGAACAAAGCTCTGGGCTGGCCTTTGTGTCCTAACCTGTCTGCCACAAGAAGCCAATAGGCAGCATCAGGGCAGGGACATCCCCCTTGCCAAGAGGCCACAGAGAGCCTGGAGCCCAAGTGCTGCTGCTCTGCAGTCAGGACAGCTCTGTTTGCACGGGCAGTGCCAGGCACAGCCACTGCTTGTGGTTCTGGGCAGAGCACACAGCTGGGAGGGAAAAAGCTCCTTGCTTCCATTGCATGGGGCTTGAGCCACAGTCTCAGATCCCCACTGGGTTCAGGTGCCAATGTATGACCACAGCACGCCTGGGCTTCTTTACAGCTGAGCAAATCCCACTCATGGGCTGCTATGGACAGCGGGACACACCAGCAGGATTTCAGCAAAGATGCTGAAGTTTATCACAGATCCTGGATTTCTTCTTCAATGCCTTAGTGTTAATGCTATCTGATGAGATACAAGCTTATGTAGTGAGCCATGCTGCTATTGCACATTGTCTGTACCACAATCTGCAAAGTCAGGCAGCAATGCCTGAACCAAATGTGTGCT